>NW_027256881.1:10393345-11000845 GCF_029215685.1 Pituophis catenifer annectens | reverse complement strand
AACCATTTGAAGGGGTCTTCTGACTGTTGGACCACATAACAACTCATAAGGAGAGAACTCCATAGAAGTCTGAGATTGCTCCCGATAAGCAAACAATAAGATCTGGAGCCACCTGTCCCAGTCAGAACCTGTCTCTGAAATGTATTTTGTCAGCATTTGTTTAAGGGTTTGGTTGAATCGTTCCACTAGACTATCAGACTGAGGGTGATAAGGGGAAATTTTGATTCTCTTCATTCCCAATTTTTTGTAAAGGAGATTCATAGTTTGGCTTGTAATGTTTTTCTCATAATCTGTAACTATCTCACCAGGGATTCCGATTCTAGAGAACAAGTCTACTAAGGTTGAGGCAATCTCCTGGCTGGTATTTGTTCTGAGGGCAAACGCTTCAGGATAACTTGTCGCATAGTCACACACTACAAGGATAAATCTATAGCCTCGTTGACTTTTTGCCAACAGGCCTATTATGTCCATAGCTATCGTACGGAAGGGGATACCCACCATGGGAAGAGGGAATAATGGACTCTTCTTTGGATCCTTGAGGAGATCTGATTTTTGGCATTCTTTACAACATGCACAAAACTGGCGAGTATCAGCATACATTCCTGGCCACCAAAAGACACGTGCAATTCTGGCATAAGTATGCTGATGTTCCTGGTGTCCTGTCCCGGGTATAGTGTGGCTGATTCTCATGATTAGAGATCTGCATGCCATGGGCACAACTAATCTAGAACCACATTTGTCAGTGACATACAGGATGTCATTCTTTTGGGTGACCTTTTTACCACCTGGCAATAGGTTCCCCAGTTGTGAAAGTACCTTCCGTAGGGAAGGATCAGATGTCTGGAGCTGTCCTACATTTTCAGGGAGTTCCCACTCAGATTCTGTTCTTTCGTTAGGATTGTTGACTTGGGTCTCCATGTACAAACTCTCCTCTTTCTTCTTCTTCTTCCTCTTCTTCTTCTTTTGGGCTTTAGGTTTCTTAGTTTTTCCTGGGGCCTCACTCAGGGTTCCCTGGGGATCAGGTAGCCTTTCCCACAACTGTTGCATTTGGGATTGAGCCTGAGTGATGATAACAGGATTTGCCTCCAAGAGTTCCCTCAGGTTTGGGAGGTCTTGCCCCAGGATCATGTCATAAGGTAATGTAGGATTCACTCCAACTTGGAGAGAAAAAGCTCGCCCCCCAACTTCTACTGGGACCTTAGCCACAGCATGAGGTCTGGATTCACCATCAGCCCCCAAAACGAGAAGTTGTTGACTTGGGATATACATCTGGGAGGATACATGTGCACTTTTAATCAAACTGTGGGAACATCCTGTATCAAGGAGTGCTTTCAGTGGTTGGCCATTGACCACTGCAGTTGTCAGCTGTAATTTAGTTATGGTAATTCCAGGCATCTCCTCCACAACCTCATATGTGGCTAGGGGACACTGATTAGTCTGATGTCCTCCTGTATGACAATGAGAACACTCCTCTGGCTTTCCTACTCTTGGACTACTGCTTTTAGTGTCACCTTCAGCAATCTGACCACTGATATCGTTCTCTGTACTACTTTTAGGAAGGCCCTTGGTCGACCAGGTTGTACAGTTTATGGCCCAGGGCCCCTCCTTACCACCAGGATGGCATTTGGTAGTTCTGGTTGGCTGGACTTTCTGATTGCTTTTTAGCCAGTAATCGGCTATCTTCTCAAGTGGGGCTTCCTCTTTTGGGGAGCCGTTGTATCTTTTCCTAGTTTCAGGGTATCTGGAAACAGAAGTGTGGTGAGCCAATAAATAGTTCTCTGCCAGTTCTAAAGCTTGATTACAGTTGTCTGGTTGATGTTCTAGAACCCAGTGCTTTACCGCTTCTGGAAGGATGGTAACAAATTGCTCTAAAACTACACACTCAAACACTTCTTGGGAGGCCCTCATTTCAGGAGACAGCCACCTCCTGGCAAACTCTCTGAGCTGATTCAAGGCTTCTCGAGGTCCTTCCTCTTCTTTGAATTTATACGTTCGAAACAGTTGCCAGTAGGCCTCAGAATGGAGTTCAAACCGCTGTTGGATCGCAGCCTGAACCAGTTTATAGTTAGCAGACTCTTGGGGTGAAAGATGTTTCAAAGCTTTCAAGGCCTTCCCAGTCAGACAGGGAACCAGCCGTGACACCCATTCTTCTTTTGGCCAGTGGCATGCAGTAGCTACTCTTTCAAACTTTGTTAAGTAAGAGTTCACATCCTCATCCTCCCCCATCTTCACTAGCTTTATTTCTCTGCGGTGCTGTGGAAGAGGAACAGTAGGAAGGGTTAAGGAAGAAGCATCCCATCTGCAGAGCTCTGAACTAACTGACATCTCCTTCGGATACCTTTGCTCATGGTGGTCCCCTTCGTCTCGGGCAGAACTTTCCCTTCCCAGCCGATCTTGGCATGATTGCTCCTGCCAGTGCTGTTCTGCATCAATCAGAGCTTGTTTCTGGTACATCAAGGCTTGCAGAATGGCTGTGATGGGATCTACTTTGCCTGTAGCCTGGTCTGTAGGTGTCGACTCCTTTAAAAGTGGACCTTGGGTTGGCTCATCTGAGGAGACTTCATCCTGATTTGAGTTAACTGCTACATCTTCTCTGTCCATCTTCTCCCTCATGGCAAGATGCTGTTGCTGAACTAATGTAGAGTAAGCTTGGGTTGGGCACCTAGCACACAATGTCTTAATTTAGCATCCTGAGGGATCCTCTCTGGAATTCTTTTCAACGGTCAGTTGCTTGCATTAACCACGCCTCTTCTTCAGCCCACTTCTGACACCAGTGTGGCAAAGTCCCTTGTAGACAGAGAGCTGGGGAGCTGACTTGGGAGTAATAAAAACAAACAAACACTGGACCCTAAAATATATAGAAAACCTGATGTAGTTTATTCTCTCCAGAGTCTTCAGAATTCAGGGTCAAGAGTTGAACTCAAAGACTCTTGGGAGTGTCAGCGGTCCAAACCAAGAACTCAAAACACCAAGGGAGAAAATGGGATTAGCAGCAGAGCAACCTGATGTTTGTTATTCTCCCTTTGCGTCAAGAGATTCAATGGGTGTTCCAGCCTTGGCATAAAGGCAATGCCCTGCTTGGGAAGTCTCTATTTCTTTCTTTTCTTCTAAATTAGGCTTTCCAGTATGAAGGACCTGTTCTATTCTGGGTCTGAAAGATGAACTGGGTCCTGGATAAACATTTCAGAAGGATGGGGGGAGTCTGTTTATACAGGCCTTGTAAGGGTGTACAAGGTAACGCCTTGTAACTTCTAGCTGGTGCTTCCTCTTCAGGCTTCACCTGGTCATTGAGCTCTCTATCATCTCACTCCACCTTCTTCTCCAACCTTCACATCTACCCTCTCAAAAGACCAGCTTTTGAGCTTAGCAGCCCTGAGATCAGACTTCTGTGCTCTCAGGAGCTAGAGTTTACTTATAAGAAGGTTGATGTTTTCCCTTCAACACAGGGCCATTGATGTAATAAAGCCTCACCAATAATCTTCAAGCACAAGGCATCATGGGATACTAGGAAGGACTTAAAGAAGTGAGAAGGATTTTTAAGAAGGAAAAACTGGAAAAACAATGACACACCATCAGAAGACAAGGTGATTAGAAAAATTATGGAGTGTGCGGAAATGGATAAGCTCACAAAAGAGATACAAGAAAAAGATGAAACAGAATATTACTTAGTCTGGGAGAAATGGTATAAATGGTTGGAGGAGAAAGGGGGGAAAAAAAGGGGGGGGACACAAAAGAAAACTAAACAATGGTTAAATTAGGTGGAGGAATAGAGAAACAAATGGGAAGATATAAAAACTGTGGAAAGGAAATTAGGTACCTGTTTATGTTAAATGTAAATAAAATATTTAGATTAAGAGAATATATTATAACGGTATATATATGATGTACTAGAAATATATGTATAAAAGATATATTAAGATACGAAAGAGAAAATGTATAAATATGGATTACTGATGCGAAGATGTTAATCTGTTGTTGTTGTTTTTTAAAAAAACTGTTTAATAAAATTATTTAAAAAAAAAAAAGAAGTGAGAAGGATTTTATGTTCCTTCATATACTGGGTTTTTTTAAAAAAAAACCCTGTTAGCGTTACCTGCCAGTTCCAAAACAATAGGTTGTAACCATGGTTAATGAGCCAGCAGAATTTATGCCAAGGACTGCAGTAGGCTCAAATTTGCAAAAAACTCTCCCATAATTCTTGCTGGAATCAGAAAATGCTCCCATCCCAATCTCATTTCCCTGCTGTTGAATGGATATAGACATTGGCAAGATCAATGACTTTTAATTCGAGAAACGTCTGCTGTGTAATTAAAAGGAGTCAGTGGCCAAGAGAAATCAGCAGAAGCTTCGGAGTGAAATTTCAGAGGAATATTGCTTACATGCAACTTAAAAGAACCGTTTAGGATCAAAGTACGAATATACAAAGAGCAGATGTGAGTTAAACAAAATAAGAGAGCCACAGAAACACACCAAAATGGTTTGAAATTAGAGGTCAGATCCGTCTGTCCTAAAAGCTTATGTGATTGAATGTACTCCTTAAGAGCCTTGGTGGCACAGCAGACTAAAGTGCTGTTAAGTAGCATCAGCTGCCTGCAATTACTGCAAGTTCAAATCTCACCAGGCTCAAGGTTGACTCAGCCTTCCATCCTTTCGAGGTAGGTAAAATGAGGACCCGGATTGTGGGGGCAATAAGCTGACTTTGTATAAAAAAGAACACCGCTTAGGGGCCCCCGAAAGCCCTACTAAGCAGGTATATACAAAAATATGAAGGCTATTGCTTAACGCATTGTAAGCCACCCTGAGTCTCCAGAGAAAGGGCGGCATATAAATCGAACAAATAAATAAATAAATAAATAAATAAATAAATAAATAAATAAATAAATAAATAAATAAATAAATAAATAAATAAATTTGGGTGGGGATTTTTTTTTTTTTAAAAGGAATTGATTAAATGTGTGCATGAAGGAGCCTTCTCATTTTTACCCATTTCTGCATGCTGCTTTTTCACAATAGGATAAAAGTGTTTTCTATTTTATATGCATAACATTTCATTTAAACTGGGTGATGCAACTGTAGCAAACAAGATGGGAACCAGAAGCTATAATACAGAGGGTCCCCAACCCGTAGGCTGTGATCCGACACTGGGGTCCATGGCGTGTCAGTAACCAGGCCACTGAACAAGCAAAGTCCCATCTACGGGATGCAGGCAGCATGTGAAACCACGCGCCCTCCAGTCCGTGGAAAAATCTCTCTCTGCGGAACCTAATTTTAAGCAATTAAAAATTATTTTAATTTTTGCCATTCATATTTCATTCTGTCCCTCCTTTTGCATCCTTTCTGTAATGATTCTATTCCACCATTTCTTTGATATTAGTGCAATTCGTGTCCCACAGCGAGTTGTCCTGTGCGTGGGTGGGCTTCAGATCCTTTAGCAACGAGTTCGCTGTCCTGTTGCTGGGTTGGCGTGGCCATGGTGGGTGTGGCCTAGTCAGCTGCCTGCATCATGGTGTGTGTGGGGTGTTTTTCGCCCTCCCCAGGCACTGGAGGCTTTCCTGGAGCCTCCAGGAGAGCGAAAAGAGCTTCCCTGGGGTCTGGAGGCCCTCTGGAAGCCAGAAACAGGCCCGTTTCCGGACTTCTGGAACCTCCAGTAGGCCCGTTTTTTCTCTCCCAGACCCTCTGTGCGACCCCTGCACTTACCTGGAATGATGAATGGGCCGCGTGGAGACTCCTGGGAGGGGTGGGGTGGGTGTGGCCAGCCAGGGGTGACATTTGGGGGTTCGCCAAACCCTGGTGATTCTTGGCTAGATGATCGCCTGAACCCTGCCGAACCCCCAGGAGCCCACCCTTGGTCCTGTGGCGAGATGGCCATGGTGAGTTGTCCTGCAATGAATTGGCCATGGCAAGTTGGCTGTGGTGAGTTGGCCATGGTGAGTTGACCATGGCGAATTGTCATAGACCCCCAGGAATCATAAGGAGTGTCTCGGCCTTTCTACCATGTTTTCCCGAAAATAAGACCTGTCTTATACTTTTTTGAACCCTGAAATAAGTGCTTGGCCTTATTGCCATGTACTCAAAAGCCCAATTGGGTTTATTATCAAGGGATGTCTTATTTTGGTAGTCCACTTCATGAAACCCAAACCATAAGTTTGGTAATGTTACCTTTATCATAACATTACAGTAAGAGAATCTTGCATTGCCTGAAAGCTCTTCCCCTCTCCCTTACCTTTACATCCCAGAGAGCTAGGGAGAGTCCTTGCTGAGATTTGTTGTCATTTGTGAACTGAGATAGCTCTTCTCTGACTATTGCCTAGGCTGTGGTTCTTCCTTCTGGCTATCTCCTTTTATCTGCATTCTCACAGCCCATCACAGAATGTTACCAGTGACTCAATGACACTAGAGAAAGAAACATAATTTTTTTTAGAAGGAGTGAGCATGACCAAAACCTGGGAAATATAGCTTTGCAAAAACTAATGCAAAATTTGAACAGATACAATTTGATGCACTGGAAGGGAAATTGAGGTCACAAAAATGGCTGGGAGCCACATGTGCATTGTCCACCTCTCTGGAGTTAGATCCTCCATGAATTATTTTTTTTTAATTTTCCTTCAAAATACTTGGTGAACAGTACATTGTCTGGGTCAATTGACTCCATGTACAATCTTGATAACCCTCCATGAATTATGAAGCTCCCCAGGAGGTCCAAGTCCAGTCATAATTTTTCAGCCCAACCTAAATTACAGGGGTATTCTGAGAATCAAAGGGGCAAAGGGAGAGGAGAATGTCATCCTGAACTTTGTGCCTAAAGGAAGAAACATAATTTTGGTAAAAGGCAAGCAGAATATAGAAATAGTACTTAAAACTTATATGCCGCTTCCTAGCAGTTTATAGAGACAGCCTATCGCCTCCAACAATCTGGGTCCACATTTAACCAACCTTGGAAGGATGTAAGGTTGAGTCAACCTTGAGCTGGTCAGGATTGAATTTCTGGCTGTGGGCAGAGTCAGCCTGTAATACTGCATTCTAACCACTGTGCCACCAGGGCCCTTTTATCAAGGCATTGCACATGTATATAGCAATAGCACTTACACTTACCATGTTTTCCCCAAAGTAAGACCCTGTCTTATATTTTTTGAACCCCAAAATAAGTGCTTGGCCTTATTTTTGGGGGAGGTCTTATTATTTTGGGGCTCATGGAGCAAGACGGGGATCCTCTTGCTGTCTTATCTGATTTCCAGCTCTGACTCCCTAACCCTAACCAGAGGAAATGGCGGGGACCGGCTGCACGTGCGTTTAAATATTTTCAGCGAGGGCTTATTTTGGGGGGAAAGCTTATTTTCAGGACAGGGTTTATTTTTGGAGGAGGGCTTATTTTTAGGGAAACACGGTATATACAGCTTTACAGCTCTCTCTAAGCGATTTACAGAATCAGCATATTGCCCTCAATAATCTGGGTCTTCATTTTACCCACTTCAGAAGGATGGAAGGCTGAGTCAACCTTGAGCCTGGTGAGATTCGAACTGCCAAATTGCAGTCAGCAGAAATAACCTGCAGTAGTGCACTCTAACTATTGTGCTACCACAGCTCTTATCCTGGCAGAGCTCCTTTTTTTGAAAGTGGTAGATTCACTGCTTCAAAGCCTGTTCATTCAGTGAACAGCAGGTCTTTTCTTTGTCTTAAAGGAGATTGAGATTCTTTTCCTATGAATTGATTTGTTACAGCCAGTGGAGAGAAAAGAACTGGGTGGGTAAAACAGCATTGGGAGCAGATTGATTGATTGGCGATAGTTTTATTTATTTCTTTAACCTCTAGTGATCAGGCTGTCTTTCAGAAGTGTGGTTTAAAAGGAGAGAGATTGCATCATCTGGGGAACGACTACTCCAGTTCATTGAATGATTAAATCTCTCTCTCTCTCTTTCTGCTTTTTGGTGGCTTAGGTTGAATTGCAATAATTTCCAAATAACCTTTGCAAAAGTCACCTTCATGCATTTAATGGCTTTTGCAAAGAGTATCAAAAAAGTTCCTGGGTTGAAAGTGAAATGAAACCCAATCAGGGTGAAAAAGACATGGATGACAAACTCTGGTGGGAGCAAATATTGACGTTTTCCTCCCATGAGGGTCTCTGATGGATGAATGCACAGGAAATAATATTTAGAACTAGTTTGGTCTAGTGGTTAAGGCACTGAGCTAGAAAGTGGGAGACTGAGCTAGAAAGTGGGAGACTGAGTTCAAGTCCAGCTTTAGCCAGGAAAGCCAGATGGCTGACTTTTGGGGCAGTCCTTCTATCTCACAGCCCGACTCACCTCACAGGGTTGTTGTAATGGGGAACACAGAAGGAGGAAGGTGTGTTGGATATGTTTGCCACCTTGAGTTATTTGTAAAAATAAGAAAGGCAGGATAGCAATAGCAGTAGCATTTAGACTTCCTGTATATACCACTTCACAATGCTTTACAGCCTTCTCTAAGCGGTTTACAGAAGCAGCATATTGCCCCCAACAATCTGGGTCCCCATTTTACCAACCTCGGAAGGATGGAAAGCTGAGAACCTTGAGCCTGGTGAGATTCGAACTGCCAAATTGCAGGCCACCAGCAGTCAGTAGAAGTAACCTGCAGTGCTGCATTCTAATCACTGTGCCACCGTGACTCTAGGATACAAGTAAGTAAGTAAAAAATAAGGAAGGAAGGAAGGAAGGAAGGAAGGAAGGAAGGAAGGAAGGAAGGAAGGGAGGAAGGAAGGAAGGAAATGGAAGGGATGGGAAGGGAACGGAACGGAACAGAACAGAACAGAACAGAACAGAACAGAACAGAACAGAACAGAATAGAATAGAATAGAATAGAATAGAATTTTTTATTCATAAGGTACAACACTTAATGATAGTCATAGGATACAAATAAGCAATCAGGAAATAATATCAATATAAATCGTAAGGATACAAGCAACAAAGTTACAGTCATACAGTCATAAATGGAAGGAGATGGGTGATGGGAACGATGAGAAAATTAATAATAGTGCGGAAGGAAGGAAGAAAGGAAGGAAGGAAGGAAGGAAGGAAGGAAGGAAGGAAGGAAGGAAGGAAGGAAGGAAGGAAATAACATTTACTTAGGGGAGAAAAAATCAATCAATCAATTAATACACTCTGTCTAGGAGAGGAAAAATCCATAGAGGCTCAGATGGGAATTTCTAAATTCCAAGAGGTAAGTAAATTGTTTTCCATTTCCTTTAATGTTTAAGAGTTTCTTGACACTTCAGAGTTAAAGCAGAATGGAAGAAATGTCACCCATTCTAAATAGTGCAGTCCTTAATGCTCCCTTCAGGATCTGCTGTGGTCAATTTTCCTCTGATTTTAATTGTCAACCATCCCGTTGGCATGTACAGCAAAAGAAACTCCTGTGACATTTTTTGTTACCAAGAGTAAAACTTTGCTGACAGATCCATATATATAGGCACAGAAGAAGCAATGCCAGTTCTAAAGATTTGGCACGAAATGCAGCATAGTAAAAAGCAACAAAAACAACAACACTTTTCCTGCCCCCGGGCCGCCCATTGTCCACTGTCCACCAATCCAGGTTAAATATTTTGTTTTGGGAAAACAGTCTGTGCTTTTCGAAAATCTTCAGCGTATGACCTTGAAGTTGCAAGATCTTTTCAGGCTGCAAATGGCTCACATAAATTCCTTTTCTCTCTCCCAGCTCCCCACGCATCTCAATCATCCTCATCCTCTTCCCCCCCCCCTTAGCTTCTTTGTCAAGTTGCAAGCAGAAAGATGTGTTTTGCGAGTCAGCCTTGACATTAATAAATAGAAACATCTGGATAGAAAAATGTCAAGAGGGCTTCCTGTTCCAGCTCTGTCTTCTGATGATCCACTGAATTGCACATATCTTTTTCAGTGAAGTACCTTTAGTTCCTGAACTAAACCTACCTACTGGGGCACCAAATCTGGATAACCCCTTCACTGTTGTGGTTGCCATTATTTTGGTTCAGACATTTAAGGACTTCGAAAACTCTTTGATGAGCATCATCTTGACCACTGATGAGTAACTGAATCCTTGTAAACTCTTGCCTGAATCGTTAGTTAGGATCTTGCTATCTTCTGTTGATGGGACATGATGGCTCAGTGGCTAAGATGCTGAGCTTGTTGATCGAAAGATCAGCAGTTTTGTGGTTTGAATCCCTAGTGCCGCGTAATGGAGTAAGCTCCCATTACTTGTCCCAGCTTTTGCCAACCTAGCAGTTCGAAAGTACATAAAAAGTTCAAGTAGAAAAATAGGGACCACCTTTGGTGGGAAGGTAACAGCATTCTGTGCGCCTTTGGCGTTTAGTCATGCCGGCCACATGAGCACGGAGATGTCTTCAGACAGCGCTGGCTCTTCGGCTTTGAAACGGAGATGAGCACCACCCCCTAGAGGTGGGAACGACTAGCACATATGTGCGAGGGGAACCTTTATCTTTATCTTCTGTTAGCTCCCTTTTTTTGATTGCCTTTGATATTTTTCAAACACCAAGATCATCTCTGATCACACTCACCCTTTGATTAAGTGTCCAAAATATCTTAGCTTTTGTTTTATTAGTGGCTCCACTGATTTTACTTCCTCTAGCACTGAATGACTGGTTCTTCTAGCAGTTTAAGGATGTCTCAGCAATTTTCTCTACTGCCACAATTCAAAGCCTTGTAGTTTTTTTTTCTCATACTTTTGATGATTCAGCTTTCACATTCCTCTGTTACAACTGGAAAAACTACAGCCTTGACATGATCCACTTTCTGACTCTAGTTCCATGATCAAGCCTTCATACCATGCTACCGGTTCGCCCGAACCGGTAGTAATAAAAGCTACTAGTTCGGGCGAACCGGTAGTAAACAAATGCTACAGGTTTGGATGAACCAGTATTTCTGACAATCAGCTGTGCCCCGCAATTTATATTTGCTAGAAAGCAGGAAATCCTGCTTTCTAGTGAATCTAAATTGCGTGGCACAGCTGTTCCTCCCCTCACTGTTCTACTTACCTTAGAAAAGGCTTCTTAATCCTCCTTTTACAGTGCTGTGCGGTAGTGCCTGTGGTGCGCCTGTGCATGAAGCACACATTTGGTGTACACCATGCATGTGCACGCACCACGAAGTGGTAGTGAAGTGAACCAGTAGAAGACTTCAGAGCATTTCACCCCTGCTTCATACCTATCAGGAATTTCGGGGTTTTTCCACATACAGATCTTCTCTATCTCTATCTCCTCCATCTCCATCTCCATCTCCATCTCCATCTCCATCTCCATCTCCATCTCCATCTCCATCTCCATCTCCATCTCCATTTCCATCTATCTATCTATCTATCTATCTATCTATCTATCTATCTATCTATCTATCTATCTATCTATCTATCTTCCTTGTCTGGGGCTCCTTTGCCTTGTTTAACATTTATAATACCCTTCTTCACACCCTTGATTTCTATTTTTTTTTCTTTTAACAACTCTGTAATCCCTTCATTGAGGTGGAGTTGGGATGACTGAATGGAGCTGAGTGTTTACCGGCCAAATGCCCTTCCTGCCGCCTACAGGGAGTTCACAGCAGACAATTACTCATTGCTCCCAGAGAGAGAAATATTTACCCATACCTAGGATCAAACTCACACCCTCCCGATGGTGAGGGGAGAGCTCCACCTGTCCTCTAGGCCACCACGCTACTCATCCTTGATGTCCATAAATTTCCTAAATAAATCTCTTTGTCCTTTCTGTCATCTTTCTGTTAGTGTCACTGTTATCCTTATGGTCTTTATTCAGATAGTGTTCCTTTTCTTGCTATTTTTCTAAAATTCAGTATTTAATTGGCAATTTTTCCTCAGGCTCTGTTGCCTTCTACTTTTCAGTGTTTTTCATTATTTTCAACAGATCAGCAAAGAAACATTTTGCTTTCTTCTGTTCTTTGCATTTGGGGATATTTTTTGTTTGCTTCTTCTTTTAATATTGTCACACATTTATCAAATCTAACCCATTAAATCTATTATTTACTTCACCACATAATCATATGAAATAATGCTGAGGCTGTATTTTGTTAGGCTGGTAATTTTTATTTCTTTCCTTTAAATTACTATTTTGGAAGGAAAACCTCATATTCTGAGCAGCAGTCAGTGCCAGGTCTTGTTTGTGCTGACTGAATAGAGTTCACCTACTTTTGCTTGCATAAAATAAAATCAAGTTCGTTTTTAATGTTGTTCATCTGTTTATGTTCACAATGCCTAGAGTCATCTTCTACTTTACTAAAAGCAATAGCAATAGCACTTAGTCGCTTCCCAGTGCTTTATTGTGGAGGAGAATGTCATCCTGAGTTTTGTGCACAAAGGAAGAAATATAAATTTGGTAAACAGCAAGCAGATTATAGCAATAGCAGGGAGCTGCGGTGGCACAGTGGTTAGAGTGCAGTACTGCAGGCTACTTCTGCTGCCTGCAATTTGGCAGATCGAATCTCACCAGGCTCAAGGTTGACTCAGCCTTCCATCTTTCCAAAGTGGGTAAAATGAGGACCCAGATTGTTGGGGGAAATAGGCTGACTCTGTAAACTGCTTAGAGAGGGCTGTAAAACACTGAAGTAGTATAGAAATCTCTGCTATAATAGCACTTAGACTTACAGTATATACTGCTTCACAGTGCTTTACAGCCCCCTCTAAGCAGCTTACTTAGCAGCATATTGTCCCAAACAATCTGAGTCCTCGTTTAACTGACTTCAGAAGGGTGGAAGGTTGAGTCAACCTTGAGCCGGTCTGGATTGAAGAAATCGAACTCCTGGCAATGTGGGCAGAATTAGCCTGCAATACTGCATTCTAACCACTGTGCCACCACTGCTATAAAGAAGATTTATTTATTTATTTATTTATTGGTTCGATTTATATGCCGCCCTTCTCCGGAGACTCAGGGCGGCTTACAATGCGTTAAGCAATAGCCTTCATACTTTTGTATATACCTGCTTAGTAGGGCTTTCGGCCCCTCCTAAGCGGTGTTCTGTTTTTATACAAAGTCAGCTTATTGCCCCCACAAACCGGGTCCTCATTTTACCTACCTCGAAAGGATGGAAGGCTAAGTCAACCTTGCTATAAACTTTAAATGTTCTTTGTAGAGTCAGCTCTCATGACATATATGACAGCCTCTGTTTGGTGATCTTGGGTTCGAGTGATATTTTTGATGAGGTTCTGTCTAGGACTTCTTCATTATTTTTGCTGTCCATAGGATGTCCTAAAGGTGGTTTTTCAGGAGGCAACTGGACTATCTCGCTTTTCTTTGAAGATGTTTCACTTCTCATCAGTGGTGGGTTTTGGATTATCTTACTACCGGTTCACCACGTGCATGCATGCTCGCTTTGTGCACATGTGTGCCCAGTTCGCACACAGGCCTGCCTTCCGCGCATGCACCTGGCCTTCTGCCCATACACTTTGCTCGTGTGCCTGGCTTTCCGCACATGCGCTTTGCTCACGTGCGCGCCTTCCGCGCATGCACCCGGCCTCAAAACCATGCCTAAATAGGATTTCCACTACCGGTTCAGGCGAACCGGTCCGAAATAGCTGAATACCACCTTTGCTTCTCATCCAAGAAGCTTCTTCAGCTTTGACTGGATGGTGAGGATCCAATTCATCAAAGCTGAAGAAGCTTCTTGGATGAGAAGCAAAACATCTTCCAAGAAAAACAAGAAAGTCCAGTTGCCTCCTGAAAAACCATCTTTGGGACAACCATGTCCTGGATGACTGAGAGTCACTACAATCTTTTTGTCCTTGGGATGCATAATAGTCACCTCCAGCACCTTCAAAGCTGCCCAACCTCCTCCTATTGTTCTGCCCCAGCTCCAGATTTCCGAGGATATTGACACACACCAATGGTCCTTATCAAATTTATTAAGTAGCAAGAATAAACCAAAGTCCGGCAAAGGTTGGCAACCAGCCCAGAAAACAAAATATGATAAGACTTTTCCAAAAATGCTCTGATGATAATTACAAGTTGTTTCCAGCAAGAAACTTACTAACTGCATGTGACTTAAATAGGGAGTGGCCAATTATCCTCAAGGCTTACTCTCGAGAAGACCTCCTCCTCCTGAGTAGCCACTCCTGCCTTTTGGCAGCCCTGCCTGCTCGAGCATTGAGAAGAGGCTCCTCCACTTCGCTCTCTCCACTTGAAGGAGCCTCTGGAGGTTCTGAAGGCCCTGGCTGAGTCCCTGCCTCTGGCACCACATCCTCTTCAGCCTCCTCACTGTCCGACGTGAGTGCCGGCTGCTGGCGTGACACCACACCAGCTTCCTCGTCGTTGGGATCAGTCACGATCCGCGCAGGCCGCTGGCGGGCCACAACACCTATCTGCCTTTTTCAGAGTCCAGTTTTCACTGCCATAAGTAGCAATTGGGAAAATTATTGCACAAACTAATCTGCATTGGGTTGTGAGACTGATGTTTTTACTCTTCCAGATGCTCATTCATGTCAGACATTGCAGTTCTTCCAAATGCTCCGAGTGGTGGAAATCCACACATCTTAAAATTGCTGAGGTTGAGAAACACCGCATTAGATAATAGCTTTCAAAGACAATCAGCCTTAATTAATTTCACAACTACAAGATTATCTCTTTAAGAAAACAGTAAATAAGGAAATGCAGCCACCTTGAAAAAGGAGAGTATTTTACTTATACTCCAGAGATGGTTAAATTCACATGAAGTCTTTAAAGGAAACACATGGAAACAATATTAGGTGCGTGTATGTGCACACAAATATACACATGAATGCCTTGGGCAAATTTGTCTCTTCGGCTGCAAAAGTAAAGCTCTTCATCAAGCATTTAAAAAAACATAAAAATGGAAGGATAAATGGGAGAAGGACGTAGAGAGCATTCAAGATCAGAAGCATAAGTGTTGGTTCTGTATATTATGTGGTGGACAGTAGTAAGGAGGTAGATTCCCAGGAGGGAGGGGCTGCATTCCAGAGGAGTGACAATGACAGGTTCGAATCTTACCAGGCTCAAGGTTGACTCAGCCTTCCATCCTTTCTAAGGTAGGTAAATTGAGGACCCAGTTTGTGGGGGCAATAAGCTGACTTTGTATAAATATAGAAAACTATGAAGGCTATTGCTTAACGCACTGTAAGCCGCCCTGAGTCTCCGGAAAAGGGCGGCATATAAATCAAATTTAAAATAAAATAAAAAAAAAATTCAGTTCAGAGAGTTTGTGTGAGAGAAAGAGGATGAAAGCATCTCCTCCCTAATAGTTCCCAGAGTCTAGGCTTAATGTGGGCAGTAGTTTTCTTGAGTCTTGCTTGAGGCAAGATTCTGTCTATAGGTTTGAAACAATAAAGAAACTTGGAACTACTTGGAAGATTCACTATGCGTCCTTCTTGGTTGGGGGGTGGGGGTGGGCTGACAATTATCTTGTAAGAGTCCCTGAGTAGCTCTTCAATTTCTCTGGAGTTTTCTTGGAAAATGCATTCTGTTTTTCTCTTTCATCCATTAGATTTCTTTTGGAGATTTTTTTAAAAAAATCTTTCTAGCTTCCAGAAAGTATTATAGCTTCCCAGTTATGGATTTATGGGAAACCAGAAAAGCTGCAGAATGCTGGAGAGAGTATTTTTTTATAGGGGGAAAGCATATTTGCATATTATGAAGTCTCTGGTCACTTTATACTTCAAGAAATGCAAGAACAACCTGAAAATTTCAACAGAATTCTCTTTTTTTTTTTTAAAAAAAAAAATCCTTTCCATGGAACTGGCAAAAAAAAAAAAAAGGGTAAAATGCAAATGAAAAGTTCAATACAACATTAACCTTGCTTGACCCAAAGTGTAATACTTGACGTAGATGCTCAGAATCCAATTTTGTCTCTGGTCCTTCCTATGAATGCTCTCGCTTCACCTTTTGCTGATTCTCAAATGCCTTCGACTAGGTGCTGACATTCATCCAACTCAATGCACTGTTCCATTTCCCTTTCGCAATAGCTTCGGTAGGTCAGTGCACTGACAGAACAAAATTTAAATGCTTCTTTCCAAAGCTTATCTTGTGCACTTTTCATAATAGGGGGGTAAGCAATACGTGCTCCGTTCTCCCAAAGCTCTTCGCGTGTGCGTTCTACTGTATGAGCTGTATATTTGCAAAGAACTTTTCAAGCATTGTTGCTAAAAAGCTTTTGGAGAGAAACTGTTCCTACCTTGATTGTTTGGTTTCAAAAGAACTCCCAGCTTTTTTTTATTTTTTAAACCCTGGGAAATATAAAACCAGACTTTTGATATTGCAGTTTGAAGCCTTCTTTTTTTTTTTTTGTTTTGGCCCAAAATAACAGGGCAAGGTAGACGGTTTCTTTTTAATTTACATTTCCCTGGTGGCAGTTCAGCTGTTGGAAAACATACATTTGTTTTTTATATATAAATAAAAAAATCCCTTTTTCACTTCCAGCAGTTTTTCAGATCCTTGCAATTAGCCCTTGTTGAAATAAACACAGCCTCCCAGCTTCCCATTTCGCCACAGTTCATCCACAGTTCATCCACAAGCGATGGGTAGATGCCTGAGGACTTGATTCAATCCACATTTGGTAGCTGAACTGACTCGATCAGCATTTTATGAGCTAACGTGTGCAGGCTGGAAAGCTAGGGTACTTTTGGCCTAAGCTCCTCTGCAAACGGTCTTAGCTTAAGGGGTTCAAGGATGGGTACATCTTAACGTGCATTGCAGGATAAAAGAGGCTGAAGAATGTCTCACCAGGTTAAAATAGATGTTGGTCAACGTTACTAAAGAGACAGTGGTGGGATTAAAATAATTTAACAACTGGTTCTCTGCCCTAATGACCAACTGGTTGGGCATGGCCATGGTCTGTGACAGGCAGCACATGGCCTCCTGCACCCCCCTGGGAGCAAAAACGGGCTGTGGGAGGGACAAACTGCCCCCACCCCTGTTTTGGGTCTAGTAAGCCTCCCTGCGGCCTCCTGGGAGCAAAAATGGGTTATGGAGTGCACCCCCCCCCCCGAACCCCATTTTGGGCCTAGGAGGCCTCCCTGAAGCCTCCTGGTAACGAAAACGGGCAGTGTGTAGGGGGCGCACTGCCCCCCCACACCCCATTTTGGGCCTAAGAGGCCTCCCTGAAGCCTCCTGAGAGCAAAAATGGGCAGTGGGGGGTGTCGCACCCCATTTTGGGCCTAAGAGATCTCCCTGCATTTACCTGGGAGCCAAAATGGGGAGCATGGAGATTCCTGGAGGGGGGGAGGAGGGGCCGGACCAGCCAGAAATTTAACTACTGCTTCGCCTGAATTGCCCCGAACCGGCTGAATCCCACCACTGTAAAGAGAGCATTTTCTATGAATCAGTGGCAGTGTGGAGGTGTAAAAATTCGATACATAAAAACTGGCAGTATAAAAAGAAAAATAAATATTTTGTGAGGCCCTTGAAGTTCTCTGAGCGTGGTGGTTTTTTTGCAGGCATTTCATTACCTGACTAGGTAATATCATCAGTGCTAGAAAGGAGCAGGGTTTGCTCTAATTTTTATACACTAGTGCCTTGCCCTTTCAGAGTTGGTGGGAGTTGGTGGGAGTGTTCTTGGCGGTTCCTTGATTAGGTTGTTTTTATTGTTACCTTGTTTGTCTGCATTGGTAATTTCTTAATTGAACAATTTCTTAACTTCTCAATTGTTGGTCTAGTCTTAATCTTGGTATGTTTGTTCTACATAGTGGCTATTACAGTCCTTACAGTGTAGGTTGTAGGTGGCTACTATTTTTTTCTTCTGGAAAAAACAAAAAAAATATTTTGTTTTCCAAGAATTTTACTTGCTGCTTTGTTTCTGAAAAAAAAATAGGGGTGGAAACAGACGGCTTTAAAGGCAAAGCCCAAATGAATTATTTTCTTTTAGGAAAAAAAAGAATAACAATTCACCAAGACAAGGTACTCATATATTGCGATTCTTTATTCCTCCCAAATGTTTTCTCTTAGATTTGTGCAAAATTTTGTACTTAAAGGGAAAATGGTGTTTCAGAGCACTCGTAAAGTTCACACTTGTTGGCAACTCATTAAAGCAGGTGTATCATTTTTGAGGTTATTTGACATAAACTCAGGAAAGGCACTGCAGCTTTATTAAGTTTCGGGCCACAAAACACCAGTGGTGGGTTCCTCCCGGTTCGGCCTGGTTCAGCCGAGCCAGTAGTGGTGACGATATGACGTCACCGAACCGGTTCTTTTTGTTTGGGAACTGGGCCCTCCCGCCTCCCGCCCCCCACATTATTCTTACCTTTTATTTGGCCCCACCCCCAATCGGCTAGAAGGAAAAAAACTGTTTAAACTCTTGCCGCAGGACTTCAAAGGGCCACCCTACAGCTGATCAGTGTTAAAAGGCAGTGTGGTGGTAGACCGGTGCCTCCAAAAACAAATGGGTAGACCGGTGCCTCCAAAAATGAATGAGTAGACCGGTGCCTCCAAAAACGAATGAGTAGATCGGTGCCTCCCAAAAAAAATGGGTAGACCAGTGCCTCCAAAAACAAATGGGTAGACCGGTGCCTCCAAAAATGAATGAGTAGACTGGTGCCTCCAAAAACGAATGAGTAAACCAGTGCCTCCAAAAACAAATGGGTAGACCGGTGCCTCCAAAAATGAATGGGTAGACCGGTGCCTCCAAAAACAAATGAGTAGACGGGTACAGCTCTGCAAGCAGTTAAAAGCCTGGTAGACCAGTACCTCTGCTAAATCCTAAAGAATTGTCACCTGACCATCAAGCCACGCCCACAAAATAAGCCACACCCAACCGGTCGTAAAAACATTTAGAACCCACCCCTGCAAAACACCCAGGTATGTTCCACAGAAACAACTATGTGTGAAGCAGCTTTTTGCCTTTGAATCCAAAATGTCCACTTCTTTATTTTCTATTTAATTTGTCATTAAAATATTTTATGTAGTATATTAGAATCCCGAGAGACAGTTTGGTGCTGTGGGCAGGGAAGCTGGGAGAATGTGAATTCTAGAGTGTGCCGTAGGCATGACGCCATCTGGATGGCTTTGGACCAATCACTCTCTCTCTCTCCCTCTCTCTCTCAGCCCTAGGAAAGAGGTAATAGTAAACCACTTCTAAAACTTGCTAAGAAAACTTCAAGGAGTTGTCTAGGCAGTTACTAGCAGTCAACACTGACTGGAGGAACAAAACCAAAAATTATGATTGTTAGTTTGGTTTAGTGATCAAGGTGCTGGACTACAAGTGGAGAGGTTGTGAGTTCTGGTCCTGCCTTAGAGCCGAGGTGGCACAGTAGTTAGAGTGCAGTACTGCAGGCTACTTCATCTGACTGCTAGTTGCAGTTCAGCAGTTCAAATCTCACCGGCTCAAGGCTGACTCAGTTGACTTCCATCCTTCTGAGGTTGGTAAAATGAGGACCCAGATTGTTGGGGGCAATAGGCTGACTCTGTAAGCCGCTTAGAGAGGGCTGGAAAGCACTGTGAAGTGGTATATAAGTCTAAGTGCTATTGCTATTGTTATTAGGTATAAAGCCAGGTAGGTGATTTTGGGCCATAATTCTGTCACAACTCTAGGAAGAAATAGAGATCTTCTAGTCCAATCCCCTGCTTAGCAGGAAACCCTATATCACTTCAGACAAATGGTTATCCAATCTCTTCTTCAAAATTTCCAGCATTGGAGCATTAATGGCAAATTACTTCTGAAGAATGTTACCCACAAAAGTGCCAGGTATTGTAGGTGACTTTGAGCATCCTTCCATCTCAGCTCTAGGAAGAAACTCTTAATGGCACTCCACTTCTGAAGAATGTTAACCCCCCACAATGCTTATAATAAGCAACTCAATAAAAACAACACTTTCCCACTGTGCTGGGTTTTTTTTAGCAGAGTTCATTCTGTTTGGTTGGTCTGCCTGTTCTCTTTGCAAAACTCTCTCTTTCCTTTTATTTTGGTAGAAGAAGATAGGGTCTATTATCAAGCCACCCACCTTGCCCTTATTTCCTTCTGTGTGCTGAAGTGGGTTTCAAAAACATTCTTAAAAGCCTCCCTAGATTTTTCAGATCATTCCAGGAAGCGAAAGGAAAGGAGTTCAACACGACTTCACACCTGAACGGGGTGAAGTTACTGGTGCTTCAGATATTTTCCTCCGGGCCAGCCTTAATGATCAGTTCTCCTTCTCCAAGGCTGGTTCTGCAAAGGCAACTTGTCAGTTGGTTTCAAGCCTGGTTTTTTTTTTTTTTTTACTTCAGTCAAACTTGAAGTTGGGCAGTTAAAGGTATTATCCTTACTTTGCAGTCTTGGCAAATCCTTTCTGACAAGCTGTGCTAGCGGTGAGTTGAGTTAAGAGACCTGCAAAGAAACGAAGAGGGGCTGCAAAGAATGGAAATTCGTCAAGCTAAGTTGTCACATCGTGCATGAGATAGCTTTCATTTTTATGACAATCTTTAGGTGACATGGAGATAATGGGGGTGGGGTGGGGGAGAGAGAGAAAAAAGGGGAGGGTGGCCCCTCTTTAAAGGGACCGCTTTATGATATGCTTCCTTTGAGTGCACATGTGATGCACATCACTGCATCATATGTGATGCACTGCGGGCTGTTTTCTCTAAAGCGAGATTATTCGCTTAGCGTAATTTATTGAATTTACAGCACGTACTTCAAGAGTTAGTAGATGGCTTCATTTTTTGAACAAATGTAAAGTAGGCTATGGAAAAAAAAGTTACAGAGGTAAAGGAGGACAATGGATGAATGGGCCCAAATACTGATTTATTTTATTTTACTTGTTAAATTTATATGGCCTCCCAACTCACACACAATAATCCATAGGATGGTGAAGGCAACCAGTGTTGTTAGGGTTGAATTCTGACCTTGGTCAAATTTCCAAAGTTCTCTACAAGCAAACAATTTTACATTCTTACCTTCTCATCCTACTACTCTCTTTTGGGGCAAAGAATATTATACCAAATGCATTAAAATGTAAAAAAACAATAAGCCAAATACATTAAAGGCAGAGGTGCTATTCAGCAGGTTCTGACAGGTTCTGGAGAACCCATAGCGGACATTTTGAGTAGTTCGGAGAACTGGCAAATACCACCTCTGGCTGGCCCCAGAGTGGGGTGGGAATGGAGATTTTGCAGGATCCTTCCCCTGCCATGCCAACCAAGCCATGCCCATAGAACCGGTAGTAAAAAAAATTGAATTCCACCACTGATTAAAGGCATGAGATAAGGAAAAAGAAAACAAATATAATGAGCCCAGTTTACAAACACTGTCCATCACTATTCATTATATTTGTCCAGATCTTTTTTTCCTTGTAAACCAGGGGCATCAAACTCAAGGTCCATCGGTCGAATCTGGCCTGTGTGATGCTTAGATCTGGCCCGCAGGGCCGCCCTGGAAACAGCAAAGGAAGTATACGCGATGCCTCTGTCAACGAAAATGGAGCTCGTGAAGGCCAAGTTCCATTTTTGTTGGCAGAGGGCTGCAGGAAGCTGTCGTATCCCCCCCATCCCCACCTGGGTCACCACAGGTGCTCCTGATACGAGTGATGTCAAGCTGGCCATTTCCACCCTGGCCATACTTCCCCCAGCCCCCCGCTTCTGAGGTCAAACACAACCCTGTTGCAGCCCTCAATGAAATTGAGTTTGACACCCCTGTTGTAAATCATCTTTGTTTACTTGCATCCCTTCTTTGCTTCGTGTGTGGACTTTTTGTTCTGTCAGTTTTTCATCTCTTTGTCAGATTCTACTCAGAATCTAATCAGCTATGGTTTTCTTAATTTTCAAGTTCCTCTGGACACATTCACTCTTCCTTCATAAGCTGATTTTGAAGTTTGACTCTCATTTATTATTTCTTTTGTTGCAGTCAAACCCTAAAGCCCTGATAGTGAACCTATGGCATGCATGCTCAAAGTGGCATGTGGAGCCATGTCACTTGACATGCGCAGCATCAACCGTTCCTATTCCGGGTTTCTCGCATGCATGCGCGCACGTGATGATCAGCTGGCCTTTTTGCGTGCAGCAGTGACAGAAACTTGTTCTGTCCCCCTTCCCCACACAGGCAAACATGCAACCAGGCACGCCTGCCAAGTTTTTATTAAGCAATCAGACTAGAAACCGTTGCAGATAAGAGTTTTGGCAGTAAACTGTGTAATGCCTGCCAAGTCAGTTTTCACTCACAGTAAGCAAGAGAGAGTTTATCCTCAGTCCGGTCCAATAGCAAAAAGTAATCCACGAAGCAAGAGTTAGCCAAGGTCCAATCCAAATATGTACAAGTCAGATTCCAGGTAACGCGATGTGACTCTCAGGTTTTTAACTTTGACTGTCACAAAGCCTGAAGAGCAATCACACCCACTTTTATTCCTTGTGGGGTATGGCTCAGTGACTCAGCTCAATCTCTGGCTCTCTGACGCCTCTTTCGTTGCTGGGCACGCTTCTCCCTCCGACGCTGCCTGGGATCAAGCCAGGATTCATCATTCTCGCTCCCTATCTGTTGTTGTTCCAATATGCTTTCCTCCTGGCATATCCCAGGCTGTTCCTCTTGGCCTTCGGATGAAACCTGAGGCATTGCCAGAGAGGAGGGTCCTGGAGAGGGAGGCCTTGTCAGTTCCTCTCCGTCACCTTCTGAGTCCTCTTCCTCTGTTAGGACAGGCTCGGGAGTCGGGGTCACAACAGAAACTGGAAGATCTGGTCTTCCATTTTTCTGCGTGTTTCAAATGTCCAGTTCTCCTGGCCTGGCAATACAGAAGCAACCGCACTCTGGAACTGTAGAATCAGGGCTTATTCAGGCCTGAGGCCTGGGACAAAATGAATCTGTAACCGTAGCAGTTCAGTGTAAAGTCAGCGCTGGGAGCTACTTCCTCCCAGGGCTTTATGTAGGCAGGACACACCCCTCTGCCCCACCCGGGCAGCTACCATCCGGCATCGACATCCAGTTCCTTTGCAGCAGACAACCCAGTGGCTCCAGTCATCTAGTTTCCTGGTCCATCATGCTGCCATTATTTAATTCACTTGTGGGGAGGCTGACCTGTATATGGGGAGGGGGAAATCTCATAGCTAGTGAATGCAGCTCTCATCTGCATGGAGGGTGCCTTTTCCTGCTAAATTCTATAAGACTAAACTACTTAAGCGGACCAAATCCATCTTTTTGGGTTCAGTCCATATTCGTTGAGTAACTATACAATTTTTTAAACTGACCTCTTCTTCTTTTACCACACATATAACAATACAGTACAGTAGTGGCCAAAATTGTGGAAACTTTTTGGGAAAAGTATATTTTCTAAAACTAGCTAATAACACCACTTTTTTTGGAGTAGTACCATAAAATTATATATCAATGGAAAGATAATTTAATCAAGAATGTAATGCAATAACTTTTATGAAGGATTTGCCATTAGAATAGCAGTATAAAAAAGAAAAGTGAAATACCTAGAAAAAGCAAGATCTACAAAAATGATCACCATAGAAAAAAAATGAGATATACAAAAATGATCACCATGTCAGTTAATACTTAGTTGGGTAACCTTTAGCATGAATTACAGCCTTACAAAATCTTCCCATGGAGTGAACCAAGTTTTTTAGTTCAGCAGCTGTTCTAATGTGGAACCAAGATTGAATGATTGATTCTATTAACTGGGTTTTATTGCTGGGTCGGTTCTGACTAACAAGTTTCTTTAGTCGGCTCCATAGATTTTCAATTGGGTTAAGATCTGGGCTATTCCCAGGCCATTCCAGTAGTGGAATATTGTAGTGGAATATCTTGAAACTTCAAAAAAAAAGTGATGTTATTAGCCATCAAACCTCAAAAATACACTTTTCCCAAAAGGCAACTGTCCTGAGAGTCACTGTCCAAAACGGGTGAAATCCAGCAGGTTCTGACAGGTTCTTGAAAACTGGTAGCGGAAATTTTAAGTAGTTCGGAGAACCGGCAAATACCACCTCTGGCTGGCCCCAGAGTGGGGAGGGAATGGGGATTTTGTAGTATCCTTCCCCTGGAGCAGGGTGGGAATGGAGATTTTGCAGTATCCTTTCCCTGTCCCACCCACCAAGCCACACCCACCTAGCCACACCATGCCCACCAAGCCACTCCCACAGAACCAGTAGTAAAAAAATTGGATTTTACCACTGGTCCAAAATCACTTAACTAAGGCCTCTAAATTAAAGAAAAAATTGAAGTTTATAATCTTCCAGCTTCTACTCTAACACCTTGAACCACTACACCCACTGGATTTCTAAGGGAATATTACATTTCCTTAGCTTCACTGGAGGCTTTTAAGAAGAGATTGGATCACCAGTTGTCTGGAATAGTATAACGGCAGTGATGACTAACCTTTTGGCTCTCGTGTGCCAAAAGAGGGGGGGGAGGAGGAGCATGGAGGGGTTGAGCTTGCATGTGCCCACACCCATAATTCAATGTACCCCACCCCCCCATGTATGCAAGCGCTACCCCCCCCATGCGACCCCCACTTTTGGCATGTCATGGCATTGTGGGCCCAGTAGGCCTGTTTTTTGCCCTCCCTAGGCTCCAGAGGCTTTCTAAGAGCCTGGGGAGGGCAAAAACAACCTTCCCCCCCCCGGAGGCCCTCTGGAGGCCAGAAATGGCCCGTTTCCCGACTTCTAGTAGGCCCGAAAGGCCCCAAAATCACCTGGCCAGCGCACGCATGCGGGCTGGAGCTGAGCTAGGGCAACGCTTGCGTGCCCACAGATATGGCTCCGCGTGGCACCTGTGGCACACGTGCCATAGGTTTGCTATCACAGCTATAGGGTCTCTTGCATGAGTAGGGGGTTGGACTAGAAGACCTCCAAGGTCCCTTCCAACTCTGTTATTCTGTTATTCCCTGCCCGAAATGTAACAGTTGACTAAGAGTTTCCTTATTTTTCTACAGGATTTCTTACAGGATATTATTTTCATCAGACACATCAATCTGCATGTAAAACACCCCGTGATTCATGCCTATTCACTTTATTATATGCTTCCTTTAAATCAAAGATGAACAAATTGTTTCTCGGATTTATACATTTCCCAGGGACCAACTGAAGAGGGAAAAAATGGGGTCCACCCACACCCTGCCTAGCATAAAGCTTTATTTCCCAAATTTGTTTATTGTCACTTTCATACTGTTTCACTCGCAGTTGTGACGGTCTTCCCAGAACCAAAACTTCTTTGGTTTTCATCTTCTTTTAATCTTCTCCCTTTCATAGGGAGAAAATAGTGGCATTTTTTTCGATAGTCTAAGAAAGATGCCATTTTCATGCTGATATTATAAGCAAGCCGTACAGTCTCCATATGAAACCACATTTATATTTTAATATTTCCCCAGTTTCAACTTCTACATGGTGGTTTTACCATTTTCCAACTTTCTCATTGCATCTGTGACTTCCATTTCATATTTTTTTTTTAAAAAAAACATTACTATTTATGGCATTCATTTCCATTCTAATCGTCAAAATATCATTATCATTCCCATTTTTAATTTCATCCACCCTGCTGGAACCTTTTTTCCCTTTTTTTACTCACTTCCAGAAGATTTTTTTTGTAAATTATTAAACTTAACTGTTCCTTGTTTTGTTTGTAACAGAATAACAGAGTTGGAAGGGACCTTGGAGGTCTTCTAGTCCAACCTCCTGCTCAGGCAGGAAACTTATACCAGGGGTGTCAAACTCAATTTCATTGAGGGCCGCATGAGGGTTGTGTTTGACCTGGGTGGGTGGGGTGGGTGACCAGTGGGCGTGGCCAGCTCAATGTCGCTTATCGAGGCTCCGTTTTCAGGCGCGACGGCCTCCTGCAGCCCTCTACCAGAAAAACGGAACTCGGGGAGGCCACATGCAGCCTGCCCGGGCTCCATTTTTGACCACGACAGCCTCTGTAGCCCTCTGCCAGCAAAAATGGAGCTCAGGGAGGCCGCGGACTTGCCTCAGACTTTGATTTTCTTTCGCTGCATTCAGTTCATACTCAGTAAAAGTACCTTTCTCTACAAACATGGAGTTGGGGTTTTTCTTTCTTGAGTTTTGAACGGAGGCACACCTGACACTTCCACAATTTTGGCCACTACTGTATAAATATTCTCCTTTAATGGACTCTTTTCTCCATTTGGTTCCTCTAGGACACCGTATCCTTGACATCTTTTAGTAGAACCTGTGATAGGCACAAACTAAATTGTTAAGGAATATTTCTCTCCATCTGTTAAAACTCTAACTCTCCAACTTGCCTTTTATTTAGAAGCTCCCTTGTCTTTCCGTGTGAGCGTCATTAGGAAGTCTCACATGTCTCCCTGGAGGATGGTTTGAATCGGTGGTGGGTTTCAAAATTTTTACTACCGGTTCTGTGGGTGTGGTTTGGTGGATGTGGCATAGCTTGGTGGGCGTGGCTTGGTGGATGTGGCAGGGGAAGGATACTGTAAAATCTCCATTCCCACCAACTCCCAGAATCCCCCAGCCAGCATGTTTTAAGATGGGTGGACTCCAACTTCCAGAATCCCCCAGCCATCATCCTTTAAGAGGGGTGGACTCCAACTCCCAGAATCCCCCAGTCAGCATGTTTTAAGATGGGTGGACTTCCACTCCCAGAATCCCCAGCCAGCATGCTTTAAAATGGGTGTACCCTGTAACTGGCTGTGGAATTCTGGGAGTTGAAGTCCTCCCGTCTTACCATTGCCCAGATGGAGTAGCATTGCTGCCAGCCCAGCCTTCCTCTCCTCCTTCCAGTGGTGGGTTTCAAAATTTTTTACTACTGGTTCTGTGGGCGTGGCATGACTTAGTGGGCGTGGCTTGGTGGACGTGACAGGGGAAGGATATTGTAAAATCTCCATTGCCTCCCGATCAGCTGGGACTTGGGAGGCAGAGAATACTGTAGATGGGGGCGGGGCCAGTCAGAATTTTTACTACCGGTTTTCCGAACTCAAAACTCAAAACTTCCGCTACCGGTTCTCCAGAACTGGTCAGAACCTGCTGAAACCCACCTCTTGTTTGAATGGTTTCCAATCCATATCTAGATGGAGAAGAGAAGCTTTGGGAACTGGATTTGGGAACATGGAACCGAGGGCTCATCAAATTAAGCTGTTTTGATTGTCAAGCTCTTTTGTTTCTTGGTCACCGTCTACTCAAATAAAGCATCCCACAAAAGACCTGCCTTGGGGTGAGTTGGGGGTCTGAATCTCTTGAACCATAAAGGTGGGAAAATAAATATCACAGCTAGGAATAAAAATCATCCATCAAGGCGCTCAGTAGTGCCTGACAATGAGAGAGGTGTGAATCTCTCCTAAAAATAAATGTAAAAACGTCAGGTGCTACAGCTTTCTATAATGCACAGTGAAGCATGCCATAAAATATTACTTTGTCTCTCTTTTCCTGACATGCTTGGATTAAGAATTTTTTTTTCTCCCTCCATATTCTGGATGGAGGGGGTGGTATTCATTCACTCTTGCGGCTTGGCTTTTAAGAGGTGAAAGGAAAATTCAGTTTTATTTCCAGACCTAGCACTGTGCCTCAATGTGCACATGTGCTTTAATGGAGACTGAAATTGGCCTTTAAATCGGCATTCAATTTAGCTTATTCACCGTTCAGATTGAGAAAATGGATATTTACTTGGCAGCTATCTACTTTTTTTTTTAGAATAAAAAAAAGTCAATTGGCCTGCTGTTGGCAAGGGAGCAGGATATGGCAGGTCCATGATCGAGTAGCTAGATGGGAATGGGCAATTTGGCCTGCTAATGATGGAGAATTTAGGTGGGAATTTGACTTATTTGTGAGTCGGCCTAGATGGAATTTGCCTTACTATGATTCAAATGGTAGGGTGTAGTGGGAAATTTGACTGGCTATGATTCAGAGGCTAAATAAAATTCGGCTTACCTGTGACTCAGACACAAGATTGAACAGAAGAATTAGGCTTATTAATGATTCATATAATAAATTCTTTCCTCTGTGCCATCTTGAGATGTTATGTTAGCCTTAGACTTTCAATGTCCCCTGAATATCGCTGGGCAGGAATCTAGTTTAATAATGCATAGATAAAGGTCCCTTGGTTAGTTCTTACAATTTCCAAGTAAACTTATTATTTGGGGAAACATGATAGCAGTGTTTCAATATCTCAGGGGTGGCCACAAAGAAGAGGGAGTCAAGCTATTCTCCAAAGCATCTGAGGGTAGGACAAGAAGCAGTGGGTGGAAACTAATCAAGGAGAGAAGCAACCTAGAACTAAGGAAAAATTTCCTGACAGAACAATTAATCAGTGGAACAACTTGCCTTCAGAAGCTGTCAATTCTCCAACACTGAAAGTTTTTAAGAAGATGTTGGATAACCATTTGTCTGAAGCGATGTAGGATTTCCTGCCTAAGCAGGGGGTTGGACTAGAAGATCTCCAAGGTCCCTTCCAACTATTCTATTCTATTCTATTCTATTCTATTCTATTCTATTCTATTCTATTCTATTCTATTCTATTCTACTCTACTCTACTCTACTCTACTCTACTCTACTCTACTCTACTCTACTCTATTCTTAGAAGCAAAGCTAAGAGAGATTTTCCTCTTTCTGTGGTTGTTTGTTTGTAGAGAATTTTTTCAGTGGCAATAGAAAGCAAACACTATGTAAAAATTATATGGTCAGGAAGATTAGAGCCAGAAATAAAGACCATATATAATTGGTCAGCATCTGAAGGCAGGACAGGAAGTAACAGGTGAAAGATCATTAAAGAGAGATCTAACCTAGAACTAAGGAGAAATTTCCCAACAGTGAGAACAATTAATCACTGGAATGGCTTATCTCCAGAAGTTGTGGGTGCTCCATTACTGGAGGTTTTCAGGAAGAGCTTGGACAGCCATTTATCTGGAAGCGTAAAGGGTTTCATGTTTGAGCAGAGGGATGGATTAGAAGACCTTCAAGGTCCCTTCCAATAGTATTCCATCTTCAATATTCTGTTTGTTCATTCAAAAGATGGATAGACTAGTTATACCTTTCCTTCCTTGTTGGATACACTAGCAGGACAGCCAGGATACATTGATGGCGATTTTGTACACCTGTTGATGTGATTCAAGGGAAGATGGGTATCATAGCTTCTAATGTCTGCTTTCAAGACTGACTCTTGTGTGTCTCTTCTTTGTTTTATTTTTCTACTAGGTCTGTCAAAATCCTTGGGGCTTATTGAAGGCTACGGTGGTCGTGGCAAAGGTGGCTTGCCTGCCACTCTTTCTCCAGAGGAGGAAGAAAAAGCCAAGGGACCCCACGAAAAATATGGCTACAATTCCTATCTCAGCGAGAAAATATCCTTGGATCGCACCATACCAGATTATCGTCCAACTAAGTAAGTCGGAGATTTTCAAACCAGAGAGGAGAAACAGTTCTGCTATTTGGTATAGTGGGGCAGTTGTTTCTAGTTACAGATATTGGGATAAGGTGGACCATGTTGAAGTACAGAATTGTCTGCTTCCTGATCCAGGTCCCTTAAAAGCAAATTGGTTTCAGTGATAGAGTCACTTTATGTGATCTGCAAAGTCTTGATGACCTGCAGATACTTGAAGAGAGATACAAGAGAAGAGCTGATTGCCCTCCTCATTGGCTTGATATGTGGAATATCTTAATTCCCCCCCCCCCCCCGCAACAAGGTCTACATGCAAAATCATTAGTTTGAAACGCCATTTTGGTTTGGTCTCTGGTTTCTGCTTATATACTGAGTGTTTTCCAAATAATAGATTTGGACCCACGCCAAATCTTCTAGTTAGTGTACAAAGATCAGTGCATCAAGTGTGAACATGCTCAGAGGTGGTATTCAGCCAGTTCGTACCGGTTCAGGCTGTCCCGGCTCTATGCCAGCCTATTTAGGCAAGTTTTCAAGGCCGAGCGCATGTGTGGAAGGCGTGCAAGAACTGGTGGTAAGAATACTGAAAACCCACTGCTGATGGTGATGATAACTGTAATATTGATTATGAGCAGGTAAAAGAATATAAGGTAAATTTCTTCTTCTTCTTCTTCTTCTTCTTCTTCTTCTTCTTCTTCTTCTTCTTCTTCTCTCTCCTCCTCCTCCTCCTCCTCTTCCTCCTCCTCCTCCTCCTCCTCCTCCTCCTCCTCCTCCTCCTCCTCCTCCTCCTCCTCCTCCTCCTCCTCCTCCTCCTCAAGTTTGGGGACACATTAATATCAGTTCACTCTTAGTTAAAATTCTAAAATGTTGGGCCCAGGAACCACCAGCAGACAATCTAGGTCTAGGCATCCAGAGAAGATCTGATGGGAGTTTTCCCTCCTTGTGAGGACATAATTGTATGCACTATGCAACAGATCTTCTGAGCTTCAGCCACTACTCCCCACTTGGAAGACTATCTCTCAGAAATATGGTATGTAGCCACGGTGGTGCAGTGGTTAGATTGCAATGCTGCAGGCTACTTCTGCTGCCTGCCGGCTGCCTGCAATTTGGCAGTTCAAATCTCACCAGATTCAAGGTTGACTCAGCCTTCCATCCTTCCGAGGTGAGTAAAATGAGGACTCAGATTGTTGTTGGGGGCAATATGCTGACTCTGTAAACCGCTTAGAGAGGGCTGTAAAGCACTGTGAAATGGTATATAAGACTAAGTGCTATTGCTATGTACATCCCTACTTACCGTAGAATTCAAAAAGAAATTAAAAGCTGCTGGATTGAATGCACTGGTGATCCTTCGCTATCTTTGGTGTCTTCTTGCAGTCTGCGTTTCACTATTTTTATTTGGTTTTGAAATGGTATATTTATCTTCTTGTTACTTGCCCAGAGTCTCTTGGTATGGTGAATGAAGTCTGTGTTCCCAGGCAAGAGGGGCTGAATTCCAGAGAGCAAAGAGGCAGCCAATCATGGAGAGTTTGGTCTGGAGAAATAGGGTGCTGTAACCTAATTGCTGGGCTCCTTCCCAGCAATTCTCAGAGTACATCTATAGTTATGCTAATAGTTGCTTTGATTTGGCAAGATTCTGTCTAAAGGTGTGGAACAATAAAGGAAACTGCTCAGGAGTAACTCGACGTCTTTCCTGGTTCTTGGGGGATGTTAGCCATAAATGTCAGCATGATCTTTTAGTGTGCCTTGCCCAAATAGGATTTGAATTGGAGGTTGGAAGATGTTGGAAGCAACTTTCTAACAGAGAATCGCTTTGTATACAGTTCAGACATACTGGGTTTAGAATGAGCTCTTTTATTGTTTAGTATCTTCTGACTCATCTGTGATAAAGCTTGCATCATATAATGCATCAGTAACATTATATGTATCATGTAGCATTTCATAACATCCCATAATACTCTTAGTATGATCTTATTAATGCTCATTCTGAGCACGGCGGCATAGTGGTTAGAATGCAGTACTGCAGGCTACTTCTGCTGATTGCCAGTTGCCTGCAATTTGGCAGTTCGAATCTCACGGTGGCGCTGTGGTTAGACTGCAGTAGCACAGGCTACTTTTGCTGACTTCTGACAGCCTGCAATTTGGCAGTTCAAATCTCACCAGGCTCAAGGTTGACTCAGCCTTTCAACCTTCAGAGGTGGGTAAAATGAGGACCCAAATTGTTGGGGGGCAATATGCTGACTCGGTAAACCGCTTAGGGCTGTAAAGCACTGTGAAGCAGTATATAAGTCTATTGCTATTGCTATTCTCATATTCAGTAGGTGTGGCTTTTACATTATAATGAGGCATAATGAGTTTACTAGAATTCAAATCTAGGTACAGTCCTTGTCTTTAGCAGGTTTCAGCCAGTTCTTATCAAACTTTCCATTCCTCATGGAGAACTTGCTTGTTATGTCGAAGAACTAGTAACATTAATCCAAAAAACTCCTAGTTACTGAAAACACTACTCCGCGGTGGTGCAGTGGTTAGAATGCAATATTGCAGGCTACTTCTGCTGACTGCCAGCTGCCTGCAATTTGGCAGATCGAATCTCACCAGGCTCATGGTTGACTAAGCCTTCCACCCTTCCGAGGTGGGTAAAATGAGGACCCAGATTGTTGGGGGCCATAGGCTGACTCGGTAAACCACTTAGAGAGGGCTGTAAAAAGCACTGTGAAGCGGTATATAAATCTAAATGCTATTGCTATTGCTACTCAAAGAGGTCCCCCTCTCCTGCTCTCATCAGGGGCAACCGACAGCTGGCATAGGAGCTGGATATAGTAATAATAATAATAAATAATAATAATAATTTTATTTCTATACCGCCCTTCTCCCGAAGGACTCAGGATGGTATACAGCCTATTTAAAAACAGAATCAACGTCAATTTAAAATAATTTTAAAATATTAAATAAATTTGGCTTAATTTAAAACCCCCCAAATTTAAAACATCCAATTTAAAATTATGTTGCTAACCCAGCCTGGCGGATCAACAGGGTCTTGAGTGCGCAGCGAAATACCCGGAGGTCAGAAATCTTACGAATTTCCGGGGGCAGTTCATTCCACAGGGCTGGGGCTCCCACAGAGAAGGCCCTCCCCCTAGGTGTCGCCAGCCGACATGACTTGGCCGATGGCACCCTGAGGAGACCCTCTCTGTGGGAGCGGACTAGTCGGTGGGAGGCTATCGGTGGCAGAAGACGGTCTCGAAGGTACCCGGGTCCTGTGCCATGGAGCGCTTTAAAGGTGGTGACCAACACCTTGAATTGCACCCGGAAGACCACTGGGAGCCAGTGCAGCTCGCGCAGGAGGGGTGTCACGTGGGCACAACGGGTTGCACCCATAACCACCCGTGCGGCCGCATTCTGGACCAGTTGGAGCCTCTGAGTGCTCTTCAAGCTCTTCAAGGGGAGCCCCATGTAGAAAGCATTACAATAATCCAGCCAGGAGGTGACAAGGGCGTGAGTGACTGTGTGCAGGGCGTCCCGGTCCAGAAAGGGCTGCAACTGGCGAATCAGGCGAACCTGATAAAAGGCCCCCCTGGCCACAGCCGTCATATGCTCTTCTAAAGACAGCCGTGCGTCCAGGAGGACACCCAGATTGCGAGCCCTCTCTGTGGGGGGCAAAGATTAAAAGAATATAAGTATTGCAGATCAGTAAAGTAAGTGAAGAGAGTCACATCTGCTTTGTGGGCTTCCCAATCTAGTGCATTTTTTGGAAAATCCATATGAGTATCTATAGCAATGGGCTCAAAGGCATGACAGTCCCAGAGGTCATTAGTTGCAGAAGGAGCATCAGCAGCTTTTTGGTGTGGTTTATGGTAATGCAAAAGCTTTTCTCAAAGTGAAATGGGGCAAAGGCTCCTTAAGGAAGAGTCTACTGGGTCACAGAGAAGCAAGTTGAGAGGTCCTTGGAGAGCCCCTGCCTCAACAACCTATCCAAGGATGTCAAACAGCTTTACCAGTGGATCTTAGCGTTGCTGATTGATCAAGAGAGGTGCTTTGCTCCAGGCATCTACTGTATATATTTCATCTTAGCATAACAACGTAGGCCTTGAATCACAATTTCTTTTCTTCAAAAGTGGGAAAAAGAAGAACTTTTGTCTAACCTCATAAATGTTTTAAAATGATACCGGCAGCATCTCTTCACATTCAAGCTGAGTCTTGAGTGGCTGTCATTCTGGTCTGTTTTTTTTTTTCAATGTGTAGATCATCTCCCCAAAGGTGAGATTAATGCACAAACACACCTCATTGTTTAGATAGGTGCTGTTGTGAGCAGCCGATCTCATTCTTTTTATTTTGAGCGTTCATGACATGAGTACCATTGGTAATGCATACCGAATGGCATCAATTGTGTATAAGGATTGGGGGAATTTGAAGGTTTGTAAAAAAAAAATAATAATAATTTGTAATTTGTAAAATAGATATGAAAAGCAATGCCCGTTGGAGACTCCAAAGCAATCCTTAGAGAATTGTGTGCGATTAGGAATCACGGTATATGAACAGACTATGGGGGAAAAAATTAAAAGATGCTTGCTCCTGGGGAGGAAAGCTATGGCAAAGCTAGACAGCATACTAAAAAGCAGAGACATCACTGTCCCAACAAAAGTGCGTATAGTCAAGGCTATGGTTTTCCCAGTTGCAATGTATGGCTGTGAAAGTTGGACCATAAGAAAGGCTGAGCGCCAAAGAATTGAGGCCTTTGAACTATGGTGCTGGAGAAGACTCCTGCGAGTCCCTTGGACTGCAAGGCGATGAAACTGGTCCGTCCTAGGGGAGATCAACCCTGACTGCTCTTTAGAAGGCCAGATCCTGAAGATGAAACTCAAATACTTTGGCCACCTAATGAGAAGGAAGGACTCACTGGAGAAGAGCCTAATGTTGGGAAAGATTGAGGGCAAAAGAAGAAAGGGACGACAGAGAACGAGGTGGCTGGATGGAGTCACTGAAACAGTCGACATGAACTTAAATGGACTCCGGGGGATGGTAGAGGACAGGAAGGCCTGGAGGAACATTGTCCATGGGGGGTCCATGTGATGGGTCAGTCACGACTTCGGAACTAACAACAACAACATGGGGAAAGTGAGTCATGAACCGTGGGAGGGAAGGAATATAGTGAAATTTTCCAGGAAAGGGCATAATTGCCTAACTTGAAAAATAATCCATTTCATCACAGGTCCTGCTTATACTGTAGCAAGTGCAGTTCTGCTTTGGAGGCAGATGTTTGAAGCAAATGGGTCTTTGAATCTTGATTGTTCCCTGGGTAGGTAGTGTGGCACACAACTGTGTTGGTGTAATTGGCCTGTTGTTGATATGCAAGGATATATTTATCTGTCTCAAAGTCTCCCTCTCCACTTTATTTTATCCCTTTCGGATATACATCTCACCTCTACACTGTGTGAGGGCCTGTACGTTGATTCCAATCGTGTGGAATTCACAGTCTGCTCTTATGCAGCTGGCAGATATCGAATTGGCAATTTCAATATAGTGGGAAGACATGCATTGCTTTTCTTTCATTGAGAAAGAAATTGGTTAAAATAGGTTTTCAAATAGGAAAGCAAGCAGTTGTGCAGCAATGCAATTTATAACAGGGAAACTGAATTGCATGGGAAAGATAACTTTATAAAGAAAATGAATATGAAGAATATTATAAAATAGTTGCTTGATAGCAAGATGGGTGGTATATAAAGTTAATAAATAAATACTAGAAAGTAGTAAATGAATTAGATCTGGGTTTTCTTCTAAACACATTTTTATTTATTTGTATTCTGCCTTTATTATTTTTACAAATAAATACAATGGAAGCAGTGGTGAAATGTAAAATTTGTTACTACCAGTTCTGTGGGCATGGCTTGGTGAGGGGGGAGTAATATGACTGAGTGGGCGTGGCCAACTTTTTTTTTTTTACTTTTGAAACCATTTTTTCAGCTGAAGAGGTTGTAAAAAATGCTTTTAAAGCCTCTGACGATCCCAGCTGACTTGCCTGATCGGCAGAGGTTTTTTTTCCTTTTAAAAACATTTTTTCTATAACCTCTTTGGTCGAAGAGGTTATAGAAAAAATGCTTTTAAAAGCCTCTGATGATCCCAGCTGAGCCGTGCGATCATCAGAGGCTTTTTTTTACTTTTAAAAGCATTTTTTCAGCCAAAGAGGTTGTAGAAAAAATGCTTTTAAAAATTAAAAAAAGCCTCTGATGATTGCGCGGCTCAGCTGGGCAATGGGGAGGGGGCAGGGATTTTTGCTACCGGTTCTCCGAACCCACCCACCTCCCTTGCTACCGGATTGGGCAATCCGGTCCAAACCAGGAGCATTTCACCCCTGAACGGAAGAGAACATATCCAACACACCTTCCATATTTTCCCCATGTGAAACAATATTCATTTTCTTAATCAAACCCTCTTGCCTTGTTCACATATGCTGCTCAGTCTCTGATATTCACAGTGTGATGTGTCCAAAATGTGAACCAAAGGATTAAAGCTAGACTGACTTACTGATGTACTGATTTTGCACCAACAGGTCAGTGTAGATCCTTGGTGACTAGTGTTGTGGCCCGCCAGCTGCCAGCAGAGCTGGTGGCAGACTCAGATAATGAGGAGGTTGGGGAGGAACTTGGGCCAGTTCTGTAGTGTGGGGATGTTCTGTGTCAGACACAGAGATAGAGGCAGGGCCGTCTGACATTTCCCAGCCACCGGAGAGGCAGCTGCCTTTGGAGGCTGATATGAGTGAGTAGGAAGGACAGCTGGGGCCTGTTCCAGATGCACGTACGTGCAGAGCATTAAGACAGGTGAACAATGGAGGACAAGGAGTCAGCTCGGGAAGCAAAGCACATGTGGATGCTGAATGGCCCCTCCCTGGCTGGGGAATAAATAGAAGGAAAGGGGAGTGTTTGTCGTAGGAGACAACAGTTCGTATTTCTGAAGATTTTGCTCATTGTGTTTTGTATCACAAAAACTGTTTGCCAGAACTTAGTTTGCAGCCTTTCGGCTGGGAGCTCACAGCCATGCAATTATTGCAAGGAACTGATAAGGTCTGTTACTGCAGTTAACTCCTTGAAGGACTCTTGTCTGGACATTTTGGTGGGTGAATGCAATTAAATAGAATAGAATAGAATAGAATAGAATAGAATAGAATAGAATAGAATAGAATAGAATAGAATAGAATAACAGAGTTGGAAGGGACCTTGGAGGTCTTCTAGTCCAACCCCCTGCCCAGGCAGAAATCCCTTCCAATTCTATCATTCTATGTTCTAACTTTCCTAGCATTACTTACCGCTCAAGAAATCTGCGGTTTTACATCATGATTCCAAAATATGGTAATTTGAACCTCTTTCTTCACTTCAGGTTTAGTGTTGATAGCAGATCCCTCCCAAAGCAAAACCTATCCATCATTTCAAGATCTTCATTATGAGTTCTAGTTGCTGTCCCTGTTGTTATAAATTTGGTGTTCCTTATATTTAATTACAGTCACACTTTTCGCTGTGCTCCTTGACTTTCATTATTAGAGTTTGCAGATCATTTGTATTTTCAGCTACCAAGTAGTGTCATCAGCATAACACGGAATATTGATGGTTTTTTTCTCCATTGTTTTAAAAACATGTTCAACTTCTTCCAACCCAGGCTCCCTCAGTGTATATTCAGCACATAGACTAAATAAATATAGATTATCCTTGACTTATGACCATAGTGGGACTTGCCCATTATGGCCATATGTCATCATCATCATCATCTTTGTTTAATGACCCCATAATCATTTGCAGGGTGGAGTCTGGGCAGCTGAATGGAGCTAGCAGTGTGTTTACTGGCCGGATGCCCTTCCTGACGCCAATGCGGAGATTTGTTCAGCAGATATATTCTCATTGTGCCCAGAGAGAGAATTATCTGCCTCTACCTAGGATCGAACTCACAGCCTCCTGATTGTTAGGTGAGAGCTCCACCTCTAGACCATCGCACCGCTCCCCTAGGGCCAGGGTATTTACGAGACCACCTGCTGCTACCGATAACCTCCCACCGGCCAATACGCTCTCACAGAGAGGGCCTCCTCAGGGTGCCGTCGGTCAAGCAATGTCGGCTGGCGGCCCCCAGGGGGAGAGCCTTCTCTATGGGAGCACCTGCCCTCTGGAACAAGCTACCTCCCGGAATACGGTTGATTCCGGATCTCCGCACTTTCCGTAAGGCCCTGAAGACGTTTTTATTTCAGCAAGCCAGCCTGGCCTGAATAGGTTTTAGGGGTTTTTAATTGTATTGCTAGGGGTTTTAAATTGGGGCGGCTGTTTAATTTAATTTATTTTAATTATTTTAACTTTTATATTGCATGTGATTTTAATTCTCGGCTGTTCACCGCCCTGAGTCCCTTCGGGGAGAAGGGCGGGATATAAATTTGAAAAATAAATAAATAAATAAATAAATATGTTGTGTTGGTTGTAAAATCAATGACCAATCCAATTTTACTATCTTTTTTTTTTTTTTTTGTGGTGGTTGTTAAAGAAACACCATGATTTTTAAGTGAACCAATGGCTCATTTTGGGTGTTGTTTTGCTGAAAACTGGAAGAAACTGCTGTTTTTCTGGCAAAACAGTTTTAAAAACACAATCACATGATTGTGGGATGCTATAAACAACTGTAAATGTGGCCTGGTTGCCAAGCACCCAAGGCTCAGTCAACAGAATTCAGGAGGGGTTGCAGTTGGACCATCTGTGCTGCAATCTAACGGATGGCTCTGATTCTTTGTACCTGACGACACATAGGGGGAACATCAAACCAGGCAAGATGGTGGCTGCAACATCATTGAGCCACGGTGGCGCAGTGGTTAGAGTGCAGTACTGCAGGCTATTTCTGCTGACTGCCAGCTGCCTGCAATTTGGAAGATTGAATCCCACCAGGCTCAAGGTTGACTCAGCCTTCCATCCTTCCAAGGTGGGTAAAATGAGGAGCCAGATTGTTGAGGGCAATTGGCTGACTCTATAAACAGCTTAAAGAGGGCTGTAAAAGCACTGTGAAGTGGTATATAAGCAGCACTGGGATTCACTTACCTTCCCTATCAGTTTGCAAATGTGAGAGTGTGTGTGCTCTCTCTCGCTTCGCTCGCATGCAGTAGGTGCGCATTACATCCGGGTGGGTGGGTAAAACCGCCCACAGATGCCGCTACCAGTTTCCCTGATCCGGAGAGAACCAGCTGAATCCCACCACTGTATATAAGTCTAAGTGCTATTGCTATCATAATTTTTTATGATGTATATTGTCAGGTTACGATGTCGTCTCAAATAAATTGCATTTCCAAGCAAATAGTCTTTGATGAAATCTTTCATTTATTGAGCACAACAATCTGTCCCCAAGTCCATCGTAGCCAACACTGACTTCCTGACCCCAAACCTTCCCTTTCCGTTCCCCAATTCTCTGAGTCTCATTGGCCATCTTCCAAATCACTCTCCCCATATCTACTACTTCAGCCCCCAGGAATGTCCCCCCCTCCCATTCCATCTCCTAGGGGATATTATCTTCAGGGAAAATAAATAGGTGAAAAGTCAAGCGTCCTCTTGCCAGCTGCCCCCTCTTCTCCTCCTTATGTCAGCACTGGAGCGAATGTAGTTTGGAGTGCTGACATATATACACATCAAAAGGGTGGGATTTGGATAGGGTTTGGATGTTGTGCAGTCATCTCGCCTTTCTTTTGGGTCCTCTTTGCAAATACCACTGGTTCTCAAACCATGCTGAATCCAGTTTAACCTACTCTAGCATGATATGGGAACATATTTAAGGAGCTTTCCCCTTCTACCATTTGCGTCTTTCCCACCTCTGCCTATTGTCAATGTTGTTTCTGTAGCCTCAACTTGAATAACACTTTTAATCAAAATCTGCCTTTCCAGCTTTGAAGCTTCATCTGACAGCAATGTTCAAGTTGGAGGCATTCCATGCGGGGGGGGGGGGGGGAAGGGAAGGGGGGAGGGATTTAAAAAGTCAACCTGGTGGTTGCAATTCCATGATTAAACCGCCCTTTCCTCTTTTTTTTTTTTTTAACATCTTGCATTTTGCACATGCAATATTCATTAACGTTTTGCACATACAATATTCATTAAAGAAAAGACAGGATTTAGTGCAGTGGCAGTCATAATTTTGACTGTCTTTGACCCCCTTCTCTTACAGGAGCCTCCGGAGGGAGCAAAAGTCTCTAACACGCTTAATGGTTTATTTTCTTTCCAATCTATTTCGTTGGCTCCCTTTTGCTGCCCACCTTTCAGAATGCCAGCTTTTGCTATTTGGCAAACAGCAATTCTGATTTTGATTGTGGGTTTTATGGAAGCGGAAGACAACAGCAATGACAACAATTAACTCAAGTGCTTTAGCTTCTGATTAAAATGGAGACAAGTCAAAGGAATTTAGTCTAATGGGGTTCCGGATCGCTGAATTAGCAGGGGATCCAGAATTCTAAAGTATGTATTATTTTCGGTAAAACTCCAAAGAACAGATTAATGGGCTCAGTAGCCAATTCACAAACAGACAGATTCAAGGCTTTTAAATGTGTATTTTTTTTATTTGCATCCTGCCTTTATTATTTTTACAAATAACTCAAGGCTGTGAGCTAGAGGTGGATTTCAGCAGGTTCTGACCAGTTCTGGAGAACCGGTAACAGAAATTTTGAGTAGTTCAGAGAACTGGTAGTAAAAATTCTGACTGGCCCCGCCCCCATCTAGTCTCTGCCTCCCAAGTCCCAGCTGAGCGGGAGGAAATGGGGATTTTGCAGTAACCTTCCCCTAGATTGGGGAGGAAATGGGGATTTTACATTATCCTTCCCCTGCCATGCCCACCAAGCCACGCCCACCAAGCCACGCCCACCAAGCCACACCCACAGAACCAGTAGTAAAATAATTTGAAACCCACCACTGCTGTGAGCATACCCAACCCACCTTCCTCCTCCTATTTTTCCCACGACAACAACCCTGTGAGGTGGGTTGGGTTGGGTTGAGAGAGAGTGACTGGCCCAAAGTTACCCAGGTGGCTTCCATAGGTAAGGCAGGACTTGAACTCACCATCTACCAGATCTACCGAGAAGGCTGCATCCAATTCTGACTACCCATATTTAGGAAAAATATTGTTAATAAAAACAGAGCAGCCATGCTAGAGTCTGTAAGAATAAGGATGTGAGAAATGGTTAGAGCAATTGAGTAATGCTTAGTCTAGAACAGGGGTATCCAACCTTGGCAAATTGAGTCCAGAGATATTTCACAAGAAGAGTCCTCCACTCCTCTGCTCGCAGCAGAATACCTTATGCCACCAGGCTTGAAATTTTGGGCTTAGACAACTTACGCCACCTTCAGTCTGACCTAAGCGTAGTACACAAAATTATCTGCTACAATGTCCTACCTGTCAATGACTACTTCAGCTTCAACTGCAATAATACACGAGCGCACAATAGATACAAATTTAAGGTAAACTGCTCCAAACTCGATTGCAGAAAATACGACTTCAGCAACAGAGTGGTCAATGCCTGGAATGCTCTACCTGACTCTGTGGTTTCTTCCCCAAACCCCCAAAACTTTAACTTTAGACTATCTACTGTTGACCTCATCCCATTCCTAAGAGATCTGTAAGGGGCGTGCATAAGCGCACCAACGTGCCTATCATCCTTGTCCTACTGTCCCCATATTGCTGAGCACATTGTAAGCCGCCCTGAGTCTTCGGAGAAGGGCGGCATATAAATCAAATAAAAATAAATAAATAAATAAATAAATTTCTTCATATCCATTTCCTGTATTCATAATCATGTTTATACTTATATCTGTTATCTTATACATGCTTGACAAAATAAATAAATAAAATAAAATAAAATAAAACTTTAAGACCTGTGGACATCAACTCCCAGAATTCTTCAGGCAATCAACATGGGTAGGGAATTCTGGGAGTTGAAGTCCACAAGGCTTAAAGTTGCCAAGGTTGGACACTATTACTCTAGAGAACAGAAGACTGAAGGAAGACATGATATCTGTGAAATAGCTTGTCTCCAACTGTTCTTGTCCAGCAAGTCTCCTCCATTAAACATTGCCATTCTGTGGGACCTAGAAATCTAATCTCTATTGTGGCCCCCACCCTCTGGAAGAATATCCCCCCAGAGATAAGGATGGTGCCCTTTTCCTAGGGTTCTGGAAAAATGGCTTTGGTCCCAGGTCTGAGGTTAATATTTATTAATAATTTTTCAATGGCCCCTGGTGGATATTTTTGGTTGTTATGCTGCTATTTTTTTAGATTATTTTACTCTGGGCTATCTATTTGATATGAGAGACATGATGGCTCAGTGACTAAGATGCTGAGCTTATCGATCAAAAGGTCGGCAGTTCAGTGGTTCGAATCCCTAGTGCCGCGTAATGGGGTGAGCTCCTGTTACTTGTCCCACCTTCTGCCAACCTAGCAGTAGAAAGGACGTAAAAAATGCAAGTAGAAAAATAGGGACCACCTTTGGTGGGAAGGTAACAGCGTTCCGAGCACCTTTGGTGCTTAGTTATGCCGGCCACATGACCACGGAGACGTCTTTGGACAGCACTGGCTCTTCGGCTTTGACACGGAGATGAGCACCACCCCCTAGAGTCAGGAATGGCTAGCACATATGCGTGAGGAGAACCTTTACCTTTATCTATTTGATTTAATGTTTTTAGCTGTTTTTATGTTTTCTATGCCATCCAGCATCCACTGGAGTTGGACAGGAAATAGTAGTACTTAAGTAGACTTAAGACTGGTCACTTAATGACTGTTTGAAGTTACAGTGGAACCCTCACTCCCAAAGGTACTTATGAACTGGTTCTAAAGTTCCAAAGGCTGCCCTTCCTGTGGTCATGTGACTGCATTTTGGACACTTGACAACCTACCTGCTTATATGACTGTTTGCAGCATCCTGAAGTCACATGACCAACATTTACAACCTTTTTCCTAAAACCCACACTTATTCCCAATTGTTGGCCAAAACGCCCCATAGAGAACAATAGATTCATTAATGACCATGGTTTTCATTTAATGATGACAGATGGCAGATCTAAAAAAACATGGTAATTCATTTAACAACTGCCACACACACAAAAAAAACATATTATCATGTCAGTTGTCAACTCACAAAGCATTTCTAGTCTGCTCTCGAGTTGTCATGGGCAGAAAGTGGGGAGATCTGTCGGAGCAGTTCAGCAGCCACGTTCACAAGCACATTCCATGCATACCTTCCTTCAAGGGTGGATCTCAGATTATCAGAGCCAGTTTGTGAGCCTGGTTTCTATAGCCCGCAAAAGCGCCTTGTTGGAGAATGTGATTTATGACACAGCCTGAGAGGAGGGGGAAACCAGGGTCATAGGTGAACCATAAATTAGGTGCGGCAGAGTTGACTATACTTGGGAAGCTGCTGTTATGTTACTCCTAATAAATAACTGGATTTCTTTTGAAACTTGGCTCGAGGCTCATGAGTTAATTAGGGCATTCATCGGAGCCCTGACATCAGTCCTGTGATGACCTGTTTTATGACCATAATGACTTATGACTATGTTGGACAGGCTCCATTATGGTCATACATTTTATGACCATTATGACTTATGACTATATTGTATAGGCTCCATTATGGTCATAAGTCAAGGACTATCTCTACTCTACTCCTACTACTATGTAGCAGCTGTTTTCAAATATCTGAAGGGTATCTATATATAAAGTCAAGAAATGTCATCCAGATTTGGTTCCTGTAAAGAGAATCAAAGATTGGTCAAACTGAGTTCTCGGTCCAGCCATTTTCTTGGCTGGTCACGCCCCCACCTACTTTGAGGGATGTAGACTGTGTGGAACAGTCAGAGGCCAAGTACAAGCCTTGCCTAAAAAAGTTGTGTTCTTCTGGACCCTCTGCTTTACTACACGTAGGGAAATAAATTAATAATGCCCAGCATAAACAGTGAAATACCCTCCGCTTTATGTGTGCTTGATCAAAGATTTCTATGAACAGGTATTTTCAGAGACGAACGTATTTGCTCAGTCAGAAGGTTGTTTGCCTTGTGCTTCATAAATTAGGCATAAACTGACTTCCTATTGATAAATCCCTTTGAAGGACTGCAGATGAAAAAAAAAAAGGAAGCAAAGCACAAAGGGAAAAAAAATACGCATCTAAATCAAAGCTTGTTGTTCTTTCAAAAGTTTGGGGGAGCAGAAGGGAGGAATGGAATTCATGCAGCTTGCAAGATCTCCTCTGTCTTTGTCTCTCTGCTGCTGGTAATACCTTCTCTGAAGCACCACGTAATCACATGCAGCTCAATTAATTTTCTGCTTGATCGTAGGGTTTGTTTCAAAGGGATCTAATCAAGCATTCTCCAACTAATCCGCTCTAATCAGGGCAATAACTTATACTCTCAGGATGAATTGGAAGATTGAAAGAGGTCATTTTCTACTGAGTGATAGAAACCAAAAGCTTTGCTCTGTGCGAGGGTGAAGGTTCATTCTTTGAGTTTGTGGGTTGGTTTCCAAATGTTTTGTTACCAGGTTGGGTGACATCTTTAGTGGAGTTCAGGGGATGTCAGTTTTAGGGGACACAGTGGCTCAGTGGCTCAGTGGCTAAGAAGCTGAGCTTGTCGATTGAAAGGTTGGCAGTTCAGTGGTTCAAATACCTTTACCTTTAAGGGATGTCAGTGTCGGTGTTCTTTCATTTATAAGGGCTTTGTGTGGTCAGTAGGTCTTATGATGGATCACGTGTGGGTGTGTCAAGTGAGGGTCTTGTAATGGGTCTTATGATGGGTCAGGTGTGAGTCTTCCATGAGAGTCTTGTGATGGATCTTGTGATAGGGAGGTTACATCAGGTGAGTGTTAGGGAATGGCTATTGCCTAACTGGTTGGGTTGGCAATATATATATAAACCACCAATGCATGTTTGCAGTCAAAATGTAATGTATAGCTTTAAGACTGTAATGCTGTATTGCATCATACTGATTGGCTAGCTCTGTAGCCAATGTATTTAAGAGGAAGCTTGAATCATGGCTTATTTTTTCTTATTACATTATTATTGTTACCTCTGCTCCTTTCTGCCTGTTCTCTCTGCATGATCACTGATTGATCATTGCTACTTGTTGTTTTCTACTGTTTTACTGGTTCTTTACTGCTGTACTTGTTCCTGTTTGCAACTCCAAAAAGAACTGTTTTATTGCATATGACTACAATAACTGGTAAGAAGACTTTGTTCTTGGAATATCCCTGGATTGACAATTTAACTATCTTTATCTGTGTATGACCTGGATTGTTTATTGGACTTTGCTTTACTTTTTCCTAAAAGTAAATCACAACTCAGTGTGTCTGTGTATTGACAGTGCTTAGTCACAATCACTCTCAGCCATTCCTCATGTGCACAACCTTGCTACTCAAGGGTTACTCTATGCATATTCCTTAACAGTGAGGGTCATTGGGAGGTGAAGTGATGGTTGGGGAGGGGGTGTTTGCGTGGGTTGGTTGAGGGTCGGTGTTGTCTCTGGTTGGCTGTGTGGTTGATTTGGATTCTGAGGGTTTCGTAGGCTGGTTGTAGGTCAGTGTGTCTGTTGATGGAATTGCTTGTGGAGTGCCAGGCTTCAATGAACTCAAGAGTATGATGGGTGGTAGCGTAGCCAATGATTTTTGTGTTGCTCCAATCAAACAGGTGCTGTTTGGTGTCGGTGTGGGTAGAGATTAAGGATTTGGGATTGTGGCATTACCTATCCTGTTAACATTCAGAAACCAACCCACAAGTTCGGAGAACAAGCCTTCACCCTCATCCTATACCCGACCTACAGATATTCACCACTATTTCTTGTTCTGTGTGTTTTGTGTATTGCCGAGTTTGGGCATTTTCTCATGCTAAGGCATGCTTCTATGGGAGACAGTGTTGTGAAGTATTTCCAGTGTTGGAAAATATTTCTCTAGAAAAGTGCTCTACAGCTGTCCCAAAGATACTTTTTCAGGAGGCAACTGGACTTTCTTGTTGATGTTGTTTTTGAAGATGCTTCACTTCTCATCCAAGAAGCTTCTTCAGCTCTGACAGGATGGTGGGGAATGGATTACTCCTTCCATTGAATGCTCTACAGCTGTGTTCCCCCTTTTTTTCTCCCCCCTCCCTTTTCTTTTTTTCTCCATTTTCCTCCAGAAAGTTTTTCCAATTGCTGAAGGCCAGTGATTTGCTAACATAATGGCTGAAATCCCCAGTTTCAGAAAATCTGTGGAGGGGCACTTTGCTTCACTTGAGCTTTGACTGAAAACATTCCTTCAAATTGAAGCAGTAAAGTGAAGTAAAGCCACATCTTGCTTTGATTCATTGGAGAGTAGTAGCTGCTTCATTTGGCTCCCCACTGCAACAGAGCCTCGGCACATGTGTAGATGATGTTCCTGTTATTGAAGCAAAGAGGTTGATTGAGATAGGTCACAAGTTTGACATATGTACTGATAGAAGAGAATATGTGTAGCTCAGGATTGAACTGTGAGGTCCATGCTGCTGTTTCAGCTTGGTTGTTTTCTTGCAGATGTTTCATTACCAACTAGGTAACATCATCAGATGTAAGTATAGATCTACGGATAGATCATATGTTAGAGGGCTCATTAAAAGATTTTTAAAATTGGGAGGCCGATTGATTTCTTTTAATTATCTTAACTTTTGTATTGTGTGTATTTTAATTTTGGCTGTTCACCGCCCTGAGTTCCTTTTGGGAGAAGGGCGGTCTACAAATTAAATTAATAAAATAAAAAAATAATAATTATTATTTTGCAACTTACATAGAGAGGTTTTGTTACTGAGTGAATGATGAGCTGAAATAAGTTTATTTATTTATTTATTTATTTATTTATTTATTTATTTATTTATTTATTTATTTATTTTATTTCTATACCGCCCTTCTCCCGAAGGACTCAGGGCGGTGTACAGCCTAATTAAAAACACAAGGACAGACAAAATTTTAAAATAATTAAAATTATTAAATAATAGGCCCAATTTATAAAACCCCAAATTTAAAATCCCATTTAAAACCAATTAAAATCTTTACATTGATAGCTCAGCCTGGCAGAACAACATGGTTTTGAGGGCACAGCGAAACACACGGAGATCAGAGATTTTACGAATTTCTGGGGGCAGATCATTCCAAAGGGCAGGGGCTCCCACAGAGAAGGCCCTCCCCCTGGGTGTCACCAGCCGACATAATTTGGCCGATGGCACCCTGAGGAGACCCTCTCTGTGGGAGCGAACTGGCCAGTGGGAGGCTACTGGTGGCAGAAGACGGTCTCGAAGGTATCCAGGTCCAATGCCATGGAGCGCTTTAAAGGTGGTAACCAACACCTTGAATCGCACCCAGAAGACCACTGGGAGCCAGTGCAGCTCGCGCAGGAGGGGTGTCACGTGGGCACAACGAGTTGTCTGATAGGAGCCATCTGGAGTCTATTAACAGTTCCCACTTGGGATCAATTGGGTTTTTTTTAATGGGACCTGTCCAGGGTCCTGAAACATCCCTCTTGGATCACTCTTGCTATACAATATCTTAATATTTTACACTGGGTTTTTCTAACACAATTTCCCTCTTTTATGTGTTTGCATCAGAGGTATCTATAGCAGACTTCCTTCAGGTCTTCAGAAGTGTAGAACATATCTTGTGTGCGGAAGGTCTGAGGTCTTAAATTTTTGGCATTTCCAGGATTTCCAGGTGTTTTTTAACAACTGGTTCTCTGCCCTAATGACTGGCTGGGTAGGCATGGCTGGGGGTGGTGGTCATGTGACTGGTGGAAGTGAGTGGCATTGAGTTGGCCATGCCCACCCAGGTTTTGTGGCTCCCGGTGTTTTCTTTTCTGTGGGAAATGGTTCCAAATGGCTCTTTGAGTGCTTAAGGTTGCAGACCCCTGATTTAAGGGAAGGCAACCTATATTCTCAGGGCTCCATGCAAACTGCAAGTTCTGTTTCTGAGGCTTTTTGACCCCCTGTTTAACCACAACTGTCATCAACCATTTCCAATTCCACTATTTTAAAGTGAAAACTACAGAAAAACTGTATAACTTAAAATTGATTGCTCACTCCTAGTTTATGCTGCTAACCTATATTTGTATGACAGTTCCAGATCAGGTCTCTGATGGGCAGTTCCAGGTAGATTTTTTTTTCCTGCTTATAATCTTTTGCTTTTCTACCCAGAGGACAAAACAAGATTCTAGTCTTCATGTTCTAAATAAGAAGTTAGTTAAAGAGAAATACCAGAATTAAATGGGTCACATAGCTCTAAACTACTGACCTTGACAGGAATCTTGATGTTGTCAGTTCTGACTCAAAAGTTTAAATTGGGCCTTTCCCAATGTTACATGAGATGTAGAAATTGAACTATTATATATTTGAGAGGCTGCCACAAAGAAGAGGGGGGGGGTCAACTTATTCTCCGAAGCAATTGAAAGCAGGACAAAAAGCAATGGATGGAAACTAACCAAGGAGAGAAGCAATCTAGAACTAAGGAGAGATTTCTTGAGGAGTTAGAACAATTAACCAGTGGAATGGCTTGTTTTCAGAAGTTGTGAATGCTCCATCACTGGAGCCCCAACTGTGCTTTTTCAAGAGGCAACTGGACTTTCTGTTTTTTTCTTTGAAGATGTTTCATTTCTCATTAAGAAGGTTCTTGGATGAGAAGCGAAACGTCTTCAAAGAAAAACCAGAAAGTTCAGTTGCCTCTTGAAAAAGAACTTTTGGGACAACCATGACCTGGATGACTGAGAATCTCCATAGACATCCATCACTGTCTGTTAAGAAGAAATTGGACAGCCATTTGTCTGAAATGCTATAGGGTCTCCTGCTTGAGCCAGGGTGTCAGCCAGGGTGTCAGAGTGGGGTGCGAATGGAGATTTTGCAGTATCCTTCCCCTGCCATGCCCACCAAGCCACGCCCACCAAGCCACACCACACCACACCCACCAAGGCACATCCACAGAACCGGTAGTAAAAAAAATTGGATTTCACCACTGCATATTAACGCCAGAAGCTTCCACGCTGCTACCTTCTTGCGCTTGGGAAAGTAGGAAGGGGGGATTTAATAGAAAGATTGTAGTTAGACATAATAGCATTCTTTTTTGCGGTCAAGGTCATGGTGTTCCTGCATCTGGAGGAGGACTGTTTGCAGTAGTGGCTCAAGTTGGGACGGAGGGTGATTGGGCCATGTGATGGACTGATAGGTGCAGGGGATGGATTTGGGGTTTTGATTTATTGAGGGAAAACCCAGAACTCTCAGATTGGGGTTTTCCCAGATGTGCCAGTATATCTACTCTAATAAATGGAAGATTTGAGATGATGCCTCTCTCGGAGTTTTTGATTGGAGTTGGGTTGTTCAGGAATGCTGACAAAGGGATTGGATTAGTAGAATCGCTTCCAACTCGGTTACTCTGTTAACTTTAGCTCTGAAGGTATATGTTCTACCAGTAAGCTAGAATATAGAATAGCATCCAATTGTGGACCGGACATTCTGAATTAAAAAAGAAAATGTTATGGTTGTGCAATGACCCCCACTTCAAGCCTTTCTCGATGTCCCAATACGTTGATCTTCTGAAGAAAAAGATTGCAGAGAAAGCTCCACATGGGCAGAATTAGCAGTCCAAATGCGAAGCAAGCTCATCAGCAAGCATGACACTGAAAATTTTATTACGATGAGGTTGGCATTATAAAAAGGGGGATATCCTTGCAATGATTGTATGGTAGCTATCTCTGTGGACGAATGAATAATTAATATTATAGGCAGTGGTGGGTTTCAAAAAATTTTGCTACTGGTTTGATGGTCATGGCTAGGTGGGGGGCATGTGGCCAACTTGACGTCACTCACACCCACGCTGTTCTACCCCAGCTATGGATCCCAAAGAACGCAGCACACACAAAGTCCGTTCAAACCTTGGTTTACTAAATAAATCAGTCTTTTACAACAACGGCTGTTAATTAACTGCATTAACAGCCTCCAAGAATTCAAAGAATAATAACTGAAAGCTTACTGTGGTTGGCAGAATGCCCAGAAGCAATTTGCAGGAAGCTGATAAGATAAGCAAGACAAGACAGGAAGGTATGTGAACGAAGTTGTTCCCTGCAAATTGCTTCAGTCGGCATTCCTCCTTAAATAGGCTAAGGGAGTGGCCAATTAGCCCCAAGCCTTACTCTTGAGGAGACCTCCTCCTAAGGAGCCACTCCTGCCTTTTGGCAGCTCTGCATGCCCGTGCATCAAGAAGAGGCTCCTCCTCTTTGTCCTCTTCACTTAAGGGAACTTCTGGAGGTTCTGAAGGCCCTGGCTGAATCCCCGCCTCTGGCACCACATCTTCTCCAGCCCCCTCATTGTCTGACTCGAGTGCCAGCTGCACAGGCTGTTGGCGCAGCACCACACCAGCTTCCTTGCTGTCGGAATCAGCTACTAGCTGCACAGGCCGTGTACGGGCCACAACACCCACCCACTCAGTCACATGTCCCCCCCCCACCTAGCCACAGCCACAGGAAAAGGTAGGAAAATTTTTGTAATTTCCACCTATCTAACCCTGCCCTCCCTTTGAGAACCGTTTTGCGGCAGCGACTGGCCGAGGGCCATGCGATCACCATATGCGATCTTCTGACAAGCAAAATCCATGGGGAAGCCAGATTCACTTAACAACCATGTTATCAACTTAACAACTGCAGTGATTCACTTAACACTTGTGGCAATAGAAGTCGTGAAATGAGGCAAAACTAAATGTTGCATTTAGCAACAGAAATGTCGGTGTCAAGGTTCCGACTGATGAACCCAAGCAAGCAAGCAAGCACTGTTGAGACGTTCTGCTCTCTGAATTATTCTTCTTCTTGTGCCATATCCGTCATCGGATGCTGGCGATCATGTTGGTCCTATTTTTAGCAACAGCCACACAAAAAAGTGCTGTTGAGTTTTGTCCAAACCCGTCCCTTAGGTTTTGAAGCCATGATGTTCTTCTTCTGCCTGGACCTCGTTTGCCTTCAATCTTTCTTTGGAGGATTAAGTGACTTAGGCTGTATTTTTCCAGGTGTCGTATCACATGTCCAAAATATTTTAACTTTCGCTTTTTTATATTTCCCTTGGCTTTCCCAGGTGGCTTATCACCTCTGAATGCAAAACTTTATTGAGTACATCATATTGGCACAGATTGAAAGCAAAACCAACTCTAACTAATTCCCGCGGTTTTCATATAATTAAAGAATAGACTCTCCCTCCTCCTATTAGCGCAGGTCACATTGTCCAATTAGATGGCCAGGTATTGTTATGGAAACTGTCTAAGTCTTTAGATGTTAGATGACCTTGGTTTCCACAGGACGGTTTCTTGCTGCCATCTGGAACTGGCATTCTTGGAGTGGCTCTTCCTCCCCCCCTCTATTGTTGTGGCAAGCTGAAAAGCGGCAGCGGCTGCGACAGCAAAATCACTCTTTTGAAGTTGACAGTCTCAACTTCAATTGTGGTTGTAAATTGAGGATTACCCGTATTAATAAAAAGGGAACATCCCTCAGTGCTTCCTCTCTTTTCTAAGCCACTTGCGGGAAGGAAGTTAGGGAGTTAAGACAGTAAAACACCTCTCTCTTCAAATGGCAAGTACTTAAGAATTCTCAGCTCAGGCATTTGTGCCCTTCATCCCCCTCAATGTTACTACCAGAGAGCACTGCAAGAGGGAGGCATTAAAGAAATTTATTAACTTACTAAAGCAGAGCTGTCTCTGCCGCTGCCATTGGGGGTGAAACAGCCTGGCTCATTTTAGTGGAAGTGGAGGGGAGGGAAGCCTCAGCACATAACTGCTCTAGTGTCTTTCCATCAGCTTAAACCTGTCAGCCCTGGAGGCTATCTTTTTCTTTGGATCATCAGGGCTGCCACACTTAGTGCTGTGGGAAAGTGGGAGGAGGTTTGCGTGGAGTTGGTAGAGTTATTTAGTCATAACAACATTCTTTCTCTGAGAGTCAAGGACGTTCAGCCTGCACCTGGAGAGGTGTGACTGGGACGCATCTCCAGTTGGGACTGTGGATTGATTGGGCCATGTGATGGAGATGTGGGTTCAGGAGAAGGGATTTTGACTTTCTTTTGGATGGGGAAAACCTGGGAACTTTCAGATTCGGGTTTTCCCAGATGTGCCAATACGACATCTCTGATAAAATGGATCTAAATAATTATGATAGAAGTAATATTGATGATTATAGTATTTGAATAAGATGAAGCATATTTTGTAACCCTGAAAGTGTAAAGAAATTGTATTGATACTGGGACTGTAAAAATTGAATTATAAAAAAGGAATTATTTGAAGGGGAAAGTTGGAATGAATTTGAAATAGAAGTTAAGTTTACTTAAAAAGGGAGGTTATAAAAGTAAATGGGAGGAATTGTATTGTTTTGGGTAAAATGGTAAAATGATTAATGACAAAGATGATGTAAAACAAATATAAAGGAATATATACTTAAAAGGGTCAAATAACGGATAAAGTAGTAAGATAGGATAAAATTTGGTCCATCTTTGGGAAAAATTGACGCTAAAGAAATAATTGTGAAAAATTAAATGTTTGAATGACTGTGCTTAAAGTAAAGGGTTTCAATAGATTAAAAAATTGTGATAGGTGAAGATAAAGAGGCGTGGTCGGATGGTAATATTGATTATATATTTCATAAAAAAATAGATAAAAGGGGGAAAGTAGAATATTGGCAGAAATTGGAGTATATATAGTAAATATGGAGAAAATGAGCTGTATGAATTTTGACTCGGTCAATACTCTATTCAGAAATTATGTATTTTATGTTTGTGTGTCTGAAAAAAAATTAAAAATGTTTTTTTTTTAAGGATCTTTGAGGAATTGCCTGCCTTGAGGTCTTACTTGGTTGTGGGGGCGGTTACTTGGAACCCTGACAAAACCATTTTGAAAAGAGACCCAGTTCAGGCCTGCCCTGCACCTATCTCTGGGGCCAGAATAACAGAGTTTGAAGGGACCTTGGAGATCTTCTAGTCCAACCCCCTGCTCAGGCAGGAAGCTGGTTCTGAGTCAGGGGTGAAATGCTCCCAGTTCGGACCGGATCACCCAATCCGGTAGCGATGGAAGCAGATGGTTCGGAGACCCGGTAGCAAAAATCCCTGCCCCCCCCCATTGCCCAGCTGAGCCGCGCAATCATCAGAGGCTTTTTTTTATTTTTAAAAACATTTTTTCTATAACCTCTTTGGCCGAAAAAATGCTTTTAAAAGTAAAAAAAAAAAAGCCTCTGATGATCATGCGGCTCAGCTGGCGTCATCAGAGGCTTTAAAAAAAGAAAGAAAGCCTCTGCCGATCAGGCAAGTCAGCTGGGATTGTCAGAGGCTTTAAAAGCATTTTTTACAACCTCTTCAGCCGAAGAGGTTGTAGAAAAAATGGTTTTAAAAGTTAAAAAAAAAAGTTGACCACACCCACTCAGTCATATTAACCCCTCCCACCAAGCCACGCCCACCAAACCGGTAGTATCAAATTTTACATTTTACCACTGTTCTGAGTGATTTATTTTCAGATTGAAGACTACTGGGAGATCCTAGAATTTGGATGGGAGTTCACCTGAAATCTGGATTGAAAACTAAGAATAGATATAGATACAAATATATACACACACAAAACCACACACACACAAATGGAAGAAGAAAATGACAAACCACATTGTTGTCAAAGATTATATAGACACGTCTATGATTTCAGGGTTCCAACTGGGCTCAAAGGAGTTTCCTTCATATACAAATATCAATGTCTGTTATTCTTTAGCAGAATAACAGAGTTGGAAGGGACTTTGGAGGTCTTCTAGTCCAACCCCCTGCTCAGGAAGGGAGCCCAGTACCATTTCAGACAACCAGTTGTCCAATCGCTTCTTAAAAACCTCCAGTGTTGGCGCATCCACAACTTCTAGAGGCAAGTCATTCCACTGATCAATTGTTCTCACTGTCAGGAAATTTCTTCTTTCTAGGTTGCTTCTCTCCTTGATTAGTTTCCATCTGTTGTTTCTTGTCCTGCCTTCAGATACTTTGAAGAATAGGTTGCTCCACACTTCTTTATGGCAGCTCCTGAGATATTGGAACACTACTATCATGACACCCCTAGTCCTTCTTTTCATCAAACTCGACATACCCAATTCCAGCAACCAATTTTTTAATATGTTTTAGCCTCCAGTCCCCTAACCATCTTTGTTGCTTTTCAGAGGAAGACAAGTTGTTTTGAAATTTAAGCCCACAAGTTCTTGAAATGTGCCGAGCGTCAAGGAGAAAGCATTGATGGAACATTATTGTCGCTGAGATTTCAGCAGTTATCATCATTCATTAGCCAAATATTGAAGCTGTCAGGTTACAAAGCAAAACTGCTGAAAAAAATGTGTGGAAAAAAAAATGATGTATGATTGTGTTATCTACATCATGTTTGCCTATTTACTAGGGACGTTCCTGATTATTACTTTTTTTTTTTTTGCTTATTTTTCTTGCTTTTAAATAAAATGGCCTTCTTCTTTGTAGTTACATTTGCCATGTTTGTGTGTTGTATTCCGGTGAAGAATGAATTACAGTTTGCAATTCTGGTTATTCATAACTTCAGATTGTCAAACCTGTCTATATCCACTTTGGACCAATTTATCAGTCTGCGTTTCTTGAAATGGTCTCGTGTTCCTTTGAGGTTTCAAAGTTGGGACATGCTTAGCTTCAACGTTTTAAAATGTCCTTCTTTTCTTGCTTTTTATAATATCTAGCCAGATGCAGAGTCTTGAAGAATCCAACCCTTCATAATTATTATAACATTTCGGTTCACCTAGGAAAAACACTACCCCCTATAGAATGATGATTTATTTGTATGGACCAGAGGTCTTCAAACTTGGCAGCTTTAAGACTTGTGGACTTCAACTACCAGAATTCTCCAGACAGCTATGCTTAAAGTCTTAAAGCTTTAAGTCTTAAAGCTTTAAGACAAGTCTTAAAGCTGCCAAGACTTAAAACAAGTCTTAAAGCTGCCAAGTTTGAAGACCTCTGGTATGGACTGTCTCTTATTTTCTAGTACTTGACCCGTTTTCCAGGCTGAGTCCCCTCTAGGATTCTTTAATGGAACTAGGGTAGTGTTGGCTAGTGAAAAATACAATATTTCTTATCAACCTTCTCTCTGCCATATATTCAAATATCCAAACCAGAGGTGGGTTTCAGCAAGTTCTGACCAGTTGTGGAGAACCGGTAGCGGAAATTTTGAGTAGTTCGAAGAACCGGTAAATCTCACCTCTGACTTGCCCCGCCCCCATCTATTCTCTGCTTCCTGAGTCCCAGCTGATCGGGAGGAAATGGGGATTTTGCAGTATCCTTCCCTGGAGTGGGGTGGGAATCCTTCCTCTGCCATGCCCACCAAGCCACTCCCACCAAGCCAAGCAACGCCCACCAAACCACGCCCACAGAATCAGTAGTAAAAATTTTTGAATCCCACCACTGACCCAAACATTCATTCTTCCCTCTTCCCAGGTAAAGGGCTATCAAAGATGTAAAGACATCAAAGAGAGCTTCAGCTTTCTTCTTCCTGACATCTAAACAGTTTCTTTTTTCCTTTTAAGAAGATTCTGTGATTGTTATTGTCACTTTGGGTATATTTCTGACCTTCAGGACATGGATTGCCTGTGGCCTGGTATTTGTAGATCTTCTGGAATTTCTTGAAGTGAATTTTCAGAAAGTGAAGCAAGTTGAAGCAAAACCTAAATTCTACTCTCTAACCCCAGTTAACCGGATCTAGTTGGCTAGGGCAGGGGTCTACAACCTTAAACACTCAAAGAGCCATTTGGACCTGTTTCCCACAGAAAAGAAAACACAGGGAGCCACAAAACCTGGGTGGGTGTGGCCAACTCAATGTCACTCAATTCCACCAGTCACATGACTCCCTCTCTGTATCTCTCTGTATCTCTCTCTCCCCCCCACTCTCTCTGTATTTCTCTGTCTCTGCCCCAGCTGCTTCTCCATCACCTGCTGTCGCCCTTATCTTTTCAGGCCAGGCAAGGGGTGACTGGGAGGGGAGGGCGAGGGGTGGGCAAAGCCAGTGGTGGGATCACCCAACAGGGAGCCACAGCAGAGGGCCCATAGAGCCACATGCGGCTCCGGAGCTGCATGTTGCTGACACCTGGGCTAGGGAATTATGCAGATTCTCTGATTCAATTCATTAATTCCCATAAAAAATAAGACTAAAAACTAAACTAATTCAGATTAATTGTATTATGACAACTACTGGCCAGAAGATTAATTGTCCAACTTCTGATATAGATAGATAAGATAGACAGATAGACAGATAGACAGATAGGCAGGCAGACAGACAGAACCCTAGAGTCACCTTGTAATATTCAACCTTTAAAAAAAATAATTCTATTTAAATTTTTCATTAAATAATAAAAGATAATGCAAACTAAGTAACAAAAGAACTAAAAAGGCACTAGAAAACAAAATCAAAGGAAAAAACCCCAAGAAAGCAACTACCAGTCATTGCAACAAATATAAACAATTTCACTATCTCTTTATTGCCTCTTAATTAACAGATATTAAGCTCTTGATCCCTTAACTCATCTCTTAACTGTAGGCAAATCCAATCAGCAGCATCTTCCTCTAGTCCAGGTGTCAGCAAAAAGTCCAGACAGAGCCCTAAAATAATAGCACTAATTAACAGAGATAAAGCTTGGCATTCCACATTTCAACTCTTAACTACAGTCTAAGCAAATCCACAATTAGAAGGCAGAAAGTGGTTCCAGTATCCTAGCATGAATAAAAGATTAAATGCAATATGACAGAAGGACATTTCCTCCTTTCAAGAGAACAAGCTGACCAATATCCCTTACTTTAAGTGGAAAGACTTAATTAGATACAAAGCCAAGCTACAATGCTATCAGATTAGGATATCTAGAGTAAACACAATGTTAATTGTAAGCAAATCCAGTATACATTTTTTTCCAGGCCAGATGTCAGCTAAACCAGAAAGAAACCACCTCAAATAACATTCCATTTTTACCCTAATCGCATAAATCAGTTTTGTGCTTCTTCTTTTGATGTAAAACAATTTTGCTCTTAATCTGTTCAGATGATTGCTGATCCTTGCTTCATTTTCCCCCCAAAACTTAAACAGCCTCTTCTGTAAATCCAGCAAGAAGAAATTATTCCAATTGCTGTCTGCAATTGTCATTTTTTATTTCCTTCTCAATCTTTAAAACCTCATCCTTTTTTTTTTATGTCTAATGACAAATTCTTGTTTAAATTCTTTTTTATGTTGTTCTCCGATACACTTTTTCTGCAACAATCTCTTCCGGGAACACAGCTGACATTATTGATTCAAAATCCCAGTGCAGTTCCTCAAAAATGTCTTACAATGCCATTATAAATTGCTTATCTTCTTATGTCTCCAGTATCAAAAAGCTGTTTTTCTTTCCAACAAAAATCCATTTGTTCTTTAAGATTAATTTCAAAGACTTCATATTCAAAATTATTTATCAACTTTAGATACCATCCATCTCATGCTCAGAGATGTTCAATATCTCACCCAATATTTTAGTATTTTCCTGAGCCATTCATTTGTTTAAAACTTTCTGTAGCCAGAACTTTGTCTTGCTTTGTGCTATTACTTTACATACATAATTGTTTTGTAGATACACCTTCATTTTCCTACATCCAGGACCAAAGGCACCCACTCACCCTTGTCATTTTGCAATTGTCTAACTTCTTTAAAGCATTTGATAGATGATTTATGAAAGTGATTAGCAAGGAAAGTAGTGGTGAAATCTAAAATTGTTACTACCGGTTCTGTGGGTGTGGCTTGGTGGTGGTGGGGATAATGTGACTCGGTGGGCGTGGCCAATTCTTTTTTTTTACTTTTAAAACCATTTTTTCTACAACCTCTTCGGCGAAGAGGTTGTAAAAAAATGCTTTCAAAAGGCTCTGACGATCCCAGATGAGTTGCCTGATCGGCAGAGGCTTTTTTTCTTTTAAATGCCTCTGACGATCCAAGCTGAGTTGCCTGATTGGCAGAGTGGTTAGAGTGCAGTACTGCAGGCTACTTCTGCTGCCTGCTGTCTGTCAGCAGTTTGGCAGATTGAATCTCACAAGGCTCAAGGTTGACTCAGCCTTGACTCCTTCCGAGGTGGGTAAAATGAGGACCCAAATTGTTGGGGGCAATATTCTGACTCTGTAAATTGCTTAGAGAGGGCTGTAAAGCACTGTAAAGTGATATATAAGTCTAAGTGCTATTGCTATTGCAGGCTAATTCTGCCCACTGCCAGGAGTTTGATCCTGATCGGCTCAAGGTAGACTCAGCCTTCCATCCTTCCGAGGTTGGTAAAATGAGAACCCAGATGGTTGGGGCCAATATGCTGACTCTGTAAACTGCTTGGAGAGGGTTGTAAGCACTATGAAGCAGTATATAAATCTGCTATTGCTATTTGGTGTTAGTGTTTGTATATTCCCTCTCTCTCTCTCTCTCTCTCTCTCTCTCTCTCTCTCTCTCTCTCTCTCTCTCTCTCTCTCTCTGTGTGTGTGTGTGTATTTAATGAATAGAATGTCTCTGCAAGCTTAAAGCAAACTTTCACTACTCATGTCAGCCTCTCAACTTTATCCAGATCAGAAAACCGACTTCTCAAGAAAATGGAAACTAGTGTTGTGACTGAGGCCCACGTATTGATTACCAAACACAATTCAGTCCTCAACAAACTTATTTTATTAAAATAAAAAATAAAATTAATTCATTCTCAGCTTAGTCCAAAACAAATTTTTCATAACCTGCCAAAAGCTTTTCTTGGCAAACCCCCCACAAAGTTCAAGAGATGCTGACAAGAAGCACTGGAATCAACGTTGCTTTTCTACAAAGAACCTAATGGCTCGTTGCTGCTCTTTTAAGCCTTATGGGAGTGGCCAATCATCTTCTGGCCTTACTCCCAAGTCGTCCTTTCTGCTTCAGCTGCTCTTGCCTTCTGGCAGCTCTTCTCATGCGTGCACTAGGAACAGGCTCCTCCTGTTCCTCTGCCTCTCTGCTGTCCACCTCTGGAGGCTCCGGAGTCCACACATCGCTCCCCGATTGCCCTGGCCCCATCTCTGCCTCTGATGCAGAGCCCTCGTCTGGGCCTTCCCCTGCCTCCAGGACTGGCCCATTGTCCTCCCCAGCCTCCTCACTGTCCGACTCTGCTGCCAGCTCTGCAGGCTGCTGGCGGACCACAACAACTAGATTTCATTGATATTGTCTATAATAACAGAAGCTTGCAAACCTGGTTGTGTTTTTCCATCTCTTCCTCTCATATCCCAGGGAATCAGGGAAGATCTAGTACTATTATTTTCCCTTCTCCCTCAGCTTATAACATGGTTCTGCATATTTTGTCTTTGCTTTTGACCTGATTTCTGAATAAATTCTCCAAGCTCATCTTCCCAGTTCCCTAGACCTAGACCATGCCATTCTAAATTTGGTTTATTCCCAGTGTAAAGACAGTTGGACGCCATAAATGGTCTTCTGTGGATTACCCATCCCTGCTTTAAAATGCTGTATAGATAAATTCCTGGTCTTGGCTTATGGCTATTCTTGTTTATTCCAAAGGAGCAGGAATGATAGAGTGGACATAACTGTATCTACATTTGGATCCAAGAACTTCTTTTGCGATTGCAATCTAACAAGCTCATCTTGGCTCGCGGTTCAGAAAAATAAATAAAATATCAGTTGGCTGAGTAGCTTTCTTTGTTTCTTGCCACTAAAGTGTGAAAGAAAGATGCTTGAAGAATAACATATAATGCGAATTCCAGTGTGAATTGTCCTGATCTGTTCTTCATGGATTAATGTGCGGAAAGAAACTTAGTTCTCCATTGGGCTTTTCACACTTGGATATTTTGATGCCACTCTTGGTTGAAACAAGAGCAGCAAAATGCATTTTAAAAGTGCATACCTTAAAAGGAAAATGCTTTTAAAATGTTTTCTAGACTTCCATCAAAGTGGGGTTTTTTTTTCCCCTGATGGAAATTAATATGGAAATAGAATAGACTGCAGAGAATTCAGTCCAGGAGTAAACAATAGGATTTTTGCTATCGCCGTTTTAAAACGAAGACATTATTGGCTCCAATTGAACTGGTTTTGAAAGGAGACCAGACAAATTCATGGTGGATAGGATGTCAGAATTGCTGGATGGCTGCTTATTGTCTTATGAATTACAGGCAGTCCTCGACTTACGACCACAATTAGCTCAAAATTTCTGCTGCTATAAGAAGAAGAGACATTTGTTAAGGGAGTTTTACCTCATTTTACGATATTTTCGTAATGACTGCAGTTGATCGGTTAGTAACACTTTAACATGTTAAGTGAACCCGGCTTCCTCATTGACTTTGCTTGTCAGAAGGTTGCAAAAGGCGAATCACATTGCAAGCGTCATAAATACGAGTCAGTTGACAAGTACCTGAATTATGATGACATGATCATGGGGATGCTGCAGCGGTTGTAAGTGGGAAAAATGGTAATAAGTCATTTTTTCCCCAGTCCTATTGTAACTTCAAATGAGCGCTAAATGAATTGCTCTAAATCAAGGACTACTTGTGTTTCAGTTCAGTCCTTTCCTCCTCCCCACTCCTCCTCCTCTCCCTCTTCCTCCTCCTCCTCTTCTTCTTCCTCCTCCTCTTCTTTCTCCTCCTCCTCTTCAGGTGAGGCAGGTATGCTCCATGGGTCATACTCAGTAGTAGGTTTCACTTACCTTTGCTACCAGTTCGAAACTGTGAGCGCGCAGAGCATCCGTGATGACATCAGGAAAGGTGGGTGGAGCTTCCCATTGCCGCCGCTACTGGTTTGCCCGAACTGGGGCAAACCAGTAGAAGCCCACCACTGGTCATATTTCTTTGTTTTTGTACTTTTTGTAACTCTTCAGCTAATCTTTCTTCTTCTCTTTGTCTCTCTAGGTGTAAAGAGCTTAAATACGCAAAGGATCTCCCACAGATTTCTATTATTTTTATCTTTGTCAATGAGGCGCTTTCCGTCATCCTGCGTTCGGTTCACAGCGCTGTAAATCACACTCCAGCTCACCTCTTGAAAGAGATCATCCTCGTCGATGACAATAGCGATGAAGGTATGGAGCTCAATTTCTAGGGCAGGGGAAGACCAAGCAGGCAGGAGACTTACGAAATACTCAATATTTATTTATTCGAACAATATCTTTAGCTTGATGGAGTACTACAATCAAATTTCCTGTGCTAAATACCCACAGTAAAACTAATACCAAAAGCAGGGTGGAATTGCACTAATTTTACTTGCTCGTGGGATGTAAGGAGGGTTTTGAGCACCTTTCTCTGCAGGAAATGTGATTCATGATGTGAGTGAGCCACCACAGAGAAAGTAATAACAACAGATAACAGAATAACAGAGTTGGAAGGGACCTTGGAGGTCTTCTAGTCTAACCCCCTGCTTAAGCAGGAGACCCTATACCAGGGGTGTCACACTCAAGGCCCGGGGGCTGGATCTGGTCCTGCTTAGATCTGACCCGTGGGGCCGCCCTGCAAACAGCAAAGGACCAGCCCACAGTGCCTCTGCCAGCGAAAACAGAGCTGGGGGGGGGCACACAGGGCCCTCCCAGGCTCCGTTTTCAGCTCTGACAGCCTCCTGCATCCCTCTGCCAGCAAAAATGGAGCTCAGGGAGGCCACATGCACACACACCCCACCCCCGGGCTCCGTTTTTGCTGGCAGAGGGCTGCAGGAGGCTGTCACAGCCAAAAACAGACAAGTGGCTGTCCAATCTTTTCTTGAAAGTCTCCAGTGATGGAGCATCCACTGGTTAACTGTTCTCATGGTTAGGAAATTTCTCCTTAGTTCTAGATTTGCTACTCTCTTTGATTAATTTCCATCCATTGCTTCTTGTCTGGTCTTTTGGTGCTTTGGAAAATAGGTTGACTTCCTCTTCTTTGTGGCAGCCCCTTAAATATTGGAACACTGCTAGTCCTTTTTTTCACTAGGCTAGCCATGCCCAGTTCCTGTAACCCTCATATTCATATGTTTTAGCCTCCAGTCCCCTAATCATCTTTGTTCTTTTCTGCACTTGTTGTGACCTAGGCTTACTGAGTACTTACATTGCACAATTAGTCCCAAAAAAACCTATTTTATTGTAACAGCTGAGAATTATGTTCATTCCCAGCTGAGTCCCAATTAGTTGCAAAACAAGTCCTTCAGGATAATCACCAACCTTTATCTTCTTTGACACCCTGCCAAAGGCCTTACTTGGCAAAGCCCCACGAAGTTTAGAAACAAACAAGAGACGCCAACTGGAAACAGAGTTAGCAATGTTGCTTTTCTGCCAAAGGCCCAAGTGTCTTTGTTTCTTTTTTAAGCCTTATGGGAGGGGCCAATCATCACCTGGCCTTACTCCTGAGTTGTCCCTTTTGCTTTAGCTGCTCTTGCCTTCTGGCAGCTCTGCGCATGCGTGCACTAGGAACAGGCTTCTCCTGTTCCTCTACGTCTCTGCTGTTCGACTCTGGGGGTTCTGGAGTCTGTGCATCACACCCAGATGACCCTGACCCCATCTCTGCCTCCAACGCAGAGTCCTTGTCCAGGCCTTCCACAGACTCCAGGACTGGCCCATGTTCCTCCCCAGCCTCCTCACTGTCTGACTCAGCTGCCAGCTCCGCAGGCTGCTCATGGACCACAACAGCACTCTTTCTAGAATCTCAACATCTTTTCTATAATATGGTGACCAAAACTGGATGCAGCATTCCGAGTGTGGCCTTATTAAGGGTTTATAAAATGGTACTACTACTACTTTATGTGAACTCGATTCTGTCTCTAGTCTATTTCCATGTTCTCCTGAAGAACAATTCTCAATAGATCTTCTCTAGATGAAGCAGCACACAACATTTCTTGCTTTTGCTATTCTTGTTCAATTTGACGGAGAAATTGGTCCCACCACCTTCAAGGGAAGAATGGAAAAATTATCATGATTTAAATTATAATTATAGTAATCCGAGTCTTTGCTTTGAACACTTTAAACTGATTCTATTGAAAGCCTCAATTCAGCGCAAGCATTGAGCCTTTGAGAACATTTCTTGGCAACTAGTATTGCTCAATGCATTGAATCAATTAAGGCATTTCAGATGACGAGATTCCATTGGAAAGGACAATTAAATTGCCTTCAAATTAAACCTTTGAATGAAAGCTTTGCATCAGTCTAAGCTGTTTTTTTTAAAACTTTTGCCAAGAAGCAGAAGGAATCAGAAAGAACATATAACATAGAATAATAGAGTCGGAAGGGACCTTGGAGGTCTTCTAGTCCAACCCCTGCTCAAGCCTCCAGTGATGGAGCACCTACAACTTCTGAAGGGAAGCTATTCCATTGGTTGACTGCTCTCACCATTAGGAATTTTCTCCTAAGTTCTAGGTTGCTTCTCTCCTTGGTCAGTTTCCATCCATTGTTTCTTATCTTTCTTTTTGGAAAGAAGTTTGACCGCCTCTCTTTGTAAGAATATTGGGACACTGCTATCATGTCTCCCCAATCCTGCTTTTCATTAGACTAGACATATCTAATTCCTGTAACTGTTCTTTATGTTTTAGCCTCCAACCCCTTAATCATCCTTGTTGGTCATCTCTACATTCTTTTCAGAGTCTTAACATCTTTTTTACATTGTAGTGACCAAACCTTGATGCAGTATTCCAAGTGTAGTCTTACTTGGAATAGATAAGGGACTATACTTCACTTGGCTTTAGTTTTATTCATTCCTGTTGTATTCTTATGTAAGTATTTATTAAATTTTTATGCCACCCATCTCCCCTCTTTGCAGCTTCTTGATGCTCTAGAGGAGAATTTCAAATCACTTGACTTTAATGCTTGGAAAAGCTTGAATGAAAAACAGTCAACTGTGATAAGATAACAGCCAAAGCTACTTCCTGCTTGATAGGTAGCTGCTATATATATTTTTTTGCTCTGGTCTCTGCAGTTGTAGATATTCTCCTTGTTTCTTGAGGAAGGCAAATTAATGTTTTAGAAGCCACTGGAGTCTGCAGCCCAATGGTGTGATGGAATCAGCTGGTGTGAACCGAGTGTTAAATTTTTGGAAATTTTTGAGCAGCCAAAAGCAGAGTTGAGCTGCAAACGCATAGCACATGATCAGTTGTTTGGCAGCTAGCACTGCGGCATCCACAGAGGGGGCAAAGCTGTTAAATATTTATCAGCACACCAGTGCTTCAGCCTTTCCTATATGCCTGCTCTGTCAAACATTATAGGGATTGTCTTATATCAATAGGAAACCAGCAACAGCTTAATGAGAATGAAAGGTTGAGCAGTGGTCTGGTTAAGATGATATTTGATGACTTCATGGTTCGTTTTATTGGTAGCTGTGGAAGAGATTTGTCATTGCCTTCTCAGGCAATGATACCCCCTATTTCCTGTTTACAACACAGTCCTTTCAGCAGTTCCAAGAAGGCTCCACACCAGTGGTGGGTTCCTCCCTGTTTGGCCCGGTTCCACCGAGACGGTAGCGGTGATGATATGACGTCACCGAACCAGTTCTGCCCCCCTGCCTCCCGCCTCCCCCGCGTTATTTTTACCTTTTATTTGGCCCCACCCCCAATCTATTGCTGCCTCCTGAGTCCCAGCTGATAGCTAGAGGGGAAAAAACTGTTTAAACTCTTGCCGCAGGGCTTCAAAGGGCCACCCTACAGCTGATCAGTGTTAAAAGAAAACAAAAGAGTAGACCGGTGCCTGCAAAAATAAATGGGTAGACCAGTGCCTGCAAAAATACATGAGTAGATCAGTGCCTGCAAAAATAAATGGGTAGACCAGTGCCTGCAAAAATACATGAGTAGATCAGTGCCTGCAAAAATAAATGGGTAGACCAGTGCCTGCAAAAATAAATGGGTAGATCGATACAGCTCTGCAAGCAGTTAAAAGCCTGGTAGACCAGTACCTCTGCTAAATCCTAAAGAATTGTCACATGACCATTAAGCTATGCCCACAAAATAAACCACGCCCACAGAACCGGTAGTAAAAAAATTTAGAATCCACCCCTGCTCCACACCTATTTGCACTGTTCAGGTGACCCCCGAGGGTACAGATAAACCTCCAAGTGGCCTCCGCGACTCTCAGAAAGAGTGCTAACGACCAGACGACTATAAGGAATATAAATCCTTCCATCCTCCACTATTCAGTCAGAACTGAAGAAGCTTCTTGGATGAGAAGCAAAATGTCTTTGAGGAAAAAACGAAGTCCAGTTGCCTTTTGAAAAAACAGCTTTGGGACAACCATGACCTGGTTGACTGAGAATCTCCATAAGACGTTGCCTTCTTCTTCTTTTTTTTTTTTTTATTTATTTTGATTTATATGCCGCCCTTCTCCGGAGACTCAGGGCGGCTTACAAGGCATTAAGCAATAGCCTTCATACTTTTGTATATTTTATACAAAGTCAGCTTATTGCCCCCAACCGGGTCCTCATTATACCTACCTTAGAAAGGATGGAAGGCTGAGTCAACCTTGAGCCTGGTGAGAATTGAAGTTCTAGTCTAGTTTACCACTTTAGTCTAGTTTACAACTTTAGTTTACCACTCTGAGATTTGCCAATAGTCTTCCATCCGAATAAAAGTCGGGCAGTGGTGGGATTCTGCCGGTTCTAGGGGGTTCGGCCGAACCCTTTGTTAAATTGCTGGCTCGCCCCGCCCCTCCGCACCACTATTTATTGCCAATAAATAGTGGTGGGCGAGGGGCGGGCGAGCCAGCAATTTAACAAACGGTTCGGTGTTTTTTTGTAATTTTATTGGCCCGTGGAGCTTCAGCATAGGCTAATTAGCCCCTTGATTCTATCGACCTACCGAGTCTCAGCTGATTTGCTCTCAACTGTTTTGCTCAGGGCTCTGCTGCTTGCTTGCAAAGAGTGCAGACTTTTTTCCCCTATCTATGCTGAAAAACGAAACTGAAAGTAAAGCAGGCTGTTGGCTTTGCTGTTGCTGCAATGTTGGAAAATTAGGCAGGCAGATTTATGTTCTTTTTCCTCACCAAAAAAGGTAGGTGCAAACTATCTTTAGTGGAAAGGTAGTTTTCCCTAAAGAGGTAGTTCCTCTTTAGGGAAAAAGAGGAGAGTTCAAGATTTTAAAACACAAAAGAAAAAAAGCTCTATTTAAATAGGGAATTGTAATAATTGAGATACTATTAATTGTATATTGTGTTGAAAGCAGAAATGGTTAGGTTGTGGTTTGGAGGAATATATGGGGGAAATTATTTGGTTTATTATTATTGGTAAATATAATTAATTGATTTGTAAGAAATTGGATTGCATGGAAATAATTGGAATATTCATGTTCATATTGATTAATATACAAAAAAGATAGTTATATAACTAATTGATTTATATTAAAATGTTGAATTTATATTAAACAACTGTAATATTACATAATTAACCAATGTGAGGATGGATATAAAAATAGATGACAATGAGAAGGGGTATAATATAGAATAGAAGGGAAAAATTGAACTTGATTAAGATGGAATAAATATGGCAAAAAGGAAATACAGAATTTGTAAATTTAATTGAAATGACTAAACACTGTTTAAATTTGTGAACCGGCCAAATACTCTGGTCAAAGAAAATACATTGTATGTTTGTATGTGTGTTTCTAATTACTGCTATTTATTCATATTTATTCTCTTTTATTCTTTAAAGTTTAACAATTCATTCTTTATCTTAATATCTTTATATTTGTTTGGGGTTGCCTTTCTTCATTTCATCTTTTTTACTGTACAGCAATCTTTCTCCTCAAACCTACCACCTCTCTCTTTTCTTTCCTTCTTACTTTCTCTTCCCTCCTCTTCTTCTCCTCCTCTCTTCCTCCCTCTCTTACCCTCACTCCTACTCTAATTTCCCTTCCCTTCCTCCCTTCTCTTCCTTCTCTGTCTCTCCTTCTTTCTTCCATCTTTCTTCTCCTTCCTTCATCCCTCTCTATTGCTGTATCCTTTTGTGCATATGGATTATTCAGAGGGCTGAAAAAGTTATTTTTGACTGGTCCTCGCACTTTTGACCAGTCCTCAAACTTACGACTATCCTCACATTTTACGTTTTTCGCCCTATCTTGTCACCATGGTGAAGAGAAACAGTTGTGAAATGAGTGACACGGTTGTTAAGAATGTTACAATGGGCATAAATGATGACCAGTCATAAGGGTGAGGACCGGTCAAAAGTGCAAAGACCTGTCAGAAATGACTTTTTTCAGCCCTCTGAATAGTCCCTATGTGCATATGGACTAGTCAGAAGGCTGAAAAAGTAATTTTTGACTGGTCCTCGCACTTTTGACCGGTCCTTGAACTTATGACTGTCCTCACATTTTACGTTTTACGTCCTATCTTGTCACCATGGTGAAGAGAAGTAGTGGTGAAATGACTGACACGGTTAAGAATGCCACAATGGGCACGAATGTGAGGATGGTCATAAGTGCGAGGATCAGTCAGAAATGACTTTTTTCAGCCCTCTGAGTAGTCCCTATGCACATAGCCACGCCCACCTGGTCACATGACCACCAAGCCACACACCCTCAACTAAGCCACGCCCACAGAACCGGTTGTTAAAAATATTGAATCCCACCACTGAAGTCGGGTTTGATCTTGCTTAGCATTTTGAAGTTCTGCCATGTAATAAACCTCCATCTCTTCGATGTATCTCAAAGGTACCTACCTAACTCTGTCAGAATTAGATCTTCTAAAGCAGAGGTCTCCAACCTTGGCAACTTTAAGACTTGTGGACTTCAACTCCCAGAATTCCTCAGCCAGCAAAGCAAAGGCTGTGGAATTCTGGGAGTTGAAGTCCACAGGTCTTAAAGTTGCCAAGGTTGGAGACCCCTATTCTAAAGTGAAAAAAAATACATCATATTCATCCAATTTGATTTAGAAGGCCTGGACTTTGCTCATCTGTCTTTTCTTTCCATTTCGCCTATCCCTGGATATGATGCAAACAAAACTTGTCCCAAAGAGAACTTGATGTGTGCTCTGAAGAAGAGATATACAGAGCAGAAGCAGTAGCTAAATTCAGCCTTTTATACTTGACATTTTCTCAGTCTGACCTCAAAACACTTATTTTTTTTTCCTTGTAGCTGTTTTGCTGCTTATTTCAAAAGCACATGACTTTTGCAAACATATTTACTAACTAAAGTTGGCAGCGGTGTGTGTGTGTGTGTGTGTCAGAGGTGAGTTTCAGCAGGTTCTGATCAGTTCTGGAGAACCGGTAGCAGAAATTTTGAGTAGTTTGTAGAACCGGTTGTAAAAATTCTGACTGGCCCCGCCCGCATCTATTCTCTGCCTCCTGAGTCCCAGCTGATTGGGAGGAAATGGGGATTTTGTAGTAACCTTCCCATGGAGTGGGGTGGGAATGGAGATTTTACAGTATCCTTCCCCTGCCATGCCCACCAAGCCATGCCCACCAAGCCATGCCACACCCACCAAGCCACACCCACAGAACTGGTAGTAAAAAAATTTGAAACCCCCCACTGATGTGTGTGTAAAAGAAAGGGAGAGAGGAAGGAGGATGACATGGCATACGTTATGAAATGATACAGTGAGAGTTTGAGTGAGTCCACAGTATTCTTTGGAGAATAGCTTGACTCCCTCTTCTTTCTAACAGCCCCTTATATATTGAACATTGCCATCATGTCACCCCAGTCCTTCTTTTCATTAAACTAAACGTACCCAGTTCTTGCAACCGTTCTTCATAGGTTTGACCTCTAATCATTTTTGCTGCTCTTCTTTGCATTCTTTTTACAGTCTCAACATCTTTTTTACATCACGGTGAGCATAACTGGACACAATATTCCAAGTATGGCCTTACCAAGGCATTATAAAGTGGTATTAACACTTCATGTGATCTTAATTCTATCCCTCTGTTTATGCAGCCTAGAACTGTGTTGGCTTTTTTGGCAACTGCTACACACTGCTGGCTCATATTTAAGTGACTGTCCACTAGGACTCCAAGATCCCTCTCGCAGTTACTACTATTGAGCCAGGCAAAAAAAAGCAAAAAAGAAAAGGATCGGAATAGAGTTCTAGGAAACGATACATACTTGAGAAACAGCAACCATTACAAAAACAGTTTTTGAATGTGACACATAACTTCTTACGTGGGCTTTTGGCCGATCATACCTTAACACCCTATTTTAGATCTTCTTGGTAAAGCAAAAATATTTTTGAATACCAATATCTTCCAAGCTCCTTAAATCCTAAACATATGCGCACGGGGAAAAAAGAGTAATGAATTCTAAAGTAATTGAATCCAGTCTTGTGCTGATTGTTACTTCCCTAACAGATGCGACCCAGTTAAAATATTTCCAGGGAAGCACAACTGTTCCACAGAGAAATACTTATGGTTAGGACATTTCTATCAAGATCAGCGTCAATGTTCCAAGCAATGCACCCACTGAAAGCAGAACTCCAAGACTTATAGATTCCTCAAAGAACGATTTATTGGATACATCATATTGGCACAACTGGTGAAAACCGACTCTGAAGGTTCCCGTGATTTTCACCTAATTAAAAAGTCAAAGTTCCCCTTTCCCCCCAGGTCACATTGTCCAACGGTGGTGCTAGAGGTCACCTGGTTATTCCACTCCTCCTCTTCTCAGCCACCCGTTGGAATGACCTTGGTTACCACAAGAAAGATTTTTTAATTTTGACGGCCAAGCTGTGCTATCTAATTTCCCTCCCCCCTTCCCTTTCTCCCCCTCCATTTTGTGACAACCATGAAGCCTCTAAGATGGCCTCAGCCAGGTTCACTTCAGGGTTGAAAGTCAGTTTAAAAACCTGTTTTCCTCCATTTTCTATGGATGGAAATTCTAATTTGTATGAAATGTTAGACACAAATCTAGGCGGCTTCAGGGTTTTTTTTATTTTTTACTCCTTCCATGATGAAATGTACAGGTAATCCTAGACTTACAACCATTCATTTAGGGACTATCCGAAGTCATAACAGCATTGAAAACACCCTTACAGCATCTCTGTGGTCTTGCGATCAAAATTTGGACTTGGCAACTGGCATGTATTTATGATGGCTGCAGTGTCCCAGGGTCACATAATCATCCTTGGTTGCCATCTGACAAGCGAAGTCAGTAGGGAAGCCAGATTCATTTAACAACCATGTTACTAACTTAGCAATAGTGATTCATGTCACAACTGTGGCAAGAAAAGTAGTTAAGATAGAACAACTCAACAAGTGCCTTACATAGCAATGGAAATTGCTCAATTATGGTCATAAGTCAAGGACTACCCTGTATTACCATACAAATTTGTAGAGTCTGAAAACAAATTTCTTCTCTTTGAAGTTTGAAGTAGGAGTGGAAAAATGTAGGGTCCATATTAGAATATAGACTCCAACAAGCTCTAGCTTGGCTTTACATGCATTGTGTTGCATATTTGCAACATCTAAATATATCTAAATTTGATAAAATATTTACAGTTTACATTGCATTAACAATAGCACTTAGACTTATATATCACTTTATAGTGCTTTATAGCCCACTCTAAGCGGTTTACATAGTCAGCATATTGACCCTCCCTCCAACAATCTGGGTCCTCATTTTACCCACTTCGGAAGGATGGAAGGCTGAGTCAGCCTTGAGCCGATCAGGATAGAACTGCTGGAGTAAGTAGTGAGTTAGCCTGCATTATTGCATTTTAACCACTGCACCACCAGACCTTAATTCAGGGTTGGGCTTCAAAAATTTTAGCAAGGGGTTCTCTGCCTGGTTGCTGGGTGGGCATGGCCATGGTAGGAGTGGCCTAGTCAACCTCCCACACCACTGGGGGGGGGGCGATTTTGCCCTACTCAGGCTCCGGAGGCTTTTCTTGACCCTCCGGGAGGAAGAAAATGGCCTCCCCAGGCTCCAGAGGCCCTCTGGAGGCCGGAAATGGGCCTGTTTCTGGCCTTCCTGAACTTCAGTAGGCCCGTTTTTCACTCTCCCAGAGCTTCCACATGTGCCCTGCACTTACCTGCATCCAAAATGGGCTATGTGGGGACTCCTAGGAGAGGCAGAGTGGGGTGGGTGAGGCCAGCCAGGAGTGGGATTTGGGGGTTCTCCGAACTGCACAGAATCTTAGCTAGCGTTTCTCCTGATCCCCTGCAAACCCCCAGCCCACCCACTGCATTGTGCACAAACATGGGGTTTGAAGACAGGAGGTCTTCAGATAGGCAGTGTGCCCTATATACCCATTGACAGTCTCCCCTCCTAACTTTTTAATATTCTTCTAATCAGAGAATTAGTCTTTTCTGAATCATGGTGGGTTGTTTTTTTTTTTTTTAAAGACATGTAAAATTAAATAGAAGCTGACATCTTGTCAAGACTTCATAGCATCCTGCAGGGTATCTGGTCTCCATGAAGTCACCCCATTGGGATGGTAGAAAGTAAGAGAAAAATAGTGTGAAAGGGAAAAAAAGTATTTTTCATTGAACTAAAACTTCCAAAATGTTTCTGCTACTCAGTTGGTGAGAAATATCCTTTTGATCAAATGTTTGTCTCCTGATCAATAGGGGTATGGAGCTCCATAAGGCAGCCCCCGGAAATTCGTAAGATTTCTGACCTCCGGGTATTTCGCTGCGCACTCAAGACCCTATTGTTCTGCCAGGCTGGGTTAGCAACATAATTTTAAATTGGATGTTTTAAATTTTTGGGGTTTTAAATTAAGCCAAACTTATTTAATACTTTTAAATTATTTTAAATTGATGTTTATTCTGTTTTTAATTAGGCTATATGCCGCCCTGAGTCCTTCGGGAGAAGGGCGGTATAGAAATAAAATTATTATTATTATTATTATTATTATTATTATTATTATTATTATTATTATTATTATTTTCTAACTGGACTACTTTCCCATTGCCACCATTTTGTGAGTTTACAAATGCATTTGGCTTCTTTTGGACTATTAATAGAACATCTATTTGGATTGTTAATAGAACAAAATGCACAGGTACAGTATATCTGGTACCTTGCTCAATAGTAGTAACTGTGAGAGGGATCTTGGAGTCCTAGGGGACAACCATTTAAATATGAGCCAGCAGTGTGCAGCAGCTGTCAAAAAAGCCAACATATTTCTAGGCTGCATAAACAGAGGGATAGAATCAAGATCACGTGAACCATTAATACCACTTCATAAGGCCTTGGTAAGGCCACACTTGCAATACTGCATTCAGTTTTGGTCGCCACAACGTAAAAAAAGATGTGGAGACTCTAGAAAGAGTGCAGAGAAGAGCAACGAAGAGGATTAGTAAAAATTTCATTTTTTGTTTTAAAAAAACTGTTCAATAGAAATTATTTAAAAAAGAAGAAGCAACAATGGGTGGAAACTAACGAAGGAGAGAAGCAGCTTAGAACTAAGGAGAAATTTCCTGACAGAACAATTAAACAGTGGAACAACTTGCCTCCAGAGGTTGTGAATGCTCCAACACTGGAAATTTTTAAGAAGAGGTTGGATAACCATTTGTCTGAAGTGGTGTAGGGTTTCCTGCAATAGCAGGGGGTTCAAATCCTGATCCACTTCTGGCTTGTAGATTCCATCTGATGAATGGAAGGATAAAGAATAAAGAACTCATTATTTAAGCAAGTTCCCCCTTTTTAATGACCAGAATTCCAACTAAACTCTGAAGGAAACTGCTATATATTTATCATTTTATTCCTTTCTAAATGTGTTCAGGTTTCACAAAATAATCAATTAAACTCATTTGAAACACGCACGTAAGATTTCTTTTATTGGTGACGGCTCTCATAAAACGACTATAAAAAGATTCTTTTCCTCCCCTTTTTCTCCACTTTACTGAAACCTAATTGAATTTTAATGAGATGGCACAATGGATGTGTGCTTATACATTTTTCTGAAAAGCTGAATCGCAGATCAGTCCCCCTCGCATCCAAATTTGGACAGAGTGGAACAGGAAAGGGGTATTTGTTGTTGTTCAGTCCCTAAAAGTCATGTCTGACTCTTTGTGACCCCATGGACCACAATACACCAGACCCCATTGTCCTCCACTGTTTCCTGAAGTTTGCTCAAATTCATGTTCATTGCGTCAATGACCCTATCTAACCATCTCATCCTCTGCCATCTCTGTCTCCTTTTGCCTTCCATCTTTCCCAACATCAGGGTCTTTTCCAATGAATCCTCTCTTCTCATTAGGTGGTCAAAGTATTTGAGTTTCAGCTTCAGGATCTGTCTGTCAGGGTTCCAAGTAACACCCCCAATGAAAGAAAACTCTGAGGCTTGAGTTTCCTCAAAGTTCTGTTTTATTAGAGATGTCATATTGGTACATCTGGGAAAACCCGAATCTGAAAGCTTCCAGCTTTTCCTCACCCAAAGGAGAGTTCAAGTCCCTTCCCCTGCACCCACAAGTCTATCACATGGCCCAATCAAAGCACCGTCCCAACTGGAGATGCCTCCCAGTCACACCCCTCCAGGTGCAGGGCAAGATGTCCTTGACTTTCTGAGAAAGGAATGTTATTATGACTATATATCACCCTGGCTCCATACAATCCCCCCTCCCAGTTTCCCACAGCAGTAAATGTGGCAGGTCTGAAGGCCCAGTGAAAAAGATGGCATCCAGGCCTGACACTGTCCTTCCAAAGAACAGTCAAGGTCGATTTCCTTTAGGATTGACTGATTTGATCTCCTTGCAGTCCAAGGGACTCTCAAGAGTTTTCTCCAGCACCACAATTTAAAAGTATAAATTATTTGGTGCTCAGCCTTTCTTATAGTCCAACTCTCACTGCCATTACTTTACTACTGGGAAAATTGGAAAAGGGGCATTGTGTAGATTATTTCTTTACATTTTATCAGGTAGCAGCATTTGACCCACCTGCTTGGGCTCAGAAGCTAAAAAGGGTTGGATGTTTCCTTCCTCGGAAGGAAGACCATTAAGAAATTCTTGGGGCGTAGACAAAATCAGAAATAAAAATATATATCAGAAAATGGCAATGTCAAACCACTTCCATGTTATTGCCAAGACTACTACATTGACATGTCCATGTAATTCCCAGGAGTTGAAATTGAATAGAATAGAGTTGGAAGGGACCTTGGAGGTCTTCAACCCCCTGCTTAGGCAGGAAACCCTACACCACTTCAGACAAATGGTTATCCAACAACTTCTTAAAAACTTCCAGTGTTGGAGCATTCACAGCTTCTGGAGGCAAGTTGTTCCACTGATTATTTGTTCTAACTGTCAGGAAATTTCTCCTTAGTTCTAAGTTGCTTCTCTCCTTGATTAGTTTCCACCCATTGCTTCTTGTCCTACCTTCAGGTGCTTTGGAGAATAGCCTGACTCCCTCTTTTATGTGGCAGCTCCTGAGATATTGGAACACAGGAAGGAAGGAAGGGAGGGAGGGAGGGAGGGAGGAGAGAGGAGGGGAAGGGGAAGGGGAAGGGGAGGAGAAAGGGGAGAAGGAAAGGAAAGGCAATAGCACCAACCCCAATATATTTCTTTTTTATTATTATAATAGTGTAATGAAGTATTAGTGAAAACCCTGAGAAAACTTGAGATATTTCAGAAGGAATATTTCTGCCATTACAGTGTTTAATTCAAGTCAGATTGTGTCTTTCTAATGTCTACTAATCAACCACGGTTAAGCAAACTATGATACATAGTGCAGTGTGGAAACTCAGATGTTAAACTGAAAGAGTTTTCCTCTTTCTCAGGCAGAGATGTTTTCTATCCCTCCTATCCAATCTTTTTAACTTGGAGGAACACTTGACCTTGAGCCTAGCATTCCAAGAAAGGTGAAGAGGAGAACATAAAGCTGGACTGAAATTAACTTGACCAGGCATGGCAGTGGGATCTGAGTCATCAAAAAAAAAAAGTCCCTTCTAATGGCCTTTCTCCAAAATCTCATTTTTATTTTTTTATTTCATGTTTCAGAACAGTCTTTATAGCAGCTGGCTGTCTGCCATGATGTAAATCTAAATGTCACTAATTCTGTGGTGATTTCTCCCATATTTTACATCTGAACATTTAAGGATCTTCTTTTCTCCTTTGGGTAAGGATCAGAAATGGCTAGGAAAATCACGGTGCCCACATATTTAATGCCAAACCGAGATTTATTTCCTTTGCCCTTTCCCTTCCCCCTCTCCACCTCTTCATCCCTCTTCCTTCTCCTAGCAGCTTCATGTCTATGTGGATTCTCAGTCATTCAGGTCTTGATTGTCCCAAAGATGCTTTCTCAAAAGGCAGCTGGACTTTCTTTGTTTTTCCTTGAGGATATTTCCCTTCTCATCCAAGAAGCTTCTTTAGTTCTTCACTTCAGAATTGAAGAAGCTTCTTGGATGACAAGCAAAACATCTTCAAGGAAAATCAGAGAAAGTTCAGTTGCCTTTTGAAAAACCACTTTTGCGACTAGTAGCTTCAGGAGAACAAAAAATGAGAAAAAGTATTCAACATGTAGAGAAAGTCAAAGGAATGAAAAGAATGGAATGCCTGGAACAAAAGCTTCCTTTGATTTATAGCCTCTCTCAAATTAGAAACATCTTTCCAAGCTATTGAATGAAAATCACGTTTTGGTCCATGTAGCAACTTTATTGCAATTGTTGTGATGCCAATTCAGGGTATATGTTGACTCTGTAAACTGATTAGAGGGGGCTGTAAAGCACTGTGAAGCTGTATATAAGTCTAAGTACTATTGCTATTGTTTTTTATTTGTTATTGTCCCGGTTGTCACAGCTTGTGACTTGCCAAAAAAATGGCCGTCATCCCTGCTGCTGTTTGGGAGAACTTTCTTCGGACCTAACGAGGAAATTCCTCGTGGTTGATGAAGCACCTCTCCTTTCTTTACCACCCCTCCAAGATGGCTTAGACCCCTTAGGACAGTGTTTGCGAACCTTTCTGGCATCAACTGCTGAAATGGGAGTGTGCGTACATGCCAGAAACCAGAAGAGCAGCCACCCAGTGTGCATGTGCGTGTCGGGAAGATGATCTTCCAGTTTCTGGCACGCACATGCACACTGGCCAGCTGGTCTTCGCGCACGCATGCATGCCAGAAAGCTGAAGACCAGGTGGCCAGTGCGCATGCACGCGCCAGAAACCAGAACAGCAGCCGCCTGGCACATGCATTTGCACCAGGCAGCTGTTCTTCTGGTTTCTGGTGCTACCATGTGTGTGAAGACCAGCTGGCTGGCATGCCGGAATCTGGAAGAGCAACGGGTGATAGCTCACATGTCCGGAGAGATGTCTTTCCACTTCCAGCATGCGTGCTATAGATTCACCATCACGGCCTTAGGGTCTCCTGACAGCTCCGCTATTTTCCAGCCATTCTTGCCACGATGTCAACCGGAAATCGCTATTTGTTATCGGTTATGATCAGCTCATCAAATCCTTGACCTTGGAACACAATGACACTTTTAATAGGTTCAAGAAACGTCATGTTTGTACATTCCACATTAGTGTGCAGTGTGGTGGAATCTCCATATATTATCATCAGTCCATATATTAATTTTAACTTATCCAACATACGTGTAGGTTAAATCTTTTTGACTTAGTTTCAAATGAGGTCATCTGTTAATTTAGCTTTCTGGCCAACTGCTATGTTATTTTTCCAGCCGAGTGTTGTAAGTTGCTATCTGTACTCTACCTCGTTGCCTTCACATGTTTCTGAATTGATGTCCAAATCCTGTAAGAAGATGACATTTCAATTTATTTCAGAAATTTCAGTAGAGCTATTGTGATCTCATCAAATTAGTGCTCTAAACTATGGTATGTCCAAGATCAGCAAAGCATGTCACAGGGCAACTAACCAGAACTAGAAATCATAAATAGAACTTGGTGCCATTAAATTGGATTTGAAGTGCTGTCTAAATCTTTAGACAGTAGCTGCTGGCCACTACTTGCAGTATCCTGAGATTGTTGCATTATAAAAAACAGGGGGGAGAGCTGACTGGATAGAAAAGAGAAGAATTCCATTTGATGGAAAGGTAAATTGACTTTGGAGATTGGACCTATTGCATTTAATCAAACAACAACTGATAAGAGACGGTATTAAGAATCAAATATGGCTATTTGATCCAGGACAAATTAATAGGAAAAATTTTGGGGATGTTTTGGGATAGTTAAGAAGTCATGGTAAATTTTTAACGAGTTGATTACAATAGCAGTTTCTTAACAGAGGAGTTACTTAACAGAAGGGATGCGGTGGCTCAGTGGCTAAGCTCACTGGCTGTGCTTGTCAATCAAAAGATTGGCAGTTCAACGGTTCAAATCCTTAGTGCCATGTAACAGGGTGGGCTCCTGTCCCAGCTTCCGTGCGCCTTTGGCGTTTAGTCATGCTGGCCATATGACCACGGAGACATCTGGTTCTTTGGCTTTGAAATGGAGATGAGCACCGCCCCCTAGAGTCGGGAACGACTAGCACATATGTGAGAGGGGAATCTTTACCTTTAACAGAGAGAGGGGTTTGGAATTTTAATCTTGTCCTTTTTTATTACTGCTGTTCTTCCTGTTAATTATTTTGTTATTAATATAGCATATAGATGACAGGTTAACAATTTGTAAATAGAATTAGTAGTTTAGTCATTTAAAATTCTTTGGGCCTGTTTCTTAAGGGGCGGGAAGATAATATTGTTGTAATACACGGGTGTCAAACTTGCGATGTCATGTTGTCACATGACATATTGCAACTTTTCCCCTCTTTGCTAAACTGGGGGTGGGCATGGCCAGCACGTGACGCATCCGGCCCACAAGCCACAAGTTTGACACCCCTGTTGTAATATACAAATCAGCATTTAACTAGGAAGGACAATATGTGTATATATATATATGTGTTAGTCTTTTTTAGTGCACCTTTTTCTTTTTAATGTCTTGCTTGTTTTGTTTTGTTTGTTTTATATTTTAACTTTTTTTGAATAAAATAAAAATAGTTTTAAAATCGGGTGAACATCTGGCTTGCAAAAATATGTATGGAAACACCTACATTTGTTGTGGTGTCCTTAGTGCTCTCTGAGCTTGGTGGTTTTCTTGCAGACATTTCATTACCAAACTAGGTAACATCATCAATGCAATGATAATGTTACCTAGTTTGGTAATGAATCATAAAGTTAAGCTAATTCCCTCTCATCTAACGTATCATGGGAAATGTGGAGTTAACCAAACTTTATCTTTCCTAAGATCTATACCTCACTTTGAAGAGTCTTCTATAACAGAGGTCTCTAATCTTTCCAACTCAGTGGACCGGGGAAGGTGACGGCAGCAGGGTAGGGTGGGGAGAGGGAATAAATGCAAGGGCATACATGCGTGTGCACTATTTTCACAAATGCACTTTCACACACGTGAGCACGCTCTCAACAGTCCGAGCTCCGGACCTAAATCAGTACAAAAATGCCACATGCTTGTAGGCTAACTGGCTTTATTCAGCTGGACTCTGGCACACGTTGAGTTCTAGCAGCAGCAAAATAGCAGTCTGTAAAGATGCAAAGTCAGTGCCGGGAGCTTCCGCCACCCAGCATGCTTTATTTAGGTGGGCCATGCCCTCTTCCCCCTGGCTGGCCTCGCCCATCGTCAGTCGTGTGATAGCTTGGGTAGTGGGGCTCTGCCCGGCAGTTCCTTGACCCAGAACAGCTGATTTATTTATTTATTTATTTATTTATTTATTTATTTATTTATTTATTTATTTATTTATTTATTTATTTATTTGATTGATTGATTGATTGATATGCCGCCCTTCTCCAGAGACTCAGGGCGGCTTACAATGCGTTAAGCAATAGCCTTCATCCTTTTGTATATACCTGCTTAGTAGGGCTTTCGCCCCCCCCCCCAAGCGGTGTTATTTTTTATACAAAGTCAGCTTATTGCCCCCACAATCCGGGTCCTCATTTTACCTACCTCGAAAGGATGGAAGGCTGAGTCAACCTTTAGCCTGGTGAGATTTGAACTTGCAGTAATTGCAGGCAGCTGGTGTTACTTAACAGTGCTTTAGTCTGCTGTGCCACCAAGGCTCTTTTCAGGCCAGAATAGTTGGTTGTCACTTGGAGCTTCTGATCTCTGCTGGCAGTTTGCCACGCATCGCCATGCTTCCCTGCTTTGCAGCTGAGCCCAGTCGCTGCCTCCGTCGCCGCTGCAGTCTTCCCTACACGCCCCCCCCATCACCGGTGCTCCATTGCTTCTGTCACTGCGATTCCGACGCCCCCCTTCACCAGTGCTCCGTCCTGCCCTGTCATGGCAAACCCCGGACTTCAGGTTTTGACACACGCATGGACACCCACACGCCACTTCCGTGGCCCGGTTCCGAAGGGGCTGCGATCTGGCATTGGGTCACGGAACGAGTGTTGGGGATCCCTTTTCTATAACGTCTAGGGACCTCTGCAAGTCTTAAGATGCTATATAACTCCAAATCACCAAACACCAAAATCCCCTAATAAAATGAATAGCAAAAGGTCTGAATATTTTGGTCCCATCTCCTCAAGGGGAACCACAGGGCCTACCTTGGCTTGAGCAAATTCTGATAATAAGCTATTTACCAGTGTAAACCGGTTGATCAATTGAGACAATGTCCAAATGTCAGATGAAGGATTTTTTTGGTTAGCTGGAAAACTATGCTTAATATTTTTTTAAGAGCAAGGAGCCACAAAGGGTGGGACAAAGATACAAAAAAGTCTGGACCATGCCTTCTGAGAGTGGATTCTTTCAAAGATTTCTGCCTCTTTCAAGAGCTGTGGTGGCGCAGTGGTTAGAATGCAGTATTACAGATTAATTCTGCCCACTGCCAGGAGTTCGATCCTGACATGCTTAAGGTTGACTCATCCTTTCATCCTTCTGAGGTCAGTAAAATGAAGACCCACATTGTTGGGGGCAATATGCTGACTCTGTAACCCACTTAGAGAGGGTTGTAAACAGTGGTGGGGTTCAGCCAGTTCACACCACTTTGGGAGAACCGGTTGTTAACTTTCTGAGCAGTTTGGCAAACTGGTTGTTGGAAGAAATCATTAGGGCAGAGAACCGGTTGTTAAATTACTTGAATCCCACCCACTGGTTGTAAAGCACTATGAAGCGGTATATAAGTCTAAGTGCTATATGCCAACATCTTCCTTTGTTTCCTTTCTCAAAAGGATGGGAAGCCATCCTACAGATTTCTATTAGTCGAGAGTCGAGGTGGTGCAGTAGTTAGAATGCAGTATTGCAGGCTAATTCTCTATACCGCCCACTATGGGGTGGTATATAAGTTTAAGTGCTATTGCTATCGAAGTGGATTTGGAGAACCTCAAAAAAAAAGAAGATTTATTTGTTTATTTTATTTGTCAAACATGTATAAGATAGCAAATATATGTATAAACATGATTATGAATACAGGATAAGGATACGAATAAATGGGGACAGTAGGACAGGGACGGTAGGCACGCTGGTGCTCTTATGCACACCCCTTACAGACCTCTTAGGAATGGGGTGAGGTCGACAGTAGACAGCCTAAGGTTAAAGTTTTGGGGGTTTGGGGAAGTAACCACAGAGTCAGGGAGTGCAGATGTTCTTTGGCTACATACTGTGAAATGGGCACCCAAGCTTCTTGTATTTGCTCATTGTTTTTCCTTCTCCTTCTAGAAGAATTGAAGGCACCACTGGAAGAATATGTCAACAAGAGATATCCAGGCCTGGTGAAGGTAGTCCGTAACCAGAAAAGAGAAGGTTTGATCCGAGCTCGTATTGAAGGCTGGAAAGTGGCCTCAGGGCATATCACGGGCTTCTTTGATGCTCATGTGGAATTCACCGCAGGCTGGTAGGTGACCATGTAAGATCTGCTGTTTTAATTCTTCACCCTTAGCTCATTTCTACTCATCTTGCCTTCAGTTTGGCTGCTTTTGGTACAACAGAAGTGCCTTATCAGTTTCATAATTTTTTTTTTATTTAATCAAAGGGAACAAAAAGGAAACAATATTGTAGGCCACCTTTTAAATGTGACCAGTCAATATCTTGACAAAAGGTTACTACTGTAGAGTGTGAATAGAACAGAACAGAACAGAACAGAACAGAACAAAACAGAACAGAACAGAACAGAACAGAACAGAACAGAACAGAACAGAATAGAATAACAGAGTTGGAAGGGACCATGGAGGTCTTCTAGTCCAACCCCCTGCTTAGGCAGGAGACCCTACACCACTTCAAACAAATGGTTATCCAACATCATCTTAAAAACTTCCAGTGTTGGAGCATTCACAACTTCTGGAGGCAAGTTGTTCCACTGATTAATTGTTCTAACTGTCAGGAAATTTCTCCTTAGTTCTAAGTTGCTTCTCTCCTTGATTAGTTTCCACCCATTGCTTCTTGTCCTGCCCTCAGGTGCTTTGGAGAATAGCTTGACTCCCTCTTCTTTGTGGCAGCCTGTTTACTTGTGTTTATGTTTTGCCTTCTCTGTTCATAAGACTTTCCAATGCAAGGAATAGACAACATTGCACAAAAGAGAAAAGAAAGCAAAATAAAAAAAAACCCCAATGTTTAAAATTTGGTAAGACCACACTTGGAATACTGCATCCAATTTTGGCCATCACAATATAAAAAAAGATGTTAAAACTCTTCCTAGAGTCTAAGAGCAAATAGGCATTTGTGTATTTCAAAGGATCTGAAAATAAAGGGTCTGAAAATAAAAGCAATCCAGCATTTGGTCTACAGAGCAATTGCACGACAATAGAAAATGGAAGGGAAGGTCAACAAAGATCAATATTAGATAGATAAAAGGGAATGACCAAATAAGGAAGAGTCAAAATACAAAGAGAAATGTATATTATAGTTGCGACAAACTGGACATGTATTGAAATGGATGTTTATATGTTTTTATGTTTTGTTCGTTTCATTGTTCTGTTTAGTTTATACTTATAAATAAAAATTGGAGGAAAACAAAGAAAATGGAAGGGAAGGGAAGGGAAGAGGAGAGAGAAAAGAGAAGAGAAGAGAAGAGAAGAGAAGAGAAGAGAAGAGAAGAGAAGAGAAGAGAAGAGAAGAGAAGAGAAGAGAAGAGAAGAAGAGAAGAGTTGGAAGGGACCTCAGAGGTCTTCTAGTCCAACCCTCTGTTTAGGCAGGAAACCTTCAGACAAATGGTTGTCCAATCTCTTCTGAAAATCTTCCAGCATTTGAGTACCCACAACTTCTAGAGGCAAGTCGTTCCACTGGTAGATTGTTCTAACTGTCAGGGAATTTCTCCTTAGTTCCAGGTTGCTTCTCTCCTTGATTAGTTTCCACCCATTGCTTCTTGTCCTGCCTTCAGGTGTTTTGGAGAATAGGTTGACCCATTCTTCTTTGTGGGGTATTGGAAGACTGCTATCATGTCACCCCTGGTCCTTCCATTCATTAAACTACGACATACCCAATAATAATATTGACAGAGTCAATAAGTTGACTCTTAAAGAAAGAAAAGTTACACTTTTGAAGCTAGACATAGCTTCTTCTGTATTTTGAGAATCACAAGTGCCCCCTTCTTTAAAAAAGTTGGCCTAACGATGAATCAAATGAGAGTGTTTAAGAATGGCACAAAAGTGACATTGACAAAGCAGTTCAAGGATTCTGAATAGAAAGCCTTCCTCTCCCCTTCTCCCCATTTAAGCTTTCGTCTAAAGCCTATCCTAGGTTTCCTGGCTATTTTAGATTATTTCACTATGACAAGTCATAAAATGTGTAAAATCGGATTTAATGCAAGAGTGGAGAATCCCAACGTTTTCACCGAGAGAAGCTGTTAGAGGAAGAGTGTGCAACTAACTGGAATAGGAGACAGGAAGGAAGCGGCAATTGAAATGGAAGCAAGTCACTGTGCCTGACCTAAAAAAAACATTGCATATTGATCGGGAAAAAGTTGGACTCCTTCCCCCCCCTTTTTTTAATAGCAATTTTATAATGAAGCATATGGGACGGGGAAAGAAATGCAGCTTCCAAGAATAGAATAGGGTGAAAATGTTGAACCCCATTTACTCTGGAAACATCGTGTTGTTTCCTCTTCATTGGACTGGAGGCTAAAACATATGAAGAATGGTTGCAAGAATTGGGTATGTCTCTAGTTTAATGAAAAGAAGGATTAGGGCAGTGATGGGATTCAAGTAATTTAACAACCAGTTCTCTGCCCTAATGATTTCTTCCAACAACCAGTTTGCCAAACTGCTCAGAAAGTTAACAACCGGTTCTCCAGAAGTGGTGCGAACTGGCTGAATCCCACCACTGGATTAGGGGTAACATGATAGCAGGGTTCCAATATCTAAGGGGCTATCCCAGAGAAGAGGGGGCCAACCTATTCTCCAAAGAACCAGAGGGCAGAACAAGAAGCAATGGATGGAAACTTATCAAGGAAAGAGACAATCAGGAACTAAGGAGAAATTTCCTGACAGTGAGAACTGTCTGTCTGTCTGTCTGTCTGTCTGTCTGTCTGTCTGTCTGTCTGTCTGTCTGTCTGTCTGTCTGTCTGTCTTATCTATCTATCTATCCATCCATCAATCTATCTATCTATCTACCTTCCTATCTATTATCTATCTATCTATCTATCTATCTATCTATCTATCTATCATCCATCCATCCATCCATCTATCTATCTACCTACCTACCTATCATCCATCCATCCATCCATCCATCCATCCATCCATCCATCCATCCATCCATCCATCCATCTATCTATCTATCTATCTATCTATCTATCTATCTATCTATCTATCTATCTCTACCTACCTACCTACCTACCTATTTTATTAGCCACCCATCTTACCATAAAATAACAATCAATGAAACAGAAAAAGGTGCTCCACCATTTGAGATTTTTAAGAAAAGATTGGACTTTTAATTTTCAAATTAGAACAGCGCCACAGCATCTGTGGCAAGCTACAGTGCTGTCGAAATTACAACATTTGATGACATCCTCACACAAATCCCGTCATTCCAAAATTGCACCACCGTGTCTGATATTAGGTATTAAGTATCAAGATCACCTGAAATGTTACTACTGTTTAAACTGCCCTGGTAAGACCACACTTGAAACACTCCATCCAGTTTTGGTCCCCATGATATAAAAAAAGATATTGAGAGTCTAGAAAGAGTGCAGAGAAGAGCAACAAAGATGATTAGGAGGCTGGAGGCTAAGGCATACAATGAACGGCTACAGGAATTGAGTCTGTCTAGTCTAATGAAGAGAAAAACTAGGTGTGATGTGCTAGCAGTCTTTCAATATTTGTGGGACTGTCCCAGAGAAGAGGGATCCAGCTAATTCCCCACAGCATCTGAGGGCAAGACTAGAAGTAATAAGTGGAAGCTTATCAAAGAGAGATCCAACCTAGAATTAAGGAGACATCTCCTGACAGTAAGAACAATTAATCAGTGGAACAACTTGCATCTAGAAGTTGTGGGTGATCCATCACTGGAGGTTATTAAGAAGAGATTGGGCAGTTATTTGTTCTGAATGGTACAGCGTCTCCTGTTTTAAACAAGGGTTGGACTAGAAGATCTCCAAAGTCCCTTCCTACTCTGTAATTCTGTATTCTAGTCCAGTGGTCCCCAACCTTTTTATCGCCGCGGACCAATCAGCCTTTGATAATTTTACCGTGGCCCGCTGAGTGCGCGCAGGGGTGGGGGCTTTGGGCCACACGTGCGTACCTGCGCAGGGCTCTCTTCCCTGGAGCCTTTGCGCACGGCCCAGGAGCTTTTGCGCACGGCCCAGGAGCCTTTGCGCTGCAGCGTTCATGTCCCCCGGCCGCTGCGTGGCCCGGTGCCAGGTACTCCATGGCCCGGCACCGGTCCGCGGACCGGGGGTTGGGGACCACTGCTCTAGTCTGTGTTCTAGGAAAGGTTGCACACAAGAAGGAGCGATTCAAAACTCCTTACTCGTTTCTCAAGCAAAGGTTTGTAAGTCCAAGGGTTGGGTCCAACCATCTGCACCCAGCAGAGTGCCCTCCTACTTAGTACGGGATCAAGGAGAAATTGGATACCTTGTGCTTTTAGAGAGCACCCAATAGTTATACATCAGGTTACCTCTTGTATATCATTCTATTCCTGGGCACAATCACCATGGCAACCACTTTGCAAGAACACCCACACTTGACTCAAAATTCCAAAGGTGCCTGTGACCCTCAACATTTATATTTCACTGTTTTGGAAAGAAGATAGATAAGAGAGAAGCATATAAGAGGCAGATGCCAGAATACCAGAATACCAGAATTGGAAGGGAACTTAGAGGTCTTCTAGCCCAACCCACTGCTCAAGCAGGAAACTCTAACATTTCAGGCAAGTGGTTGTCCAATCCAGTGGTGAAATGTAAAATTTGTTACTACCGGTTCTGTGGGCGTGGCTTGGGGGGGGATAATATGACTGAGTGGGCGTGGCCAACTTTTTTAAAAACTTTTTTTTTATTGAAAAGTTTTAGAGAATTTTACAAATATTTTCCCATATCACCTCCCCACTCCCTCCTCAACCCTCCCCCCCCCCCGACTTCCCAGAGCAAAATACAGGGTATAGCATTCAACAAACATATACTAACATAAGCTAACCATCTATAGACTCCTATCTTCCTTTTGTACTTTAACTTCCCCTTTTACTTGACTAAATATAAGTACTTTTTTAAAATCTTTATTTTCATTCATAAATTATTTGAAACTTTTTAGTCCGATATTTGTTTTGAATATAGTCAATCCAACTTCTCCCTTCCAAAATATATCTTTCATTTGAATAGTCCTTCAAATATGCTGAAATTTTGGCCATCTGTGCTAAATTTGCTACTTTTAGTGTCCATTCTTCAATCGTAGGCAAATCTTCCTTCTTCCAATACTAACTTTGTCAGATAACGTTGTCTTATCTAACGTTGTCAGATAAGAGACAGCAGAGCCCAGAGCTGGATAATGGGCAGGGCAAGGGACTCAGAAGACACCAGTGGTGAAATCTAAAATTTGTTACTACTGGTTCTGTGGGCATGGCTTGGTGGTGGTGGGGTAATGTGAATGGGTGGGCATGGCCAATTTTTTTTTTTTTTTTACTTTTAAAACCATTTTTTCTATAACCTCTTCAGCTGAAGAGGTTGTAAAAAAAATGCTTTTAAAAGCCTCTGACGATCCCAGCTGACTTGCCTGATCGGCAGAGGCCTTTTTTCCTTTTGGTTGTAGAAAAAATACTTTTAAAAATTTAAAAAAAGCCTCTGATGATTGCGCGGCTCAGCTGGGCGGGGGGGGGGGTGGCCAAGGATTTTTGCTACCAGTTCTCCAAACCACCCGCCTCCATCGCTAACGGATCAGGTGATCCGGTCCGAACCGGGAGCATTTCACCCCGGTCCAATCTCTTTTTTAAAAGCCTCCAGTGTTGGAGCATCCACAACTTTTGGAGGCAAGTCATTCCACTGATTAATTGTTCTAACAGTCAGGAAAAGTGTGGTATTAGATATGGTGTAAAGAATATTTTTTAGAGAAATTCTAGGAGGAAATTACATCCCAATAATGCCTACTCCCAGGAGAATGGAGAAGCTTTAAGAAACATCCGGGCTTGGGCCCTGAATGACTCTTGTGTCTATTTCAGTTCATGATGGGTAAGCTAACATCAACATTAAACTGCTTTGATTCATGAGTTCCTTAGACCAAAAGCCTACTAGGATCAACCTTATGTGTTTCGAATACTTGATTCCTTGAAATCCTATTGTCCTTGTTCACAGTTTGGATAAGATTCAGTTTCAGGATCACACTCGATACCTCGGACAGGGATATCGGCAGCATATAAATTTAGTAAACAAATAAAGGGTTCCATGATGAGCATCCACCCTCTCTCAATCTCTCTCAGTATCCTAAACACAGCTAGTATTCTGAGTAAGAACAAGGACCTTCAACAATAGGCAATGTTCAAGCAATGAGCCAATCCAGGAGGATGTGTCCTGCAAGACCTCCCTTTAATGGTTTGCTCATTTCTCCCTGTCTCCAAAATCAGTTTTAAGTGCTTTACAATTTACAAATGCTTCCTCCCTCCCTCCCTCCCTCCCTCCCTCCCTCCCTCCCTCCCTCCCTCCCTCCCTCCCTCCCTCCCTCCCTCCCTCCCTTCTTTCTTTCTTTCTTTCTTTCTTTCTTTCTTTCTTTCTTTCTTTCTTTCTTTCTATAACAAGGGTGGACTTTACTACTGTGAAGATATTCTTCCTAGTCGACGGGAGGAAGCTGCTGCTGTTATTGGCTATTGATCGACATATTGATTTGGTGTTTATATTTTTTGTTATACAATGAATAGTATTGAAGTATTTAAACTGCTTAGATTTTAGTTATGGGTTCGAATGAAACAACCTGTAACTCCTAGTACTGTGATGGTGAACCCATGGCACGCGTGCCAGAGGTGGCACGCAGTGCCCTCTCTGTGGGCACGCGAGGTGTCACCCCAGTTCAGCTCCGCCGTGCATGCGCGCGTGCCTCCCACTTACCAGCTAGTCTTTGGGTCTCTGCCACACATGCGCAGGGGGGCGGGGCACGCGAGGGGGACCGTGCATGCGTGCAGGGGGGGCACAAGCAGGGGCATGCACATGTGCAGGGGTGGGCAGCATGCAGGGGGACTGCACACATTGCATTTTGGGGGTTCGGGCACACATGCACGTATTCACATGCATGTGCGCGCTCACTTTGGGCACTCGGTCCGGAAAAGGTTAGCCATAATTGTTCTAGTAATTAATAGTAGAGGGCCCGTTTTGGTGTAGTGGTTAAAGGCACCAGTCTTTAGCATGCAGGAGGCTGCGAATTGTATTCTTATCTTCGACACAAAGCCAGTTTAGTGACTTGAGCCAACCCCACTCTCTCAATTATTAAAAAAAGACAACTACTTGGCAATCACTTCCAAAAATATTGCCAAGAAAATTGCTTAGAATTGTCCAGGCACTCACCAATAAGGAAGACTGATTTAAAGGCAGAACTAAATAAGTAAATAACTATTAGAAGAAATTGTGACCTGTTCTGAGCCAGGTTTTCAAACAAAACAGGATAATTGCTTGAAGCAGAGTTGAAACTTATTTGACAGCAAAACAAGACAGTTTAGCAATTGAAGCTGGCAACAAATTGAAACAAAAGTTTGGTCCACATTTATGGAAAATTCTATCTTTTTATTTTTTTGAAAAAACTTTTTTATTTTAAAACAAAAACAAACCATAAAACCATCATCATTCCAAACAATTACAGACAGTGTGTCAATCAGTTAAAATTCTTTTGTGCTTAATCCCATCTTCAGAATACCAATTTGTAACAAAAGCTTATTTCTCATAAAAAAGAACCTCACATATTTTATCTTTACATCAATTTCATGTTTCATATTTCATCTCCATATTTTGTTATCTATCCATTGATAAAACAAATCCCATATCAAATAATATTGTTTTTCTTCCTGTTCTCTGATTTCAAATGTCAATTTACTCATTTCAGCACAGTCCATAATCTTCTTAATAACTTCATCATCAGTAGGTATCTTCTCTCCTTTCTAGTTTTTAGCAAATACAATTCTAGCCGCTGTTAAAACATTCACAATTAAATATTGCAATTCTCATTGATTGTGGGTCCGGTGGTCATCTCTATGGGGCATGCTCCTCCGATGATGACGGATCAGGTCTGCAAGCTAAGAAGCTCCTCCCCTTCCTCTTGCTTCCCAGCTTTCAGACTCAATCCGATTTGGATCTAGTCATGGTTTGAGCTGCTCCATAGTTTTTTGAGTCCTGACAGTCTAAAATTCGTTTCTTGGCTAATTGGATATTCTAAAATTAATTAAAATTATTCTAAATTGTTCCTGCCTTGCTCCCCTTAGGTTGAGCACGCCAGCGCGAACGGCTTAGGCCCAAGACCGCTGAGGACCGCTCTGCGGTGGGACAGGTCCCCTTTAACAGAGGGCCTTCCCAGCAGCGCAGCATTCGCCACCAAAGCAGCCGATCTGCAGGACTTTCTTCCCCGGCCGTTTGGCTTAGCGAACGGCTGGGCGGCTCGGAGCTAATCTGCTCTGATCGGCTGCTGAGCGCCGGAAGGCGCAGGAGCCCTGGAGAGCCTTTAGGAGGACGGAAGAGCCGCGTTTCAGCGTGCGGCACGCTCCCAGGCTCCCAGGAAACCGCGTGGCAGGGCGGTTCAGCTGCATCGGCAGTGGAGAGTCTGGTGTTTCCCTGGGCTTCGCCCACACGCCGCAGGAGATTTTTGGAGGCCTCCTGTAAGGGTCCCTGGGTTCTCCTCGTGGCGGGCGCCATTTTGGGGGCTGTGATTCAGCCTTTCGCCTCGCCCGCCATTTTGAAATTCAGCTCTCATGGGGATTAGAGGCCTATCTTCCAGGATGGCATCCAGACACCCCAGGCCCAGAAAGCAGGCCTCTGTCTCTGATCAGCCTGAGGTTCAGGCAGCTATTCCAGCTAAACGAGCGAAGATATCCTCTGCTAAAGATTCTGACTCTAGATCTAAGGAGGAAATGAAGCTACACCAAGCCATTGAACGCTCTATTCAAAAGGCGCTGAAGGATGCCTCCATTAGGGAGACAGATACCTCTGCTTCTGTTCCAGTGCAGGCCTCTTCTCCTGCAAGGTCTTCTCCAGCCCATCTGTCTCAGCCTCCAACCTTATCTCCTGATGGGGATGGGATTTCCTCACAACCCCTTCAACAAGTGAATGAATCTTTATTCGGGACACAAGGGGACCCAGCTTCTGGGGCCCTTAGCCAAGGGGAGACCTTAGCTCCTCATGATCCAGATCCTCAAGGTTCAGGGGAGGAAGTCCAGGGAACCTCAATAACCCCTGAGTTAGTGGCTTTCATTCATCAGGCAATTCAGCAAGGTATTCAGGCAGATAAACAATGTAGGACTGCCACATGGGTTTCGGAATCCCCCTCGCAAATTGATGTTGAAGGTTCCTGTTTTTCTGGGGATAGGGCCCAGTTGCCCACTAGGGCCCATTCCTCAGCCTCCTCAGTGCAGGGCTCCTTGGCGGGGGAGGATTTGAAGGAAGCTGAATTATCGGAAGATGAGGATCTGTCTCCAGATCAACCTTCCTTCATTGGTCTCTTTAAGCCACAGATGTTCAGGTCCTTGTTACATAAGGCCAAGCTTACCACAGGTCTAGGATCACCCCGGCCTAATCAAGCAGGGGAAGGGACGTCAGCATCAGTGCCATTATTTGAGGAGCCCATTATTGAGTCTGAGGAGATTCCGGGCCCCAAGTTGTTTAGAGAGGTCCTCACCAAGCAATGGCTAGCTCCTTCCTTGGGGTCTAAACCCAATGCTCTGGACAAGCGCATTTATAATATGGCCCTGGAGATTTCTTCCCTCCTGCAGGTGCCGGGGATCGATGCTCCCATAGTGGCTCTTTCGGCTTCATCTTATACCACCGGTCCACCAGAAGAGAGCCTCCGGCCTGAGGACCGTCGACTGGAGCACGCACTGGTCAAGTCTCATCAAGCAGCTGCGTGGTCGGTGAAGTCTTCATTGGCGGCTTCTTTCTTCAACTGGGCCTCCATTTTGTGGCTTAAACAGCTTCAAGATCGCCTCCCTCTTTCTGACTCTCGCTCTCAACAGGACATTAACAAGGTATTGGCGGCCTTGGAATTCTCGGCTGATGCCACCCTGAATTCATCCAGGTTCTCGGCTAAGGCCATGGGAGCTTCCATTTCGGCCCATAGACTCCTTTGGCTCAGACAATGGCAGGCTGACGCCAAGTCTAAATGGCGTTTGGCTTCCTCTCCCTTTGAAGGTTCCCAATTGTTTGGGGCTCCCTTGGAACCTCTCTTAGTAGAATCCAAGGACAAGCGCAAGTATTTGCCTGCTACCTCTCGTAGGTCTGACCCTAGAGCTTTCCAGTCCTTTCGTCCCTTTCGGGGGGCAGATGGCAATTTCTCCAGCCACAGGAGTCAGAGGGTCTTCCAGTCTAGACAATCCCGTCCTTCAGACCGTCAGGGGTTCCAACCTCAGCGGGGCCAATTCAGATGCCCGTTCAGAGGGGATCGTGGGCGTTCCGCCCGCAGATCCCGCTGACGGTGCGACTGGCCTTCCCATAGGGGGCCGCCTGGCCTTCTTCACCAGCCAATGGGAGGCCCCATCTTCAGACGTTTGGGTCAGGGAGACGGTCAGGGTGGGCCTCTCCCTCGAGTTCCTCTCCAACCCCCTGACCAGATTTCTCAGATGCCCCCTCTCTCGGGATCGGGCTTACCAGCTCCTGATGGTATTGGCCATCCAAAATCTTCTCGAAATCCAGGCCATTGAGCCCGTGCCTCGGGAGCTGCACGGACAAGGCTTCTATTCCCACCTGTTCGTAGTCCAGAAGTCATCGGGGGGCTGGAGAGCGATTCTGGACCTCAAATCCCTGAACCGACGAATCGTCTATCGTCAGTTCAAGATGCAGTCCCTCACCTCCATCTTGGAAGGCATCAGACCCGGGGACTTCCTCTCATCAATAGACCTGACAGAGGCTTACCTGCACGTCCCCATTCATTTAGAGTTCAGGAAATTCCTTCGCTTCTGTTATGCGGGTCGTCATTATCAGTATTGTGCCCTCCCATTCGGCCTATCCTCGGCTCCTCGAGTTTTCACCAAAATCATGGCCGCACTAGTGGGCTACCTCCGGACTCTTCCCATAAGGATCCAGGCCTATCTGGACGATCTCCTCGTCCAGTCGACTTCGGAGGTTCTAGCGCGCCGGGACTTGGACACCACCGTCCAAGTCCTGGAGAGCCACGGGTTTTCCGTCAACATGGCCAAGAGCCAGCTGATACCCACGACCCGCATACAGCATCTGGGGGCCATTATCGACTCTGTGGAGGAAAAAGTGTATCTTTCTCAGGAGCACCTGTCCAGCCTGCGGTCTCTGGTCAGGGCAGTGTCGTTGGGGAGGCCTGTCTCCCTGGAGTCGCTGTCCCAGCTCCTGGGAAAGATGGTCTCCTGTATAGGGATCGTCCCTTGGGCGCGTCTCCACTGCAGGGACCTGCAGTGGTTTCTGCTCCCATACCAGAAACAACAGTTGGGGACATCCAGCCGCAAGGTCCTTCTTCCCCACAAGGTGCTCCTGTCCCTCCAATGGTGGTCCTCTGCAGCAGTCCTCAAGGGAAGGGAGTTCGGGGTCTCCCAATTCCTGATTCTGACAACGGATGCCAGTCTTCAGGACTGGGGGGCTCACCTGTCATCTTACATAGCCCAGGGCAGTTGGTCTCAGTCCGACTTGTCCCACAACATCAACTGGTTAGAACTCCGGGCCATCCACCTAGCCCTCCGGGTATTTCAGGACAAAGTGACGGACAAACACATATTGGTTTGGACCGACAACATAGCTGCCAAGGCGCATGTAAACCACCTAGGGGGGACCCGGTCTCGCCACCTCATGGAGGAGGCCGAGAGTCTGGGAGCCTGGGCGGAGACTCACCTGAGGTCCCTTCGAGCATCTCATATATCGGGAGTGTCGAATTCCCAAGCAGACTGGCTCAGCCGGAAGTCAGTGGACCAAGGGGAGTGGACTCTGGATCCGGAGCTGTTTCGACTGATCACCGCTCGCCTGGGCTCTCCTGTGGTGGATCTGTTTGCCACTCGAGCCAATCGTCAGACAGAGAGGTTCTTCTCTCGTTACCCGGAACAGGGGGCAGAGGCCGTGGACGCTCTCCACAGCGATTGGCCGTCCGGCCTCCTCTACGCCTTCCCGCCTCTGCCTCTCATTCCCAAAGTCGTCAGAAGGATGCTGCTGCTCCGGGCAGAGTTGCTGCTGATCGCCCCGTTCTGGCCTCGTCGGCCTTGGTTTGCGGATCTCCAAGCCCTGTCCATTCGTCATCCCTGGCATCTTCCTCGAGACAGGGTGGTTCTTCGGCAAGGACCTCTGCTTCATCCGGACCCAGTGTAGCTTCAGCTAACCACATGGCGGTTGAGCGGAGCTTGCTGAGAGCGGCCAAGGTTCCATCTAGGGTTGTCAGCACCATCCAAGCAGCCCGCCGCCCATCAACGACCCGAATTTACGACTCCACCTGGCGTTCCTTTGTCTCATGGTGCAACCGTCAATCCATAGTCCCTACGGCGGCCACCACTGTGCAGGTACTGGTCTTCCTTCAGGACGGGTTCGAAGCGGGACTGGCCCCGAACACTCTCCGCAGACAGGTCTCTGCCCTGTCCACCATTCTGTGTTGCGGTTCCAAGGGTTCCCTCTCGAGTCGGTCCCTTATCCATCTCTTTCTCAGAGGGGCTTCAAACCTTCGCCCGGGGCCAATTCATAGATACCCTTCCTGGGATTTGCCCCTAGTGCTGGACGCCCTTACCAGGGCTCCCTTTGAACCCCTTAGGACGGTAGGACTCCGCTTCCTTTCCTACAAGGTCTCCTTTTTGCTGGCCATAACATCGGCCAGGCGAATTTTGGAGTTGGCAGCACTTTCCATTAGGGCTGACCTGTGTATTTTCCATACGGATAGGGTGGTCCTTAGGTTAGACCCCTCATTCCTCCCTAAACTTAATTCCCCGTTCCACCGTTCACAGGAGCTAGTCCTTCCGAACTTTTGTCCACGTCCCAACCGGCCCTTAGAATGGGCCTGACATACTTTGGACGTACGTAGAGCACTGTGGATTTACATCCGTCGGACCTCCGACTTCAGACGGTCGGAATCCCTCCTGGTCTCCTTCCAGCCATCCTCTATGGGTCAAAAGGTCTCCTCCATCACGGTAGGACGTTGGATCAGGGCCACCATAGCCACAGCTTACGGGTCCCAGGCCTTGCCAGTTCCACCTAGGATCACAGCCCATTCCACTCGCAGTGCGGCCACTTCGGCTGCCTGGGCTACCCAAGCCTCTTTGGAGGAGATCTGCCGTGCTGCGGCCTGGTCGTCCCCTACTCCCTTCATACGTCACTATCGCCTCGACCAGTTTGCATCCGCGGATGCAGCCTTTGGACGTAGGGTTCTCCAACAGGTCCTCCAGCGGACCACCTCATCGGCCAGGGTGGCTCCCTCCCTATAGGTTCCTGCTTTGGTATGTCCCATAGAGATGACCACCGGACCCACGATCAATGAGAATGGGCTTTGACTTACCTGAAAGCCCTTTCTGATTGTGGTGGGTCCGGTGGTCAGCCCCACCCTGCAGAGGCCCAGGGCTGATTCGGTGTGGTCCTGTTTCCTTCCTTGCAGCTCACCGTGTGGGTCTGCCACAAATCGTCTCTCATCGGAAAGCTGGGAAGCAAGAGGAAGGGGAGGAGCTTCTTAGCTTGCAGACCCGATCCGTCATCATCGGAGGAGCATGCCCCATAGAGATGACCACCGGACCCACCACAATCAGAAAGGGCTTTCAGGTAAGTCAAAGCCCATTCTCTTATTATATGTCTCTGGTAAATCCCTAATAAAAATATCTCTGGTTTAAAGTCAATATGTCTCTCTATCATTTTTTCCAACCACGTGTGTATTTTAGTCCTGAAAAGTTCTATCTTTTGTTGTAGAAATGCGTGAATGTAGTCCGTTCCCACCCATCCCGAAATATGCTGGGTCCAGTAGAGAGGAAATTCTCACCCTGTAGGGTTTTGCAATCTTTTTCCTTCTGTGAGCCCAGGTGTTGACCTTAGGTGATAGATTTGAAGTTGAGGGAGGCCTATTGTGTGTGTAAAAGATTTTCAACCCTTGAGGGGATTTTAATTAAGTTGCTGGTGTTTTCCAATTTTCTAGCTAAAGGCATGCTTAGTTTCAGCCTAGGTGTCAGAAACAGTGGAAAGTCTTAAGCAACCTTTTGTTTTATTGTCTGGGGTTCACTGATGGGTCAGAGATGGCCAGGTTTATAGTGAGTGGCATGGATGGCAAGGTCGCATGGAGTTTTTTCTTCTCACATCACCTAAAGCCGTGATGGTGAACCTATGGCACGCGTGCCAGAGGTGCCACGCAGCACCCTCTCTGTGGGTATGCGAGCCGTCTCCCCAGCTCAGCTCTGCCGCGCATGTCTACATGCCTCCCGCCAGCCAGCTGGTCTTCAGGTCTCTGCCACGCATGCATGGGGGGTGGGGCACATGCACAGGAGGGCACATGCATGGGGGCATGTGGTGGGGCGCATGCGGGGGGCTCGGTGCATGCAGAGGCTGCACACTCATGCACAGGGGGGCATGGGGGTTGTGTGTGAATGCATGGGGTGGAGCGCATGCGCATGCACAGGGGCGTGTGGTGGATGGGGCACATGCACAGGGGTAATGCACGCATTGCATTTTGGGGGTGCACACACACTTTGGGCACTTGGTCCGGAAAAGGTTAACCATCACTGACCTAAAGACTTTCTTGCCAATATTCTAATTAGGTGGTTTACCAACCTGCCAAAATACCAACCATTGAAGGAAGGAGTGTAGTGTAGTAGAAGGAGAGGCAAAACCTGGGGGCAGAGTCAAAAGAGGGATTAACCTAGAATCCCTACATAGCCACAAGTGAACTAAGTCCAATTCCCTTTGATTTCCATTCACCCTTGTTTAACTCCAAGCAGGTGCTATTAGTTGAGAAGATTCTTGTCCATAGGCATGATTAGTAATAAATCAGTTTAATTGGACCTTCAGGTGTAGACCTGATCTTTCATGCCTGTCATTAATCATTATTACTCACAGTTAACACCTGCTTGGGGTTAAATAAGGGTCAAAAGTATGGGGTGGTGCACTTAGTTTGCTTGTAGCTATATAAGGATTCTAGGCTGATCACTCTTTTAACTCCTACCCTATGGTCTGCTACTCCTTCCCCTACAAAATAATTTGCATTGGCTTACATACACTCATGTTACATACAGGGACTGCAAGAAATTAAAAGACACTTGCCATAGGAAAGCTAAGGCAAATATAGATAGGTTACTAAAAAGCAGAGACATCACCCTACCAACAAAAGTGCGTATAGTCAAGGCTATGGTTTTCCCAGTTGCAATGTATGGCTGTGAAAGTTGGACCATAAGGAAGGCTGAGCGCCAAAGAATTAAGGCCTTTGAACGATGGTGCTGGAGAAGACTCCCGCGAGTCCCTTGGACTGCAAGACGATCAAACCGGTCAGTCCTAGAGGAAATCAACCCTGACAGCTCATTAGAAGGCCAGATCCTGAAGATGAAACTCAAATACTTTGGCCACTTAACGAGAAGGAAGGACTCACTGGAGAAGAGCCTAATGCTGGGAAAGATTGAGGGCAAAAGAAGAATGGGACAACAGAGAATGAGGTGGCTGGATGGATTCACCAAAGCAGTCGGCATGAGCTTAAATGGACTCCATAGGATGGTAGAGGACAGGAAGGCCTGGAGGAACGTTGTCTATGGGGTCACGATGTGTTGGACATGACTTTGCAACTAACAACAACACATACAGTCATGCAGGCATCTCTTCCTTTCTCCTGAGACCGTAATAAATGCTTTTCATTTTTATTAACGTCATTTGAAAGACATTCTGTGGCGAGGTAGCAAGACTGATGTGGATCTTACAGAGCACTCTTGATGCTTTAAAGTACAATTAGACTTCATTTTGCCATTTATTTATCTGTTACGCTTCCATCCTTCCACTCTTCCAAGAATTCAATATTTCTCCTTCTTACTTTTCCTTGTGAAGCAGCCTGGCCTGGAATAGATGGATTGGGTCTAGGTTACCCCAAAAGTTGGCTGAGTGGGGCCTTGAATTTTATTTTTGCCAACCCTACACGCAGGAGGAAACCAATTAACCATAATTATTTTTAACAAAACCACTTTAAACTCCCTCTTCTTAAAAGCTACTTTTATGCCAGAGATATCTATTGAAGAGTATCGGTAGAGTTAAATTCTATTCTGTGAAAGGGCTAAAAATTAATGGGTTTTTCCATTTCTTCCTCCTCCCCTGGTAAACTCGATTTTATTTTTTTAGAAATAAAGATCATTTCTCTTCCGCTTTCCGCTTGATATAGATGTGACAGGAGAGCCTCATACACAATTCATCCTGTGCCACAGAAAGAAGAAGCTATTGCTCCCAGGAGGAAAATTGTAGAATATCTGCAAAACAGATGGGGGGGGGGAGAGAATGGATTTCAAATGGGTTCATGGGTGTTACCTTTTGAACAATGAACCCCAAAGATACGTTTCAAAGGCATCTTTTCAACCCTGGCATCTATAGGTCGAGCTTAAATGCTCTTATCCCTCTCGGGTTGCTCATTCTTCAAAGCTGGGTGTTATATAAGCAGCAGAAAAGGCTGCTGTTTACTAAAAGGTTATCTTAAAAAGACCTTCACCAGAGGAGGTATTAAGCAGTTATCTCTGCTTTTGACTAGGCTGAGAGCCTGTTGTTTAAGAAAGCAGGTTGGTACCAGGATCACATTATGTGGATGAATTCATAGCATTAACTCTTCTTTCAGTCAAACTCATGCCAGTTCCAAGTAATGCACCCACCACAAATCGAACTCTGAGGCATTTCGTTTCCTCAAAGAACAAATATTTAGATACATCATCTTGGCATGAGCTGGTGGAAAGCCAGTACTGAAAGTTCCCGCACTTTCCACCCCAGTATAAGTAGGAGTTTCTCAATTTTCCAAAACAATCTGTCACATTGTCCAACCAAGATGAGAGATGGTTGCTTGGTGACTTCTCCTCTGGCCAGCCAGACGTTGCAATGTACTTGACTCATTGACTATCCTGTTTCCCTGAAAATAAGACATCCCCTGATAATAAGCCCAATTAGGCTTTTGAGTGCATGTACTAATATAAGCCCCCCCCCGAAAATAAGCCCTCCCTGGAAATATTTAAATGCAGAGCTGGAAATCAGGTAAGACTGCAAGAGGAGCCCCATCTTGCTCCACGTGCCCCAAAATAATAAGACCTCCCCGAAAATAAGGCCAAGCGCTTATTTTGGGGTTCAAAAAAATATAAGACAGGGTCTTATTTTTGGCGAAACATGGTAGCTATGTTGTTTTGGCTGAAGACTCCATCCTCCTCAGCTCTCCCCACTTCAATCAGCTCCAAACTGTGTCAAACTGAATTCATGTCAGAGTAACCAAAGATATAAACAATCCAACATCTCACATTCTGGGCAGCCCCCATATCCTCAATTTACAATCCTTCATTTAGTGACCATTCAAAGTTACAACATCATTGAAAAATGTAATTTATGATCGTTTTTCATACTTACAACCTTTGCAGCATCCCCATAGTTCATCATCATCTTTTAATGACCCCATAATCCCTTGCAGGGTGGAGCCTGGGCAACTGAATGGAGCTGAGTGTTTACTGGTTGGATGACCTTCCTGTCGCCAATGCAGAGTTGTATTCAGCAAATATATTCTCATCGTGCCCAGAGAGAAATATCTGCCTCTACCTAGGATTGAACTCACAGCCTCCTGATTGTAAGGTGAAAGCTCTACCTCTAGGCCACCGCACCACTCAGCATCCCCATAGTTAAGTGATCAAAATTCAAATACTTGATAACTGACTCATATTTATGACGGTTGCAGTGTCCTGGGGTCATGTGATCATCTTTTGCAACTTTCTGACCATCAAAATCAGCCAGGAAGCCGGATTCACTTAACAACTGCATTACTAACTTAACAGCCATAGCGGTTTGCTTAACAACTTCAGCAAGAAAAATTGTAAAATGGGGCAAAACTCATCTAACAGCTGTCTTGTTTAACAAAAGAAATTTTGGGCTCAGTTGTGGTCATACGTTGAGGACCACCTGTACTGAAATGCACTCTACATAGGGTTAGCCTTGAAAGAATATTTGTTGCAGTCCGCCAGCAGCCTGCGGAGCTGGCAGCAGAGTCAGACAGTGATGAGGCTGAGGAAGAAAATGGGCCAGTCCTGGAGACTGGGGAAGGCCCAGATGAGGGCTCTGCGTCAGAGGCAGAGATGGGGCCAGGGCCATCGGGGAGTGATATGCGGACTTTGGAGCTGACAGTAGAGAGGCAGAGGAACAGGAGGAGCCTTTCCTAGTGCACGTTTGAGAAGAGCTGCCAGATGGCAGGAGCAGCTAAAGCAGAGAGGACGACTCGGGAGTAGGGCCAAGAGATGATTGGCCCCTCCCATAAGGCTTAAAAGACCAGCAACAGTTCTTGGCCTCTTTGCCGGAAAACAATGTTGAGAGAATTTTTCTTGTTTCACTGTATTCATTTCTTGTCGGTGTCTTCTGCTTCTGAACTTTTGCCAAGAAAAGCCTTTGGCAGTTTGCCTAATTATACCAAGGTCGGTGATAAACTGAGGAATGGTGTTTTGAAGAATTGGTTTTAATTTAGTTTGGACTATGCTGAGAATGAGTTAATTCTCAGCTGTTCTAATAAAGTCTGTTTGTTTTCAAACTGTTTGCATTTAATACTAACTACTTGGGCCTGGGTCACAACAATATTCAGAAGCTGCAGCTGGTGCAGAATGAGGTGGCATAAGCAGTTTGGGTGCCCCTAGGGTTGCATATTTATTTATTTATTTATTTATTTAAATTTGATTTATATGCCGCCCTTCTCCGAAGACTCAGGGCGGCTTACAATGTGCTCAGCAATAGCCTTCATCCTTTTGTATATTTATACAAAGTCAGCTTATTGCCCCCACAAACTGGGTCCTCATTTCACCTACCTTAGAAAGGATGGAAGGCTGAGTCAACCTTGAGCCTTAGCGAGATTCGAACCCTGCAGTAATTGCAGGCAGCTGGTCTTAAGCAGCTTAATAACAGGGTGCCTTGTATATGTAACACCTTTGGAACATTGAGTGCCAATTTGCTTATGGGTGCAATTTAAGGTATTGGTCACGCTTTTAAAGTCCTTTATGGCATGGGACCAGGTTATCTAAGGAACCCTCTCATCCCATTTTTTAAAAAATTATTATTATTTTATTTTATATGAATCCCATCTTTGTTATTTTTTCAAATAACTCAAGGCTGGGAACATACCCAACACACCTTCCTCCTCCTCCTATATTCTGCACAGCAAGAACCATTTGAGGTGGGTTGGGCTGAGAGAGAGTGACCGGCCCAAAGTCACCCAGCCGGCTTTCATGCCTAAAGAGGGATTAGAACCAGGGGTGAAATCCAGCAGGTTCTGACAGGTTCTGGAGAATCGGTAGCGGAAATTTTGAGTAGTTCGGAGAACCGGCAAATACCACCTCTGGCTGGCCCCAGAGTGGGGTGGGAATGGAGATTTTGCAATATCCTTCCCCTAGGAGTGGGCAGGAAATGGGGATTTTGCAGTATCCTTCCCCTGGAGTGGGGTGGCAATTGAGATTTTGCAGTATCCTTCCCCTGCCATGCCCACCAAGCCACACCACACCCACCAAGCCACGCCCACAGAACCGGTAGTAAAAAAAATTGGATTTCACCACTGATTAGAACTCACAGTCTCCTGATGATTGGCCCAAAGTTACCAGTCAGCTTTCATGCCGTAGGCAGGACTAGAACTCACAGTCTCCTGGTGATTGGCCCAAAGTTACCAGCCAGCTTTCATGCCTAAGGAGGGGTTAGAACTCACAGTCTTCTGGTGACTGGCCCAAAATCACCAGCCAGCTTTCATGCTGAAGGTGGAACTAGAACTTACAGTCTCCTGGGAATTGGCCCAAAGTCACCATCTAGCTTTCATGCTGAAGGCAGGACTAGAATTCATAGTCTCCTGGTGATTGGCCCAAAGTCACCAGCCAGCTTCTATGGCTAAGGCAATTTCATCTACCCATCGTACCTCAACAGGCAGGGAGGGCACATTACAGAGCCCATTGGTTAAAGAACTTTGATTGGTGGGGTCTAGGAAGAAAGATTTCTTTCTGATGCACAGTGACTTGCTTTCTGCTTGTCCCCAGAGGCAAAAGGCTCTCACCATCCTGGGCTTCTGGAAGAGCATTAAGTCCTGGCTCTGCTGACTGGCCTCAGAATCCCAGAATGCTTTGCACCCCTGGGGTTGGTTGGAGGGCCGAACAGGCTCCTTCTGGCTTTTAACTTTACAATTTTCCCTTTTAACTTTGTTTTAATCAAGCTTTTAACATGTTTTTTTAACAATAGCATTTATCTCATTTTACTGTTTTATCTGCAAATTGCCCAGAGGCACGCAAGTGTGATGGGTGGTATAAAAATTTGGAAAATAAATAAATAAATAAATAAATAAATAAATAAATAAATAAATAAATAAATAAATAATAAAAAGATGGAGACACATTGAATTTAGGCACAGGCAGACTTTTGACCAAAGAAGGTGGGATTGTGGGAGGTGATAGAGAAGCACAATAGCAATAGCACTTAGATTTATATACCGCTTTACAGTGCTTTATAGCCCTCTCTAAGCAGTTTACAGAGTCAGCATATTGCCCCCAACAATTTGGGTCCTCATTTTACCCACCTCGGAAGGATGGAAGGCGGAGTCAACCTTGAGCCAGGTGAGATTTGAACTGCCAAATTGCAGGAAGCTGGCAGTCAGCAGAAGTAGCCTGCAGTACTGCACTCTAACCACTCCACCAGCATGGCTCAATGGACAGAGATTGAGCACAATGGATAGAGATAAGTGTGTTACTCACATAATCTTGCTGGCGCAGTGGTTAAAGTGCAGTATTGCGGGCAAACTCTGCCCACAGCCTGGAGTTCGATCCTAACCAGATCAAGGTTGACTCTGCCTTCCATCCTTCCGAGCTCAGTAAAATGCAATATGCAGTAAATTGCAATATGCACTATGCAAATAATGCTTCTACATTTTAAATCACTCAGAGAGTGCTGTAAAGCACTATGGGGTGGTATATAACCCTAAATTGCTATGCTATTGCTATCCTATTGCTATAACAATGCTGCAAATTTCTTTCTTTTTTGAGGGAAATGTTTCTTCCCCCTTCTAAGACAAGCAAATGAAGCATTGTATTGCCACATTTGGAAGCTGGCATGTTAGAGATTCAAAGAGAAACTCCTAATCTCGTATTATACTTGATTCTGATGGGAATATAAAGGGACCGTGATTAGTGTTTGCATTTAAATCTCAGGAGAAGCCTCCAAATTTGGAAAGCTTGCATGACATTGGAACTGTGTCACTCGCAGTGCTAATTTCTCATTCAGGTGATGTTTTAGTCAACCTGCGTCAGAAGTGGGAATACAGATTGGCAAATGTACAGTTAATTTCTTACCAGGTCTACTGAAAGGCAAGCCCTACAGAGTTTAAATGGAAACTTACCTTCAGGCATCTACCTCGGATTGCAGCCTAAAGTCCCCGTTGATGGATTCAATTGATCTCCCTCCCTTCCACAATCTTTGTTGTCAGCCTGTGTGAAATCTTTCCTGCATTTTGAATGGGGATAAGGAAAGATGTACTTGAATAACCTTGAGATAGCTGCCTTACCGTCGCGTGCTCTTTTCACAAGATGTTTAAGGCAAAGTTCCTTGATGCTGTCTAAGCCGGTGCAATTGTTAAAGGATTTATTGACTTAACATAAGCCAAGACTGAATAAATATCCATATACTGTTTTCTTGAGTGGTTTATTTTATTGGGCTTTAACTCCATTTTATTATTATAAAGGCCAGTGATTTCCATGCACAAAGCTCTCAGCATCCCCATTAAAGATTCTTGCTTTCTATCTTTGGGAAATATATTGAAATAGGTAAAGGTTCTCCCTGCACATATGTGCTAGTCGTTCCCGACTCTAGGGGGCGGTGCTCATCTCCGTTTCAAAGACAGCGCTGTCCGAAGACGTCTCTGTGATCAGCATGACTCAATGCCAGAGGCGCACGGAACGCTGTTACCTTCCCACCAAAGGTGGTCCCTATTTTTCTACTTGCATTTTTTACGTGCTTTCGGACTGCTAGGTTGGCAGAAGCTGGGACAAGTAACGGGAGCTCACCCTGTTACACGGCACTCAGGGTTCGAACCGCTGAACTGCCAACCTTTCAATCGACAAGCTCAGCGTCTTACCCACTAAGCCACTGCGTCCCTTCCATATTGAAATAACCAATAGTTAAATGTTATAGTAGAAGCTGGATCCTGATTTCAGTCCCTAGTTTCTTCCACTCAGGAATGGAATAGAATAGAGGGACAATGAGGTCTAATGGTTAAGGTGCTGGAATAAGATAGAGAAGAGCCAGGTTCAGGTCTACCCTCAACACGGGTATCTTTGGATGAGTCCCTCTCCCTCAATCCAATGCTCTGCATTGTTGCTGTGAGCATACAATGAATGAAGATATTTGAAAGTTGCATTAGGACTCCAATGAAAAGTTAGGATATAAATTATTGTTGTTGTTGTTGTTGATGATGATGATGATTTTGATGATGATGATGATGATGATGATGATGATAGAAAAGAAAGCAAAAATAATAGCAATAGTAATAGGCTTCTTGGGTGCAATTCCAAAACAACTGGAGCACCACTTGAACGCTATTGGCATTGACAAAAACATCATCAGTCAATTGCAGAAGGCAGCTTTACTTGGAACAGCTTACATCTGTGATGTACCGTTAACAACATCAGCTACCTATCTCAAATCCTTGGGAACTTGATAGGTGGATTAAAAATACCAAATTCAGTCTCAACATCTGGCTAACTGTGCGACCAACCATAATAGTATAGAATGTATGGTATTAGGTAGGTAGGTGGAGTAGAATTTTGATTCCTGATAAAAAAGATTGTACATACCACAATGATGAAAACCAATCTAATCAATGGTGTGCTTCTTGGAATGTAATTGCCTAGCATCTTTCCAAACTAATGGTTTGGTTTTCTCTTCCAGGGCAGAGCCAGTTCTTTCAAGAATCCAGGAGAACCGGAAAAGGGTCATCCTCCCATCAATTGACAATATCAAGCAGGACACCTTTGAGGTGCAGCGCTATGAAAATTCAGCCCACGGATACAGCTGGGAGCTGTGGTGCATGTATATTAGTCCGCCAAAGGATTGGTGGGACGCAGGAGATCCTTCCTTACCTATCAGGTTGGTTCTGAATTGCAAGTTGTTAAGGTATTCACAGTGTTTTCTTTTTCAGAGTGGAATATAATATCACATAAATCAACATCTTAACCTGATGTTAGTATTAGAACTTGGCCAATTTATCATATTAAAAGCTTCTCCTTCTGAACCAAACTCTGAGTGAGCAGAATTTTGAACTGTTGACTGGAAACAAACAAACGAAAATATCTAGAAGAGACACCAGTTTTTCTTTTCTTAATTGTTCTTATTGCATTTATTGGATGGCTTTTCTTATAAAAGGGGTGAGCAACATGGTGTTGGTTCTAAGTAGACTTTAGGTAAAGGTAAAGGTTCCCTTTGCACATATGTACTAGTCGTTCCCGACTCTAGGTGGTGCTCATCTTTGTTTCAAAGCCGAAGAGCCAGCGCTGTCTGAAGATGTCTCCGTGGTCATGTGGCCGGCATGACTAAATGCCAAAGGTGCACGGAATACTGTTACCTTCCCACCAAAAGTGGTCCCTATTTTTCTACTGGCATTTTTTACGTGCTTTCAAACTGCTAGGTTGGCAGAAGCTGGGACAACTAACGGGAGCTCACCCCATTACGCGACACTAGGGATTCAAACTGCTGAACTGCCACCGCTCAGTATAGACTTTATGTCCCCACTAATCATCAAAACTACCTCTTCCTCCTTGTCTTTAAGCCTACTTAATTTTTTTTTAAACCCAAATCTTAGCTTAGAAGCTAATTGGATCACTTTTAACTCTACAATATTCTCCCATTTTTTGTCTGATTTTTCTCCAACATAAAAAGAAAAAGAAATTAATTACAAGAATGCCTCTAGAGACCCTACATACTCCCATAGATATATTTAAAAAATAGAAGATGGTGGGCAACTGAGGCCTATGATGGGAAAGTATTCCCACTTTTCCCCAGAAAGCAGACCAAACAAACAGGGAATCAAAGAAGCATCATGGAAGGCTAGAAATAAAGACAGAAAACCAACCATCACCATGTTGTATTTTAAGAAATGATGTTCCATGCCTCCTTACAAATCACCATTGCAGGTGATGTGTCATAGTGTTTGTGGATTTCTCTCAAAATTCTCAAGATACACAGCAGTCCAAAAAGATTGTCTATATCTTGCCTTTTTGTTTTCGCTTAACAACCCTGTTATCCCTTGCATCGAGGTGGCACTGGGGTGACTGAATGGAGCTGAGCATTTACTGGCAGGATGCCCTTCCTGACACCTACATGGAGCTCACAGCAGATATTTTCTCTTTGTGCCCAGAGAGAGAAGTATGTGCCACTACCTAGGATAGAACTCACAGCCTTTTGATTGTTAGGCAAGAGCTCCATCTCTAGGCCACCATACCACACCACTCTTTCTCATTCCTGTTGAATTCTTATTCATTTATTAATATACATATACTATATATATGTGTGTGTGTGTTTTCTGAGGTTTTTGTGGGTGTTTGTATGTAGGTCTTTGGTTATTCGGGTTTTCTCCCACGTGAAATTGGAAGTGTCTTGGCGACGTTTCGATGAAGTCTCATTTGTCATCTTCAGGCTGGTGTTTTCGGCTTCGTGCTTCTGGGAGCAATGTGTGATCACAGCTGTTTCTTCCTTTTAACTGCCAGTGGGGGTGTGAACTGATTGGGTGGGAGCTTGGCTGTGTTCTGATTGGGTGGAGGTGTGTTCTGATAGGTTGGGGGCTTGGCTGTGCTCTGATTGGATGGGGTGTGTTCTGTTTGGGTGGGGGCTTGGTTGTGCTCGGGTTAGTCTGAGTTGCAGGGGGATTTGAGCTGGTGAGCTGCGTTGCTGTTGTTTAGCTTCACGTTCGTGGTTGTGCCACATCTTCATGGTGGGTGTCAGTTTGCTTCATGTATGGATTGGAGAGGTTTAAAGTGGCTAATAATGCAGCTGTGGTCTGGCTTCTGGTTTGTGGTCATGCCTCATCATCGGTGTGGGTTTGCTTTTTGCGTGGATGTGTGGTGGTGACATCCTGTGTGGTTTTCGTGAGTGTGGGTCTGGTGTCATTCTTTGTGTTAGGAACTCGTTTGTCAATAAGGGTGGGTTTCCAAATGGCTGGTAGGCGGGAGGTATCATCTCCTTTATTCATGCTGTGTGGGTGTTTTTCTATCTCGATGGCTTCTCTGATTATTCTGTTGTTAAAGTGTTCAGTTTTGGCGATAGTTCTGGTCTTTTTAAAGTCAATTTCATGTCCTGTGGCTTTAAGGTGTTGGACCAGGGAAGAAGTTGGATCCTCTTTTTTGACTGAGTTCTTGTGTTCTTCAATCCGTGCACTTATTCTTCTGTTGGTTTGTCCGATGTATGTGGTGGGGCAGGCGGTGCATGGGATTTCATATACTCCTTGATTTTCTAAATCAATTTTGTCTTTGGAGTTTCTTAGGATGGTGGATATTTTTTTTTTCTCCACAAACCGAAAAATATCCACCATCCTAAGAAACCCCAAACAATATCAATATAAATCGTAAGGATACAAGCAACAAAATTAGTCATGCAGTCATAAGTGGGAGGAGATGGGTGGTGGGAACGATGAGAAGATTAATAGTAGTGCAGACTTAGTAAATAGTTTGACAGTGTTGAGGGAATTATTTGTTTAGCAGAGTGATGGCATTCGGGGAAAAACTGTTCTTGTATCTAGTTGTTCTGGTGTACAGAGCTCTATAGAGTCGTTTTGAGGGTAGGAGTTGAAACAATTTATGTCCAGGATGCGAGGGGTCTGTAAATATTTTCACAGCCCTCTTTTTGACTTGTGAGGTATACAGGTCCTCAATGGAAGGCAGGCTGGTAGCAATTATTTTTTCTGCAGTTCTAATTATCCTCTGAAGCCTATGTCTGTCTTGTTGGGTTACAGAGCCAAACCAGACAGTTATAGAGGTACAGATGACAGACTCAATAATTCCTCTGTAGAACTGGATCAGCAGCTCCTTGGGCAGTTTGAACTTTCTGAGTTGGCGCAGAAAGAACATTCTTTGTTTGTGCTTTTTTGATGACGTTTTTGATGTTAGCTGTCCATTTTAGATCTTGAGATATGGTAGAACCTAGAAATTTGAAGGTCTCTACTGTTGATACTGTGTTATCTAGTATTGTGAGAGGTGGAAGTATGGAAGGGTTTCTCCTAAAGTCTACCACCATTTCTACAGTTTTGAGTCTGTTCAGTTCCAGATTGTTCCAGTCGCACCATGAGGCTAGTTGTTCAACCTCCCATCTATATGCGTATCCATAATTGTCTTGAATGAGACCGATCACTGTTATGTCATCTGCGAACTTCAGTAGTTTAACAGATGGATCATTAGAGATGCAGTCATTGGTATACAGAGAGAAGAGAAGTGGGGAGAGCACACAGCCTTGTGGGGGAGGACCCGTGTACTAATTGAACAGGTATCTGATGCGATTCTGCTTAGCTTCACCTGCTGCTTATTTTGTAGTTGCTGTTTTTCTCTGGTCCTTTATGTCATATGCCTTTTCTATAAGATTAAAAAGAAAAATAGAAAGTTGGGAACCATTTTATGCCTGAAAAAGAGATTGGCAAACCACTCTGTGCTGTTACTAATAAAACCACATAGGGTTAATGGGCAGAAATAATACTTTTAGGGATTGAAGGAAGAGCTGCAACCAAGACAATGGATAGAGGAAAAAAATTTAAGTCCGAGGCAGAAATGTAATTTGAGAAAATGTTTCAAGGTTGACCTTCCCTAGTTCCCTTGTAGATAAAGGGATGGAGAGTGGGAAGATGTGCATTCAGACTTGCAAGGTTCTATTACTGCAATTTTATAATAAAAGTAGCATTAACATTCATAACTTTAGTTTCCTTGTCTGGTTGACCTTGAAAGGTTGCCATCAGAAGCTGAACGTAAATTAGCAGCATAACAGAATAGCAATAGCACTTAGACTTATATACTGCTTCACAGTGCTCTACACCAGTGGTGGGTTGCCCCCGGTTCAGACCGGTTTTATAGAACCGGTAGTAAAACCGGCGGGAAGCCCACTGACCCCAACATCATGAGGAAGCTTCTGTGCGCGCAGCCCCGTTGCGAACTGGTAGTAAAGGTAAGTAGAACCCATCCCTGCTTTACAGCCCTCTCTAAGAGGTTTACAGAGTCAGCATATTGCCCCCAACAATCTGGGTCCTCGTTTTACTGATCTCGGAAGGATGGAAGGCTACGTCAACCTTGAGCTGGTGAGACCCAAATTGCCAAACTGCTGGCAGGCAGCAGGCAGCAGAAGTAGCCTGCAGTACTGGATTCTAACCCCTGCACCACCACAGCTAACACAGCTGGAAGAGACCTTGGAGATCTTCTAGTCCAACCCTCTGCTCAGACAGGAAACCATACATTTCCGACAAATGATTGTCCAATCTCTTCTTAAAAACTTCCAGTGTTGGAGCACCCACAACTTCACTGATTAAATTGTTCTGTCAGGAAACTTCTCCTTCCATTTAGGTTGCTTCTTTCCTTGATTAGTTTCCATCCACTGCTTCTTGTCCTGCCTTCAAGTGCTTTGGAGAATAGGTTGACTCCCTCTTCTTTATGGCAACCCTTTAAATATTGGAACAGTGTTACCATGTCATCCCTAGTCCTTTTTTTCTTAAACTAGACACACCCAATTTCAGGAACCATTCTTTATAGGTTTAATGTCCAGTCCACTGATCATCTTTGTTGAACTTCTAGAGTCTCAACACCTTTTTTTACATCATTACATCTTGTTTACCCGAAGGAAACTTTGCTTTTAAGCGACATTCTACATCTGCTCCTAAAGATTGATGTTGGGCACCTCATTTCTAAGTAGACCATCATTTTCCTGTCCTCTAATTTCCACCTACAAAATCTTTAACACCTGTGCCAATAAATGCCACAGCACAGGAACAATACACAAATGTAGAAAAAGACATTACTGATCATTGCCTTGTGCAAATTGTTGCAAAGATGTCCAACTTGACCTGAAGTGACCTCCAAAAAAGTCACTGGAACTAGATCAGAAGACCGGTAGAACTATCATCAAAGTGCAGGAAGAGAGATGAAATAAAATCTATGAAGCCATAGCTTGGAAGGAGACAAGATAATATCACAGAGCAGAATTGGGTTTTTCAGTCTGAATCGTCATAGTGGAAAATAGAAGAATAACTCCCCAGACAGGCATGGTATATTTGAAAGACATTCCATCTGCTTGCTGTCCGTACAGTCTGCTCTCTTTGAGTGAAGGAACAGACAGCCTCGCTCTCTCTCTCTCCTGGGGCAAATTGCCCAGAATCAAATGAAACAGTAATACTTCACGAAAAAAGTGAACTTGAGGTGGGGGTTGGAGAACGACTTACTTGATCCCTGGGATAAAAATAACTAGATTTGAAAGTGGGATAATAAGTTCTGATCAGGGAAGAAAACCAAAAGGACTTAGAGACCATCAGTATGAAACTTGCTTATCCGCTGATTTGCAAAGTTGGAAGAAAACTCAAAGATCACCAGATCTTGCTTTGTTAAAATGATAGGTGACCATCCATTCCATGCTTAATGATATTGAACATGTAGGGGAAGGAGTAGCAGAATCAAGGGACAGTGTCAAACGAGGGATCAGCCTAGAATCCTTACACAGCCACAAGTGAAAGAGATCCAACTGTCCTTGAATTCTATTGACCCTTATCTAACTGAGAGGGATCTTGAAGTCCTAGTGGATAACCATTTAAATATGAGCCAACAGTGTGCAGCAGCTGCCAAAAAAGCCAACACAGTTCTAGGCTGCATAAACAGAGGGATAGAATCAAGATCACGTGAAGTGTTAATACTACTTTATAATGCCTTGGTAAGGCCACACTTGGAATACTGCATTCAATTTTGGTTGCCATGATGTAAAAAATATGTTGAGAAAGAGTGCAGAGAAAAGCAACGAAGCTGATTAGGGGACTGGAGGCTAAAACATATGAAGAACGGTTGCAGGAACTGGGTATGTCTAGTCTAATGAAAAGAAGGACTAGGGGAGACATGATAGCAATGTTCCAATATCTCAGGGGCTGCCACAAAGAAGAGGGAGTCAGGCTATTCTCCAAAGCACCTGAGGGTGGAGCAAGAAGCAATGGGTGGAAACTAATAAGGAGAGAAGCAACTTAGAACTAAGGAGAAATTTCCTGACAGTTAGAACAGTTAATCAGTGAAACAACTTGCCTCCAGAAGTTGTAAATGTTCCAACACTGGAAGTTTTTAAGAAGATGTTGGATAACCATTTGTCTGAAGTGGTGTAGGGTTTCCTGCCTAAGCAGGGGGTTGGATTAGAAGACCTCCAAGATCCCTTCCAACTCTGTTATTCTATTCTATTCTATTCTATTCTATTCTATTCTATTCTATTCTATTCTATTCTATTCTATTCTATTCCATTCCATTCCATTCCATTCCATTCCATTCCATTCTAACTCAAGCAGGTGCTAACTGTTACTTGAGAATATTCCTGTGCATAGGCATGAGTAGCCACAAATCAATTTAACTGGACCTTCACATTGACAAAATGGAGGCTTAATGATCTTCAATAGAGAGTCCACAATCACGCAAAGATGGCAGCTGCCCACCTGCTTATAGCCTAAAACAATTCTGCTGTTGAAGCCAATCTTTTTCTTGTAATCAAAACCCACTAACATCTGAAACAGTGGGTGACCAATTATCTAACCTTTTTAAGCCATTGGCTTCTTAAAGACATCTTTGAAAAGTTCTTCACCATTGTTTCTGGTTTTCATCACCCTGAGTAGTTGAGCTTCACCCTAAAATTTGGCTAGCCTGTTACTTAGTTTATGGCTCCAAATGGAATGGTGTCACAAGGGAGTTAAGACAGATTTACAAGGCCAAATTTATGGAGACATTGATGGCTACCAGACATGCAGACTATACATTATCTCCAATAATAGAGACACCGTGTCTGCTAATACCAGATTTCTTTCTTTCTTTCTTTGATTTTATTTTTTAAAAAAATCCCATTTTTATTATTTTATAAGTAACTCAAGGCAGGGAACATACATATTGCTCTTTCCTTATGTGGGTTGAACCGAGAGAAAAGGACTGGCCCAAAGACACCCAGTTGGCTTTCGTACCTAAGGTTAGATTAGAACTCAGAGCCTCCTGGTTTCTAGTCTTGGAGCTTAACCACTATTCTGAAGCTGAAGAAGGGAGTGTTTTTGTCTTGATGCCCTGCCTGGGGTTTGTCCAGAAACATTTAGGAATCTGGATAGTAGATTAGATTATTTTTTAGATTATACTGGCCTGTTATCTAGCAATTTATATTATTTCATTAAGTGTTTGTTTAAAGTTTTAACAAATATCTGGGTTCCAGATAAAATATATTCACCTATAAGTCTTTCCAAGGGGTGATAGATAGAAGGTTTATAAATAAATTATCAGCACACAAATATGAAGCTAAAAATTAAAATATTTCCTTTGTAGGGCCAGTTGGGGCAGGAATCTTGTTGGAGATCAAGAGAGAAGTCCATGGAGACATTGGTAGTTGCCAGCTTTATGATGGGAAGGTGCAAAAATAAGACAAGTGACACCAAAGGGAGCAATCCCCCCTTCTAATCTTAGCATCCTTTCCTCCTGAATTATGCCACTGCATATAACTGTCTGGAAAAAAAAAAAGGGCTCATAATTCATGTATGTAAAGGGGCTATGGGAGAAAAGCCAGATTGCAATCAATATTACACAAGTCCTGGCATACAAATATCGAAACTCAGAAAGCAGATGCTTGGCCAGAGTTTTACTAGTCTCAGAATGACTTGTTCCAACTGAGCCTGGAAGGGTTTGCGAACATCAAAGCCAAAAGAAAAGGGAGAAAGGAGGAAGAATCTGGATGAAATAAGAAAATGTGTTAATCATATTGCCATCTACATGTGTGCAGTTCTGGTATTAGAATGGGGAGGGAGGGGAGGTAGAAGTGAATAGCCCTTAAGGCTTCCATTCAGTTGAACTTTGTGCTTGGTTTTTTAAAAAAAGGACATACACAAGACAGGACAATATTCACTGTTCTATAACAATGATGGCAAACCTTTTCGGCACCGAGTGCTGAAAAAGGAGCACGCCAGTGGTGGGTTTCAAAATTTTTTACTACCTGTTCTGTGGGCGTGGCATGGCTTGGTGGGCATGGCTTGATGAGCGTGGCAGGGGAAAGATACTGTAAAATATCCATTTCCTCCTGATCCAAACAATGTCGGCTGATGGCCCCCAGGAGGAGAGAGTTCTCTGTGGGAGCCCCGACCGTCTGGAATGGATTGCCCACTGAGCTCAGGACAGCCACCGGCCTTCTTTCCTTCCGTCGCGAGCTGAAGTCGTGGCTCTTCCGTCAACTCAACTGATCCGTTTGGGGGTACACTGTCATAATTTTAAACTGTTTTAATAGGGTTGCGGTTTTAATTTTATTTCATTGTGATTTGTATTGGAATTTGTCATTTTGTAAGCCGCCTTGAGTCCCCAGGGAGAAAGGCGGCATATAAATCGCAATAATAATAAATAAAATCAGTTGGGACTTGGGAGGCAGAGAATAGATGGGGGCGGGGCCAGTCAGAATTCTCTGAACTACTCAAAATTTCCGCTACTGGTTCTCCAGAACTGGTCAGATCCTGCTGAAACCCACCTCTGGAGCACACGTGCATCTGGGCCACAACCCGGAAGAAGAGCTGCCCAGAGCGCATGTACGTGCCCGAAAATGAACTTCTGGTTTCAGCTACTGAACTTCCGGTTTCAGCCAGCTACTCTTCCGGGTTTATGGCGCGCATGCACACGTGACGATCAGCTGGCCGGTGCGCATGCTCACGGATGGAAAATGGAAGACCAGCTCTTCCAGTTTCCAGCACTGCCGCGTGCAAAAAGACTAGCTGATTGTTGCACGCACATGCATGCCAAAAACCCGCATGAGGAACAGGTGATGCCACGCGTGCAGGGTGACATGGCTCCATGTGCCACTTTGGGCATGTGTGCCATAGGTTCGCCATTACCGTCCTATAAGATACCAATAGAAGAGAAATATTTGTAGCTCAGGGTTGAAATCTGGAGTCCTCGATTCTCTCTGAGCTTGGCTGTTTTCTTGAAATGTCTGGAAGGAAACAGCCAAGCTCACAGAGCACCGAGGATCTCACTGTTCTATAAGATTCCAGCCATACTTAAAGCTTTTATTATTATTATTATTATTTTGTGAATGATGAAGATGTTCTGTGAATTACAATGGTTGGGTTTTTTTTCCCACTTTAGAAGAAAAGCTAAATCAAAACATGATGCAAATTGTGCAGACATATCTATCAAGTAGTCTGATATGAGCCTTTTTTTTAAAAAGTCAGAAGACAAAACGTCTGTTTTTTTCCCCCTAAGAATTGGCTTACCATATTTCTTATTGTTTTTATTATTGCTGTTGGTGTGTTATTACTGAGACAATTGTCTTCCGTCAGTCTGCAGTTCACTTTGGCATGGCCTTTTAAAAATAATAATAATTACCAGCATGATTGTCGGGAGATGAACGTAGATTTCAGCAGACGGGGAAAATAAATATATAAAACAGGAATGGAATCGTGTTTTACTATTTTCCTGAGGTTCATCCAGGGAAAACAAGGAGTTTACTCTTGACTTTCTGTGCAGGGAGGGTCAGCTACAGCCCCGTTATGACCTGTGGTCTTCAACTCCCAGAATTCCCGAGCCAGCCGTGCATAAAGTAAAATAAAATAAAAATCTTTGGGAAGGGGGTAGGTGTCTGTCGTAACTTCAAACAGTCCCTATGTGACTGTTTGTAAGTTGAGGTCTATCTGTAAACTCTTTTCCAAGTCTTTCCTTAATGGTTCCTTCCTTCCTCCCTCCCTAAAGAAGCTTTCATGCCTCAACCAAGCTTGGCTCTAAATTCCTTTACATTCGGTTAAAGTTGAGATTAGGGTTCATTTATTCAAAAGAAACTTCATCACCTTTTCCAAATCATCTTCCTTCCTTCCTCCCTTTCCCTCCCTCCCTCCCTCCCTCCCTCCCTCCCTCCCTCTCCCTCCCTCCCTCCCTCCCTCCCTCCCTCCTTCCTTCCTTCCTTCCTTCCTTCCTTCCTTCCTTCCTTCCTTCCTTCCTTCCTTTCTTTCTTTCTTCCTTCCTTCCTCCCAATTCCAGTTCCAATTCCAATTCCAATTCAAACCTTTATTATCAGAGTACAAGATGTATACAATGAGATTGGCTGAGCCTCCCTTCGTATATGCCCCCCCCCAACACAATACAACTCACAGTGAAAGACAATCCCTACCCAGTGAATCCTACTAACAAACACTCAGTCCTATTGCACCATGTGAACTTATTGCACATCGCCCCGCAAGTCAATCCCTCCCTCCCTCCCTCCCTCCCTCCCTCCCTCCCTCCCTTCCTTCCTTCCTTCCTTTCTCTTTCTTTCTTTCTTTCTCGCTTTCTTTCTTTCTTTCTTTTCTTTCTTTCCTTCCTTCCTTCTTTCCTTCCTTCCTTCCTTCCTTTCTCTCCTTTCTTTCTTTCTCTCCCTCTTTCCTTCCTTTCTTCCTTCTTTCTTTCCTTCCTTTGTTCCTTCTTTCTCTTTCTTTCTTTCTTTTCTTTCTTTCCTTCCTTCTTTCTCTTTCTTTCTTTCTTTCTTTCTTTCCTTCCTTCCTTCCTTCCTTCCTTCCTTCCTTCCTTCCTTTCTCTCTCCTTTCTTTCTTTCTCTCCCTCTTTCCTTCCTTCCTTCCTTTCTCTCTCCTTTCTTTCTTTCTTTCTCTCCCCCTTCCTTCCTTTCCTTCCTTCCTTCTTTCTTTCTCTTTCCTTCCTTCCTTCCTTTCTTTCTCTCTCCTTTTCTTCTTCCCTTCCTTTCTTTCTTCCTTCCTTCCTTTTTTCTTTCTCTCCCCCTTTCTTTCTTTCTTTCTTTCTTTCTTTCTTTCTTTCTTTCTTTCATTCTTTCTTTCCTAACTTCCTTCCTTTCTTGCTTTCCTCCTTCCTTCCTTCCTTTCCTCCCTCCCTCCCTCCCTCCCTCCCTCCCTCCCTCCCTCCCTTCCTTCCTTCCTTCCTTCCTTCCTTCCTTCCTTCCTTTCCCCTAGTCATGTTTTTGATGCCTGGTCACTGCCTGCAGTAGTTCTTGCAAGTTTTCTTAATAAAATCTTCCTGCTTCCAGCTCCTGTTCGTACATAGGTTTAATTTACAGTTAAAGGCATCCCTCTTTTTTTCATCTTCGTGGGCACAAAAATAGCCTCCCCCCAAACCACTCCCCCCCACCTTTCCTTACTTTTACATTTCATAGCTGAAGTTGGAAGAAAAATTGTTTTAGAGCCCATGACCTACCGAGAATTTCATTGGGGAATTCCAGGATGATAAACAGACATTTCAAGTGAGATCCTGAAACACAACTGATATCCGTTGTTGTCAGGTGCTTTATAAAACCGGGGGAACTTAAATTGGTAATGATGGCAGCGAGCAAATGTGTTTCTGCAGCCTCACGATCATGCCGAAGTCAAGCAGCACCACTAAACCTAGAGGGAAATTAAGAGGGAAGGAATTTCGAGCCATGCTAAGTAAAAGTCCCATATGAGTGCACACATACGGCTAGCACACTGGTTACATTTCTGAGAGGCTTCCCATGCAGAGGAAAACATCCATCTAATTAGAAGCATTTCTGAACCCTGCCCAAGAACTGTTCAGGTTGCAGTAAGAAAAGCTGGGAATTTGCTGCCTTCTTAGGGGTTTCTAAGCTGGCTAGGGAATTCTGGGAGCTGAAGTCCACAAGTTTGAGAAACTTTATCCTACAGCCTTCGAAAAGCCAGTTTACTGTAGTGCAGGGGTCCCCATCCCCTGGTCCATAGACTGGCACCGGTCCATGACCTACCAGGAACTGGGCCACGCAAGTGAGCAAAGTCCCATCTGCACACACACAGGATGCAGGCAGTGAGCAAAACTATGCTCCCCCAGGTCCGTGAAAAAAATCGCTCTTCGCTGAATCGATCCTTGGTACCCAAAAGGTTGAGGGCTTCTACTATAGTGGTTAAAGCACCAGGCTGAAAACAATGAGATTGTGGATTGCTGGATTGTTGCAATGTGCTTTACATGGGGCTGCCCTTGAAGACTACTCAGAAGTTACAAGTGGTCCAGGATGCAGTAGGATGGGCAGTATTGGGTGCCAATAGTTTCACCCATGTTATACCCTGGTTATGCAATCTGCAGGTTTTTTTTCCAGGTGCAATTCAAGGTGATGGCTATCACCTTTAAAGTCCTATGCGACATGGGACCTGTTTATTTGTGGGACTGCATTTCCCTAAGAATATCCACTCGATCCACTAGATCAAATAGACTGGGCACGGACTAGGTCCTCTCACTAAAATCTTGTTATCTAGTGGGACTTGGAAGTGTGCTTTTTCTGTGGCTGTCCTTACCCTTGTGGAACACTTTCTTGCTGGTAATTCAAACAGCCGCCATCCATCTAACCTTTAGAAATCCTTCCTTCCTTCCTTCCTTCCTTCCTTCCTTCCTTCCTTCCTTCCTTCCTTCCTTCCTTCCTTCCTTCCTTCCTTCTAAGCAATCACATTCTTCCCCATTTTTCATTGGAGTACCTAAGCCTCATCATCTATAATTCAAATGCAGTAGAAAGCTTTAAAATATATTTCTAAAGCTTCTGTTCCTTTCCTTTTCCTTCTCCCTGTCCTTTTTCCCTCTGCTCTCTCCCTCTCCATCTTCCCTTTCCCATTCCCTCTTTATCTTCCCTTTCCCCCTGCCTCTCCCATTTCCCTTTCCATCTCCTTTCCCCCCTCTCCTTTTCTCCTTTTCTTCCAGTAGAAATCTCTTTGTCTCTCTCTGTGTGTGTCTCTGTCTTTGTCTGTCTGTCTGTCTGTCTGTCTCTCTCTCTCTGTCTCTCTCTCTCCCCCACCCCCGTGTGTGTGTCTGTGTCTATTTCGCTCTCTCTCTCTCTCTCTCTCTCTCTGTGTGTGTGTGTGTGTGTGTGTGTGTGTGTGTGTGTGTGTTATTAATTGCACTGTTAAAAATGGGCAGTTTTGTCACCAAATTATGGGCAGAGTTTTATTGAGTCTCTTGCAGAGAAGGTACCAAAATCTTCCCGGATTTTGAAATGTTTGCCAGCCAATCCCCTTTAGAACAGCAAGGCCTTAGCTTTTTCAACAAACAAATGCTGACAGATGAGCTAACATTACCTCCCAATTTATTATGCTAGCATAGTAAATAAGGCTTGAAATGAGGCTCCCCATTCTCAGGATTCAATTAATCTACTTTTGTTCCATGCATGCACGCTCTCCTATTTCTCTGGTCCCCCTTTTTGAAAGATTTACTTCTTTGCCGAGCCCATGCATGCATAATACCGGGGATTGGATAAATAACTTGTGGCATTTTTATCGGAAAATAAGGCAACATTATCATTTTTTCCTCCATTTTGCGAGATGCAATAAGCTTAAATTTCCTCATGAAATCTTTTGAGAGCTCACACTGTATAATAAGATGGAAATAGATATGGCATGATGGTAGTAGTGCTACAATATACATAAAACATGTCTTAAAGTTGTGTTTAACATTTCATCTCCCACTGGTCTTTACATACTGGTCCCATCCAAGTGAGATATAAACTACATTACAAAGATTTAGACATGTTTGTCCTCGAGATGGCTTATAATAACTACAGCTGAAACTGTAGCTTACTTTAAGTAATAAGTAATACAAGTAATAACACTTGTAACGGAGCCCTATTCTATGTAACAATTGGGGAAAGCCCATTTTTTAATAATCTGTACAGTGCTTCCTTTAGTTTCAAAGAAAGTCCAAGTGGACAGTCACTTAAATATGAGCCAGAAGTTTGTTGCAGCTTGCCAAAACATCCAACACAGTCCTAGGCTGCATTAACAGAGGGATAGAATTAAAATCATTTGAAGTGTTAATATCACTTTATAATGCCTTGGTAAGGCCACACTTGGAATACTGCATCCAGTTTTGGTTGCCACAGTGTAAATAAGAAGTTGAGACTCTAGAAGGAGTACAGAGAAGAGCAACCAAGAGGATTAGGGGACTGGAGGCTAAAACAGATGAAGAACAGTTGCAGGAACTGGGTATGTCTAGATTAATGAAAATAAGGACTAGGAGAGACATGATAGCAGTATTCCAATATCTCAGGGGTTGCCACGAAGAAGAGGGAGTCAAGCTATTCTCCAAAGAACCTGGAGGCAGGACAAAAAGCAATGGATGGAAACTAATTAAGGAGAGAAGCAACTCAAATCTAAGGAGAAATTTCCTTACAGTGAGAACAATTAATCATTGGAATGACTTGCCTCTAGAAGTTGTGGATGTGCCAACACTGGAGGCTTTTAAGAAGAGATTGTACAACCAGTGGTCTGAAATAGTATAGAGTTTCCTGCTTGAGCAGAGGGTTGGACTAGAAGACCTTCAAGGACCCTCCCAATTCTGTTATTCTGCTAAAGAATAATAGACATTGATATTGGTATATGAAGGAATCTCTTTGAGCCCCGTTGGAACTTTGAAATCATACATATGTCTATATAATCTTTGACAACAATATGGATGTGGTTTGTCATTTCCTTCTTCCATTTTGTGTGTATGGTTGTGTGTGTGTATATATATATATATATTTGCATCTACATCAGTGGTGGGTTTTTACTACCTGTTCTGTGGGTGTGGCTTGGTGGGTGTGGCATGGCTTGGTGGGCGTGGCTTGGTGGGTGTGGCAGGGGAAGGATACTGCAAAATCTCCATTTCCTCCCGATCAGCTGGGACTTGAGAGGCAGAGAATAGATGGGGGTGGGGCCAGTCAGAATTTTTACTACTGGTTCTCCGAACTACTCAAAATTTCCACTACCAATTCTCCAGAACTGGTCAGAACCTGCTGAAACCCACCTCTGATCTACATCTATTCTTAGTTTTCAATCTAGATTTCAGGTGATCTCCCGTCCAAGTTCTAGGAGCTTCCAGTAGTCTCCAATCCGAAAATAAATCACTCAAAACCAGCTTAACTTTTAAAGATCAGTCCTTCAGCAAAATCCTGCATCCCAGCTGTGTCCATATATTTATATTCATTTGTATTGAAAAGTTCATATTTTGTAAGTAGTCTTTCCAACAAACACTTCTAAAGGGGAAGTTGAAAAAATGAAAGCACACTTGAGTTTTCTGAGCTATAAGAAGTAATCCATGAATCTAAGAACCACACACTCACTTTTAGGAAAAGAAGCAGCAATACAGGTAGTCCTCAATTTATGACCAGTTGCTTAGTGACCATTCAAAGTTACAAAAAAAAAAAATCCTTGAAAAGACTTAAGACTAAAAACTACTTAAGACTCGATTTCAGCATCATGAAAGCTGCATCTCTCCCCAATCACGTAATTTTATTTTGGACACTTGGCAAACTGACTTATCTGTTATGGCTGTTTGCAGTGTCCTGTGATCACATGACCATGATTTTCAACATTTTTTTGGACGGTTTCTGATATTTATTTTTGATTTCTGGCAAAAAAAAAAAAGCCCATTGGTTAAAATGGATTTGCTTAACAACCACAGGGTTCACTTAACAACCCCTGAAAAATAAGCAGAAAATTCTATCCAGTCATGTGATGTCTCGATTTACCACCACAATGAATTAACAACCATAATTCTGGGCTCAATTATTGTCATAATGTTCTGACCCAACTCCCCAAGCATGACAAACCCTCTGAAGTTAACTCAAAGATTCCTTTATTCGGAGCACCAGCAGCAGCCCTGGCAAAAAGTTTCTCTCTCACTGCAGGCTAACAAGTCCATCCATCTGTCCAGAGGATGAATAGTTGTCTGCCACATCTATTCATCTTCGCCCCTTGCCTTTTATCCCCAGAGCTAGAGTGAGGCTTCACTAGCAGCAGTGGCTCTTCCTTCCTCAGGATCAGCCCATGGATTTCCATTGCTCTCCTCTCCTCTGCCTTCTGCGCATCAGTGTATCAGGCACTGGACCCAGCTGTTCCTCCTCTTCCTCATCAGCCACTTCCAGACCTGGGGGCTGTTGACTCTCCTTCTGAGGGCTGATGGATGGCCCAGGCTCTGCCTCGTCTCTCTCTCTCTCTGCCAGCTCCACTCCCTCTTCCCCCTCGGAGCTCTCAGGTTGCCTTGATGCTGGCCCTGACTCCCACGCCACCTCCTCCTCATCTGATTCAGCTGCTGGAGGGGCTAGCGGCTGACAGGCCACAACATAAAAGTTGAGGATTTCCTGTAATTCTTGGCTTCTCTGCAGCCTCTTTCCCATGTAGAAAATACAACGAATCCACTCTCTTAGCCATGGACATAGATACAGTCAGGAACAATACTGCATAATTATAACTTAGCTCCCTGGCATCCCCTCCCATATCAGTTTATAAATGAAGGTTGCACGGCCCCATCTGAGGCTTGATCGAACTTCAGTACAAGTGAGAATGACTGGGAATAATGTAATGAATACAGAGAAGCACAGCCTGTTTGTGATGTATAATACATGAGTCACTGTGCTTATTTTTTTTCTTTCTCCCTGACTATATATATATATATATATATATGCATATTCTTTCTAGCCAGGTTTTACCTATGTAAACTTAGTTGTTCTTCAGCCCTAGGTTCTGTGAAATCTCATTCACAAGTTCTTGGGCCCTTTTTCTGCTGACAAACTGCAACTCTGTGTTGCTTCCTGGGAGACCCAGATAGCTATTTCTACCTCTTAAGGCGTCATCAGTGGGCCACACCCACTTCCCAATTATGCTCCCTGTAAAAGGCATAATGTATCTTTTTTCTTTTTTCATAGGCTTTTATGTGCATATTCTTTCTAGCCAGGTTTTACCTATGTAAACTTAGTTGTTCTTCAGCCCTAGGTTCTGTGAAATCTCATTCACAAGTTCTTGGGCCCTTTTTCTGCTGACAAACTGCAACTCTGTGTTGCTTCCTGGGAAAGATTTCCCAGGAATATGAGAATATGCACATAAAAGCCTATGAAAAAAGAAAAAAGATACATTATGCCTTTTACAGGGAGGATAATTGGGAAGTGGGTGTGGCCCACTGATGACGCCTTAAGAGGTAGAAATAGCTATCTGGGTCTCCCAGGAAGCAACACAGAGTTGCAGTTTGTCAGCAGAAAAAGGGCCCAAGAACTTGTGAATGAGATTTCACAGAACCTAGGGCTGAAGAACAACTAAGTTTACATAGGTAAAACCTGGCTAGAAAGAATATGCACATAAAAGCCTATGAAAAAAGAAAAAAGATACATTATGCCTTTTACAGGGAGGATAATTGGGAAGTGGGTGTGGCCCACTGATGACGCCTTAAGAGGTAGAAATAGCTATCTGGGTCTCCCAGGAAGCAACACAGAGTTGCAGTTTGTCAGCAGAAAAAGGGCCCAAGAACTTGTGAATGAGATTTCACAGAACCTAGGGCTGAAGAACAACTAAGTTTACATAGGTAAAACCTGGCTAGAAAGAATATGCACATAAAAGCCTATGAAAAAAGAAAAAAGATATATATATATATATATATATATATATATATATATATATATATATATATATATATATATATATATGTATATATGTATATGTATATATATTAAAAAAGCATCTTTTTGTCAGTTCAAAATCAGATCCCCTGGGTTTTCGTGCAAGGAAATGTGTGGAGGTTGGCTACGGATTCTGTTATTTAGGGAAATTCAGATTTATATTCTAAAAGCAGTTGCAGGAATGTTAGACAGCTCTTCTGCTTGTTGCCAGCAGGAGCTAAATTTCTCTCTTGCTCCAGAGTAGGTTTATTTGGACCATTGCATTTGGAATTTAACGCTCAGATTGCAGCTGGCAGTGGTTTGGAAGTCTGTTGCATTATAACCTCTGGGCTTCAGGTATGAAACGGATCCTATTTTGAGATACAGGTGCTTCTACAGTATACATGCTTATGTATACAAATTATACAAATTATACAGATTATACAGGTGCTTCTTAACCCAAAATTGTGTTAAGCTCAGGAGTGAAATTCGATTGGTTTGGACCGGCTCAGTCGAACCGGTAGGGACTATTTGAATCGGTTCACCGAACTGGTAAAAACCACCCCTGATTGGCCCCTCCCATGCCCGCCCACTCACCCGCTCGCCCAGTTGCCCCTCACCCCTTCCGGCCGCTCACTCGCCCCTTCCGGCCACTCGCCCCATTCAATGTTAAATGATGCAGCAGAGAGAATCCGAACTTTTCTCCCTCCATTCACAGCGGAGCTGCTGCAGCCTGTCCCTTTAAGGTACTTTAAGGTACTTCGACTCCCGGGAGGGAGGGACCCGGGTGCGGGGGCATAAAGGGAGCAGCAGCTCCGCTGTGAATGGAGGGAGAAAAATTCAGATTCTCTCTGCCACAGCATTCACTATGAGCCCTTCTGGTGTTCATACACACATTTTTTCCTACATAACCGAGTTCTGTGGGTGTGGCTTGGTGGGAGGGGTCATGTAACTGAGTGGGTGTGGGCATGAATGACATTGAGTTGGCCACGCCCATTCAGTCACAGGAAACACCCCCTCACCAAGCCACACCCACAGAACCGGTAGGGAAAAAAATGTAATGTCACCATGGTTAAGCTTCTCCATAACAGATGTAGTAAGGTTACTGTTGTGAACTCAATGAGCCTTATTCCATGTTGAAAGAAAAGCCAATGCAACAGAGGTTAGAGCAATGCATTCCAGACACAGGAACACAAAGAAACCAAAATGTTTATATTCATAAAAAAAAAAAACATTCTGAAATGTTAAGACGCTTCTAGTACATTGCCACTAATCTGACAAGATGAGGTACTGATTTACCAGGACAGGAGGCAAGAAAATTTGGGAAATCAAAGCCTTGTGGGAGGAATAATTTATTATGAATTCCTCTTGAACTACTGGAGAATTTAATTTGTTCCAATAGAAGAAAATATCTCAAAGCTGAACCGTGGAAGTCTTGGTGTACTTTGAATGTGGTTGTTTGCTTAAGATGTTTCATTACTCAACATCTGATGCCTCAGGATGTTACAGGTAACCCTCGATTTATGACTACAATTGAGCCCAAAATTTATGTTGCTTAAGACATTTGTTAAGTGAGTTTGGCCCCCATTTTTAAGAGCCTTGGTGGCACAGCAGACTAAAGTGCTGTTAAATAGCACCAGCTGCCTGCAATTACTGCAAGTTCAAATCTCACCAGGCTCAAGGTTGACTCAGCCTTCCATCCTTTCGAGGTAGGTAAAATGAGGACCCGGATTGTGGGAGCAATAAGCTGACTTTGTATAAAAAAGAACACCGCTTATGGGGGGCCGAAAGCCCTACTAAGCAGGTATATACAAAAGTATGAAGGCTATTGCTTAACGCGTTGTAAGCCACCCTGAGTCTCCGGAGAAGGGCGGCATATAAATCGAACTAATAAATAAATTTTACAACTTTTCTTGCCACTGTTGTTAAGTGAATCACTGCAGTTGTTAAGTGAACCGGGCTTCCCCATTGACTTTGCTTGTCAGAAGATCACAAAAGGTGATCACATCACCCTGGGGACACTGCACCTGTTGTAAATACGAGTCTCTTGCTGACTGTGTGAAGTTTGATCATGTGAGCACGGGGATGCTGCAACGGTCGTAAGTGTGAAAGATGGTCATAAGTCACTTTTATTTTCAGTGACGTTAATAACTTTAGTGGTCACTAAATGAGCTGTTGTAAACTGAGGACTATCTGTACTTCATTAGTTGACTAAATGTTTGCAAACAATCAACCAAGATCAGAGAGCACCAGGAATTCCAAAATTCATGTGTGCTGAAATAATCATATGACATTAGTACAGGGGTAGATACAAGGTCAACGTGATCTCATAACACCCCATTGATGGCTCTCCAAGCATCCTGTGATTGTACTGCCAAAACTCAAAGTTGGCTGTGCAATTTGTTTGTTCATTTGGTTCTATTTTGCTTAGATGGAGTGATTGTAACATTGGCATGTTTTTCCCCTTGGAAAATGTCCTCAACATCCCAAAATGGCCAGATATTCCCATCTCTCTGGTGACATCTGTCATCTGGTCCTTCAGGAGGGTAGGAGCTTGAATTACAGCCTTGATTCTTCAAACTTATAGTAGGGCTGAACCTCAGCTGACTAAGACCTTGGAGAAGAAAGAGACTTGGTCTTGATCTTTGTGGAAGGACTACGAAATTAAATTATTTAATAATAATATTATAATTCCTCCTAGGACTTTACTAAAGAGAGTGCCCCACTCAAGAAATGACATCATATGGTGATCCAGAGCTAGACGCACAATGCCTGATTAGCAAAATGTCTAGTCTTATGAGATTTTGGGGACAAAATTTCATGTGATGGCAGCCAAAAAAAAAGTATACAGGAAAAAAAAACTTTGCTGCCATCTAATGCTTATCCAATTTTGTAGACTAGAACTGATAGCTGTAAGCAGGGGTGGGCTTCAAAAATTTTAGCAAGGGGTTCTCTGCCAGGTTGCTGGGTGGGTGTGGCCATGGTGGGTGTGGCCTAGTCAGCCTCCTGCACCACGGGGGGAGGGGAACAGGATGTTTTGCCCTCCCCAGGCTCCAGAGACTTTTTTCAAGCCTCCGGGAGGGTGAAAACGGTCTCCCCATGCTCCGGAGGCCATCTGGAGACCGGAAACTGGTCCATTTCCAGTCTTCCCGAACTTCCGGTAGGCCCATTTATTGCCCTCTCCGAGCCTCCTTGCGTGCCCTGCACTTACCTGCATCCAAAATGGGCCACATGGGGACTCCTGGGAAAGGTGGGATGGGTGGGGCCAGTCAGGAGTAGGATTTGGGGGTTCTCTGAACTGCACAGAATCTTAGCTAGAGGTTCTCCCAAACCCCTGCGAACCCCCAGCAGCCCACCCCTGGCTGTAAATATTTTAAATACCGGTAACTCCAAGCTAGTCATGTTCTGAATAATGGTTCTAATGCCAGGAAGTGATAAGGTGCAACATCATCCATAAAGTCCATAGAGTCATGTGACTATGAGATATGGGCAACATATAAATTTAATTAAACTAGATGATGATGATGATGGTATCCATTCAGTCATGTCCGACTCTTGGCAATTCTATGGGCCAGGTATCCCTATAGCTTCCAATCTTGCACAACTTCTTTGAGTTCTTCTATGTTCTGGCTGATGTCCGTTTTGATGGTGTTCAGCCATCTTGTTCTTTGATGGCCTGGTTTCCTCAATCAATTTATAAATTAAAATAAAAGTTGCTGAATTAGAGATGAGCTATTGATGAAACAGTGATGTCGTGGCTCAGTGGCTAAGATGCTGAGCTTGTCGATTGAAAGGTCGGCAGTTCAGCGGTTTGAATCCCTAGTGCCGCGTAATGGGGTGAGCTCCCCTTATTTGTCCCAGCTTCTGCCAACCTAGCAGTTTGAAAGCACGTAAAAAATGCAAGTAGAAAAAGTAGGGACCACCTTTGGTGGGAAGGTAACAGCGTTCCGTGCGCCTTTGGTGTTTAGTCATGCCGGCCACATGACCACGGAGACGTCTTCGGACAGCGCTGGCTCTTCAGCTTTGAAACGGAGATGAGCACCGCCCCCTAGAGTCGGGAACGACTAGCACATATGTGCGAGGGGAACTTTTACCTTTTACCTTTTTATTGATGAAACAACATCTTTCTTGCTGTGCTCTAGTCTGAAAAAGAGTTAGTTTTGCTTTGCAGAAGATGGCTTGAGGGAACAGAAGAATCGAATGACTTTTTTACTTCACAGTTGGGGAATAAAATGGAGAATTTCATGTTCAAGTACAGAACCAGTTGTTAAAATTGCTTTAAAACTGCTGAAAGTACCATGATCCAATCTGGTCTTTTCTCTTCACCCCTTGATCCTCTGTGTATTGAAATAAATCAATAGGAGGGTTTCATTCCATATTACATGAACAAAAATTCTTGGGGAAATGGGCCTTTATTCTAGGAACTTTCGTTTTTTGTCTCACCCAACCTGTTTGATTTTGCCCCCTGAAAATAGCTGTAGCACAATTCATACTTGAGCAAGAAACTCATGCCGTGACTTTGATAAATCGTTCCAGACAATTGCTTTAATGGGTTGGGATGTTGTGCACCCAACAGAAATCATCAAATGGAGGGAAATTCCCAGCTGCAATTATAAGGTACACCATGAACGTATTGAGGCCTGTTGCATTTCTAGACTAGTGGAAATGTTGCCTTTGATCCATAGTGAAAAAGGGTAGAATGGTTTATCTAAATGAGATTCTGTTCTGTTATAAATATTTCAAGGTGTTATTATTATTATTATTTATTCATTTTTATATGCCACCCTTCTCCGGAGACTCAGGGCGGCTTACAATGCATTAAGCAATATTATATTATATTAGCCATAGCAATAGCACTTAAATTTATACACTGCTTCATAGTGCTTTTATAGCTGTCTCTCAGCGGTTTACAGAGTCAGCTTCTTGCCCCCAACAATCTGGGTCCTCATTTTACCGACCTCGGAAGAATGGAAGGCTGAATCAACTTTGAGCTGGTCAGGATCGAACTCCTGACAATGAAATTGCAGAGTTAGCCTATAATAGTGCATTCGAAACCACTGCTCCATCACAGGATTCAGATGCATGGAGGGATGTTACGTAGTTATATGTTTTGTTGAGTGCTATCCAGAGTCATTTCTTCGTGACATGGGTGGCTCCATAAATTAGATAAATATATAAATAAAATAAACCATGGAAAATAATCTATACTTCTAAATCACTGTGGTATTTATTTATTTATTAAACTTTTATGCAACCTAACTCTCCTTTAGCGTGACTCTGGGTGGCTTACCAATTACAAAACAAGTAGAAAAATAATTATTAGTAAAACTACACAGATCGAGATTTTAAAGCTAATTTAAGTATAATAATTAAGGTGTTGCATTCTAACAGATTTTACTCTCACCTCAGCCATGGAGGCTAGCTAATTTTGAGCCAGTGAATCTAACACACGGCGTCATTTTTGTGTGACAAAGTGTGTCTTCTCCTGCAGGGATCTCCAACTACTGGGCTGCGTGAGTGGCTGGCTAACTTATGCAAATGGCAGGCTGCTGGGCAGTTGCACCTGTGTGTGCTGGCCTGCCTCTTGTGTAAGTTGAGTTGTATGTGTGCGTGCCAGCCCTCACTCACGCATGTGCTGTGTGTGTGCACTGGCCCGCTGTTCATGCAGCCCATTTCCCCTCTTTCCACCCCCAGTCAGGCTACCAAGCTGCAAAGCTTGGGGACTGCACCTCCTTCTCTGTCTCTGTCTCTCTCCCTCCATCCCTCCATCCCTCTCTCTCTCTCTCTCTCTCTCTCTCTCTCTCTCCTTCCCTCCCTCCCTCCCTCTATCCATCTCCATCTATCTTTACACCAGGGGTGGGTTCTAAATTTTTTTACTACCGGTTCTGTGTGTGTGGCTTATTGTGTGGGCGTGGCTTGATGGTCATGTGACAATTCTTTAGGATTTAGCAAAGGTACTGGTCTACCAGACTTTTAACTGCTTGCAGAACTGTATCGGTCTACCCATTTGTTTTTGGAGGCACTGGTCTACTCATTTGTTTTTGGAAGCACTGGTCTAGCAGCACACTGCCTTTTAACACTGATCAGCTGTAGGGCGGCCCTTTGAAGCCCCACCGCAAGAGTTTAAACAGCGTTTTTCCTCCTAGCCGATCAGCTGGGACTTAGGAGGCAGCAATAGATTGGGGGTGGGGCCAAATAAAAGGTAAGAATAATGTGGGGGGAGCGGGGGGGCAGGGGGGCAGAACCGGTTCGGTGATATCATATCATCACCGCTACCGGCTCGGCGGAACCGGGCGGAACCAGGAGGAACCCACCACTGCTTTACACATATATACACGCATACATACACAAACACAGATAGGTAGACTCAACCAATGACCATAACTGAGTGTTGAATTGTGATTGTAAGTCATTGCGGTCATTCAGCGGATCACCACATGACCAGATCCAATTTTACAACATTTTTTTGTGGCAAGTCCTTAAGCAAATACCACAGTTTTTAAATGAATTCATTTTATACAGTGGGCATTTTTTTTTGCCAGAAATGAGAAATAAACATTAGAAACCAGCAAAAAAAAAAAAAAAAAAAAAAAAAAATCATTGAAAATTGTGATCGCATGACCACAGGATGCTGCAAATGACTCTAAAGGTGAGCTGGTTGCCAAGCACCCAACATATGATCATGTGACCAAAACAATTTGTATGTGAGAGGCCATTGTAACTTTGAAATCAGATCATAAGTAGCTCTTGTGAGGGGCCCATCATAACTTTGAAAGGTTAAGAAGGGATTGGTCATATCAGAGCCGTGGTGGCGCAGTGGCTAGAATGCAGTACTGCAGGCTACTTCTGCTGACTGCCGACTGCCAGCAGTTTGATAGTTCAATTCTCACCAGCTCAAGGTTGACTCAGCCTTCCATCCTTCCGAGGTCAGTAAAATGAGAACCCAGATTGTTGGGGGCAATATGCTGACTCCAAAAAATAATTAGAGAGGGCTGCAAAGCACTGTGCAGCAGTATATAAGTCTAAATGCTATTGTTATATGTTGAGGACTACCTGTACCAATAACAATACTAAATACACAAATTCAGGGGCAGGAGAAATCAAAGAAAAATGCTGTTTGAAGTAACCAATGATAAAGTATGTATTACTGAGAAAAGAAACCAATGCAATGGTCACAACAGCTATTGGAAGAGGTCTCAAAATATTACGTCTGCTGCAGTCAGATGAATTAGCTGCTCATGGAGACATTTGGCATGGATGAAGCCAAATTATTTCCAGTTAGTTGGAAACAGTCTTTTTATTTTAAGAAAAGACTGTAGCTTAGTGTAAAGGACCAGGTTAACATGCCAAAAGTTGCAGGCTCTGTCTCTACCATGTTCAGAACCAAGGTTGGGAAGATGGTGGTTACTCTTGAGTTGAACAGGAAATGAGCAAATACTGTATTTTTTGGAGTATAAGATGCACTTTCCCCCCCTCCCAAAAGAGGGTGAAAATTTGGGTGCATCTTATACACCGAATGTAGCCCCGCCCACCCGCTGGCCCCATCCTTTGGCCTCTGCCTCCCAGCAATTTGCCTCCTTGCAGCAAACAGCCCATTTCAGTTTCAGCTTCAGCACAGCCTTCTTAGCACAAGCAGCTGATAGTCAGTTGGATCGGCCTCCCGACCATCAGCTGTTTCTGGCTGCAGGGATTGCCATTGTCTATTGCTGCCTCCGCATGCTCCATTTTTGGCCTCAGCTGTTTGCTGTTTGCTGCAAGGAGGCAAATTGCTGGGAGGCAGAGGCAGAAGCAGATTTTTTTTCTTGTGCTAATCAGGCTGTGCTGACAATGAAACTGAAACTGAAACAGACTGTTGTTTGCTGCAAGGAGGCAAATTGCTGGGAGGCAGAGGCAGAAGCAGATTTTTTTTTCTTGTTTTCCTCCCCCAAAAAAGGTAAATGCGTTTTATAATCCGGAGCATCCTATACTCCAAAAAATACAATATTTCAGAATAATGTTAGATTGAATTCCAAAATTAGACATTTGCTCAAGTTCATGAAATGTATCGATATTTCTTCACTAATTGCCAGACAGAGTTGCAATGAGTGTATTATATAAAACTGTTTTATATATTTTTTTAAAAAAAATAGGACTCTGAAATGGATATATGCCTTGTAAAGTCTTTGTCTTCCATTCTGGAGCTTGATAACAAATTTATTCTGAGCAGAGTAGGAAACATGTGGTCATCTTCTCTTTTGGTTGCATTCAGCCAATTTCATCCTATCTAATTCTTCCAGCCTCCCTGGAAAGGAGCAGCAGCGCTGTGATAACAATTGGCAGTAATTTTTCTTTTTTGGATCAAATTCTGGCTTAAGTAGGAATGGCAGAGAACTTTCATCCGTCGATGCTTTTATACAAAAGTCCCCTGATTTTCATCCCCTTTTTCTGTTTTGATAAAATTGGCTTCCCTCTTCAATTTTGCTCAGCGAATTAGCTCTAAGCCTGTTCTCCTTCTGGGGAATTATAAAGGACTTGTTTGTTTTGACTTTGAGCCTCAAGTGGTAATGACTTATCATTGATGATGCACTAGATGGACTTTTTCAGGCTTTGGAGGGTTGGGTTTGGAGAGTGGGGTTGTGGGATGATGGTTGCATGAAGTCATGTTGCTCTTCAAAAGCCCCCAATGTGCACCAGTTTGGAAGATTTTAAAGGTGCCTAGAAATTGGGGAAAAGACTTCCCCTTAACTTTCATATTAAAAAGACCCAGGACTTGATAATTTTTGTTCTGATTATTCAGAGAAACTCTAGAACAGTGTTTCTCAACCTTGGAAGCTTGAAGATGGGTGGACTTCAACTCCCAGAATCCTTCAGCTAGTGCTGCTGGCTGGGGGATTCTGGGAGTTGAAGTCCACCCATCTTTAAGCTACCAAGGGTGAGAAACACTTCTCTAGAACTAAAGCTGGAATGCTGAGAGCCATCTTAGAATCATAGAATCACAGAGTTGGAGATCTTCTAGTCCAACTCTCTGCCCAAGGAAGGAGATCTGACACCATCCTAGACAAATGTGTCAGCCTCCACTTTTATATTGCTTGCTTGCTATGGCTACCATTGTAATGGGGGGAGGGGGGGAGCTGTCTGGGTATTTGGGAGGGGGGAAGTGAGCTGGTGGAGATGTCTCGTAACAGGGAGTGGATTGGAGAAAGTTTTCCTCAGCACTTTCTCTGCAGCTGGAAGGCGTGCTTATAACCAGTCAAGGTCAACCGTCCTGGCATTCCAGAAGGATGGAGCCATCGGAAGCTGCACCCCACATGACACCTTGGGGGGATGTGGATTGGTCAATCCTGACTGGTCCCTTGGGGGGAGGGTTTGGGGGATGCTTTCTGTATGTGATTTTTGTGCCTATTGCCTCAGACCTTGCTTTTCTTTGGTTGCATTAAGTTCATACTCAGTAAAAGTACCTTTCTTTACAAAAATGGAATCAGGGTTTTTCTTTCTTAAGTACTGAAAGGAGGCATACCTGACAAAATGGTTGTTGAATAGAATAGAATAGAATAGAATAGCAGAGTTGGAAAGGACCTTGGAGGTCTTCTAGTCCAACCCCCTGCTTAGGCAGGAAACCATACATCACTTCAGACAAATGGTTATCCAACATCTTCTTAAAAACTTCCAGTGTTGGAGCATTTACAACTTCTGGAGGCAAGTTGTTCCACTGATTAATTGTTCTAACTGTCAGGAAATTTTTCCTTATTTCCAGGTTGCTTCTCTCCTTGATTAGTTTCCATCCGTTGTTTCTTGTCCTGCCTTCAGATACTTTGAAGAATAGCTTGACTCCCTCTTCTTTGTGGCAGCCCCTGAGATATTGGAACACTGCTATCATGTCTCCCTTAGTCCTTCTTTTCCTTAAACTAGACATACTCATTTCCTGCAACCATTCTTCATATGTTTTAGCCTCCAGTCCCCTAATCCTCTTTGTGGTTCAAATAATCAAGCCAATGACCAAACAAGTGATTTTTCTGACTGGAATCCATCATATTAAATTGGAAGTTATGTGTCACACAGGTTGCTGTGGTAACATTGATAGTTGCAGTGATGCATGACTGAGATACAATTTATTGTCTTTGTCTCTTGCTGGTGTTTCCACCAAATTCTGGTTGACCATTGTAGACATTTGAGACTGGATGAAATCAGCTTTTGGTCTGATCTTGGGGGTGAGGAGAATCCCTTAGACAGTTTTATTTTTTACGGTGGTCTTATCCTTACTTATTTGTTAATGGTCGTATTTTTTACTCTGTTTTTTTTTAAAAGCCACCTTTTTTTTTTTTTTTAAGTTCAGCTTTCTGTCCTCTCCTTGGCTCATAACCCCAGCCAGTTGACGAGATGCCTCCACTGAGGCATTCATGCACTCAAAGGATGCAGATGGCTGTTTGAAAATCGACATTTTTCCCCCCTTGAGGATAAGCTTATTAAAGAGAAAACTTAAATTGTTGCACAAAAAGCCTTTTGAATAAATTGGACAGCTTCAGGGAGTGGATATGTATATCTGAGCTCCTGCTGAGAAGGTCAGCCCTTCATACACATACATACCCCTCCTTTTTGAGTCATGTGTTCAGTTCTGGGCATTCTTAAGAAGGTTTTAGTGGGGAAAAATGAGGTTCAGCAAAGGTCAATAAGAATCATCAGGGGAGTAGAAAAGAAATCTTATGAAGAGAAATGTTTAGCCTTGAGAAGAGAAGACCAGGAGGTCATCGAGAAGAAAGTCAAGTCCACTTTATCATTCCTGAAGGCAAAAGGCGGAATAATGAAGTTATAGAAAGGCAGAAAGGGGAAAAAAAATAACACTAAATACAATTCTACAGTGGAACCAATGAAGGAAGGAAGAGACGAGTTCCTGTCAAGGATGCTTTCAATAGAAAAGAATATTTGTAGCTCAGGGTTGAATTGTGGGGTCCTTGGTGCTCTCTGAGCTTGATTTTTTCTTCTTCTTGCAGATGTTTCATGTTTATGGAGATTCTCAGTCATCCAGGTCATGGTTGTTCCAAAGATGCTTTTTTTTCAAAAGGCAACTGGACTTTTTTTGTTTATCTTCTCACTCAAGAAGCTTCTTCAGCTCAAACTGATGAGAAGCAAAACATCTTCCAGGAAAAACAAAGGAAGTCCAGTTGCCTTTGGAAAAAGCACGTTTGGGATTTGCAGATGTTTCATTACCAAGCTAGGTAACATCATCAGTACACCATCTAAGTTACCTAGTTTGGTAATGAATTGTCTGCAAGAAAGCAACCGAGTTCAGAGAGCACCAGGGCCCCTGGGGGGATGCTTTTATTTGGCTCTCTGCACTGAGCAGTAGGTTGGGTGTAATGCTTTTTTCCAATTGTGGGAAGAAATATCCATCTGGTTCAGTTCCAAGCCATGAGAAAGACACTGGAAACATGGAGGCTGATTGGAAAGAAGGTGTAACGATGAACAGAACCACCAAGCACATGGTTCTGGTGCAGCTGACAAAATGGAGTTGAGAGTGAGGAGTTTTCGTATCTTCTCTTGGACTTTGCACTTGAGCTTCCGGTTCCTGTGCAAGAACATGTATTCTATTGGCTGTTGTCAGACTCCCATGGGGCCATATAAGGGTTATGTAGAGGTCCTAGCTGGCTCTATGGGCAAAGTACAAATCTCAGGTGTTTGTCTGAGCTAAGTTTGGTTGAAGCTTAGACTGCTCTGAAAGGGTGTTGGGCAATTCCTATTGTGGCTTAATGGCTTTACTCTGTGTTGGATCTTGACTGAGGGATAATCCTACCATTCTGCCTTTGTTTCAAAATATCCTGTCTTGAACGGATTACCAAATCTGCATTTCTGAAAGGTGGGCCTCCTCAGTTTGGTTTCTGAATAGACTGGCCCAATCTTTCTTAATGGGCACAAAATATCTGCTGGGATTATTAAGAAAGTGGGGTTTGCTTTCTACCTCTTAAAAAACATGTTTCTCCATTTCTCCCTTTGGGAATTATAATATTCTGGCTTTTTTAAATATTCCTCAAAATATTTCATTCTTCTAGGTGGAGGGGGGGCTTCCCACACAACCCTATGATTCGGTTCCTTTACTGTGTCTGTAAGAGTTGAGAGTGCTGATAGAAAGAGTCTTTGGGGAGGGACAGTGGTGGGTTGCTACTGGTTCATCCCGGATCAGGCGAACTGGTAGTGGCAGCAGTGGGAGGCTCTGCCCACCCGCATGGGCATCTCTGTGCATGCCCACGAGCGAACTGGTAGTGACGGGATTTGAATCCCACTACTGGGGAGGGATGAGGGTGCAGGATGGGGAATCATAAACTAGAAAGGATTGAATTGATTTCTCTCTCCAAAAGATAGATAGCATCCAGTTTTCCCAAATAGATATGCCCGCAGATAGTAATTTATTGTGGGGTAAGGGATTATGCAAAGGAGCTTGGCTATACCATCTGTCTAATTTGGATTAAGATTTTCTGTTTCCTTCCCCAATTTTTTTTTGGAAAGCCAGTGTGATGCAGTGATTAAGCTGTAGTGAGCTGGCAGGGGAGAGATCCAAATTCAAATTGATTCTTATATATGGAAGCTCATCTAGCCATTACCTTCTTTCAGCCCAATCTGGCTCATAAAATTGTTGTGGGGAAAAAATATGAGGTAGCAGAAGAGTATTCTGTCTATTATAGTGTTTCTCAACTTTAACAACTTTAAGATGTGAGGACTTCAAGTCCCAGAATACCCCAGCCAGCGTGGCTGCCTCAGGTATTCTGGGAGTTGAAGTCCACACGTCTTAAAATTGTCAAGCTTGAGAAAGGAAACACTGTTCTACCTCTTTGGGCTCCTGAATAAAAACTAGGATATAAATTTGTCAAACAAATAAATCCAGGTTTTCCTTTTTAAAAAAAGATGCACACCGTTTTTTGTTAAGGATTGCACTTAATATTATATTTTCAGGTCTTTCAAACCCCCGACTGTTGGAAAACATTCCACTAATGCTTGCAGTCAGCTTGACAAATTTTGCAAAAAAGTCAGAAGCACAAAAATGGGTTCCAGGGAACTTATAATGCTCTAGGATTGTAGGTTTCGCATCTCCTAGCATATCTAATCCATACATTTGCATGCATTTCACAGGCATCATTTCAAGCCTGAGGCATGCAGAAGATTAGTCTGTTATTAGAGAGCAAGGAAGATTTAGAGAGATGCTTGGTAAGAAGGGGGAAAAATAAGAAAAGTATGTTTAACGTTTTTATAATATCCCACATTTTTTACAGGTAGTTCTTGACCCACAACCGTAATGGAGCCTGCCCATTTCAGTCACAAGTTGTGACGGTGATTAAGCATGATTGCCACTGCTCTCTTTGATGCAGTGTTAAGCGATCATGTGGGTTGTTAAAAGCGGGGGGGGGGAGGGGGCAACCTCCGGTCCATGGACTGACACTGGTCCATGGCATGCCAGAAACTAGGCCGCACAAACAAGTAAAGCCCTGTCAGGGTTCCAGGTAACACCCCCAACAAAAGAAAACTCCGAGGCTTGAAGTTCCTCAAAGTTCCATTTTATTAGAGATGTTATATTGGCACATCTGGGAAAACCCGAATCTGAAAGTTTCCAGGTTTTTCGCACCCAAAGGAAAATTCAAGTCCCTGCCCAACACCCACAAGTCCATCACATGGTCCAATCAAAGCACTGTCCCAACTGGAGATGCTTCCCAGTTCCAACCCTCCAGGTGCAGGGCAAGATGTCCTTGACTCTCTGAGAAAGGAATGTTATTATGACTATATTATCACCCTGGCTCCATACAATCCCCCGCTCCCAGTTTCCCACAGTAGGAAATGTGGCAGGCCTGAAGATCCAATGAAAAAGATGGCTTCTAAGGCCTGACAGCCCTATCTGTGGGGTGCAGGCAGCACAGGAAAACCACACTCCCTCTGGCAGTGGTGGGTTTCAAAAATTTTTACTACTGGTTCTGTGGGTGTGACATAGCTTGGTGGGCATGGCTTGGTGGGTGTGGCATGGGAAGGATACCTTAAAATCTCCATTCCCTCCCCACTCAAGGGGAAGGATACTGTAAAATCTCCATTCCCACCCCATTCCAGGGGAAGGATACTGTAAAATCTCCATTCCCTCCCCACTCCAGGGGAAGGTTACTGCAAAATCCCCATTTCCTCCCAAACAGCTGGGACTCGGGAGGCAGAGAATAAATGGGGGTGGGGCCAGTCAGAATTTTTACTACCGGTTCTCCGAACTACTCAAAATTTCTGCTACCGGTTCTCCAGAACTGGTCAGAACCTGCTGAAATCCACCTCTGCCCTCTGGTCTGCAGAAAAACCTCTCTCCACAGAAGTGGTCCCTGATGCCTGAAAGGTTGCAAGCCTTTGGTTAAGAGGACCCAAGCCTCTGCCCCAACCCCTGAAGCTCCCTGTGCTCTGTGTCTATGGAGATTCTTGGTCATTCAGGTCATGGTTGTCCCAAAGGGACTTTTTCTTTCTTTTTTTTCAAGAGGCAACTTGGACTTCTGGTTTTTCTTTCAAGACATTTTGCTTCTAATCCAAGAAGCTTCTTCAGCTCTTCCACCAATTTTCTTGGGGAAAGCCAGTGTGCTGCAGTAATTAAGACGTAGTGAGCTGGCAGTGGAGAGATCCAAATTGAAATTGATTCTTATATATCAGGGGTGTCAAACTGGATTTCTTCAGGGGCCAGATCAGCATTGTAGTTCTCCTCTGCGGGCCAGCTGTGGAGGTGGGAGAAGACAAGACAGCCGACGGATGGGATGGATACTTCCTGCAGCACCAGGGGTGAAATTCAATTTTTTTCCCTACCGGTTCTATGGGCGTGGCTTGGTGGGCGTGTCAGGGGAAGGATATTGCAAAATCTCCATTCCTATCCAACTCTGGAGCCAGAGGTGGTATTTGCCGGTTCTCCAAACTACTCAAAACGTCCGCTACCGGTTCTCCAGAACCTGTTAGCACCTGCTGAATTTCACCCCTGTGCAGCACCCTGCCAGCCAAAACATTTTTGCTAGCAGATGCACCGCAGGCCGGTCCTTTGCTATTTCCACACTGGCCTCGCGGGCCAGATCTAAGCACCCCGCGAGTCGGATCCAGCCCACAGGCCTTGAGTTTGACACCCCTGTTATATATGGAAGCTCATATATAAGAGCTGAAGAAGCTTCTTGGATGAGAAGTGAAACGTCTTCAAAGAAAAACCAAAAAGTCCAGTTGTCTCTTGCAAAAAAAAAAAACACAATACCTTTGGGACCCTGTGCTTTGCTTCCTGTTCCTTGGGATCCCCATTCTGAAAACGGCCCTTGCTTCTGGGATGGTGCCACGTGGCCCAGGGACACAGATGGGCTGGACCGTTTGCCCTACTTCTCTAAGGTGAGCTCCAGAGCATGGCACCATTTGGAAATAGGTGCCATTTTTGGAACAGCCGAAATTCGCTGCTCAGAAGTGGAATTTTTTTTCCTTGCATGTTTTTTTTTTAAGCCTCCTAGTCTACAAGTACACTCCTAGATCACTCTGAATCTTTCATGTCAAGTTAATTTGGAACGGCTTCATTTTGAACTATGGTGTAGAGATTCATGACTGCATTCGGGTAGGAGACAAAAGGTGCCACACCATACATGGTGACCGAAAGCAAAAGACAAGCCATATCACTGTACCTTTTGGAGAAAAAAACAAACAAACAGCACTATAATTTGCTTTTTCATTTCTGGGGGTTGGGGGGAGTCTTCCTCTCTTTCTCCAGTTCTTTCCAGTTTGTATTCATTACTAAGAATAGAAACCAAGCATCACAATCTGGAATCATGAAAAGGAATTATGAACACACTGCTTCCCAGAAATGTAAAATAGGGAAGGCATGATAGCGAAAGAGAGAGAGAGAGAGAGGGAGGGAAGGAGGGAGGGAGGGAGAGGGAGGCGGGAAGAGAGGGGGGGAAGGAGGGAGAAAAGGAAGGGGAGAGAGGGAGAGGGAGAGGGAGAGAGAGAGAGAGAGAGAGAGAGAGAGAGAGAAGAGAAGAGAAGAGAAGAGAAGAGAAGAGAATAGATTATTGGCCAAGTGTGATTGGACACACAAGGAATTTGTCTTGGTGCATACACTCAGTATGTGTATGCATCAGTATTTTCTTTTATGCAGTACATAAAAGAAAAGATGCATTCGTCAAGAATCATAAAGTACAACACTTAATGATAGTCATAGGGAAACAGTTAGTAACTACTTTGACAGTGTTGAGGTAGGGAGAGAGGGAGGGAGAGGGGAGAGAGATGGGGAGGGAGGGAGGGAGGGAGGGGGAGGGAGAGAGGAAGGGAGGGAATATGTCAGAATTGGCAACTTCTTAAGATGCTGAATGTCATGGAATGATTTTGCATGATGATATGTATGACGAAGTAATAAATCATTAAAGGAATTCTGTCTTCTCTCCCTTCATCTCAATCTGTTTCTGGTGTTTAGCCTTGCCCAGCATATCCCTGCTGGGTTTCGAATTTGGCTCAAAAGAAATAGAAAAGACAGTGTGCTCCCTTGTGGAATCCAGCATAGGCTTCCTAAAACTCCTGGAGCATGAGCAATATAGTACCACTTGGACATCATAGAACATAGAATAATAGGGTTGAAAGGAACCCTGGAAGCCTTCTAGAATCTAGACCAGTAATGGCTAACCTTTTCTGGATCAAGTGCCCAAAGCGCACACGTGTGTGCAGTGTGTGTGTACCCGAACCCCCAAAATGCAATGCGTGTGTGGGCCCCGGTGCATGCACCCCATCTCCTGTGCATGTGCACATGGCCCCCCCATATGCACCCCGCCCTCTGCACATGCGCACTTCTCCCCCCACATGCACCCCCCCCACGCATGCACAGTAGAGATCCGAAGACCAGCTGGCCAGTGGGAGGCGCACATGCATGCATAGCAGAGTTGAACTGGAGAGACGGCTGCGTGCCAATTCTGGCACACGTGCCATAGGTTCGCCATCACGAATCTAGACCAACACCCCACCCCCACTCAAACAGGAGACCATACATCAGTGATGGCTAATCTTTTTGCCATCGCGTGCCAGGAGGGGGGGGCAAGGGAGGGTCGCACGCGCTCGTGCCCACGTGCATAAGCGCGCAACCCCCCCTCCCCCCGCTCCTGGCACATGATGGCCTGGTAGGCCAGAACCTCTCTAGGAGTCTCTAGGAGCCTCTCTAGGAGTCTCTGGAGGCTGGGGACAGCAACGTCACTTCCTGTCCCACCGGGAGTCGGGAAATGGGCCCTTTCAACCTCCGTAGGGCCTCCAAGGGAGTCGGAAAGGCTGTTTTCCCCCTTCCCAGATAAATAGAGAAGATCTGGAGCCAGGTAAGAAAGAAAAACGGTCCTTCCCCACCCACCACCCCAGGCCCTCTAGAAGCAGGAAACAGCCTGTTTCCCTACTTCTGGTGGGCCCAGAAGGCCCAAAAATCAGCTGGCTGGCATGCGCATGTGCCCCAGAGCTGAGCTGGCATGCCCACTGATACGGCTCTGTGTGCCACCTGTGGCATGCATGCCATAGGTTCGCCATCACAGCCCTACACTATTTCAGAAAAATGTCTCTTCTTGAAAACTTCCAGCAATGGAGCACCTACAATTTCAGGCAAGCCCATTCCACTGATTGATTGTCCTCATTTGTCAGGAAATTTCTCCTTATTTCTAGGTAGATGATGAGTTTCCATCCATCTCTTCTTGCCCTGCCTTCCTGCTTTGGGGAATAGGTCAAGCCCCTCTTCTCTATGACGGCCCCTCAAGTACTGGAAGATCACTATCATGTCATCCATCCCTAGCCTTTCTTTTTGTTAAATTAGACATATGTTCCTTGCATGGATCAGTTGGAATTCATCATCATCGCATCAGTTGTCACTCTGACAATTGAAGCCACCCCAGAGAAATATAAAGGGAATGAGAAGGAAACCAAAGATTGCTGACATACATGCCCAGTTATGACTCCGACTTGGAACATCAACAGTTGATGCCTATGAATAAAGGAGACGGTGTCACCAATGCCAACCAAAGAATCTCAAACAGTAGCATGCCTCCTCAGTCTAGGTTGTCTAAATGCCCCATATTTTCTAAAATCTCAGAAAAATTACAAGAGGTCTTTTCTCCAAAAGTGCCACGATACTTTAATGGCTTTCTGTCAGGGTTCCGACATCCCCTAATTAAATCATGAACCTCAAGCCAAGCTTCAAAAGAAATCCAGTTATTTATTAGGAGCTTCATGTCGGCACATTCCCAAGTGAAATCAGCTCTGACCCTACGTAATTTACCCAAATATGACCCTGTCTCTCCACCCCCCCCCCGAGTGTGTCATCAATCATATTTGCCAACTGAACAATTTTGCGGGTTGTAGAGATCACTCCCCTCCAGTTGCTGTAGGTAACCCTGGGATACCGCCTTGAGAGAGATAAGCATGGAATGTGCATCTATCTTTGGCTGCCATGCCGTTTCGCTGGTTTCCCATTTCCTATGGCAACTTGAGACAGGGCAGGGATGCTTTGCAAGTTGACACTTTCTCTTGAATAACAACAGCAAAATTTGAGATCTACTGATGACACAATTTGAACGACAGTTCATTTAGTGACCATTCAAAGTTACAATGGCACTGAAAAAAACTGGCTTATGACCACTTTTCACACTTATGACCACGGCAGCATCCCCGTGGTCATGTGATCAAAATTTGGAGGCTTGGCAACTGTCTCCTATTTATGATGGTTGCAGTGTTCTGGGGTCATGTGATCACTTTTTTGCGACTTTCTGATAAGCAAAGTCAATAGAGAAGCCAGATTCACTTAACAACTGTGTTACTAACTTAACAACTACAATGATTCACTTAACAACAGTGGCAAAAAAAAGGTTGTCAAAGGGGACAAAACTCCGTTAACAAATGTCCCACTTAGCAACAGAAATTTTGGGCTCAACTGTGGTTGTAAGTTGTGGATCACCTATATGTGTATAAACACTCACCCAACACCCTGCTGAATTTCACCCCTGACTTTACAGTGCTTTCCAGCCCTCTCTAAGTGGTTTACCGAGTCACCATATTTTCCCCAACACTTTGGGTCCTCATTTTACCCACCTCGGAAGGATGAAAGGCTGAGTCAACCTTGAGCCTGACGAGATTGGAACTGCCAAATTGCAGGCTGCCGGCATTTAGTAGAAAAAGACCATAGTACTGCACTCTAACCACTGCGCCACCATAATCATGATTGGAAAGTTCAATTCCCATGTAGCTGCAGGAAAGAAACTTGGAGTATACAAGATCTTCAGCAAGTATTGCGGGCCCAACTGGCAAAAGTTGGCCATGGCAAATTGTCATAGATCCAATGCGGTGGGCAGAGTAGCACAGTGACTGCTGAATTGGTGATGCGAATATATGAGCTCAAATCCCTATTCATCCATAAACGTCGGTAATAAAATGACACCGAGCTACATCTTAATATAGATTTGTTGAGAAGATTAATATGGGAAGATAGGCAAGGAAAGAATGATCTCTGAGAAGGGAGCATTAAATCTGAATCAAGTAGAAGAGGCAGCTCATCCCTGTGATCAGCATCCTTAGAAGGATTCTTTCAAGTGAAGAATTGAAATAGAACTGGGCATTCAAAGTTCACTTTTTATAATGCAATTTATAATGCAATTTTGCACTTGGGTGGAAAATTTTGGAAAAGCAAAGGCAGAGTTTAATTCTAGATCAAGGGTGTCAAACTCAATTTCATTGAGGGCCACATCAGGGCCGTGGTTGACCTCAGGGGGCCGGGTGGATGTGGTTGACTGGTGGCCGTGGTCAGCTTGATGCCACTCACTGGGTGTGGCCAACTCAGTGGGTGTGGCCAACTGGGTGAGTGTGGCCAGATTGACACCACTCCTGACACTGCTGGCATGTTTCCTCTTTGCATTGGGTAGACAGGGCCAAAGCGACACAGGCTGGCCCCTTACATTTTCCAGGCCCGCCCCCCAGGCCGAGGTGGCGCAGTGGTTAGAGTGCACTACTGCAGCTACTTCACCTGACTGCTAGTTCAGCAGATCAGCGGATCAAATCTCACCGGCTCAAGGTTGACTCAGCCTTCCATCCTTCCGAGGCGGGTAAAATAAGGACCCAGATTGTTGGGGGCAATATACTATTTAGTATACTCTCTTTGGTGTAAGCCGCCCAGAGTCCTCGGAGAGTGGGAGACATAGAAATATGACAAATAAATAAATAAATAAATCTAACCACATCGTGGGCCGAATCCGGCCCCCGGGCCTTTAATTTGACGCCCCTGTTCTAGATGATGTAATCGGAGGATGAGCTCAGTGGCCCCACTGAAAATCTTTTGTATAGACTCCAATCCTGGTGGCAAGGGATGATGGGATTGGTCATCCAAAGCATCTGGAGAGCAATCTTGGCTTTCGAATGGAAGATTTTATGTCATAGCTCCAAATGCCTGTTCTGAAATTAGTGCCAAAGTGCACTTTTCTCCTAATATGAGTTAGGAAAGGAAGAGACTCGCAGAGTAATTGGTCTCTGCGCCAGATACATTTTCTCTCTCCTGTTTTCCCTCCTGGCTTTTATTAAACTCATATGTCTCCAAATGTTCAAAATGTGATTAATTGCTGATTTCCAACTGGGTACAAAGCTGGAGAAGGTTACGTGTGTCCCACTTTGTCCCCCACCCCTGAGCTGCAGGCAGAGATAAGTAGCTCTGTGGGTCTCTGTGTCTGTATGTAGGGAGAAATAATACACACACACACACACACACAAATATCGCTCAGACGACAGGCGGGATATGTTCCCTGCCTTGTCAAGCAACTGAATGCTGAGATCAAGGAAGAGATAGTTTAGAAAAGAAAATATCCCCTGGTTTTCCTACATTTTATCTAGGCTAGCAATGAACTGCCAGACTGAATATTATACACGGTGAGAAGTATAAATACTATAAGTGAAAAAGAAGAGTATATGGTGGAGGAAAAAAGAAATGAGAAAGGTAGAATGCATTGGGGTTGGCCTTAAGCTGACACCCATCTTTGGATGTCAAGCTAGCTTGAAACAAGAAAACTGCTGTTGGAAGAAATGTCCATCTGGGTTCAGTTCCAAATGGGGAAAAAGACACTGGAAACATGGTGGCTGCTTGGAAAGATGGTTTTTAATGGTGGACAAGACCACATGCCTTGAAGATCTTGGGTGAAGAGAAAAAAAGGGAAGAGATGCTGAGAGTGCCTAAGTTTTATACCCTCTCTGGGCTTTTGAATTTGAGCTTGTATTCTGATTGGTTGTCAGACTCCCATGGGGCCGTGCAGGGGTAACTTTGTAGGTTGTGTTTTTGAGTCCCAAGTTTGGTTGACACTTGCTAGGTGATGATGTAATGAAAGGGACTTTGGGCAATTCCTACTGTGGCTCTGCCTGAAGGAGGTAGATCTTTGTTATGTAGAATAGACTGGCCCAGGCCTTAATGGCCCATTGACAAAGGTGGAGGGGGAGAGGCTGAGTTTCTGCCTCCCTTTTAGGGGAAATATTCTGCCCTTTTAATATCTCCTAAAATATTTCATTTTCTAGGAGAGGGGTGGGTGCTAACTTCCTACACTGCCTGATAGCATCATATAAGGACAATTACAACCAAGTTACTTAAAATCAGCTCCACTATGGTAAGCTTAGTGAAAATCCTGTGTTTTTGCCCTCTTCCTGGCAGAAAGGGGGCTCAATATTATCCTTCTCCCCCTCCTCCCTCGAATATTGGAACACTGCTATCATGTCACCCCTGGTCCTTCTCTTCATTAGACTAGCCATGCCCAGTTCTTGCAGCTGTTCTTCATATGTTGAGATCAGTGGTGAAATGTAAAATTTGTTACTACCGGTTCTGTGGGCGTGGCTTGGTGGTGGTGGGTTATATGACTGAGTGGGTATGGCCAACTTTTTTTTTTTTACTTTTAAAACCATTTTTCTACAACCTCTTCAGCCAAAGAGGTTGTAAAAAAAAATGCTTTTAAAAGCCTCTGATGATCCCAGCTGAGTTGCCTGATCAGCAGAGGTTTTCCTTTTTTTTTTTAAAGCCTCTGACAATCCCAGCTGACTTGCCTGATCGGCAGAGGCTTCCTTTCCTTTTAAAAACATTTTTTCTATAACCTCTTGAAGAGGTTGTAGAAAAAATGCTTTTAAAAACCTCTGATGATCCCAGCTGAGCCGTGCGATCATTAGAGGCTTTTTCTTTTTACTTTTAAAAGCATTTTTTCAGCCAAAGAGGTTGTAGAAAAAATGCTTTTAAAAATAAATTAAAAAAGCCTCTGATGATTGCATGGCTCAGCTGGACATGGGGGGTGGCCAGGGATTTTTGCTACTGGTTCTCCGAACCACCCGCCTCCATCGCTACCGGATCGGGCGATCCGGTCTGAACTGGGAGCATTTCACCCCTGGTTGAGATTCTAGAAAGAATGCAGAGAAGAGCAACATCTTTTTTTTTACAATGTAGTGATGAAAATTGGATGCGGTATTCTAGTATGGTCTTGGGAGAGATCCAGAAACCTGGAAGAGTTCCAGAAGACGGCCCTCTCTTGTGCATCAGATATCTGGTGGTGGGAACTTCTTCAGGAAGGTGAGTCCTCTAAGGTGGTGTTTTTCAGCCTCAACAACTTTAAAACGTTTGGATGTCAGGTCCCAGAATTCCCCAACCAGTGCTGGCTGAGGAATTCTGGGAATTGGAAATCATATCTTTTAAAGTTGCTGAGGTTGAAAAACACTACTCTTAAGGAACCAGGTAGGCTCACGGTGGCCCTTTGGATAGTCAGACCTTTAGAACTTTAACAATCAGAATAAGAGAGTTGGAAAGGACCTTAGAGATCTTCCAGTCCAACCCCCTGCTCAAGTAGGAAACTTTATACCACTTCAGACAAATGGTTATCCAACATCTTCTTAAAAACTTCCAGTGTTGGAGCATTCACAACTTCTGGAGGCAAGTTGTTCCACTGATTAATTGTTCTAACTGTCAGGAAAGTTCTTCTTACTTCTAGGTTGCTTCTCTCCTTGACTAGTTTCCATCCATTGCTTCTTGTCCTGCCTTCAGGGGCTTTGGAGAATAGGTTGACCCCTTCTTCTTTGTGGCAGCCCCTTGGGTATTGGAATACTACTATTATGTTACTCCCTAGTCCTTCTTTTCATTAAATTAGACATATTCAGTTCCTGAAACCGTTCTCTGTATGTTTTAGCCTCCAGTCCCCTAATCATCTTTGTTGTTCTTCTCTGCACTCTTTCTAGAGTCTCAACATCTTTTCTACATCGTGGTGACCAAAACTGGATGCAGTATTCCACGTGTGATCTTACCAAGGCATTATAAAGTGGTATTAACACTTCACATGATCACTAATGCCTCAGGTGATCAACCCCCCAAAACTTATTTTGTGTCTCCATGCTGGTTCCTCTTCTTCCTGAGCAATTATATCCTTACAAAAGGGTTATAGCACTATGGACATTAAGTGGAAATAAGAATAGGAAATACATTTTGATCTGAAACATGTTTTGCAATATCGTGTGTCCCTCAGCGCTGTTTATTGCACTACCAACCGTAGTAGAAAATTGGACCTCTGAGCCTGCTTTGAATTATCTAGGCCACCAATGGGCAACTTTCTGGATTTTTTTTTTCTGCTGAGAATTGCATTTCTCTGAAGCTATCCATAAGGAATGGTGGAAGGCTGGGCTTAAGCAAAAAAAAAAAAAAAAAGGTGGAGCCAAAAACACTCTTGACTCTTCTGATATCCTTTTTAACTCTGCTGATTTGTGACCTCCCTTTATTCCTTCCTTCTTTCCTCAATCTTTTTCTTCATAAAGAATGGAATGGACTAGGTTTTTTTTTTTTTGCAGACATTGGGAGATGAAGAGATGGGTTGGGCAGCATTCAAAGGCTACACCATTCTTTGCAGGGGTGGGCTTCAAAAATTTTAGCAACGGGTTCTCTGCCTGGTTTCTGGGTGGGTGTGGCCATAGTGGGCATGGCCTAGTCGGCCTCCTGCACCATGGCAGGGGAGCATTTTTGCCCTCCCTGGGCTCTGGAGGCTTTCCTTGAGCCTCTGGGAGGGCAAAAATGGCCTCCCCAGGCTCCAGAGGCCCTCTGGGGGCCCTCCTGAACTTCCAGTAGCTCATTTTTCACCCTCCCTGAACCTCCGCATGCATTTATCTGAATCCAAAAGGGGCCACATACGGACTCCTGGGAGGGGCGGGGTGAGGTGGTGTGGGCAGGGCCAGCCAGGAGTGGCATTTGGGGGTTCTCCGAACTGCACAGAATCTTAGCTACAGGTTCTCCCGAACCCCTGCGAACCCCCAACAGCCCACCCCTGATTCTTTGGCATGTACAGTGATTTGCACATGACGTCTCTGCAACTCCTCTTTTCTTAGAATTGCACTGCAGCTGCAAAGATCAGCTGCAAAACTCCAGGGGGAAAAAATAGACCTCTGTTCTATAGAGCTGTGTATAAGGGTGATGTGAGGACCCCAATACTTGTTCTCTTCAACTTATAATAGTTCATTTAGTGACCGTTCAAAGTTACAATGGCACTGGAAAAAAAAAAGACTTCTGATTGTTTTTTGTACTGTCGACTATTGCAGCCACAGTCATGTGATCAAAATTCAGACACTTAGCCACCGACTCAAATTTATGATGGTTGCAGTGTCCCAGAGTCACATGATCCCCTTTTGCAACCTTCTGGCAAGAAGAAGTCCATAGGGAAGCCAGATTCACTTAACAACCGTGTTATTAATTTAAGAACTGCAGTGATTCACTGAACAATTGTGGCAAAAAAGGTTGTAAAATGGGAACAAATTCTCTTAATAATTGTCTTGCTTAGCAACAGAAATTTGGGACTCAATTGTGGTCATAAGTGAAGGACTAGCTGTATGATCCAAAGCACTTTTTTGACATTGAATCCAAAATGCTGTATAGACCTAAGGCTGAAGAATTTTGAATATTTTTTTAGATTAGACTAGACTAGACTAGACTAGACTAGACTAGACTAGACTAGACTAGACTAGACTAGACTAGACTGCCTTTATTGTCACTTGGAATGTACACTGATCGGCATACATTAAAATGAAAATTCATTGCATACAGCTCTTAAAGGATCACCACCTCCAATATACACCACATAAACATGACTAAACAAACAAAGAAACAAACACAAAATCATGCATATACCCACATATATTATATGACACAGAGAAACAACACAGTCTAGTTTAGATGTATACATGCACATGGCGAGAAAAACAAATATTGTGATTTTACCAGATGGATGGCATAGGAAATAAAGCAAAGCAAAACAAAGGGAACAAAGCAGAATCTGGAAGTCCAGCTAGAAATACTTTGAAACCTCCTCTCAAAGGGGAGCAACAGAAACAGACCATAAAGTGGCTGTGTGGGGTCTCTAACAATGTTTTGAGCTCAAAGCGCTTATAAGTAGTATCCTGAATAATGGGAAGAGAGCTTCCTATAATCTTCTTGATTGTCCTTACCACTCTCTGTAGGGACTTTCTATCTGAGGCACTGCTGCCACCAAACCAAACAGTTTGTTAAAATGTTTTCAATTGTGCCTCTGTAAAAAGTGGCCAGGACAGAAGGGGAAAGATGCACTCTCCTCATCCAACACAGGAAATGCAGATGAACATTAACGCAAGAGTGCTTGCAATCTGGAAGCTATATATTTCTCACCCTTGATCTAAATTTTTAGCATGAAGCCAATAAGGACGTTTTTATCTTGCTTGGAAACTGGTCGATCTTCTTGCAGCTTGATCTTGGCTTGTGCCAGAACCGAACATTAGAAAAGCCATAGTCAAATGCATCCTGACCTCTGAAAGAACAATATTCAAATATGGTTTATAAACAAGCTGAGGATCTGAAGAGCTTGAAAGCTTCTTCATCTACAAAAAAATAAAAATAAAATAATTTCAGCAGTAAGCATTAGCTTGAAAGGCTTCTGTTTCATCTTTTTCTTTTTTTCTTTTTTTCTTTTTTAAGCTCTTAAGGCTTGTTAAACTCCTGCAGAATTGAGGGTGGAAGAGACACTTAATCTAACGGGCTTTTTTATGCAATCTCTCCCGTTTTTAATTAGTTTCTCAGATACCCAAACTGTTGGTGGGAGTAAGAAAAGAAAGCCCATTTGAAACACACAATTAAGCTAGGTTATCGGAGCACAACAACAAGGATTTATACATCCAGTGTGTTTTTGCAAATGCATGGGGGGGGGGAGGGAGGAGATGTGGTATTAAGCATCAAAGTCTTAATAGAATTTCTTTCCTTTCAATTCCCCACCTCCTTCCTTCTGATGGGTGAGACTTTGAATCAAGGGCAATGAAAATGATAATAAAACTTAGCTCGTCTCCCCTGCCTCACCCCACCCCCACCAAACTCTCCTCTGTTTAAAATACATCTCTGCTTTGAGTCTGGCTCAGACCATTTTGTGCAGGACAGGAAGGAATGGATGGAAACTAATCCAGGAGAGAACCAACATAGAACTAAGGAGAATTTTCCTGACAGTGAGAACAATTAATCTCAATTAAATGACTTGCTTCCAGAAGTTGGGGGTGCTCCAACACTGGAGGATTTTAAAAAGAGACTGGACAACCATTTCTCTGAAAAGGTATTGGGTTTCCTGCTTGAGCAGAGGGTTGGACTAGAAGACCTCAAAGGTCCCTTCTAACCCTATTATTCTGTTAATGAGAAATGGAGAAAGGTGCCCAATATTTTACGCTGATGGGTTTATTTGTTTTGATCTGGACTTTCTACCACTTAGAAGAATGTTTGCAGAACCTCTCTTTAGCTCAAAGTTGGTAAACCTTTAGTGCCCCAAAGCCACACCAATACAACATAGAACAATAGGGTTGGAAGAGTCCTTGGAGGTCTTCTAGTCCAACTTCCTGTTCAGGAAGGAGACCCTATACCAAATGTTGTCCAATCACTTCTTGAAAACCTCCAGTGATGTTTCACCCACAACTTCTGGAGACAAGTCCTTCCACCGATTAATTGTTCTCATGGTCAGATTAATCAGATTAATTAATGAGCCGCGGTGGTTAGAGTGCAGTACTGCAGCTACTTCAGCTGACTGCTAGTTCAGCAGATCAGCGGATCAAATCTCACCGGCTCAAGGTTGACTCAGCCTTCCATCCTTCCGAGGTGGGTAAAATGAGGACCCAGATTGTTAGGGGGCAATATGCTATTTAGTATACTCTCTTTGGTGTAAGCCGCCCAGAGTCCTTGGAGAGTGGGCGGCATAGAAATATGACTAAGAAAATAAATAGATAAAAATAAATCTCTCCTTAGTTCTAGGTTGCTTCTCTCCTTGATAACTTTTCATCTGTTACTTCTTGTCCTGCCCTCAGGCGCTTTGAAGAATAGGTTGACCAGTGGTGGGATTCAAATAATTTAACAACCGGTTCTCTGCCCTAATGACTGGCTGGGTGGGCTTGACCATGGTGGGTGTGGCCAGGGGTATAACAGGTGCACCCGGCCTCCTGCAACCCCCTTAGGAGCACAAACGGGCTGCCAGGGGCCTGCACCCCACCCCGTTTTGGGCCTAGGAGGCCTCCCTGAAGACTCCTGGGAGCAAAAACAGGCCACGGGAAGGGCAGACCACACCCCCGCACCCAGTGGTGGGATTCAGGCAATTTAACAACTGGTTCTCTGCCCTAATGATTTCTTCCAACAACCAGTGTTCCATACTGCTCAGAAAGTTAACAACCGGTTCTCCCGAAGTGGTGCGAACTGGCTGAATCCCACCACTGCCCGCACCCCATTTTGGGCCTAGAAGGCCTCCTTGCATTTATCTGGGAGCCAAAATGGGGTATGTGGGGACTCCTAGAAAGGGCCAGGAGGGGAGGGGCCAGCCAGCAATTTAACTATCGGTTTGCCCAAACCGGCCTGAACCGGATGAATCCCACCACTGGTTGACCCTCTATTGTCTGTGACAGTCGCTCAAGTAGTGGAAGACTGCTATCACAATATGATTAACTGCTAACATGATACTGCCAAGAACCATGTTAATGGTATCTCAACAAATGGGACAGTTCTTGCAGCTCATTTTTCTCCATTCAGTCTAAACAACCAAGGTGACTTCCTTTCCCCCTCTCCCTCGCTCTCTCTGTCTATGTCTGTGTCTGTCTCTCTCTCTGCTATTTAACCTGGAATCACTAATCAGTATTTATGGTGTGTGTGTGCGTGTGCGTGTGTCAGAGGTGGGTTTCAGCAGGTTCTAACCAGTTCTGGAGAACCTGTAGTGGAAATTTTGAATAGTTCGGAGAACCGGTAGTAAAAATTCTGACTGGCCCCACCCCCATCTATTCTCTGCCTCCCGAGTCCCAGCTGATCGGGAGGAAATGGGGATTTTGCAGTAACCTTCCCCTGGAGTGAATAGGGAATGGAGATTTTACAGTATCCTTCCCCTGGAATGGGGTGGGAATGGAGATTTTACAGTATCCTTCCCCTGCCACGCCCACTAAGCCATGCCACACCCATCAAGCCACACCCACAGAACCAGTAGTAAAATATTTTGAAACCCACCATTGGCATGTGTGTGTGTGTGTGTGTGTGTGTGTGTGAGAGAGAGAGAGAGAGAGAGAGAGAGAGTCAGTCAGTCAGTCAGTCAGTCAGTCAGTCTGAAAGGTATTTTTTCAAGAGGCAACTGGGCTTTCTTGTTTTTCTTTTGAAGGCATTTCACTTCTTATCCAGGAAACTACTTCAGCTCTGACTGGATGGTGGGGAATGAAAGGATTACAAACATAAATATAAATACTTCCATTCCCCACCATTCAGTCAGAGCTGAGGAAGCTTCTTGGATGAGAAGCGAAACGTCTTCAAAGCAAAACCAGAAAGTCCAGTTGCCTCTTGAAAAAAAAAAAATCACCTTTGGGACAACCATGACCTAGATGACTGAGAATTTCCATAGATAAGGACTCCATAGATAAGGAAATATGCAGTAATAATATTTACATTATAAACCATCCAGAAAGTGCTCTAAAGTGCTACATGATCAGTGGTGGGATTCAGCCGGTTTGGGCAAACTGGTTGTTAAATTGCTGGCTGGCCCTGCCCCTTCCCAGCCCACCCTGCCCCTTCCAGGAATCCCCACAGCCCTCCCCCTGAGGCCCGTTTCTGCTCCCAGGAGGCTTCAGGGCAGCTTCCTAGGCCTGTTTTTACTTCCCAGGAGGCTTTAGGGAGGTTTCCTAGGCCCAAAACGGGGCATGGGGGGTGGTGCATCCCCACTGCAGCCTGTTTGTGCTCCTAGGGGGGTGCAGGAGGCCAAGTGCTGTCTGTCACACACCCCTGGCCACGCCCACCATGACCACACCCACCTAGCCAGTCATTAGGGCAGAGAACCGGTTGTTGAATTATTTGAATCCCACCACTGTATGTGGTGCTATATAAGCCTAAATGGTATTGCTATTGCTATTCTTAGTAATTCGTGTTCTTTTAGTTTCGGTTAGACCCATTCTCGTGCTTAAAATTTTCAATAAAGCTATATTAAACCAAAAGCAAGTATCTTTCCCCTTTTATCTTACTTTTTCCTCGTAATCACAAATAATGGAGCTGTTCAAGAACCAGGCGTTTTCAACACTATTATCTTTCTGAGATGAATTGCTCCAGCTAAATGGTTGTTAGGCATTACAACTTATAAACAGTGAAATAGAATTCTTAAATAGCACACGGCAGAGTTTGGGAAATGAGTCAAGGATTTTATCTTTCTCTCTGAAGCTAAGCTCCAGATTTGTACCCATGAACGTATTTATCAAATATATTAGCTGCACCGAATGAAACTTCTGATCTCAAAGGGGAAAGCAAATGAAAACATGGATGGGGGTATTGAAAAAGAAGCCCTTTGTACAGCTGGTCCTCGAGTTACGACCGCTCGCTTAGTGACTGTTTGATGCTATGACAAACCTCTCTGTAACTATTAACTATTGAAAACACCAAGATAGAGATCATTCTTACTAAGTCAACCAGATAGGAAACCCTACCAGATAAGCTAATTCTACATTATTGTAAAGCTACATTAAGGAAATTTTGCAAGTTTGAAAGAAAAATTTTCCTACAGTCTCCTATACAATTTGAGAAACTAGGGAGGGTGTCTTCCAGGGGTGAAATGCTCCCGGTTCGGACCGGATCGCCCGATCCGGTAGCGATGGAGGCGGGTGGTTTGGAGAACCAGTAGCAAAAATCCCTGCCTCTCCCTATGCCCAGCTGAGCCGCACAATCATCAGAGGCTTTTTTTCTTTTAAATGGCTCTGACGATCCCAGCTGAGTTGCCTGATTGTCAGAGGGTTTTTAAAAAACCCTCAGAGCCTTTTGAAAGCATTTTTTTACAACCTCTTCGCCGAAGAGGTTGTAGAAAAAATGGTTTTAAAAGTAAAAAAAAAAAAATTGGCCATGCCCACCCAGTCACATTACCCCACCACCACCAAGCCACACCCACAGAACCAGTAGTAACAAATTTTAGATTTCACCACTGGTGTCTCCTGCCCATTATCCAGCTCTGGGCTCTGCTGTCTCTTATCTGACAACCCTAAGGCAGAATAACAAAATAACAGAGTTAAAAGAGATCTTGGAGGTCTTCTAGTCTGACCACCTGCTCAGACAGGAAACCCTATGCCATTTCACACAAACAGTTGTCCAATCTCTTCTGAAAAACCTCCAGTGTTGGATCACTCACAGTTTCTGGAGGCAAGTCATTCCACTGATTTATTGTTCACATTGTCAGGAAATTTCTCCTTAGTTCTAGGTTGTTCTAGGTCTCCTTAGTTCTAAACAGCATCTATTTGCCCTGTCTGCCAAGTTCTTTCTCACATACCATTATAATAACCGTATTCATTGTAAATTCTGGATGAGCTGGTTCGTCCTTAAAATCTGAAAATCTGAAAGAACCTACCTGAATTAACACGGTTACTGGTTTTCAAAGAGAGATTCATCAGTATATATACCTAAGTAATTTATCAGCAGTTTGTGCTTCAGTGAAAAGAATTGGGAATGGGAATTCAACTCTTGAAGAGACAACTCTTCCTTTCACTTTCAGCTGAGTTCTTGCTGATATTGAGGAGAGCTGCTGATGTCAGGAAAGGTAGCCTACTCTTATGCAATGAGCAACACAAGACACTGAGATTAGCAACTTGATTCATTTCAAAATCTGAAACAAACCTGCATCATAGCAATCGACATCCCTCCTGTCCATAGTTCAACTGGCTGAATTGAGCCTAAAGAATTCATCTTCAGATGAAGAATTCATCTTCAGATGAATTCACAATCAATCAATCAATGAATCAGAATAGATCGGGAAGGGACCTTGGAGGTCTTCTAGTCTCCAAGCAGGAGAACCTATACCCGTGATGGCGAATCTATGGCATGCATGCCACAGCTGGCACGCGAGCCGTCGCCCAGCTCAGCTCCACCATGCATGCGTGCGTATGCCTCCCGCAGGCCGGCTGATTTTCGGGATGTGCAGGGGGTGGGGCACATGTGGGAGACGCACGTGCAAGCACAGGGGGAGTCACACGTGCATGGTGGGGGGAGGGGAGAGTGCCGGGAGGGCGACACCCCCTTCAGCTTGTTTTTGGGCCCAGGAGGCTGCAGGGAGGACTGCTAGGCCCAAACGGGGTGCAGGAGGTGCAGCGTTCCACCCATGGACCGTTTTTGGGCCAAGCAGGCTGCAGGGAGACCTGCTAAACCCAAAATGGGGGTCGGGGGTCGTACATAGATACATGGGGGGGAGAGGAATCATGGCGGAGCATGTGCGCATGCGCGGGGGCAGGGGAAATGTGGGGGGGTCTTGCGTGCATCCGTAGGGGGAAGCATTACAATATGGGTGCCAGCACGTGCGTGCACTGGCACACGCATGCACACTTTCGGCACACAATGAGAAAAAGGTTAGCCATCACTATATACCTATACCATTTCAGACAGTCTCTTCTTAAAAACCTCCAGGGATGAAGCACCCACAACTTCTGAAGGCAAGCTGTTCCACTGGTTAATGCTTCTCACTGTTAGGAAGTTTCTCCTTAATTCCAGACTGATTCTCTCCTTGATTAGTTTCCATCCATTATTTCTTGTCTTGGCTTCTGGTGCTTTGGAAAATAAGTTGACCCCTTCCTCTTTGTGACAGCCCCTCAAATACTGGGATCCTGCTATCATGTCACCCCAGTCCTTCTTTTCTCTAGACTAGCCATACCCAATTCCTGCAACCGTTCTTCATATGTTTTGGTCTCCAGTCCCTTAATCATCTTAGTTGCTCTTCTCTCCACTTTTTCCAAAATATCAACCTCACAACAAATGGAGACTCTGGATGATGGGTCTTCCAGCAAAGAACTGTGAATTTATTCTTAAAAGAACTTATTCTTTTATCCTTTGCCTGTAGCGAGTAGTATACATTCTTTTCCCTGTCATCTTAGCCTTTCTTTGACCTATTCAGTTGCTGGGACAAATGTGATTTGCCGCAGGGCAACTGACCGGAACATGCTTGTAAACGAGTTGCAATCCTTAAATCTCTATCTGATCTGATCTTGATGAATTGCTTCCCAGTCCTAGGCATCGGTGTATAATGTTATCATACTGCCAGTCGCAAACTCTGTTTTTCCATTCCCAGCGCAGGCAGTCTTTGACTTACAATAATTTCTTTAGCAACTATTTGCGAGTCAATGGTACTGAGAAAAGTGACTTAAAACCGGTACTCACAATAGAACAGTTGCAGCATCCTCATGGTCACATGATCAAAATTTGGATGCTTGGCAACTGGCATGTATTTAAGATAACTTTTATTGTCATTTTTTTAATTGTGAGCACACTGGCCCACATTAAAAATGAAATTCTGCTGCCTGCTCTCAAAAGAAAGTATATATCTACCCATATACTTACATAACACAGTTATATACATGCCATACACACATATCCTGTTTCCCTGAAAATAAGACCTATCCTGAAAATAAGCCCTAGCATATTTTACGTGTGTGCCTAATATAAGCCCTGCTCCAAAAATAAGCCCTATTTAAGAGCCTGAGCAGCCCACCGCCTGTCCATTCTGGTTGCTTGTGATGCTGCAGCCACAAGGTGAGGTGGGGTGGAGCTGCCTCATGCGCCCCGCACTGGCTTACCTCAGGGTCCCTGCAGTCAGGCCCTCCATGCCCCAACTGTTGTGGTCCGCCAGCAGCCTGCGGAGCTGGCAGCGGAGTCGGACAGTGACGAGGCTGGGGAGGAACATGGGCCAGTCCTGGAGTCTGGGGAAGGCCCAGATGAGGGCTCTGCATCGGAGGCAGAGATGGGGCCAGGGCCATCTGGGAGTGATGCGCAGACTCCAGAGCCCCCAAAGTCAGACAGCAGAGAGGCAGAGGAACAGGAGGAGCCTGTTCCTACTGCACGCATGTGCAGAGCTGCCAGAAGGCAAGAGCAGCTAAAGCGAAAGGGACGATTTGGGAGTAAGGCCAGGAGATTATTGCCCCTCCCATAAGGCTTAAAAGAGAAACAAAGGCACTTTGGCAGGAAAGCAACGTTGCTAATTCTGTTGCCAGTTGGCATCTCTTGTTTGTTTCTGAACTTCGTGGGGCTTTGCCTAGTAAGGCTTTGGAAGGGTGTCAAAGAAGATAAAGGCTGGTGATTATCCCGAAGGACTTCTTCTGAATGACTTTTTTTGCAAGTAATTGGGACTCAGCTGGGAATGAACGTAATTCTCAGCTGTTACAATAAAATAGGTTAATTTGGGACTAATTGTGCCTTGTAATGACTCAGTAAGTCTAGGTCACAACACCGACAACTGCCTCATGGTGGCAGCACCAGCACCCATGTGCATCAGAAGCCCACATGACCACTGGCCCACTTCTTCTGCGATGCAACTAAAGGGGGACGCCTATTGAAAGAAGCCTTGTTTTCCAACAATAACTCCATCAAAGGCACATTGACCTGCTACCGAGTTACCAAGCATTGAGGAACCAAGAATATCCTGCAGGATGAGCAGAGACTGATTTCTATCAGGGAGTAGAGATCGATGGCACACACCCACCCACCCAATTTGGGCATATAGACTTGTCCTGTGGAGGCATACCCAGCCTGGGCCAAATGCCGAGGAGCCTGGCAGAGCAGTGTTGTGGTCCATCAGCAGCCTGCAGACCTGGCAATGGAGTCAGACAATGAGGAGGCTGGGGAGGACAATGGGCCAGTCCTGGAGTCTGGGGAAGGTTCAGATGAGGGCTCTGCATCAGAGGCAGAGATGGGGCCAGGGCCATCTGGGAGTGATGCGCAGACTCCGGAGCCTCCAGAGGCGGACAGCAGAGAGGCAGAGGAACAGGAGGAGCCTGTTCCTAGTGCATGCATGTGCAGAGCTGCCGGAAGGCAAGAGCAGCTAAAGCAAAAGGGACAACTCGGGAGTAAGGCCAGGAGATGATTGACCCCTCCCATAAGGCTTAAAAGAGCAGCAACGAGCCGTTGAGTTCTTTGTAGAAAATCAATGTTGATTCCTGTGCTTCTTGTCAGCGTTTCTTGAACTTTGTGGGGGTTTTGCCAAGAAAAGCCTTTGGCAGGTTGCCAAAGACATCAAAGGTTGGTGATATGGCTGACAGACTGGTTATTAAGAATTTTGTTTTGGACTAAGCTGAGAATGAATTAATTCTCAGCTGTTTTAATAAAATAAGTTTGTTGAGGACTGAATTGTGTTTGGTAATCACTACTTGGGCCTCGGTCACAACAAACAGCTACAAGCCATAATAGACATGGGTAATGAGGAACGAGCCGGGTCGGTTACAAGATCATGGGCAAAACAACAAATGAAGTTGTTTGATATATCAAATGTGCCTGTGAGGTAGAGGAGTGGTGGTTTGTGGGAAGGGGCCAGAGAGAATGCCGTTAAAGCAATATCTGACAGCTCAGCATCATTCCCTGAGGATGGGCAGCCCAAGCGGTGCATGATAGGGGAGGAAGCACAGGAGCTAAGCCTCCATCGATTACATGTCTGAAGTAAAAACGACAGAGCTAATTATAGGTGGGAAGTGGGAGGATGGGTCTATCATGCGTGCAATGGCCAAATTGATCAATGATGCATAAAGGCGAATATCTCTTCAATGTTAGTTTTTGCACTGATGATGTTAGCAACGGCTGACGAAAGCTAAATGGATAATATATATTTTTTCCAATGACGCTGTAACTTTAAATGGTTCTAAGTCAAGGACCATCCGTATGTGCGACTCTGTGCTCCTGAAGAAAACGCAGGGTAGAAATCAAACAAATCATTTGATTCAGTCCACATCCTCTTGATACCGTTAAAAGATGCACCTGTGAGTGTGCAGAAGGGCATACTGGCTCAGCGGTTCCATTCAATGCATCAAATTAATTGGGTGTCCAGTTCAAAAGGATGACTCGAGTGAATCAGAGCTTCATCCAGACCTAGTAAATTGTTAGCGTGTTGGTGTCTAAGTTAATCTTTGAACAACAAAAGAGACCGTTGACAAAAATTGGGGCTCATGAGCGTTAGCTTTCTGGAAGCTTGATATCCACCGAGCATGAAAAGAAATATCTTCAGGATAACAGTAGTAGAACAAAAGAATCAATTACTCACAGTAGATTAAAAGAATGAGGTGGGGGAAAGAGCTGGGAAGGTAAATTTGGAATTTGTAGGCATATCACAGCTAATTACAAAATAGCTGATATGATGGAGCCTGTCAGTTACAAAGCACAGTAGTTATTTGAAAGCCAACTGGTCAACTCGTTGTCATCTCAAGACCTTCAGGAACAAACTGTCCAGTGGTGGGTTCTTCCCGGTTCGGCCCAGTTCAGCCAAGCCGGTAGCGGTGACGACATGAAGTCACTGAACCAGTTCTCTTTGTTTGGGAGTTGGGCCCTCCCACCCCTACCCCCGCATTATTCTTACCTTTTATTTGGCCCCACCCCCAATTTTTCGCTGCCTCCCGAGTCCCAGCTGATCAGCTAGAAGGAAAAAAACTGTTTAAACTCTTGCCACGGGGCTTCAAAGGGCCGCCCTACAGCTGATCAGTGTTAAAAGGCAGTGTGGTGGTAGACCAGTACGTTCGAAAAACAAATGGGTAGACCGGTGCCTCCAAAAACAAATGAGTAGACTGGTGCCTCCAAAAACAAATGAGTAGACTGGTGCCTCCAAAAACAAATGAGTAGACCAGAACGCTCCAAGAACAAATGGGTAGACTGGTACAGCTCTGCAAGCAGTTAAAAGCCTGGTAGACCAGTACCTCTGCTAAATCCTAAAGAATTGTCACATGACCATCAAACGATGCCCACAAAATAATGCCCACAGAACCAGTAGTAAAAAATTTTAGAACCCACCCCTGAAACTGTCCCATCCAGATTTAATTTTGTCTTTTCCTGGGTTGGATACTCTTCAAAACAGGATTGAGCTCTAAGAAATCTTCAGAGCGTTCTCGTGGCATCTCCATCAACCCCAGAGGCATCCTCGCAAATAGAGATACTGTTAAAAGCTGGTGCATTGTCCATTCCTTTTTTTTTTAATTAGAAGAATGTAATTAGATTAATTAAAAGAACCTTAAGTAGATTTTTTCCCAAATTAGCAGGGAGCATCTTATGCACCAAAGGAGGAGGTCTGCAGGCACATGGATGCTCACAACCATTAGATTACCTATTGCTGATTTAAACTTCTATCACAACAGGTGTTCTATTGTGATGGCACAGTGGTTAAAATGCAGTATTGCAGGCTAATTCTGCCAACTGCCAGCAGTTTTTTTCCTGACTGGCTCAAGGTTGACTCAGCCTTCCTTCCTTTTGAGGTCGGTAAAATGAGGACCCAGATAGTTGGGGGCAATGTGTTGACTCTGTAAACTGCTTAGAGAAGGCTGTAAAGCACTGTGAAGCAATATATAAGTCTAAGGTCTATTGCTAGAACAATTAGACCTCTATCTCTTGGGAAAGATAACAATAGCAATAACACTTAGACTTATATACTGCTTTACAGTGCTTTATAGCCCTCTCTAAGCAGTTTACACAGTCAGCATATTGCCTCCAGAAATTTGGCTCCTCATTTTAGCCACCTTGGAAGGCTGGAAGGCTGAGTCAACCTTGAACCTGGTGAGATTCGAATTGCCAAATTGCAGGCAGCCAGCAGGCAGCAGAAGTAGCCTGCAATACTGCACTCTAACCACTGCGCCACTGTGGCTCAAGATATAATCAAACCACAATAACAAAGCACTTCCTTACTTCTCTTCTATTTATTCCTCAGGACGCCAGCTATGATTGGATGTTCTTTTGTGGTGAACCGGAAGTTCTTTGGGGAAATCGGTCTTCTTGATCCAGGGATGGACGTTTATGGTGGAGAGAACATTGAGCTTGGAATTAAGGTTGGTGAGATGATTACAACAAAGTGATTCTTCTTCCTGAGGTAGCTTAGTAAGAGCTTGTAAATTGAAATCTGATTCTAGTTACTAAGTCTGCATTACTATTAATCTTCTCATCGTTCCTATCACCCATCTCCTCTCATTTAAAACTGTATGACTATAACCTTGTTGCTGGTATCCTTACGATTTATATTGACTGTTTCCTAATATGATTTGATTGCTTATTTGTTCCTTATGACTATCATTAAGTATTGTACCTTATGCTTCTTGACGAATGTATCTTTTCTTTTTATGTACACCAAGAGCGTAGGCACCAAGACAAATCTCTTGTGTGTCCAATCACACTCGGCCAATAAAGAATTCTATTCTAGTCTATTCTTCCTCCTGGATCATCCTTTTCGTAAATAAGTGGCTTCTTTCCTTAAACAAATATTAAGTCTTGCCTCCTAGTGTTTCAATGTTTAATATAGCTTTCAAATAAAAGGATGGTGTTTTTTCCCCAAATTGATTCTCAAGAGTCACATAAGCTTCAGTCCTAAACCTCCCAATGAAATTGATAGTGTTTCTGCATAAATACACATTGTTGATATATACATGTGAACATCTCTAGAGAAATATTAGCTGGTATCAAGTTCTGTCTGAGATCAAATCAGTATCGTTCTCTAAATCGTAGGAATTAATTAGCTATCACTCCGAAGAAGTAAAAGATAATAAATGTTCACTGTTTTCTTCGCTCTGAATCTAAGGTTCACTTTAGTCTTCTAGAAGATTTCTGTGTTCTGCTAATCAGAAAAGCCCAATTAGATTTCTTTGAGCACTCAGGGGTATGATTAGAAAGTACACTCTCCCTTCCATCCCACGTATTGGTGAGCAACTGGTGAGACCTTTTGCACACCTCAAGGAGAAATAAACAGATTAGAAATTTGTTTCATTTAAAATGTTTTTATTTCATCTGTCGTGCATCATCCCTGAAGACCGTACTATGCAGCAACACACTGTGATATTGTGGCACTATGCAGACAATCCCTTGTAAGCAGTATATGGGAGTAACTCATTTTTTGGGGGGTGGGAGATGGGAGTTGTTCAAGTTATTTATGGTTCAAGTCATTGAACCGTAAGTTAAACAAATGAGCTCGGTCTGCATTCGCAGTCGCAAACAAATTAACTAAGGTTAGCAGTATAAGATGAATCTATTGTTTGATTGCTCCTGTGAGATCCTTACTTGACCTTCTACCAACACAGCCAAGCTAATGTTATTGCCCAGATCCTGTTGCAATCATGGTTTTCATTTCGTTACTCATCCTTGTTTCTTCCTCTTTCTTCTGTCCAATCTGTTGCTAGGGACTGATGTACTTTGATTGACATACTACTAGAGTGACTAGATGGAGTAGGCAGCCATAGAAACTAATAAATATATACAAGAACATACTTTAATATAAACATGTATTACAGTGGTGGGTTCCTCCCAGTTCGGCCCAGTTCGGCCGAGCCAGTAGCGGTGACAATATGATGTCACTGACTCGGTTCTCTTTGTTCAGGAGCTGGGCTCTCCCACCCACCCACCCACCGCATTATTCTTATTCTACTCTTTTATTTGGCCCCGCCCCCAATCTATTTGCTGCCTCCTGAGTCCCAGCTGGCTAGAAGGGAAAAAACTGTTTAAACTCTTGCCCCGGAGCTTCAAAGGGCCGCCCTACAGCTGATCAGTGTTAAAAGGCAGTGTGGTGGTAGACCAGTGCACTCGAAAAACAAATGGGTAGACCGGTGCCTCCAAAAACAAATGAGTAGACCGGTGCCTCCAAAAACAAATGAGTAGACTGGTGCCTTCAAAAACAAATGGGTAGACTGGTGCCTCCAAAAACAAATGAGTAGACTGGTGCCTCCAAAAACAAATGAGTAGACCAGAACGCTCCAAGAACAAATGGGTAGACTGGTACAGCTCTGCAAGCAGTTAAAAGCCTGGTAGATGAGTACCTCTGCTAAATCCTAAAGAATTGTCACATGACCATCAAACCACGCCCACAAAATAAGCCACGCCCACAGAACCGGTAGTAAAAAAATTTAGAACCCACCCCTGGTGTATTACTATCAGAATCAGGGATGGTATTTACTTACCTTCGCTACCGGTTTGCAAATGTGAGCGCGCATGTGCGCTCGCTCATTTCGCTCGCGTACACCACCTCCGCATATGCGCAGAACCTTCTGCACATGCCCAGAGCATCAAAAATGGGATGTGATGACATCTGGGTGGGTAGGTGCTGCAGCTGCTGCTACCAGCTGGCCCGAACTGAATAGAACTGGCTGAATCCCACCACTGATCAGAATGATATAGATTTGATGACTGTAAGAATATGATTAGATTATTTTTTTTAATCAAGTTTTATTGGTTTTTTTCTCCCCTAACAGCCCCCCACATATTTTATGAAACAGAGTATTGACCATATCGTATCGTATCGTATCATATCATATACAACTTGTCATATCCAAATATATTTTACTTAGTTACAATTTCTGCCAAAGTGTTCTTTTTCCATATTTTTTTAATCAAATCTTAATATTCTATTCTTATTTCTATAAACAGCATCTTCTTTCACCCTCAAATTCTATTTTCTCCGTTTTTAATCATATATATTCTCTTTTAATTTTTAATAATTCATTTTTTATCCTAATATATTTAAACATGTTCGGGGATGCCTTTCTTCCAGTTCATCTTTTTTGTTTTACAGCAATCTTTCTTCTCTTTCTCTTCCTCTCCCTCCCTTCTTTTATCCCTCCTACCTACTTCTTCCCTCCTCTCCTACTCCTTCTCTACTTCCACTTCCTTTCTCCCCCTCATCCTTTCTCCCCCATCTAACCTTCTCTCCTACTCTTATTTCCCTTTCCTTTCTTCCTCTTCCCTTTCTTCTATTCCTCTCTCTCATTCTCCCTTCCTTCAAGATTAGATTAGTTTTGTATGTCTAAATAATATTGTGATTGGTATTAGAATTGTGTATTGAAACATTGAATAATGAAATAATGAATTATGTATCTTAAAACAAATAGATGCAAAGTCTTTCTTTCCTTCCTTCCTTCCTTCTTTCCTTCTTCCTTCCTTCCTTCCTTCCTTCCTTCCTTCCTTCCTTCCTTCTTCCTTCCTTCCTTCCTTCCTTCCTTCCTCCTTTCCTTTCCTTTCCTTTCCTTTTCTTTCCTCCTCCTCCTCCTTCTTCTCTCTCTCTCTCCCTCCCTCCCCCCCCTCTCTCTCCATAATGTTGTAATGAAGAACATAAGGAGCCTTATTAATGTTCGACCTGTTCACTGTTTGATATGTTCACTGAAGAGAAAGAGTAGGGAAGCACATTACACATTATAATCACTTAACTTCAATGATGTTACCTAATTTGGCAATGAAACTTCTACAAGAAAATAACCAAGCTTGGAAAGCACCAAGTATCCCACAGTTCCATCCGAGCTACTAATATTCTCTTCTATTGCAACATTACAATCATCATCAGCTTAAGTAAGCAACTATCACACAGAAGAATGGGAGGGGGGGAGTTCTTAATACAGAGAATACGATTTTGAAGCTAATGGGCTTGAAGGCCAGATAGCTGCCTTAGGAGACTTTTCTTGATAGTAAGAGCTGTTCAATAATAGAAACAGCTTCCTTGACAGCCATCTATAGCCTCCTGTGCGATTTGATATCATTAGATGACACTATTACAACCACACTATTACAACCAGTGCCCATGAATGCGATCTGTGGCTAATTACACCCCATTTGCACCCTAGGAAATAAACTCCCCAATCATGCTATCAATGCAGCAGCATTCATCTTCAGTGGCATGAGTTTTACTGATTTTTTTTTTCCCACCCGTAAAATAAGCCAAATGAATGCCACCCACTTCCCCACACCAGCCTCTGCTGCTTTCAAACTTACTCCCACCCGGCAGGCTGAAAATGAGTTCAGGCCTTGCAAGCAACAGTGGTTATCTCTCTTTAGCAGCAATTAAAATGTCAAGCTAATCTTCTAGGTCATAAATCGAGTTTAAGTTCTGTAGATTTAAGTTTTGTTACCAAGCAGGCTGTGAACAGGGCCAGGCAACGAGAGACCGTACAGGTAGTCCTTGTTCAGCTACCATAGTCGGGACTGGTAACTTGGTCGTTAAGTGAAGCAGTCAATAAGTGAAACTGCGACTGTGTTTAGGATCTGTTTCCCTATGACTATCATTAAGTGTTGTACCTTATGATTCTTTTTTTAAAAAAAGGTTTTTTATTAATCATTCAAAATTAAAAACACCGGACATAGATATGACATCACTGGTTCTAAATATGTTATGTATAAATAACGTATAAGGTTAAAGAATTATATTATAATATTAACTTTAACATAATTTGTATTAGTTTAATGTGTTGTACCTTATGATTCTTGACGAACATATCTTTTCTTTTATATACACTGAGAGCGTATGCACCAAGACAAATTCCTTGTGTGTCCAATCACACTTGGCCAATAAAGAATTCTATTCTGTTCTGTTCTGTTCTGTTCTGTTCTATTCTATTCTATTCTATTCTATTCTATTCTATTCTATTCTATTCTATTCTATTCTATTCTATCTTATTGATAGAAGAGAATATTTATAGTTCAGGGTTGAGCTGTGGAATCTCTCTGAGCTTGATTCTTTTCTTGCAGATTTCATTACCATGGTGCATTGATGATGTTACCTAGTTTGGTAACATCTGCAAGAAAACCACCAAGCACTTAGAGAGCACTTAGAATCTTATTTCAGCTTTCCTTTGCTTTACAGATCTGCAAAGGTTGTAAATGCAAGGATTGGTGGCGAAGTTACTTTTTCATCACCATCATAACTGTGAATGGTTGCTAAATGAGGCAGTTGTTAAGCAAGGACCAGTGTTTGGAAGCAACCTGACAATAACAAAGGTTTCACAAGAGGAATTGTCAGAAGCCATTCTCCAGGCTTATTTGAGAACTCAATTAGAATTTCCCCTTGGCTTTCTGCCTCTTTAAGGTGCTGTTATCTAGCCAGGTTGGGTGGAGAAAGCTTCTGGAGACCCTTCCATATCTTGGTGGGATCTGATATACTGTATTTTTCGGAGTATAAGACACACTTTTCCCCCCCCCCTAAAAGCGGCTGAAAATTTGGGTGCATCTTATACGCCGAATGTAGCCCTGCCCACCCTTCGGCCCCCACCCTTCGGCCTCCGCACATCCTCTTCCTGGCTGCAGAGATTGTCACAGACAATGGCCTGCATTTTTGGGCTCCACGCCTCGTGTTTGCAGCCTCTAAACGTTCTGTTTGAGAGCTGTTCAAGGCTGTGGGGATTGCCAAAGCACATCACCATCGATTGCCATCTCTGCGCATCGCGTTTTCGGGCTCTGCGCATCGCGTTTTCGGCTTCTGCATGCCCCGTTTTGAACAGCTCTCAAACAAAATGTTTGGAGGCTGAAAACGCAAGGCACAGAGCCCAAAATGGCAACTCGGAACAGCTGCTGCCTTGTCTTAACTACTTCTGCACTTCGCCTGCTTGACTCACTGGAGCTCCCTCTGACGATCAGCTGTGCTTTTGAAGCTGCTTATCAGCCCCAACGTGGTGCGTGTGAGCGAAGCGATCGTGCGCGCACGTGCACTCACAACCAGGAACTAATGTGCTGAAGCTGACCAGGCTAAGGACACTAGCCAGATGAATGCCTGGTAGGCAGAGGCAGATTTTTCCCCCCCTATTTTCCTCCCCAAAAACTAAGGTGCATCTTATACTCTTATACGCTGAAAAATACGGTACTTGGTTCCAGGCTCCTCTTTTTCACTGATGAGCATGTCACCACTGGGAGTCTTCCTTCAATTTCCTTCAACTCCTTTTCTGCTCCTTCTGTTCTTCTTCAGCTTCTGTTGAGGATTCAGGAGAAAAAGCCACAAGGAGAAGAAATTGAGAGATGAGATTGGTTGGTTTTAGTGTGCTGTGGGCACACGGTGGTTGTGATTTTCTTTGAATTTGATTTAATGCGATTTATATACTTGGTCATTCTTGTTTGTAAAGCTTAGGATATGATGTGAAGCAAGACAAATCCATTTTTAATAAATCAGGGTCAAGCTAACCATGACTTAGCACAGTGTGTAAATTTCATCAGGTATTAAAGACAGAGAGCAATCAATGTTAACAAGATAAACGGAGAACTCAGACTTGGTGGATAGCAAAGGAGCTGCACTGCAAGAGATCTTAGGATGGAGATATTTCAGCTTGACTTGGTCTCTTTTCCAAAGCAGAAAATGTCATGGTGTGGCAATAATTTCAGTCCTCTTCCATCAGCCTCTGAAAGACTCCAAATGTTAGAAATGGTTTAACTAACAAAGAGCAAGGAAAGAAAAAAAAAAGAATTTCCCAAATGGTACTTCCTATTTTTAACTCCCAATTTATCATTAAACTGATGACAATGCATAGGTCGCTGCTTCAAGAATAGGCAAAGTGAAATTTAAGGGAGGCCAAATCAAGGTATTTGCAAGCCATGTTGATTTTAGATTTGCATTCATTCATAAACATGCCTAGTTCTGGTTCTGCAATGTTTTGTGTTTTAAAAAAAACAACAATCGCATAATGTATATATTTTCTGTGAAGTCCTTGGCATTCTCTGAGCTTGGTTGTTTGCTTGCAGACGTTTTGCCAGCCAACCAGGGCCGGATTTTCCTATAGGCTAACTAGGCTTCAGCCTAGGGCCTCAAGATCAAGAGGGGCCTACATTCAAATTGTTAGCAAAATTAAAATTACACTTTCACTATAGGTGAAAGGGCCTCATAAGTGGAATAGCCTAGGGCCTCTTTTCATCTAAATCCGGCCCTGCAGCCAACTAGGTAACACCATCAATGCTAATGAATGTGGGGTTTGCCCCCTACAGTTTCCCTGTTGAAACTATGGTTAACTCCATCCATATTAATATATCTTTATGTATTTCTAAAGATATGGAATCTAGATTCATTAATTTGTATGTCCATTTGGTGGTGGCGATTGGTTTTTCTTGAGTGCAAAATAAAGTCTCCTATAAGTCAAGTTTAGGATGATGCAGTGGCTCAGCGGTTAAGATGCTGGGCTTGTCAGTTGGAAAGCCTGCAGCCCAGGTTCGAGACCAGAGCAACACAAGATGGGGTGAGCTCCCATCCTCACCTCAACTCCTGCCAACCTAACAGTTCAAAAACATGCAAATGAAAGTAGATAAATAGGCACCACTTCGGTGGGAAGGTAACAGGGCTCTGTGACATCATGCTGGCCATAGGACCACAGAAATGTCTTCAGACAGTGCTGGCTCAATGGCCTTGAAATGAAGATGAGCACTGTCCCCTACATCAGCAATGGCTAGTAGAGTAAAATCTGCAGGGATTCCTTTACCTTTCTTTATATATATAAGTATGACTCTGTATTGACCCATTCATGAAGTTTTCTTGGCAAGATTTCTCCCTTAAATTTCACAGTCTAGCATAGGAAAATCCCAGGGCATCCCCAGCCCTGGGATTTTCTGGTGCTCTCCTATCTAACTATTAATCAGATCCAACCCAGCTATGCTTTTGAAGTTCCTGCCCATTGTATTTTGCGTGGACACATATATTGCAATATATAGGTAAATGCAAAATTTGAACAGCAAACCAAACTGCGTATTAGCTCGGTAAGTATAGGTGAGAGCAATCCACTTGGAAATATAAACCAAATAAATCCACAGATGAGTGATGAAATTCAATTTTTTTTACTACTGGTTCCATGGGCGTGCCCTGGTGGGCATGGTGTGGCTTGGTGGGCATGGCAGGGGAAGGATACTGCAAAATCTCCACCCCATTCCAGGGGAGGGATACTGCAAAATCCCCATTCCCTCCCCACTCCTGGGGGAAGGATATTGCAAAATCTCCATTCCCACCCCACTCTGGGACCAGCCAGAGGTGGTATTTTCCGGTTCTCCGAACTACTTAAAATTTCCACTACTGGGTCTCCAAACTATTCAAAATTTCTGCTACCAGTTCTCCAGAACCTGTCAGAACCTGCTGGATTTCACTCCTGCCACAGATGAACATCCCAGTCGGAAAGGCAGTTATGAAGCTGTAGTAACTTTGGCGAGCTGGAAATGGCACAAGCATTTTCTATGATCCTTAATTTGCTACGAAAAGGAGGCATGGAAAACCCATTTTTAAAATGTGTCAAGTGTGGGTTGTGTAGACATACAAATAGCACAGCTCTTTTTGAGCTGCAGTATAAGGGGGAAAAAATGTTATGGGATAGACACGGCTTGTCTTGTTAGATCTGATGCAGACGATCTATCTTTCTGCCAGGAGTTGGAAAGTGTTTTATTACTGTGCAATCTCAAAGGTTACTGTGAATCACTAACAATAAAAAGCACACTCCAAAGCTCGGAAAATGTCAGCGGTTCAGTTTGTAGTATTTGCTTATTCCGAGGTGCCTTGATGCTGCTTCAATAAACTCTTGCCAATCTCAGCCCACAGTCTCCCATGTAAATTCTGAAGGGAATTTGATGCCAGCTGTTTAGCCCGATTGTGAAAAACAGATATGACAGGCACAAATAACCAGAGCCACACGTGCAGAGTTCAATATAACTACTTTATTGTGTTCTGCCTATAATGCAAGAATCTCTTGCAAGGGAAGGTTTCTAAGGGAAACCTTCCCTTAGAAACAAATAGATAAGGCCCCAAGGAACTGGTAGCTATTTCATTGTTTTAGCAAATGGTTAATGTTATAGATAATGTTATCCCTTGTGTTTTGGTGGTTTCTGTACACTGCCCAGAACAGTAGTGGGTTTCAGTAGGTTCTGACCAGTTCTGGAGAACCGGTAGTGGAAATTTTGAGTAGTTCGGAGAACCGGTAAATACCACCTCTGATTGCTCCCTCCCCATCTATTCTTTGCCTCCGGAGTCCCAGCTGATCGGGAGGGAATGGGGATTTTGCAGTAACCTTCCACTGCAGTGGGGAGGGAATGGAGATTTTATAGTATCCTTCCCCTGCCACGCCCACCAAGCCACACCCACAGAACCAGTAGTAAAAATTTTTGAAACCCATCACTGGCCCAGAATGATATCGTTTGAATGGGGAGGGTCATGTAAGTGCTTCAGATAAATAAATAAACAAGCAAGCAAACAAATGGATGAGACGAAATAATAAATTGTAGAGTTTAGAAGAGCCCATACAGTTAGAACAATTAACCAGTGGAACAACTTGCCTCTAGAAGTTGTGGGTGCTCCATCACTGGAGGTTTTTAAGAAGAGATTGGGCAGCTATTTTCCTGGAAGGGTATATGGTCTGCTGCTTGAACAGGGGGTTGGACTGGAAGATCTTCAAAGTCCCTTCCAACTTTGTTATTCTGTTGGCTAGTCCACTGCTTCTCAATCTCAACAGCTTTAAGGTCAGGGGTGGGCTCTAAATTTTTTTACTACCGGTTTTGTGGGCGTGGCTTATTTTATGGGTGTGGCTTAGAGGTCATGTGACTAGGTGGGCGTGGCTAGCTGGTCAGAGTCATTTCTGGAAGGTCCTCACACTTACGACCAGTCCTCGCACTTACGACCCGACTCATTTGTTTACTTTTAACACTGATCAGCTGTAGGATGGCCCTTTGAAGCTCCGCGGCAAGAGTTTAAACAGTTTTTTCCCCTCTAGTCATCAGTTGGGACTCAGGAGGCAGCAATAGATTGGGGGTGGGACCAAATAAAAGGTAAGAATAACGTGGGGGGTGGGGGTGGGTGGGGGAGAACCGGTTCGGTGATGTCATATCGTCACCGCTACCGGCTCTGCCGAACCGGACCAAACCGGGAGGAACCCACCACTGTTTAAGATGATAGGACTTCCTCAGAAATCCCAGCCAGCAAGTAACAGGAATTACAACAATAAGATATCTAATGAAGTAATTAAGACAAAAATGACTATTTTATTAAAAAAAAGCAGTCTTTTTGCTCAATCTTTCTAATTAAAAAAAAATTACCTGATTTTTTTGGGTTTTTTTCTGACTCTGACACATACAATCTCACAACTGAGCCTACAACAGTAATCTGAGGCGATTTTGCAATTGTCACATGAGTTCAGACAGGCCTTTGGTGCTGTCAGGGAAAGCAGCCAAATCTCTCAAGATTTCACAGTTTAAAAATGCTTAGGAGCATTTTCCCCCCCACCCCCCAATCAATAGGAGATGGGAAACTGTTAAACAGTGTGAAGAATGCTGTGTTACTAAGCCTGCGTTGAGACTTTAATCCTTCATAGAATATTTTCTTTCATTAAATATGATTTACAGTATGAATTTAAAAATCACTTTCCTCTCTTCTCTTTATCGGAGAATAAGTGGGGGAATTGTACTTTCAGACTTGCAAGACTGATGTCAGCATTACCAGATAGACCAGACAGGAAACGTGAATAGATGAACAAATTCTACTTTATTTGTGAAAGCTGTATTAACAGAATCTCTTGCGAATCTGAAAGAAAATTTCTTCTACAGTCTGAGAAACTAGGGAGGGTCTTTTCTGAGCCTCTTGCCCTACCCATTGTGGCAACCAAAACTGGATGCAGTATTCCAAGTGTGGACTTAACAGTGCAGTATAAAGCAGTACTAACGCTGAGATTAGAGATTAGAGATTAGAGATTAGAGATTAGAGATTAGAGATTAGAGATTAGAGATTAGAGATTAGAGATTAGAGATTAGATTAGATCAGATCAGATCAGATCAGATCAGATCAGAGAGTTGGAAGGGACCTTGTAAGGTCATCTAGTCCAACCCACCGCCCAAGCAGGAGACCCTAAACCATTTCCGACAAATGGCAGTCCAGTCTCTTCTTGAAAGCTTCCAATAATGAAGCTCCCACAACTTCTAAAGGCAAAGCTGGTCCATTGGTTGATTGTTGTCACTGTCAGAAAATTTCTCCTTATTTCTAGGTTGAATCTCTCTCCTTGACCAGTTTCCATCTATTATTCCTTGTCTGGCCTTTGGGTGTCTTGGAAAATAGCTTGACCCCTTCCTCTCTGTAACAGCCCCTCAAATATTGGAACACAAGTACTGTAGACTAGCCATGCTCAGTTCCTGTAGCCGTTCTTCATATGTTTTAGTCTCCAGTCCCCTAATCATCCTCTTCTCTGCACTTTTTCTAGAGTCTCAACATCTTTTTTATAGTATGGTGACCAAAACTGGATGCAGTATTCTAGATGTGGTCTTACTAAGGCTTTATAGAGTGGTATTAGTACCTCACTTGATCTTGATTGTATCCCTTTGTTAATGCAGTTTAGGATTGCATTGGCTTTTTTGGCTGCTGCTGCACATTGCTGGCTCATATTTAACTGGTCGTCCACTAAGACTCCAAAATCCCTCACTTCACGTGATCTTGATACTTGATACCTGATATCAGACCTTGTGATGTAATTTTGGGATGATTCGTGTCATGATATCATCAAGCATTACTATTTTGGTAGCCCTGTAGCTTGCCACTTTTTCCTGGCCACTTTTTACAGAGGCACGATTGAGAGCGTTTTAATGAACTGCATCACTGTTTGGTTTGGTGGCAGCAGTGCCTCAGATAGAAAGTCCATACAGAGAGTGATAAGGACAGCTGAGAAGATTATAGGAAGCTCGCTTCCTGTTATTCAGGATACTGCTGATAAGCACCATGTGGTTCGAGTTCAAAGCATTGTTAGAGACCCCACACCCCACACTTTATGATCTGTTTCTGTTGCGCCCTTCTGGGAGGAGGTTTCCAAGTATTTCTAGCAGGACTACCAGATTCTGTAACAGCTGTGTTTTCTATGTCATCCATCTGGTAAACTCGCAAGATTCGTTTCTCTCGCCATGTACATGTAATCATCCAAACTAAACTGTGTTGTTTCTCCATGTCATATAATATAAGTGGGTACATGCATAATTTTGTATGTATGTATGTATGTATGTATGCATGCATGCATGTATGTATGTATGTATTTATTTATCTTGTCATGTTTATGTTGTGTACATTAGAGGTGGAGACCCTTTGAGAGCTATATGCAACAATATTTCATTTTAATGTATGCCGATTAGTGTACATTCACAGTGACAATAAAGTTAGTCTAAGTCTTCTAAGTCTAAGACTACAGATGCTGCTGAGCTCCAAGTTAAAAAATTCCCACATTAAAAGTTTTACAAAACAGATATTAACAATAATAATTGTACGAACAATGGGGGTGTCTGGTGTGCTGCTGTGAAAATGCATTTTACATTTTACAGCTTAGAATTCTTTGGCTCCGTGGGGATAAACATTTAATTTGCATACTAAAACTGTTTTTCTGGGTTCATGTAATATACTGTATTGAACCATGAACTAATTCCAAAGATGGGGTTGCCCTAAACCTGTGATGGCGAACCTCTGGCATGTGTGCCAGAGGTGGCATGCAGAACCCTCTCTGCTGGCACACGCGCCGTTGCCCCAGATCAGATTTCCATGGCGTTTCTTTCGTGAGTTTCTGTTTCCCTGCAAACGACAAAAAAGAAGCTCATGAAAGAAAAAGATCTTACCTCTTGCTGCATTACCGGTGTTGGGATGCCCTGCCTCCTGCCAGCCAGCTGGTCTTCAGGTCTCTGCTGCGCATTTCTGCATGTCCGTGCATGGCATCGCATGCACATGTTTGCGTGCATGCACCTTTCAGTCTGGGCATGGTGCACGCGTGCAGTTTGGGCACTCGTTATCTAAAAGGTTCGCTATCACTGCCCTAAACCATCAAAATCAACCTCTAAAACCTAAGCAAAAACCAGACAAGAATAAAGTCATTTGATCGATCTTTAATCAACTGGATTATTTGACTTTGTGAACACTCCCTTTCTGTCTCTCTTTTTCTCTCTTTCTTAAATTCACACATATTGTTGCTTCCCTATTAAGCAGGAACTAACCACAGATTAACATCTCAAGTATGGGATTCAAGAGGAGCAAGGAAGAATATTTGTTGGGCATTCAGGGCTGGTAATTTTTCTAGATGCACATTAGCTGAGTTAAGGACCAGATAAAGTAAACATGTATTTTGCATTTTCCCAGATAAAATAGTTTTAATGACTGCTGTGAGCAATGTTGTGCATGATATCCATCGCTGATTTCGTTCCTTCACAAACTCTGTTAGTGATGCTCTGGGGGTATTTGAACAGCTGCTTGCTTTGTCAGGGAATTGGTTTCTGTGCACACACAGACACACAACACACAACTAGGTTTATTGCTCAGGAACACATGCACACACACGCACAAACATACATTTGGCTCTTGAAAAAATATGGCATGATTAAAATGCTTGATCGTCATGTCCAACTTTCATCCCAAACTTCTTGATAAAATTCAAAATTCATTTTATTTCCCAGGCACAATGCAGCTTGAAAAGAACAATAGAAAAAAGAAAGAAAGAAAAGGATTCTCTATAATGAATGAGCCAAAATAGAAAATAAAGCTAGGCTGAAATTTTCAGCCCAATATCCTACTCCACATTTTATTCAAATAATAATTCCCCCCCCCCCTCTGCTTTTCTTCCTTGGTGCAAACCTGGCTATTCCTGTTGTGGTATTCATCTCCAACTAGAGTTGCAAACAGGGGCATTGTTGTGTTTCTGTGTCTGTGTGTGTGTATTTGTGTTGGTGTGTGTGTTTGTGTTTGTCAATTATTGAAGTGCCACTGCATTTTTAAATGTATTACAACGCATGTAAAAATAATGATGAGCCTTCAGTTCCACAGTTGCGACCACTGTCTTGCCCAGGTAGTCCTCATTTAGCGACTGCTTTGTTTGGCAATCGTTCACAGTTACAATGGAGTTGAAGTAGTGTACATTTAAAAATATTTAACTATTTCACGATCAATCCTCACATTTGCAGATCTGTAATCAAAGGGAAGGTAAAGTAAGATCGTTAAGTACAATCACAGTTTCATGCAGCAACTACCTAACTTTGTTTATTTCTTTATGTGTCACATTTCTGAATCACCCATCACCCCCAAAGAGATGGGTGATTGATGACCAAGTTGCTGGTCCTAATTATGATTGCTAAACGAGGACTAACTCTACATCCAGCCAATGCCCACTGGTTGTAAATGCCCATGAAATCTGGTCAGCTTTCTCCTGTAAAATTTCCCTCCCCACTTGCTTCTCAAAGCCTCCCCAATTTCAATGCCTCCCCAATTTTACTTTTCAATGTCACAGTAAAATATTACACTCTGTATCCTGGATGGGTACCATTCTTCCTTTCCCCAACCCTCAGCCCCTCACATCCTTCTGAACTGTCCTCACAACAGGATTTGATAATAGTTGAAGTATGTTTAACTTGATTGCATAGGGGACCATGATATGATTCTATATCAGTTGTAATCTCTTTTAGATTTTAATTCTCATCTGACTTGAATTAAGCACTGTAATAGCAGAAATGTTCCTTCTGAAATATCTCAGGTTTTCCGTGAAATATCTCAGGGTTTTCACTAATAGTTCACTATACTATTATAATAATAAAAAAGAAATATATTGAGGTTGGTGCTATTGCTTTTTCCTCCTTTCCTTTCCTTTCCTTTCCTTTCCTTTCCTTTCCTTTCCTTTCCTTTCCTTTCCTTTCCTTTCCTTTCCTTTCCCCCTCCCCTTTCACTTCCCCTTTCTCTACCCCTCTTCTCTCCTCCCTCCCTCCCTCCCTCCTTTCTTTCTTTCTTCCTTCCTTTCCCTTTCCCTCCCTCCCTCCCCCCCCTCTCTCTCTCTCCTAAGCAATCCCATTCTTCCCTCTTTTTGATTGAACTAAGCCTGACTTTCTATAATTCAAATAAGTGGAACACTTTTTTAAAGCTTTTACAGAATTCAAGTCCTACTAGGGGCAATACACTGATGTTATCAGAGTTAGGAGCAGAATTTTCTTCTTTTTAAAAAATGTCTCTTCTCTCCTTCCTTCTTCTCCTTACCTTGTGCATGTATTTCATTTCTTTAAGCCAATGAATCATCAGTCTTGGACACTTAATGCATCTCTTTTATTACTCCTTAGTTTTGTTCCCCCGAGATTCTTAACCCAGCTGACCACAATCCCACTCAGATCTCTTTCCTTGTTATTCTGGCAGCATATAAACTTAGTAACTAGGTTAAAAGTCTTCATTCAGAGACTTGTCAATTTTCTAGAGGAAGTACCTAATATCTCAAGAGCCTTTGTAGCGGGAGAGCACAGATAAACCTTCACAACATCAGCAGCTCTTATGTATTGTTCAAGCAGGCGGTAACGGTTGTAGAAATAATGGGAAGGAAGAACGAGAAAATCAATCTCCTCAAAATACATGCAATATTCATCCCCTATTCTCACTGGGTTGTTTTTTTTTTTTAACCACACATTCAACCACAGTAGAAATCTTTGTAGCAAGATTCTAACTTCTTTCTTAAGGAAATATGCAGAGCCAATTTTCCAATCTGCTCACTTGCAGAAAAGAAAGCATACAGGTAGTTATCAGAATAACAGAGCTGGAAAGGACCGTGGAGGTTTTGTTGTTGTTGTTGTTAGTTGCAAAGTTGCGTCCGACCCATCGTGACCCCATGGACAACGTTCCTCCAAGCCTTCCTTTCCTCTACCATCCTCTGGAGTCCATTTAAACTCAGGCTGACTGCTTCAGTGACTCCATCCAGCCACCTTGTCCCCTTCTTCTTTTGCCCTCAATCTTTCCCAGCATTAGGCTCTTCTCCAGGGAGTCCTTCCTTCTCATTAGGTGGCCAAAGTATTTGAGTTTCACCTTCAGGACTTGGCCTTCTAAAGAGCAGTCAGGGTTGATCTCCTCTAGGACTGACCGGTTTGATGGCCTTGCAGTCCAAGGGACTTGCAGGAGTCTTCTCCAGCACCAGAGTTCAAAGGCCTCTCAATTCTTTGGCGCTTAGACTTCCTTATGGTCCAACTTTCACAGCCATACATTGCAACTGGGAAAACTATAGCCTTGACTATACGCACTTTTGTTGTCAGGGTGATATCTCTGCTTTTTAGTAAGCTAAAGGAGGTTATCTAGGCCAACCCCATGCTCAAGCAGTAGACCCTAAACCATTCCAAACAAGTGGCTGTCTAGGTCTTCTTAAAAACCTCCAGATGGCATCTCCCACCGGCACGGATCTCCAAAATGTTCCCCAATACATCTTCACTCCGCTGGAAATGCAAAGAATAAAAAGGGACATACTACCACATGTGGTGGTCGTGTCCCAAAGCCAAACAATTCTGGAATAATATCAAAACCCAATTGGAACAAATAACAGCTCAAAAAGTACCACTAAGACCAGAAACATATTTATTAGGCATATTTACAGGTAATTATGACAGAGAAATAATATATTTGATCACACATATTTTGACTGCCTCAAGGATCACTTATGCACAAAATTGGAAGTTGGAAGAAGTCCCAACACAAGATAGAATAATATCTAAAGTCATGGAATGTGCTGAGATGGACAGACTCACCAAGGAAATTCAAGGAAAGGAAGAATCTGACTACTACCTGGTTGGCAAAGGTGGTATCAATTGTTAGAGGGAAAAACCAAAACCAAAAGAGGATCCTAAAAGAGTAAAACAAAATTCTGTACCAAATAAGATATAACAATGCATAATTAAATATTAAAAAATAATATCGTTATATAAGGTGAGAGGAAGGAATACATATCAAGGAATTTAGGTTATTGATGTTGGAGGAAATCAGACATTACGTTTAGATGTTATTTATGTTATTAATGTCGTATTTGTCACATTTGTATGTGTATGTGTATGTGTATTTTGTGTGTTTATATATGTAATAAAAATTTATTTTAAAAAAAAAAACCCTCCAGTGTGGGAGCACCCATGACTTCCAGAGGCAAGCTGTTCTACCAATTAGTTGTTCTCACCGACATAAAATTTCTCCTTAGTTCTCATTCAATTCTGTCCTTGATAAGTTTCCATCTGTTACTTCTCCTGCCCTCAGGTGCTTTGGTCGACCCCCTCTTCTTTGTGACAATCCCTCTAATATTGGAAGACTGCTATCATGGCACCCCCTGGTCCTTCCCTTCTTTAAATTAGACATACCTAGTTTCCCCAATCACTCATCATATGGCTTAACCTCCACACACCCCCAGTCACCTTTGTTGTTGTTCTTTGCACTCAGTATTACCACATTTTGGAATGGAAACATTTGATGATATGCAACAAAGCTTCCAAGAAAGGACTGGAAGATGACAGCAACATTTATTAGAGAAGAACTGTAGCCAACAGAAATACAAAGCGTCATGGAGAATAACTTTGCAGAGGAGATCACTGATCAACTGTCTGGAGCAGAGAGAGAAGGGTTTATTTAACAGAATAACAGAGTTGGAAAGGATCTCGGAGGTGTTCTAATCCAACCCCATGTTTAAGCAGGAGAGCCTACAGTATACCATTCCCTAGAAATGGCTGTCCAAACTTTTCTTAAAAGCCTCCAGTGATGGAGCACCCACAACTTCTGAAGGCATGCTGTTCCACTATTCATTGTTCTCACTGTTACCAAATTTCTTCCTAGTTCAAAGTTGCTTCTCTCCTTGATTAGTTTCCATCCATTGTTTCTTGCCTTGCCTTCCGGTGCTTTGGAAAATAGGTTGACCTCCTCTTCTTTGTGGAAAAGGCTAGCTGCCTTTGAATTAGGTTGGTTGGTGCAGGGTTAGCATGGCCAAATTGGGAGAGGGGGAGTTATAAGTCATAAGTCATAAGTTTATTTGTCAAGCATATATAAGATAACAGGTAAAAGTATAAACATAATTTAAATATATAAAAAGAGTAAGTAAAAAGAAGTATTAGGACAGGGACGGTAGGCACTTTGGTGCACTTATGCACGCCCCTTACAGACCTCTTAGGAATGGGGTGAGGTCAACAATAGACAGTTTAAGGTTAAAGTTTTGGGGGTTTGGGGAAGAAACTACAGAATCAGGTAATGCATTCCAGGCATTGACCACTCTGTTACTGAAGTCATATTTTCTGCAGTCGAGTTTGGAACGGTTTACCTTGAGTTTGTATCTATTATTTGCTCGTGCATTGTTGTGGTTGAAGCTGAAGTAGTCATTGACAGGAAGGACATTGTGGCAGATAATTTTATGTACTATGCTTAGGTCAGACTGAAGTCGGCATAGTTCTAAGTTGTCTAAGCCCAACATTTGGAGTCTGGTGGCATAAAGTATTTTATTGCGGTTAGAGGAATGGAGGACTCTTCTCGTAAAATATCTCTGGACTCTCTCAGTTGTATTTATGTCCGATATGCAGTGCGGGTTCCAGACAGATGAGCTGAGTTCAAGAATTGGTCTAGCAAATGTTTTGTATGCTCTAGTTAGTAGTACAACATTACCAAAGAAGAAGCTATGCAAGATTAAGTTAACAACTCTTAATGCCTTTTTGGCAATGTTTTTACAGTGGGCTCTGGCACTTAGATCTTTAGAAATGAGTACTCCAAGGTCCTTGACAGAGTGAGGGTCATCTACAAGGTCATGTCCATCTAATTTGTATTTTATATTTTGATTTTTTTTTTTTGCCAATGTGCAAGACAGAGCATTTGTTGGTTGAGATTTGAAGTTGCTACTTGTTAGACCAATCTGACACATAGGGAAGGTCCTTTTGAAGGATAGTTGCATTGTCGGTGGTGTTGAATAGTTTAACATCATCATCGAAGAGAACACAGTGGCTTTTAATATGATCACAAAGGTCATTTATGTAAAGTATGAAGAGTGTTGGACCTAAAACTCTGCCTTGGGGAACACCGCTATTAACATGTACAGGATTTGATAGAGCACTTCCTATTTTGACCACTTGTTGTCTGTTTGACAGGAAGGCAGCTATCCATATATGTAGGAGTCCAGAAATGCCATAGGATTTTAGTTTTAGAAGTAGTTTGTCTTGAACTACTGAATCAAAATTTTTACAGAAGTCTATGTAAACTGCGTCTATTGCTTTGCCCTGATCGAGATGTGTAGTCCATATGTTTTTGCAATGTAGTAGTTGTAGATTACAGGATAATTTTTTTCTGAAACCTAATTGTTTGTTATCTGTGGGTTCAGAATCCTGAGGCTATGAAAATTATATAATGGAACGTTTCCTGTTTTGTCCTTCATTAGAAGAAGGTGATTGCACAATATAGGCTCTTTCCAAGGCCCATTCATAAGTCCAGAAATTTGCATAATGGTTAAAAAAAAGACATAGTAAATGGACCTGAAAAGAAGCCTCATGCCTGATAATTAGTACTAAAAGGAATTCTTGCTCTGGATCTGCCACTTTGCAAGATAAGAAAAACGGAAATAATTCTACACGATCAAAACAATTAGTTCTGGTCCTGTTCACCCAGAACATTCTGCTTGTCCAAACCACCCCTGACTCTGATTATATCTTGCTCAGCATTCCCATTTCTTCTACCCTTTCTTGCAATTCTCAGGTTTAAATGCCAGCTTTGGTGTCCTTTTAGTCGAAGCAGAGGGACTGTCTAATGGATTGATGCTGCCCTTTCTCGCAAAGCAGGGTATGAACACGGGCTCTATAAAAAATTAGATAGACTTTCAGGAACCTGGATTTGAATCTCCTTGTCGTTATACTGTATACCCTGCTAATTGCGAGCAGAAATTAAAGTGCAATCTGCATGCAGATATATGGGGCGGAGGGAGATGTAATTCCAACCCCTCTAATTGAATCCTTTCTTGCTACAAGCATTTCCATTCTCTTGAAAATCGAAGGCCTGTTTCAACTGCTCGAGAAAGCCCTCCGGCTAAATATTTGTAGCCTATGCTGGATTTACAGTGGCCACGTGTTCTATTTCACGCAAAGGATTCCCCTATTAAAAGTAACTAGTTTCTGACTGCATCCTTTTTTTTTTTTTAATATAACATTCTCATTCGATTTGATGGAAAGACAATAGGTTTGCCGGGGTTTTTTTTTCTCCTCCCAGAGAATGCGGTTAGAATTCTCATCCGCAGAGTCTTTATGCTGCGTTACACTTACCTCGTTACAAAAATGGTTAGGGGGATATAAATAGGTGAATGGCGTTCCTTTCATTTTACAAGCATTCCTCCAGCAGTTTCCACCCCTCTGGCTTTCTACACTTCAAGGAAAGTCAGCAGGAGGGACACTATCTTGTTGCTGTTGCATACTTGGAGAAATTTGGACAGCCAGTCGCCTTCAATAAGGAACTATGTTGTAAGACACCATTGTGAGAAATGGTAAAGGAACTGTCAAACATCCAAAGTGTAAAAAAAAAGAGAGAGAGAGAGAGAGAAAGAGAAAGAAAAGGTGCTTTGGCAGGGCAAGCAACTTTAGAGAAACTGAAAGTGCAGAGAAGAGCAGCTAAGATGATTAAAGGCCTGGAAACTAAAACATATGAAGAACGGTTGCAGAACTGGTTATGCCCAGTCTGGAGAAAAGAAGGACTAGGGGCAACTTGATAACAATATTCCAATATTTGAGAGGCTGCCACAAAGAAGGGGGGGGTCAACTTATTTTCCAAAGCACCAGAAGGCAAAACAAGAACCAATGGATGGAAACTAATCAAAGAGAGAAACAACCTGGGATTAAGGAGAAGCTTCCTAACAATGAGGACAATTAACCAGTGGAACAGAAGTTGCCTTCAGAAGTTGTGGGTACTCCATCACTGGAGGTTTTTAAGAAAAGACTGAATAGCCACTTGTCTGAAATGGTATCGGGTCTCCTGCTTGAGCAGAGCCTTGGAGTAGAAGACCTCCAAGGTCCCTTCCAATTGTTTTCTGATTGATTGAAGTTATTACTATTTATTTAGCATAAGGCAGTGTTAGAATAGCCAGGAGAGTACAATGCTAATACAGAGTAGTAATTTGGCTGCCTAAGACTGCCAGCCCGTTTGGTTCATGCTTGCACACTTTCTAAAGTGCACCACAGGGGGAGAGCTAATTGTGTGATATTGGCACACAATTAAGAGATGGAAATGATACAGTATAGGTAGTCTTCGACTTATGGCTGATCACTTAGTGACCATTCAATGTTACAATGGACCACCCAAAAAGTACTTATGACCCATTTCCAATGTTCCAACTGCTATTTCTTTCCACCCACCATCACGTGACTGCATTTTGGACACTTGGCAACTGGTCCACCTGTTAGAATTTAGAATTTAGAACTGTTTGCAGTGTCCTGTCACCAAGATTTACAACAATTTTGCTGAAAACTGGGGTTTATTTCTGGTTTTCACCAAAAAGTGCCCCATAGCCAACAATGGACTCAAGTAACGACCACTAGGGGAAAAAAACTCATAAAAATGGATCAAGTTACATGGTGGTCCATTTTATGACTGTCACCAATTATGACCATAATGGACAGGCTCTATTACTGTCATAAGTTGAGGACTACTTGTAATGCTAATCAAGCTTGATTATTTCATGGACACAGAGTTTTCTTGGCAGAGTTGTGGAAGACATTTTCCACTGCTTTCTTTAGGGATTCTTTTCAACCTCCAAATCTAACCTATAGCCCAAATCCAACCTATAGCCTGGTATAATTTGCTCTTTGAAAGCATACTTTATCAGAAATACAGTCTTTTTTAAGACTAAGATTAAATATCTGCAATTCCTGCCATGCAGGGCAATCTCCAATCTTCTATTTGTCTTGTAGACCAAAATGATCTTGAGGTGATCCAGTAGTTTTTGTGAAGCTAATTTTCTGAACTGAATATTCTGAGTATTCTATCCAGGGTCAAAATGTTAATAACTGGAACTGGAATGGCCAGATTAATGAAACCTGAGGAAAATGGAATGTTCCAGAAAATCCCAGAGCTTTCCAGAATGTTCTGTGGAACAATAGGTTTTACACATACCTTCTTACAATCATACTTAGCCAGTTTATGTTGGTCCTTATTGACTGCCCACTTGAAAAAGTGAAAGGTGATAAACTATAGGACCTAATACAATTGAAAGTTTATTTAATTTTGAAGCAATTAAATGAATGAACATCTTAAATAATTGCTTCTGAGGTATTTAATGATTTCTCCGTTCCTGAGTATTATACATTTCAGTTGGTAAAAGTGTTTGGAAGCATCTTGAGGGCCTATGAAAAGGTTTTTGAGGTTTATGAAAGTGGAAGAAAGACAAAGAGCTATCAAAGGATGGAGCAGTAGCTTTCAAATCAGAGCTGTGTCAAAATTCTTGAACACATTTTCTTTTAATATCCACGCTTTGTGCGAAAGAAAAGAAAGTTCAATTTCTTTCCCAGAGAAGAAAACACAGGTGAAAATCAAATGCCACAGGGGTGATGTTACAATGTACTTGGTTACGAGGCAGCATAAAAGTATCTTGTCTTTCACTGCAGAGTAATAAGCAATAAAAAAATCAGAGGTTGTAGTAGACAGCCAGCCTGGTGTACTGGTAGTGCTAGATTAGGACTGGGGGAAGCCTGGCTCTAGTTCTCACTCAGTTATAGAAGCTCCCTAGATGACTTTTGACCAGTCAATGTCTCTCAATCTAACCTACACCACAGGGATATTGCTTTGAGAGAGGAAAATTGAAAAAAAGAACACTATAAACACCTTTTCTATTGTCCCAAAGGTGTTTTTTTTTTTTTCAGGAGGCAACTGGACTTCCTTGTTTTTTCTTTGAAGATGTTTCGCTTTTCATCCAAGAAGCTTCTTCAGTTCTGACAGGTTAGTGGTTGAGTGAGCTGAAGAAGCTTCTTGGAAGAGAAGCGAAACATCTTCAAAGAAAAAACAAGGAAGTCCAGTTGCCTCCTGGAAAAAAAAAAAAACATCTTTGGGACAACCATGACCTGGATGACTAAGAATCTCTACAGACCTTTTCCATTGCAATTAAGCAAATTTGCTCATCATTGGATGCCAGTTGGGAAGGTCGTAAATTGTGATCTTGTGACTGTAGCATGCTACAACCATTATAACTGTGAGACAGTTGCCAAGTGCTCAAATCGTGATCACATCTACAAAAGGCAGGAGATAATCTTCTCTATAATCACCCTCACCCTTCCATTCTGACACAAGGGAAGATGATGATGGAATTATCCTCCTTCTCCTCCTTTTCCTCCTCCTCCTCCTTCTCCTCCTCCTCCTTCCTCTTCTCCTCCTTTTCCTTCTCCTTCTCCTCCTTCTCCTTCTCCTCCTCCTTCTCCTCCTTCTTCTCCTCCTTCTCTCCCTCCTCCTTTTTCTCCTCCTCCTCCTCCTCCTTCTCCTTCTTTTCCTCCTCAAGGCATTTTTGTGTCCCCCAAGATAAATAAGCAATGAAGCAAGGGATTCATTTCAAAACCTCCATCATCTATAGGTCAGGTCATGTCAGATATTTCAGTTTCCATCTGCTGCAGCACAACACCAACTCAGAATGAGTAAAGCTGTTTCAAACTTAGAATAAGCGTTTTCTGTCAGTCTCTTTGTATTATCATTCCAGGGACATTAGTAGTGCTAATCAGTCCATCAAGACAAGGAGTCACCTCCACATGCTTGTGTCTTCTTGTATATCAGAGCCTGTTCTTGCCCTTGATGTGCAAATCAGTTAGACAATAGGCTAGACAAATATGGCAGATCTGTTCCAAGATTACCCCCTGAAACCAGGGAGAGAGAGTAATTGAAATGCCTGTCCTTCTCAGATACAATTTCTGTTTGCTTACTCCAGTGCCCTGTGATTTAACAACTGCTTCATAGCCGTGGCCTTTGTAACGTCTTCTATATTTAACAGGTGTTCCTTTGGACTTCTCTCTTTATATTGCTCATATTTAATGGATGATTAAAGAGAAAAATGCTTCTGCTTATTGCAGCCATGAAATAAGTGTGGAGGAAAGTGAAATATGTATCTCACTCTCTGCGAGAGACATCTGGTATAATTAACAAGCCACAGCGAAGATGCTAAAAATATTTTGACAAGTTGATTTTTGGAAAACATGCTGTAATACACAAACACGTACACATTCCTGTTTTTCCCCCGCTTTTATTTTAAAAAACCCTGTATCACCTCAATGTTCTGGTGAGAAGAAACACCACCTAAATTGTTGAAGTTCAGTCTAGCTAGATGGCAGTAGGTTATAGATAGTCTTGGTGATCTAAGAAAGCTAAGCAGGATCAAACACGTTTAGGATTTGGATGGGAAATAATCGAGAAATACTTGGCTACAGACTGGGAAAATGAAAATAATGTCTTCCCAAAATGCAGTAGGAATTCATCTTTATCCTCCTGCTAAGTAAAAACCACAAGGAGATGATTATGAAGTTAGTAGATTTTTTTTCCAACTCAGTGAATATTTTTTATCTTTACCGATACTTATATAGCAATAGCAATTAGATTTACTGTATATACCGCTTCACAGTGCTTCACAGCACTCTCTAAACAGTTTACAGAGTCAGCACATTGCCCCAATAATCTAGGTCAGGGGTCAGCAACCTGCGGCTCTGGAGCCGCATGTGGCTCTTTCACCCCTCTGCTGTGGCTCCCTATCACTGAAAATATGCGTCACAACCACCAATGTGTGACCCCCGCCGGCACATGATTTATTGAGTTTTTCAACCCCCAGTAGGCCAACCATGGATAAATCCCAGAAAAGAAAAGTTTCAGAAGAAAACAGAACATTTAATTCAACTATATATGCTAGTTTTGTGGCTGCTCAAGAAATAGTCAGGCACGGGAAGGGTTTTGTGGCTCCCGGTGTTTTCTTTTCTGTGGGAAACGGGTCCAAATAGCTCTTTGAGTGTTTAAGGTTGCAGACCCCTGATCTAGGTCCTCATTTTACTGACCTCGGAAGGATGGAAGGCTGAGTTAACCTTGAGCCTGGTGAGAATCGAACTGTCGGCAGTCAGCAGAGTTAGCCTGCAATACCGCATTCTAACCATTGCGCCAGCACAGCTCCTATATGTTTAAATTGTTCAGTTTGCATTTAATACAAACTAGTCTGCTCTCCCTTTATCCTTCAGAAGACAATTATAGGTAGTCCTAAACTTACAGCCATTTGTTTAGTGACTGTTCAAAGTTACAGTGGCACTGAAAAAAAGTGACTTACAATATGACTATTTTTCTTACTTATGGCCATCATCCTCATGGTCACGTAATCAAAATTCAGATGCTTGGTAACTGACTCACATATATGACAGTTGCAGTGTCCTGGGGTCATGTGATCACCTTTTGAGACCTTCTGAATAGAATAGAATAGAATAGAATAGAATAGAATAGAATAGAATAGAATAGAATAGAATAGAATAGTCCTGGTGGCGCAGCAGACTAAAGCACTGTTATTAACATCAGCTGCCTGCAATTACTGCAAGTTCAAATCTCACCAGGCTCAAGGTTGACTCAGCCTTCCATCCTTTCTAAGGTAGGTAAAATGAGGACCCAGATTGTGGGGGCAATAAGCTGCCTTTGTATAAAATATACAAAAGTATGAAGGCTATTGCTTAACGCATTGTAAGCCACCCTGAGTCTCCGGAGAAGGGCGGCATATAAATCAAATTAAAAAAACAACAACAGAACAGAACAGAACAGAATAACAGAGTTGAAAGGGGACCTTGGAGGTCTTCTACTCCAACCCCCTGCTTAGGCAAAAAAACCTATACCACTTCAGACAAATGGTTATCCAACATCTTCTTTAAAACTTCTAGTGTTGGAGCATTCACAACTTCTGGAGGCAAGTTGTTTCACTGATTAATTGTTCTAACTATCAGGAAATTTCTCCTTAGTTCTAGGTTGCTTCTCTCCTTGATTAGTTTCCACCCATTGCTTCTTGTCCTGCCCTCAGGTGCTTTGGACTAGCAAAATCAATAGGGAAGACAGAGGTGCTTAACCTAATCCAGCCCGCGGGCCTGAGTTTGATACCCCTGACTTAGAGAATGGATTTGTACTTGTACTCTTTCCCAGCTTCCTAGGCATGGCTTCAGAAAGCTTTTTTCTTTAATCAGCCGTTTCAAAAGTTAGAAACAAAAGTGGGTTCACACACAGCATACCGCCGTAGGGTAAACAGATTTGGTAACTGATGGTTCAGCAAGTTGCTTTGGCTATGTATCACTTGCCATTTGAAGAACTGAGTTCACTTTTAATATACATGATAGGAAAGGCAACTAAAAATGAAATGCTGTGATACCCCCATCATTCCGATCTGGATGGGTTTTCAGGGAAATTATGTTTAATCCATAATACATCCAAGCATTATGAACTGGATAAATTTGCATTCCAAAGTAGATAACTAAGAGATTTCAACCACATTTTTTTTTTTAAGACAAGAACTTCAAAAGCAAAAATTGCTTTGCCTTATTTAGGAAAACAGAACGCCTGGAACAACATTTCGTAATGAACATGAAAAAGTGTCTCAGATGTGCTACTGTTTTTAGTTGTTGTTTTTCCCTAAAAATTAGAAAAATAATACTGGAGCATAATTTATTTAAATGTGCATAACAGAAATGAGATCTGTTTCACTCATTCAGATTATGTTTAAAATGACTTTCACGTATGCGTTTGTTCTACTTCTTTTCTCTACCCCCTTTTTCAGAAAGTGGATCAAAATCTACATATAAGTTTTTACACTTCCTTCTTTTAACTTATTTTCCCAAAGTCATGTCTCTCTGTGTGTGCCCGTTTGGACTGAGAAGTATCAAACTCATTCTATATTCATTTCCTTTCGTGCCACAGTTTGTTAAGCGAATCACTGCCATTGTTAAGTTATTAGCATGGTTGTTAAGTGAATCTCATTGACTTTGCTTGTCAGAAGGTCGCAAAAGCTGATCACATGACCCCAGGACAATGCAACCGTCATATGAATCAGTTGCCAAATGTCTGAATTATGATTACATGATCGTGGAAATGCTACAACAGTCATAAATGTGAAAAACGGTCACAAGTCACTTTTTTTCAGTACCATTGTAATTTCAAATGATCACTAAATGAACTGTTGTAAGTTGAGGACTACCTGTAGATTGTAGCATTGCTATGTTAATCAGCTACACAAAATTGTTGTGGCCTGTCGGCCGTCGGCCCCTCCAGCAGCCAAATCAGAGGAGGAAGAAGAGGCATGTGAGTCAGGGTCAGCATCAAGGCAACTTGAGAGCTCCGAGGTGGAAGAGGGAATGGAGCTGTCAGAGAGAGAGAGAGAGAGAGAGAGAGAGAGAGAGAGAGAGGGGCAGCGCCTGGGCTGACCATCAGCCCTCAGATGGAGAGTCAACAGCCCCCAGGTCTGGAGGTGAGGAAGAGGAGGAGCAGCTGTGTCCAGTTCCTGATGCGCGGATGCGCAGAAGGCAGAGGAGAGGAGAGCAGTGGAAATCTGTGGGCCGATCCTTGGGAAGGAAGAGCCAGCACTTCTAATGAAGCCCCACCCTAGCTCTGGGGATAAAAGGCAGGGGGCGGAGATGAATACATGCAGCAGACAACTATTCATCTTCTGGACGGACGGACTTGTTAGCCTGCATTGAGAGAGAAATTTTTTGCCGGGGTTGCCGCCACTCCTAATAAAGGAATTGTCAACTTGCAAAGCTTTCAAGTTGCCATGAGCAGGAGGGTGGGAGAACTGAAGTGAATTCCATACATTCTTCCTGACCGCAATCAGAAGGAGGGTGTTAGGTTTCACAGCCAGCCAAAGTGGTTAATTGGAGAATGTGATTTATGACATGGCCAGAGAGGAGGGGAGAGACAGGGTCATAGGGGAACGTAAATCTACGTAGGATCAGTCCTGACTGCATCCGAGTATTGCTGGAATGGTGCTCCCAATAAATGAATATATTTCCCTTGAAGTTTGGATCATGGCTCATGAATTAATTAGGGCATCTTTCGGAAACTTGACAGGAATCTTTGAGTTCACTTCAGAGGTTTTGTCATGTTTTGGACACTGGGTCAGAAGAAAATCTCTGGTGCCACTATTGTTTAGTCAACCTAGGATTTTCTGTGCTATGCTTCCTTCCTTCTCTTGTTTCTGTCTATCACATCCTGTAATGGTATGTGGAAATGACCGTGGGGGACAGGAGGAAGAGCTGCACAGTAGACAGCAAAGGTCAGATAAGTATGCAGGAGGCTTGGGGGCTGACAAGGTGTCTTAGAAGGACCATTTCTGGTTTCTTGGACTGTAGAGGCAAAAGAGGGCAGAGATGCACTTTCAGATTTGCGTGATTCGGTTAATGTAACCTTACAATAATGTTAGAGGTAGTAAATCTGGATGGGCTTCTTGCCTAGATTATTTCAAAGGCAGACGTGGCCATAATTCCACTCTTTTAAATGTCTTCCATTTGTTATTTGGAAGAAGGGGAATTCAGGATGGAAAAGACAGAAAGTGGGGGGGGGAGGTACATTTCTTTTAAAATCCATTAAGAAGAATTCAGACAAACACGTTTTAGAGAAAGGCAGAAAGAAAATCAAGATATTGAAATAAGTGGTTAGGTTCAGTGGTGGGTTTCAAAAAATTTTTACTACTGGTTCTGTGAGTGTGGTTTGGTGGCCATGGCATGGCTTGGAGGGCATTGATTGGTGGGCGTGGCAGGGGAAGGTTACCGTAAAATCTCCATTCCCACCCACTCCAGGGGAAGGATACTGCAAAATCCCCATTTCCTCCCGATCAGCTGGGACTCGGAAGCAGAGAATAGATGGGGGCAGGGCCAGTCAGAGGTGGTATTTACCGATTCTCCAAACTATTCAAAATTTCTGCTACCGGTTCTCCAGAACTGGTCAGAACCTGCTGAAACCCACATCTGGTTAGGTTTAAACTTGGAGCAGATCAGGCGGGGGGTGGGATTTAACAGCACACTTTGAACAGGATCCAATCTGGGTTGGTCACCAGGACGAGAGATTTAGTCTTCCATGCTTTCATCCTTGTGCTGGAGCCCATCCTCAGAGAACTTCTCTCTAGCAGAGTGTGTGCTTTGGGTTATTCTGTGTGTGGTATTGATGTGATACTTATTATTATGTGTGGCTTTTTAGATGATGATTGGGATGTTGATGGCTGGCTGTTACTTCATTGGCTGTTGTTTCCTTGTGCTGCCAAGCCTTCGCCTCCTAAGTACTTGATAAGCTGGTGGTAAATCAGCACTCCTGTTGACATACGAGAGGCCTGTTTCCCAGGCTTCAATCACTTCCCTGGCTGTTTTTGTGCCTGCTTGTCCAACAATCTTAGTACAGTGTTTCCCCGAAAATAAGACAACTCCTGATAATAAGCCCAATCAGGCTTTTGACTGCATGCGCTAAAATAAGCCCTCCCCAAAAATATTTAACTGCATGTGCAGCCAGTCCCCGCCATTTCCTCTGGCTAGGGTTAGGAAGACAGAGCTGGAAATCAGGTAAGATGGCAAGAGGAGCCCTGTCTTGCTCCACGCGCCCCAAAATAATAAGACCTCCCTGAAAATAAGGCCAAGCACTTATTTCGGGGTTCAAAAAAAATATAAGACAGGGTCTTATTTTCGGGAAAACACGGGTAGCTGAAAAATTGAATGTATGTCCTTGTTTATTGCAATGTATGTTGAACACTTGAAAACACTTTGAACACTTGAAAGCAAGATGCAAAGAAGAAGACCAAGATTTCTGTCATCCCAGAGAACAGGATAATAGATTTAAATTATATAATCTGGTTGAAAGTTAGGAAAAATTTCTTAATGGTAAGAATAGTTACAGTTGATGTGTACTGCCCAGAATCCTCTTTTGATATATTTGATAAATAAGTAAATTAACAAATAATTGAATGGTGGAACCAATTATCCACAAAGGTAGTGAGTTCCCATTTACTGGATGTTTTTTAAGGGAGAGTAGAGTGCAGTTTACCTAGAATCAGTCCTGCTTGCCTGCCACTGAATTCAAAATGAGTTTAAGCAGCTTACACAAGCAGAAATAGATAACCACACAAAAGAAGCATATAGATAGACACAATCCAAGTACACAATAACGATAAGAACACACAACTATGAGTGGGATCTACACCATCAGTGGAGAGGTTGTCTACTGTGCAGCTTTTCTTCCTGTCTCCCAGGGTCATTTTTGCATATCATTACAGGATGTGATAGATAAAAAGGAAAGAAGGAGGAAAGATTAGCACAGAAATCCTATGGAGACGAAACAGTGCAATGGTAAATGTCTATGGAGATTCTCAGTCATCCAGGCCATGGTTGTCCCAAAGGTGCTTTTTTCTCAAGAGGCAACTGGACTTTCTGGTTTTTCTTTGAAGATGTTTTGCTTCTCATCCAAGAAGCTTCTTGATGGTGGGGAATGGAAGGATTTATACCAGTGGTGAAATCTAAAATTTGTTCCTACCGGTTCTGTGGGCGTGGCTTGTTGGGGGGGGGAATAATGTGACTGGGTGGGCATGGCCAATTTTTTTTTTTACTTTTAAAACCATTTTTACATGTAAAACCATGTAAAAAAATGCTTTCAAAAGGCTCTGACGATCCCAGCTGAGTTGCCTGATCGTCAGAGGGTTTTTAAAAAAGAGCTTGGATCGACAGAGCCATTTAAAAGTTTTTTTCTTTTAAATGGCTCTGACCATCCAAGCTGAGTTGTCTGATCGGCAGGCAACTCAGCTGGGATCATCAGAGCTGGGATCGTCAGAGCTTGGCTCGTCAGAGGCATTTAAAAGAAAAAAAGCCTCTGAAGTTCGCGCGGCTCAGCTGGGCATGGGGGGTGGGGGCAGGCATTTTTGCTACCGGTTCTGCCTGCCGCCATTGCTACCTACTTGCCCGAGCCGGTCCGAACCAGGAGCATTTCACCCCTGATTTACACTCCTTGCAGACAGCTGGACATTTGCATTCTTTTAGTGGGTCATTAAGGTCACCTGGAGGTTTATCTGTGTCCTCAGAGTCACCTGAGTGGTGCAAATTGGTGTTGATCCTTCCTGGAACTTCTGAAAGGACTGTGTTGTAGACTGGAGATAGATTGGAGAGTTTGGACAGAGAGGATCGCTGGTTTGAAAGAGGGATTAAAAGAGGCCATCTATGTAAAAATTGAACAGCCCTCTCTCAACAGAGGAGGAGGGGTACGACATCATCTATCTCCAATCTACAACACAGTCCTTTCAACAGTTCCAAGAAGGCTCCATGCCAACTTGCACCACTCAGGTGACCCTGAGGACACAGATAAACGTTCAGGTGACCTTAATGATCTTCTAAAAGGATGCAAATGGACAGCTGTCTGCAAAAAGTATAAATCCATCCATTCCCCACCATCCAGTCAGAGCTGAAGAATCTTCTTGGATGAGAAGCGAAACGTCTTCAAAGAAAAACCAGAAAGTCCAATTGCCTCTTGAAAAAAGCGCCTTTGGGGGAGCAATGCTACAGTCTACTTTCCTTTTGTGGTGGGCATTCCTCTCCACTGATGGATAAAAACACACAACTATCAGTAGATAGGTACACCATCAACAACTCAATCTCTGAATGCTTTCCTAGATCATCAAGTTTTCACAAACTTTCCAAATATTAATATTTATTTATTAGTCATATTTCTATGCCGCCCACTCTCCGAAGACTTTGGGCAGCTTACACCAAAGACAGTATACTAAATAGCGTATTGCCCCCAACAATCTGGGTCCTCATTTTACCCACCTCGGAAGGATGGAAGGCTGAGTCAACCTTGAGCCGGTGAGATTTGATCCGCTGATCTGGGGAAATAGCAGTCAGCTGAAGTAGCTGCAGTACTGCACTCTAACCACTGCGCCACCTCGGCTCTTCAATAGAAAAGATAAGATAACCGTTATTGTCATTTTTTACTGTGGGCACTCTGGCACAAATTAAAAATGAAATTCTGTTGCCTGCTTGCACGTTATGTACACATATATAACACACATGCTATATACATACATATGTATATACCTACACCCAAACATATAAATGTTAATTACTGTCCATTTTGAATACATAACAGAAAGAGGAAGCTTGAGAGATCACAAGTCTGATATTGTATAGAACCAAACTGTGATTGAATCTGGATGTTCTGCTTTGGATGCCACAGAGCCTCCTCCCAGAAAGTAACCAGGAAAACAGGTCATGAAGAGGATGTGTAGCGTCCCAGACAATCTTGTAGACCCTATTCAAGCATCACTTATATGCTATGTCCTGGATGGAAGGGAGCAAACTACCAATAATCTTTTCTACCATCCTCACCACTTCTGCACCGCCTTCCTGTCTGAAGCAATAATGCTTCCAAATCAGACAGTAATGCCATATGACAGGATGCTCTTGATCGCCCCTCTATAGAAAGTGGTAAGGACAGGGGAAGGAAGAGGTACTTTTCCTCATATGACACAGAAAATGTGGCTGCTGCTGTGACCGCTTCACCAGTGTCTCGCTGTTGAGTGACCAAGCTCAAAAGATAGTGATTTTTCTTTTGGCAAGAGATGATTCTACAAGAGGGGAGATAGGTAGTAGTTTTAACTGTTCAGTTGTGTCTGACTCTTGGTGACTTTATAGGCAAGTGCTCTCCATATTGTCCTATCAAGCACAGCTTCTTTCAGTTGTTGGGTGTTCATCTTTGTATCAGCTTTGATGGTACAAAGTCAGTGAGTTCTTTTTGCTCCACCAACCATTCCTAATGTTATTGACTTCTCCAATAAATTTCCACGCATGACATGACCAAAGTAAATCAGAGTTAGTCTTGTAGTTTTGGCTTCTAGTGATGTTTCTGGTTTTATATGATTCAGCACCTCTCTGGTGGCTGCTCTGACTATCCATGGTATGCACAATAATTTACGCCAGCACCATAGGGGGGGTGGAGAGGTATAAAATGGTCAAATATGGGCTGGATGATGCTACTGTTGGATGGGCTCACAACTGCTCAATCATCACACCTAATGAGTGCTTGTTAGTGATTTGACCAACTTGGCAGGAAGTGATGAATGGAGTGCCACAAGATTCTATCCTGGGTCCTTTGCTGTTCAACATTGTTATCAGTGGTATGGATGAAGAATGCCAATCAAATGTGGAGATGATACAAAGCTGGTGGTTAATACTTTAAAAGAAAGAGAAAAGATTCAGAAAGATCTAAGTAGGCTTGAACAATAGGCTAAATTGAATAGTATGAAATACAATAGGAGGAAGTGTGAAGCTTTGCCTCCAGGTAGGAAAAAATAAAAATACAGAAAAGGTTTGTCAGCAGGACATGCGTAAAGGTTCTAAGGTGTTCTTGTCAACTTGAGTCACCCGTGTGAACCAGCTGCTAAAAAGATAAATGTTGCGGACTCTAGAATATAAGAAGTAATTATTCTATTCTGCCTAGTCAGATTCAACTAAGAATACTATGTTCATTGCTGGTCACTAGAGTTCAAAAAGAGAAGTAACAAAATTGAGGACATTAGAGTAGGACAACAAGATGCTGTTTGGCTGGACAACCAAGGAATGAAAGAATCTAAATATGTTGTTCTTTAGAGAAAAGATGGTTGACGGGAGATATGATTTCATTCTTCAAATATTTGAAGCTCGTTGCCCAGAAATAGCAATAGCACTTAGACTTATATACCACTTCACAGTGGTTTCAGCACTCTCTAAGTGGTTTACAGAGTCAGCCTATTGCCCCCAATAATCTGGGTCCTCATTTTACCCACCTCGGAAGGATGGAAGGATGAGTCAACCTTGAGCTCATCAGGATCGAACTGCTGGAGTGAGCAATGAGTTAGCCCTGCAGTACTACATTCTAATCACTGCGCCACCGCAGCTCAGAAAAGAAGGGTAGACATTTTCTACAGATCTAGGGGGCAGAACCAGAATAAATGGGTTAAAAAATAGAAGGAGGTTCAGGCTCAGGAAAAGCTCACTATATTAACGACGGATAGTCCTTGACCAGTGGTGGAATTCAAATAATTTAACAACCGGTTCTCTGCCCTAATGATTTCTTCCAACAGCCAGTTCACCAAACTGCTCAGAAAGTTAACAACTGGTTCTCCCGAAGTGGTGCGAACTGGCTGAATCCCACTACTGTCCTTGACTTATAACAGTCATTTAGCGACTGTTTAAACTTACCGTGGCACTGAAAGAAGTGATTTATAGTCCTCACACTAATGACTCTTACAACATCCCCACAGACACGTGATCAAAATTTGTGCTCTTGGCAACTGGCATGTATTCAGAGCAATTCCAACATCTCTGGATCATATGATCACCAATTGTGATCATCCCACAATCGCTTCTGATGAGCAAAGTCAATGGGGGGGGAGTCAGATCCACTTAATGACCATTATATTCATGTAATAACTGCTGGGATTTGCTTAACAGCCACAGCAAAAAAAGGTAATAAAATCTCTTAACACCTGCCTTGCTTATCGTCAGAAATTCCGGTCTCAATTGTGATGCTACGTTGAAGACAATCTATATCAGCCAGTAAATCGACTATCAAATGAAGTGGTATACATTTTTTTTTCTCTTAGAGGCCTTCAAACAGAAGACAGCTAGTCTTCTATAAGGCTTTACTCTCATGGATCCTGCTTAGGGCATGAGATTTGGGTAAATGACCTCCAGGATCCCTTTCAACAATATGACCCATTCCCTTGGGATTTACCTAAAGAGATCTATGTGTGTCACTCAAGGCTGGAAAGCAGTGGCTGGATAATAGAAGGAGGTAAAGTAAAGATGTTTAAGAGCCATTGAGCCCAATCATTTACTCAGGGAGGAAATCTAAATCAAAGGATCCAATTCAGATAAGTGCCTGGTGTCAACCTGAACATGTCCAGTGAAAGAAGAGCTGACTACTTTGCTGGATAATTGGTCGCAATGTTGAACAGTTTTTACTGGTAGGAAAGGATTCCGGTTCTAATTTCCAATGGGACTTCACTTTCCTATAAAACTCATTAGTCGGTGTCCCATTTTCTGGAATAATTATGATCAGACATTGACTTTTATGAGCCATCCTTTCTAGTTCCTGAAAAAACACCACTGCATCTCCTTTGGGACTTGTCTACTCAGGGTGAAATGTTCCCATTTTATGGGAACGTTTCATTTCACATGACTTCATGACTTCAGCCTATCAGATCTGGGCTAAAAAAAAAATTGAATGAGCTACATTTGTTTGTTTGTTTGTTTGTTTGTTTGTTTGTTTGTTTATTTATTTATTTGATTGATTGATTGATTGATTGATTGATTGATTGATTGATTGATTTATATACCGCCCTACTCCTGAAGGACTCAGGGCGGTGAACAGCCAAACAGTAAAAAATACATAGATACAAAATTCAAAAAACAAAATAAAATCGAATTAAACAATTTGGCCCAGACAAATTAAAACACCCCAATCATTTAAAAACTGATTAAAATTTGCATAATTAAAAAGAGGGAAAAGATTAGGCCAGGCCCGCCTGGTGGAATAAAAAGGTCTTAAGAGCGCGGCGGAAGGTGCGCAGATCCGGGATCCTCCATATTTCCGGGGGGAGCTCGTTCCAGATAGTAGGTGCCCCCACAGAGAAGGGTCTCCCGCTGGGGGCTGCCAGTCGACATTGTTTGGCCGACGGCACCCGGAGGAGCCCTTCTCTATGAGAGCGTACCGGCCGGTGGGAGGCTATTGGTGGTAGTAGGTGGTCCCGTAAATAACCAGGTCCTAAGCCATGGAGCGCTCTAAAGGTGGTAACCAAAACCTTGAAGCGCACCCGGAAGACCACTGGGAGCCAGTGCAGCTCGCACAGGAGAGGTGTTACATGGGAACGCCATGTCGCTCCCATTACCCATTACATCATCATCATCATCTTTCTAGCATTATTCCTGCAGGTGCAGGATCCACTTTTCGGATCAATGAATAGAATAACAGAGTTGGAAGAGACTTTGGAGGTCTTCTAGTGCAGTCCCCTGATCAAGCAGGAAACCCTATACCACTTCAGGCAAATGGTTGTCCAATCTCCTATTAAAAACTTCCAGTGTTGGAGCACCCCACAACTTCTGGAGGCAAGTTTGATTAATTGTTAACACTGAGTAATTGTTCTAATTGTCAGGGAATTTCTCCTTAGTTCTAGGTTGGTTCTTTTCTTTATTAGTTTCCATCTATTGCTTTTTGTCCTGCCCTCAGGTGCTTTGGAGAGAGTAGAGTAGAGTAGAGTAGAGTAGAGTAGAGTAGAGTAGAGTAGAAAGAATGGAACGGAACGGAACGGAACGGAACGGAACAGAATAAACAGAGTTGAAAGAGACCTAACTGCTATTGCTATTGCTATTTAGTGACCGTTCAAAGTTACAACGGCCACTGAAAAAAGTGGATTATGATTGTTTTTCACACTTACGACTGTTGCAGCATCCCCATGGTCACATGATCAACGTTCGGATGCTTGACCCCTTGTAACAATTGTAGTTTCCCAAGATCACGTGATCCCTTTTTGCAACCTTCTGACAAGCAAAATCAATGGGGAAGCCAGGTTCCCTTTACCACCATGTTACTAACTGCAGTGATTCTCTTAACAAGTTTGGCAAGAACGGTCGTAAAATGGGGGCAAGGCTGACTTGAACAACTGTCCTACCTTGGGTTCAATTGTGGTCATACCTGAGATTACCTGAGAGCTGAAAAGTGTACTTCTGTCGATCCATCCCCTCCCCCGCAAAAAAATAAAAATGCATTTGCTTCCTTTGCAATTACATCATCAGCTACTAGTCCGTGACCTTTTCCTCAAACCCCATTTACTAAGCCATCTGATGTCTGTGCATTTCACTTTTTCTCCTGTCAGTGAAGAACTTTGCACTTCCTTCTGTAAAAATATCTTTCTCTTCTTCCTGCTCATTTCTGTATTCTATCTGGGTCATTTGCAATGTTATTTCTGTCTTAGGTGGTGTGGGCTGTTCCCCCCAATTTTATATCATCTGCAGATCTGCTAAGTATTCGCTCCGTCTCTGACATATCCATTTGCTCGCTCACACTGATGGGGTTATCCATTATCCCTGACACTCTTTTTTTTTTTTACTCTCTATTCTGCATCCCCCCCCCTTCTGTCCTTTCCATTTCTTAAACGGACTTCCATCTTCTCTCCTTCGTTCCTGTTTTTTTTTATCTGCTGATGCCGCTACGCAGGAAAATTTGCTTTTCTAAAAGGTCTCAATAGATTATTTGAGAGAAGACTTTTCAAATTAGGCCAATGGTTGTAGGTCCTGGTGGTAGCTGACACCCAGGACAAAAGGTTTGGGGTGAATTTGGAGCTTGTGTTTCATGAGAAATAATTATCACTTTAAGGAGATGCAAAAGCCGTCGCTCTTTTCTGTGCTTATTCCTCCCCAGCTCTACATATTTCTTCAATTTTGGGTGCTATAAAATTAATTAACTAACTAATTAACAACAGTAACAAAAGCCTCCCAAGGTCTTAGTTCCTATTTTTAGGATTTTTCTAGGGGGAAAAATGTGTTTATGCAAAAGGGTGGTGGGTAGGAAATAGATCTCTTGGTTTGTTTTATTTTTTCAAGGACAGACCGTTTTGTAATATTCTTAGTGATAAAAAGGAGAGTAGAATGTAGATGTCAGCCTTGAACGTTGTGGTTAGAGTAACCTGTCTTAATGAATTAAATCTGTATCCAGCTTTATCTGGAGCACATTAGCCACTAGGTAAATGGCCATAGGCTACAAAGATGGGAGTTGCAATTCACTGTTATTGTAGACAGGATAGAATTTTTAATATTGGAAGATACATACTCATTATCTTAAAGGGACGCAGTGGCTCAATGGCTGAGACGCTGAGCTTGTCAATCGAAAGGTCGGTAGTTCAGCGGTTCGAATCCCTAGTGCCACGTAACGAGGTGAGCTCCTGTTACTTGTCCCAGCTTCTGCCAACCTAGCAGTTCGAAAGCATGTAAAAAATGCAAGTAGAAAAATAGGGACCACCTTTGGTGGGAAGGTAACAGCGCTCCTTGCGCCTTCAGCATTTAGTCATGCCGGCCATATGACCACAGAGACATCTTCGGACAGCGCTGGCTCTTCGGCTTTGAAACGATGATGAGCACCGCCCCCTAGAGTCAGGAACGACTAGCACATATGTGCAAAGGGAGCTTTTACCTTTACTTTATTATCTTCATTCTTAAAATCTTACTTTCTTGGAGGTCTTATTATGTGGATTGGGGTAGAAAATCTCAAATTTTTCTTTTTGACTATTTTCATTTTTTATTTTAAAACTGGCCTTTATTTCTGGTTTTCAGCAAAATCACTCCACAGCAAACAATGGGTTTGCTTAAGAAGTGCAAATGCGCTTACCAACCATGGTGAATCACATAACATCTGCTACAAAAAAATAATAATAGTAAAATCTGGGTGATTTTATGATCACCTGTTTTATGACCATCACAATTTATGACCGAAATGGGCAAGCTCCATTACGGTCATATGTCAAGGAATACCTGTACATCATCACTTGTATAGGCCTGGTGTGAACAAGTCAACTTTATTTATTTATTTTTTTAAAAAATTATTTTATTTTATTTTATTGAAAAGACAGTGCCATGTCAGGACAACAATGCAAATAAAGCAAAGCCAGAGAGAGACCAATGGTAAATCTTAACATATATGCTTATTAAGGAATAACCCTTGAGTAGCAAAGGTGTGTACATGAAAGCGGTTGAGAGTAGTTATGAATAAGCACAGTCACCACACAGATACACTGAGTCGTGTTACAGTTTACACAGTCCAATAAACAAAGTCTTCATACCAGTCGTATTAATCATACACAGTAAACAGTTCTTCTAGAGTTGCAAACAGTAAGACAGTAAGTCAGATAGAGATATCAGAGAGCAAGAACAACAAAGAGAACAAGCCATGTTTCTAGCTCCCTCTTAAGGACATTGGCAATAGAGCTAACCAATCAGTACACAGTATGATACAATACAGCAGTCTTAAAGCTATACAATACAGTACAATATAATGCAAACATACATTGATGGTTTATATATTGCCAACCCAACAAGTTAGGTAATACTCATATTCCTAACAATGCTAATAACTGTAATTGTGCTATGTTAACAGTAATTGCAACAATACAACAACAAAAAAGGAAATAAAAGAAAACTTCAACTAAGTTTCTACTTACATTAGCTTATTTACAAATTTTTCCATATTATATCCATAGTTTTATACATCTTTGTTGTACTGACATTCATAATCTTCCCTCTCGTTTCTGCCTCTGGTCTCTATCCATTCATAAAATTTATTCCATGTCCTGTAATATTTTGAGTCTTCTTTATCTTTAATTTTTAAAGTTAATCTGTTCATTTCAGCACAATTCCAAATTTTCCTAATTATGTCATCATCCGGTGGGGTGTTCATATTTTTCCAATATTTAGCATATATAATTCAGGGGTGAAATCCAGCAGGTTCTGACAGGTTCTGGAGAACCGGTAGTGGAAATTTTGAGTAGTTCGGAGAACTGGCAAATACAATCTCTGGCTGGTACCAGAGTGGGGTGGGAATGGAGATTTTGCAATATCCTTCCCCCAGGAGTGGGGAGGGAATGAAGCGTTTGCAGTATCCTTCCCCTGGAGTGGGGTGGGAATGGAGATTTTGCTGTATCCTTCCCCTGCCACACCCACCAGGCCACCCCAATGATGCCCTTGTCCCGCTGTCTGGAGGCCGTGCGGATCTGGATGGGGAGGAACAGGCTCAGACTCAACCCCTCCAAGACTGAGTGGCTGTGGCTCCCGATGACCCGATATAGCCAGCTGACACCATCACTGGCTATTGGGGATGAGATCTTACCCCCCTCAGAGAGAGCTCGCAACTTGGACGTCCTCCTGGACTCACGGCTGTCCTTGGAAGATCATATGACAGCCGTGGCCAGGGGGGCCTTTTATCAGGTTCGCCTGATCTCCCAGTTCTCCTTTCTGAATCGGGACGCCCTGCGCACAGTCACTCACGCCCTCGTCACTTCCCGGCTGGACTATTGCAATGCTCTCTACATGGGGCTCCCCTTGAGGAGCACCCAGAGGCTCCAGCTGGTCCAGAATGCAGCCGTGCGAGTAATAATGGGGGCGACTCATCGCTCCCATGTAACACCCATCTTGCGCAAACTGCACTGGCTCCCGGTGATCTTCCGGGTGCGCTTCAAGGTGTTGGTTACCACCTTTAAAGTGCTCCATGGCTTAGGACCTGGTTATCTACAGGACCGCATTCTGCCACCGATTGCCTCCCACTGACCAATAAGCTCCCACCGAGAGGGCCTCCTCAGGGTGCCATCAGCCAAACAGTGTAGGCTGGCGACCCCCAGGGGGAGAGCCTTCTCTATGGGGGCTCCAGCCCTATGGAATGAACTGCCCCCAGACATATGAAGGATCCCCGACCTCCGTGCCTTCCATCGCGCTCTGAAGACCCTATTATTCCAGCAAGCTGGATTGACAGGATAAAGGTTTTTAAATTGGGTTTTGATAGGGGTTTTAAATGATCTTAGTTGGATGCTTTAAATTTGGCCAAATGATTGAATTATTTTAATAAGCTTTTAATTTTGTTGTACATTGTTTTTACCATGGCTGTTCACTGCCCTGAGTCCCTCGGGAGAAGGGCAGTATATAAATATAATAAACTAACTAACTAACTAACTAACTAACTAACTAACTAACTAACTAACTAACTAACTAATTGATATAATTCTAGCTGCTGTGAACAAGTCAACTTTATTGAACATTCAATTCCTCCTCCTCCTTCTCCTTCTCCTTCTCCTCCCCCCCCCCCTCCTCCTCGCCCCCTTTATAGCATCCTTGTTATCTGCCCAGTCACTTCTGCATTTGATTTCATACATATTTGAGGCCATGTAATTGTCAGAGTCAGTTTGGCTGTATTTGTTCCTGCTTGGTCCTTATCTTCCACCAACACACCTTGAGGCCGAGTCCTTCAGGATCCAAAAGGTGAGTTCTTTGTTCCTGCTTTGTAGTTAAAGGAACGACAGCAATTTATTTCTTGGGAAGGAGTGAAATCAAACACGGGCTCGGATGCAGTGTGCAATTCTGCAAATCTTCCCACCACCACCACCTCAAGACACACGGCTTTGAAATGCAACACCACACATCTTCGGCACCACACTTCTGTAACAAAATTAAGTTCAGAAGCTTTCCTGTCAGCCCCATCTTCCTTTCCCTGGAGCCTCTTCTAAGACAGGAAGTTGCAGAGCTCATGTACAGCTTGGCTCTGGATTGCAATTCAACGCCTTTAAAAAGTTAAAGAGGAGAGACAGCACTATAAGAGTCCTGGGTCCATATGCCTGATAACAAGAAAGACAGAAAAAAGTGGGGGAGAGTGAGTGGAGAGAAATGAACATTACGAAGAGAAAATTGGCAGGGGAGATAAAATGGAGGGCTGAAATAGCCAGTATGTGTTTTTGTGTATGGACCAGGCTCCAAATTAATTATTTATTTTTATTTTATTTGTTTGTCAAACATGTACAAGGTAGCAAGTATAACTATGAACATAAGCATGAAAAAGAGGAAGTAAATACAGATAAATGGGGACAGTAAGACAGGGACAGTAGGCATGCTGATGCGCTTATGCACGCCCCCTTTACGGACCTCTTAGGAATGGGGTGAGGTCCACGGTAGATAGTGTGCCTACCAGTAGATAGTGTGCCTACCATCCCTGTCTTACTGTCCCCATTTATCTGTATTTACTTCCTCTTTTTCATGCTTACGTTCATACTTATACTTGCTACCTTGTACATGTTGATGGTTGAAGCTGTGGGGGTTTGAGGATATAACAACAGAGTCCACTTGTGCAGGGGTCTGGAGATGCCTTAAGAACTAAGTTTCAGCAGTAGTTTGTCGTGCACCACTGAATCAAAGGCTTTGCAGAAGTCTATGTAAATTGTGTCTATTGATTCACCCTGGTCAAGATGTGTGGTCCAAATGTTTCTGCAATGTAAAAGTTGCAGATTACAGGACATTATGATTTTTCCAAGCTAAATTCTTCATTGTTTCACACTTATAGACAAAAAATTCACACAGACCAAGGACAGATTACTGATAGTAATCAGCATCTACAATATACGTTGGGAACTATTAGGGAAGGGCTGCCTTCACCTCCTTTCTATCACACATAATATCTGGGCTGAGTTGCCTCTTACACCTCTGGAATGCAGCCCCTCCGTCCTGGGAATCCACCTCCTTACTATATTCCACAACCATATACAGGTAGACCTCGACCTACGACACAATTGAGCCCAAAATTTCTGTTGCTAAGTGAGTCATTTGTTAAGCGAGTTTTGCTCCCTTTTACGACTCTTCTTGCCATGGGTGTTCAATTAATCACTGTAGGTGTTAAGTTAGTAATTTAGGAATCTGGCTTCCCATTGACTTTGTTTATCAGAAGGTTGCAAAAGATGATGACGGGACCCCGGGACATTGCAACTGTCATAAATATGTCAAGCATCTGAATTTTGATCATGTGACCACGGAAATACTGCAACGGTCGTAAGTGTGATCGTTTTTCAGTGCCGTTGTAACTTTGAATGGTTACTAAATGAACTGTTGTGAGTTGAGGACCACCTATTCGTGCATATCGGTGTGTAAATGGATCCTCTTCAGAATATTTTGCTCAAAGCCCCCTTCTTCCCGACCGCATCACAGAACACAGTTTATTTCCACGTTGTTACAAGCAAACCTTTCATAATAAATGTTGCAAATCACACTTACATGGACAAAAATAATAATGCTATTGTGTCTTGAGATATTCTAGGTGAGGAAAAAGATGATTTTCCCATTATGTCTGGTGGAGATTGGGGAGGCGTGAATCACCCACAATTGCATTGGTGACTCAGTTTGAAAAATCACACCAGTCCAATGGAAATTTCCCTGTTGATTCAGGCAATCCAGTTCAGATTTGCAAATCAGTTCCAAGAATTCTGTTCAGAAAAATGCTTTTGCATGTACACAAGAGTCCATCAAAATGCTGACAGGGGTAGTAGTATGAGGGTAAAGGTTCATTCGCCAACAGTGGTGGGTTCCTCCCGGTTCCGCCAGGTTCCGCCGAGCTGGTAGCGGTGACGATATGATGTCACCGAACCAGTTCTCTTTGTTCGGGAGCTGGGCCCTCCTGCCCTGCCCACGTTATTCTTACCTTTTATTTGGCCCCACCCCCAATCTATTCACTGCCTCCCGAGTCCCAGCTGATGGCTAGAAGGAAAAAAAACTGTTTAAACTCTTGCCGCGGGGCTTCAAAGGGCCGCCCTACAGCTGATCAGTGTTAAAAGGCAGTGTGGTGGTAGACCGGTGCCTCCAAAAACAAATGGGTAGACCGGTACAGCTCTGCAAGCAGTTAAAAGCCTGATAGACCAGTACCTCTGCTAAATCCTAAAGAATTGTCACATGACCATCAAACCACGCCCACAAAATAAGCCACGCCCATGGAACCGGTAGTAAAAAAATTTAGAACCCACCCATGTTCTCCAAGCTTGTGGGTTGGTTTCCAAACGTTTCGTTACCAGGCTAGGTAACATGTTCAGCGAAGTTTATGGGATGTCAGTATCAGTGTTCTGTTTATAAGGGCTTCAGGTGTGGGACAGAGTTGACACACCCACGGCTAAGTATCACTGATACTGGCATCCCCTAAACTCCGCTGAAGATGTTACCTAGCTTGGTAATGAAACATTCAGAAACCAACCCACAAGTTCAGAGAATGAACCTTTACCCTCGTCCTACACCTGAGCTACAGATATTCGCCACTATAGCAAAGGTATGTAGCATTTCAATTCAATCTGGAGTCATCTGATTCAATTTTATTTTTCAACTCGGTTCAGAACTTAGATTTGAACCAGATTATTACATTGATGGAATCACTTTCTAAGAGAAGTTCTGAAATGAATATTGGCCCAGCTATAGCTTGTCACCTCTACTGGGCTAGTCACTAGCAAAGGGATCAAAGTTACTTGAAGGTGTGACATTCAGTGATTACTTCTGAAGGTCCGGAGATAAGCGTCTAGGATGCTAAAGTGTTTGAAATCAATCAAAGGAAGAATGGTGGAAAAAGCTGGCTATGTACTACGCTTAAGAAGACAAGATTAAGGGATGCTATGAGAGCTGTCTTAAAACATCTGAAGGGCTGTCAGCTGGAAGAAAGGGCAGATTTATTTTCCATTGTTCATTTGTTCAGAATTAAAGGATGGACACCACAGGGGAACAGATTTGGGGTAACATCAAGCAAAGTTCTTTAATGACCGCAGCTGTTCAACAGTGGGGCAGATGTTGTCTAAAGATAATGCATTCTTTTTTGGAGGAGAGCTAATAGAGCCACACAGTGCCTGGTTTGATTTCCAAAAGGTTATTTTGGAGCATTAACCCTGTGATGGAATGTGTGGCTGAAGAAGGAGATAGGGCAGTGGTCCCCAACCTTTGTGGCTCCCGGCTACGGGAGAGAGGGGAACCAGGTCCTGCAAGTGGGAGAGCTGGCATGCACTTGAAAGCAGCTCAACTTGGGTGAGCAATGAGACTGCATGCATGTGTGTGTACATGCAGCTGGACTGCAAGTCGAGCTCGGCATGCATGTGTGCCCTGACCTGCCACTTGTGCAAGTTGAGCTGAGCATGTGCACACGAGGTGTACACACCTGTGCATGGTGGCTCGCCTCTTGCATGGCCCAGTTCTGAATAGGCCATAGCCCGGCAGTGGGCCACAGCCCAGGGGTTGAGGACCTCTGAGATAGAGGAAATTTCAGCAATGGCATCGCACAATCCCAAAGAGAGGCCCCATACAAGAGACTGCATAGTCCTGAACTGGATGGAGAAGAGAGGAAAAAGTTCAGGGTAGTCACACCCGGGAATCTCCCAGGATAAATCTATTAGGTGAATGTCAAGCATGGGGAAATCAGAAGTCCAGGAAGTTCAAATGAATATAAAGGTTTTTGCAAGCTTATGCTCTTTACAAAAATCTGAACTACTAACAGTCAAGGGAAATGAGTGGGAGATAAGAATCAGAGGAATTCAAGATGCCTGGACTTAGATCTCTTGTGGGTGCAAAGGGACTTGAGACTGATGATGCATTTGACCCCTCCCTCAGGCTCACCTGGTCATGTCCTAGAGTGAGAATGTTATAGCTGTAATCTGGTAAGATTTTGCCTACTAGCAAGATTTTGTCTATAAGCAAATTCTTTGTAACTGGACTCAATTGGTTGTCCGAAAGGTGCTTTGTCAAGAGGCAACTGGACTTTCTGGTTTTTTTTTGAAGATGTTTTGCTTCTCATCCAAGGAGCTTCTTCAGAGTTGATATTTCTTGGATGAGAAGCGAAACATTTTCAAAGAAAAACCAGAAAGTCCAGTTGCCTCTTGAAAAAGCACCTTTGGGACAACCATGACTGGATGATTGAGAATCTCCATAGATATTGGATTCAATTGGATTTCACTGGTGGCTTGGGTTTGATGCACCTGTTGGCAACATCTTAAAGCTGTCATGCCCTTTTCTATGTGTTCATGAATCTGAAGTGTTGAACAGCCCTAGTATTTAAGCGGAGGTACATCTCACTTTGTAGGTCCCTCATTGAACAGGAGGTCTGACAGAGTCTCAGGAATGCCATACTATTTATTTATTTTTATTTATTTGTTTAAATTTCTATACCGCCCTTCTCCAAATAGGACTCAGGGCGGTGCACAGCCTAAGTAAAAACAAAGCATACAAAATTTAAAAAACAGTAATAAAATAATTAGATATTCTGGCCGTAAATTAAAACAACCCAATTTAAAACCAATTTAAAATTTAGCTCAAGCCAGCCCAGCTAGTTGAAATAAATAAGTTTTCAGGGCCCGCCGAAAAATCCGGAGGTCTGTTATTATACGTAACTCCGGGGGAAGGTTATTCCAGAGGGTGGGCGCCGTCACAGAGAAGGCTCTCCCCCTGGGGGTCGCCAGCCGACATTGTCTGGCGGACGGCACCCTGAGGAGGCCCACTCTGTGCGAGCGTACTGGCCGGTGGGAGGCTATTGGTGGCAGTAGGCGGTCTCGTAAGTACCCCGGCCCTGAGCCATGGAGCGCTTTAAAGGTGGTCACCAACACCTTGAAGCGCACCCGGAAGACCACTGGGAGCCAGTGCAGCTCGCGCAGGAGAGGTGTCACATGGGAGCGCCTCGTCGCCCCCATAATCCCCCGCGCGGCCGCATTCTGGACCAGCTGGAGCCTCCGGGTGCACCCCAGGGGGAGCCCCATGTAGAGAGCGTTGCAGTAGTCCAGGCGGGAAGTGACTAGTGCCTGAGTGACTGTGCGTAGAGAGTCCCGATCTAGAAAGGGGCGCAACTGGCGTATCAGGCGAACCTGATAAAAAGCCCCCCTGGCCACGGCCGTCAAATGGTCTTCTAAAGACAGCCGTGCGTCCAGGAGGACGCCCAAGTTGCGAGCCCTCTCCGTGGGGGCGAGTGATTCGCCCCCAATAGCCAGCGATGGCGTCAGCTGGCTATATCGGGACGCTGGAAGCCACAGCCACTCGGTCTTGGAGGGGTTGAGTCGGAGCCTGTTTCTCCCCATCCAGGCCCGCACGGCCTCCAGGCACTGGGACATCACTTCAAGGGCATCGTTGGGGTGGCCTGGAGTGGAGATGTACAGCTGGGTGTCATCAGCGTACTGATGGAACTCCACCCCGAAGCCACGGATGATCTCACCCAGCGGCTTTACATAAATGTTGAACAGAAGGGGCGAGAGGACCGACCCTTGTGGCACCCCACAAGCAAGGTGCCTCGGGGTCGACCGCTGCCCCCCCGTCAACACAGATTGCGACCGGTCAGAGAGGTAGGAGGAGAACCACCGCAGAACGGTGCCCCCCACCCCCAACCCCGCCAACCGGTGCAACATGATACCATGGTCGATGGTATCAAAAGCCGCTGAGAGGTCTAACAGGACCAGGATAGAGGAGCAACCCCTATCCCGAGCCCTCCAGAGATCTAGCTTTTGTGCATCCTGATCATGTATTAGTGAGAATGATTTCTTCTCTTTTTTTGTCCCCTCTGGGTAAGTCATTTAAACTAGGTATTTGGTGTTGCAATGAAAACCTGGCACTTTACATATTTGCATAAGAGGTCTCAGTGCAAGTAGAAAAAGGAATCACTTTTGGTGATGAATGAAGTATAACAGAGCTCAGATCCTTCAGCCGTATCCTCCTTTAATGTTATTCCTTGCTCAATGGTCTCCTTCCTCCATCTTTCAATTCTGTTTTGCTCTTACGTACCATCAAGAGTCTTGCCATAAAGTACGTCCATTCAAAGGGTGTCAAGGATCATTTTCTTGCTTAGTTCTCTAGGCATCTGCTGTTACTTCTCTCCTGATCTTAGGTGGGGCAATTCCCATGAGAGGCTATAAATTCTCAGTTGATGTAGGTTAGAGCAGAGTTCCCCAACCTTTCTGGGTTGGTGGCTTGGAGGGGAGAGAGTGACAGGCACCTTTATGTCCACTTATGTCCACTTGCACCTGTGCAAATGGGTCTGAGTGTGTGGGCAATGCAAACAAGGCCATGCACACCTGTGTGATGCTTGTGGTGATGCTAGCACCCACGTGATGCTTGCACCGATGCTAGCACCCATGCAATGCTCATGGTGACACTAGTTCCCACATGACGCTAGTCCAGTGTGCCTCTGAGTAAGTCACTTAAACTAGATATTTGGTGTTATAATGAAAATGTGGCACTTTACATACTTGCATAAGAGGCCTCCGTGCAAGTAGAAAAGGGAATCACTTTTGGTGATAAATGGGAAATTGAACTGTTGTGGATCACAGGACACATTACAGCCAAAGGGAAGCTAGATGCCGGGTCCAAGCTGCCAAAACTTCTCTCTGGACCAAGGAGAGATCCTGAGATCGTCCAAATGTACATAAGACAGCTGGGTTTTTTGGGTGAGCAGACAGCAGAAACTGATGTTTTTGAACTCGCTTATATTCAGCCAGGAGCTGTGAGATTTCATCATGCTCAGAGCTGTTAACATAGCCTTGTTTTTGGACTCAATATTCAATCATACCTCATCTTTTCAATCCCTTTGTGTTTTATTTATATTTATTGTATGTTAAATATTGAGAAACATTCATAATCATAAATTTGACATTAGCTGGTTGAGTTCTTCAATCCATTTAGAAAGAAAGTAACTTAAATGTGCTAGTAGGGATTTTATTTAAAAAAAATGTTCAGCAAGAAGGTGACAATAGTGTTGATTTTGGAAAGTTTTAAACAGACTAAAGGTTAGTTGGATTTGAATTAAAGAAGAACTTGGATGTTAATTAAGAGAATGCTTTCTTGTGGAAAAATTTGTTTTGTTCACATTTAAGCAGAAAAGATAACTTTGAACATTCAATACTCGAGGGTACTAGATGGCATCCCTAAAAGAATTCTTTGATATTTGGGTATAAGAGGTTTTCAAGTTATTTAACTGTATAATAGAACTAAAATGTGCTACTGAAAAGGAAGAAGCTTCATTGAATAAAACTGAAGTGATTTTAAGGATTTAAGAATTATAACCCATAAGAAAGAGATGGGAATAATGGATCTACAAATGTAATTTGCTGATGATTTTAAAGCACAGAAGGGATTTGCTGGAGTTAATATATTGGAACTATAGAAAGATGATAAGAATTTTGAAAGAAGAGATAAAGAAACTAGGAGAAACAGATGTTAGAACTTCTTTTGTGGGAAAAGAAGAAAAATTTATTTATTTATTTGAATTAATTGATTTATTTGATCATGGTTAAAATAATGGACTGTTATTTCTGGTGATGTCTTTTTTTTAACAAATTGAATGATGATTTTTATTTATGGTAATGTTTACTTGGGGGTATTGGATATAATTTGTAATACTTACGTTTTTGTTGTTTTTCCAGATAAATAATGGGTTGCCATTTTTGATGATATTTAATGATTTCTTTTGATTGGGACTGGATGATGAATTGGGCTTTGATTATTTAAAGAGAGGGGTTAGGGGCAATTTATTTAAATGGAAGTGGAGATATAAATACTTAAGGTGTTATTTTTGATAACCTTTACTTGCCTTTTACTGATAAGTAAGAAAACATGAAGATTTAGAGATGGGCTTATAGAAAATTGGCTGAGCTATGGAATGCAGGAATGTTTGATTGCATTTTAAAAGACACGATAATTTGTGATGTGTATAATACTTGCTGGGGATGAGGGGGAAATTTACTTTTTCTTTTCTCTTTTTAGATTTTTTAAAATTTTACCATTATTATTTTTATAAATAGCTCAAATACTCAAATACCTAATACTCCTTCCTCCTCCTATTTCCCCCACAATGACAACCCTGTGAAGTGAACTGGGGAGAGAGAGGGGGGGGAGGGAGAGAGGGAGAGAGAGAGGGAGAGAGAGAGAGAGAGAGAGAGAGAGAGAGAGAGAGAGAGAGAGAGATTGGCCAAAACCAAGTCACCTTCTTGGCTTTGTCGTTGGCCAAAAATAAGCCATTGTCAGTACATGTTTCTGGCAGTAACTGACATAGTAGAAGATGGGCTGGGCTCTGAATCTCTCCATATTCACACCAGGGGCCGTATTCACTTACCTTCGCTACCGGTTCGCCAATGTGAGCGCACACATGCTCACTTTGCGAGCACGCTCTACCTCCGCGCATGCACAGGATCTTCCACGTATGCGCAGAGCGTCAAAAATGGGACATGATTACATCCGGGTGAGTGGGCGGAGCCTCCCGCCACCACCACTACTGGTTCACCCGAACCGGTTAGAACCAGCTGAATACCACCACTGATTCACATGGCATATTGTTATCTGCTAACAGCCTCCAATTGAGCATATTAGTCTTACACTTAGGCACTCTCAGCTATTCAGGGAGGGTAGTATAACGGAGCTCAGATCCTTCAGCCCTATCCTCCTTTAATGTTATTCCTTGCTCAATGGTCTCCTTCCGCCATCTTTCAATTCTGCTTTGCTCTTACATACCCTCAAGAATCTTGCCATAAAGTGCGTCCATTCAAAGTGTGTCAAGGATCATTTTCTTGCTTAGTTCTCTAGGCGTCAGCTGTTGTTTCTCTCCTGATCTTAGGTGGGGCAATTCCCATGAGATGCTATAAATTCTCAGTTGATGTAGGTTAGAGCAGAGTTCCCCAACCTTTCTGGGTTGGCGGCTTGGAGGGGAGAGAGGGGTAGGCACCTTTATGCATGCCTGCACCTGTGCAAATGGGCCCATGAGTGTGCGGGCAATGCAAACAAAGAGACTTGATAGTACAGTGGTCTATGCACCCTGTTATTAACACAGCTGCCTGCAATTTCTGCTGGTTCAAATCTCTCCAAGGCTCAAGGTTGACTCAGCCTTCCATCCTTTCTAAGGTAGGTGAAATGAGGACCCAGTTTGTGGGGGCAATAAGTTGACTTTGTATAAAATATACAAAAGTATGAAGGCTATTGCTTAACGCACTGTAAGCCGCCCTGAGTCTCCGGAGAAGGGCGGCATATAAATCAAATTTAAAAAAAAAAAAAAAAAGCCATGCACACCTGTGTGATGCTTGTGCTGATGCTAGCACCCACGTGATGCTTGCACCAATGCTAGCACCCGTGCAATGCTCATGGTGACGCTAGTGCCTGCACGACACTAGTCCAGTGTGCTTGCACACATGCACGCTGGCCAGCCACTCACCCATCCCAGTTGCCAACAGGCCATGGCTCGGTAGTGGGCCATGGCCCACAGGTTGGGGACCCCTGTGTTAAAGGCATCCTTTCACTAAATATACTGCTTCATTGATGGCAATGTCAACTTGTTTTGCATGTGCAGATGCATCCACTCTGGAGCAATATTGAAGGTAAAGCCAAAAGACATCCCCATCCCTAAAATTGCAATCTCTATAGAGAATTATTATTTGCATACCAACAGCATGCTCTTCTACAGAGACACTTAGGGCCAAAACTGATGTGTGCAAAGTGATTGACTGAATTCCCTATGTATAGTTGATAGTTTTCCTGATGATATTATTTCTCAAGATGACTTTAGACTTGGTGTTGCGGCAATGCAGTATAAAAGAGAGTATCCCATCCAGTGTCACACCGTGATATTTTGGTATTCAACAGTGCTGTAATTGGTCCTCTTGCCACATATCATCCAACCCTTCCATTGAATCTCAATTTTGAAGGTGGAAAGCACAGACTTGGGTCTTCTGTGGTGTTTTTTTTTTTTATTTGATTTATATGCCGCCCTTCTCCGCAGACTCAGGGCAGTTTACAGTGCATTAAGCAATAGCCTTCATACTTTTGTATATTTATACAAAGTCAGCTTATTGCCCCCACAACTGGGTCCTCAATTTACCTACCTTAGAAAGGATGGAAGGCTCAGTCAACCTTGAGCCTTGGCGAGATTCGAACCTGCAGTAATTGCAGGCAGCTGGTCTTAATAACCAGCTTAATAACAGGGTGCCTTAGACTACTGTACTACCAAGGCTTGGGTTTGGGCTTCAAGTGGTTGACAGTATAATATCATCCTAATTCCTCAAGTGCTACCAGATTTTCCCAGCTATCTCATCAAAAGCTGATCCTGGTGCAGCCACTGCTGTGTTGTCTATATAGATGAATAGACGTGTATTGTCTGGTTGATCATTCTTATATATTTTATATGACGTTGGAGAAAATGTGCTACCTTTTGACACCCTGTTCCTCTGCCTTCTGGTTTCTAGTCCGGTGCCTTAACACATCTGATGTTTTTCCCCACTTCTGCACTTAAAATTTTAAATAATTTTAATGTATTTCTCTACTACATTGTTGCATTGGTTTTACTTGTTCGATATAGTCCTTAATAAAATTATTGGGGGCGGGGGAAACAATGCAAGTACAAAAGAATAGAGCAGAGGCAGGAAATCATGATACATATTTCTCCTTTTTGGGCCACCATGGCTTGCTGGATACACCTCATTTACACTGAGTAATGCAAATCTTCCAGATGTACTAATGCAGGGGTGTCAAACTCGATTTCACTGAGGGCTGCATCAGGGTTGTATGTGACCTCGGGGGGGGGGGGGGAAGCAGCTGCGACGGCCTTCTGCAGCCCTCTGCCAGCAAAAATGGAGGTCAGGGGGACCATGCGCAGCCCCCTCCGGGCCCTGTTTCTGGCCGTGAGGCCTCCTGCAGCCCTCTGCCAGTGAAAATGGGGCCCGGGGTACCGCACGCAGCCTCCCAAACTCCATTTTCACTGGCAGAGGCACCGCAGGCTGGTCCTTTGCTGTTTCCAGGGCAGCCCCGTGGGCCAGATTTAAGCACCCCATGGGCAGGATCCGGCCCGCGGGCCTTGAGTTTGACACCCTGTCCTAGGGCAATGAAATGGATCTGAAAGATACCACTTAGGAGGATACTGAGGGAGGTTAGGATCAGGGATGGGCTTCAAACATTTTAGCAAGGGGTTCTCTGCCCAGTTGCTGGGTGGGCGTGGCCATGGTGAGTGTGGCCTAGTTAGCCTCCTGCACCATGGCGGGGGGCATGGTTTTGCCCTCCCCAGGCTCCGGAGGCTTTGCTCAAGCCTCCAGGAGGGCGAAAATGGCCTACCCAGACTCCAGAGGCCTTCTGGAGGCCGGACTCATTTCTGGCCTTCCCAAAATTCTGGTAGGCCCATTTTTCACCCTCCCAGAGCCTCCACGCATGCCCTGCACTTACCTACATTCAAAACGGGCTGTGTGGGGACTCCGGAGAGGGGCGGGGTGGAGTGGGTGGGGCCAGCTAAGAGTGGGATTTGGAGGTTCTCTGAACTGCACAGAATCTTAGCTAGCAGTTCTCCCGAACCGCTGCAAACCCCCAGCAGCCCACCCCTGGTTATGATGTTTGCGAATATGGGGGTGTTTCCAGTTACTGACTTTCTGTTGTTGTCTTTTCTCCTTTGTCTCAATCTTTCCAGGTGTGGCTGTGTGGTGGCAGCATGGAGGTTCTCCCTTGCTCTCGAGTGGCCCACATTGAGCGCAAGAAGAAGCCGTACAACAATAACATTGGCTTCTACACCAAGAGGAACGCACTGCGGGTGGCCGAGGTATGGATGGATGATTACAAGTCCCATGTATACATCGCATGGAACCTGCCGTTGGAGGTGAGTCAACATACTTACTGTAGATCTCCTTCATCTGCCTTTTCTCCTAATGTCCTTTCAGTGAATCTGTGAGTGACTATGTTTATAGCAGAGAATCTTTCAGCCTTCTGCAGGCATCCTATTTGTACAAACACACACACTACATAAACCACATGGTAGCTCTGCCATACAAAGAGGCTATAGAAATCTAATTCCTCCTCTTTTGAATTACTCCTGCTCCAGCTCTTCTTTTTTTCCCTTTTATGAGAGGGAGGAGACCTTGACCTTCTCTTCAGACATTGCTGGAACAAGTGATTTCATCACAAAATGCCAATCTGCCTGCTTTCAACTTGTCAAATGGGGTAAAGAAAGGGTGATCTTTGCTCCAGACAGAAAAAAAAAAATGTCCTGACCCAATATTTAGCACATATACACCAGAAACCACACTGATTTTTTTCTTTTTCTTTCTCTTCTTTGTTTACATTCTTAATAGAAAGGGAAAAGAGGAAAAGATGAGGCGGTACAGAGATGGAAGTTTCCAAACTTGGTTATTATGGGGCTAAAGTATCTTTAGGTAAAGGTTCCCCTTGCACATATGTGCTAGTTGTTCTCGACTCTAGAAGGTGGTGCTCATCTCCGTTTCAAAGCCGAAGAGCCAGCGCTCTTCGAAGACGTCTCCGTGGTCATGTGGCTGGCATGACTAAATGCCAAACGCGCACGGAACGCTGTTACCTTCCCACCAAAGGTGGTCCCTATTTTTCTACTTGCATTTTTATGTGCTTTTGAACTGCTAGGTTGGCAGAAACTGGGACAAGTAACAGGAGTTCACCCCGTTACGCGGCACTAGGGATTTGAATTGCTGAATTGCCGACCTTTCGATTGACAAGCTCAGCATCTTAGCCACTGAGCCACCGCATCCCTAAAAAAAAGTCCTAAAAAAAGTAACTTTGGAAGCTCCCAAATAATATCATAACATTTCCAGTGATTTCATATGGACCGAATTCTAGGAACTGTGATGGGCTGGAAAATAGACCTCAGCTTAATTTCAAATTTTGCTTTTTCACTTGAAAGTACATAATTTCCACATGAACATTTTACAGGCACCTGTAGGAGATGACCAGGGGGAGCCTGAGGGCAGGGTCAAATGCATCATCTGTTTGGAGTCTACACCCCCATAAGAGACCTAAGTCCTGCCCCCTTGAAGTCTATTGACTGTCATCTGGTGCCAATTCGCCTTGACGTTAGTAGATCAGATTCTTGTGTACAGGTTACATGGAATAAATTTGCCGTGCTTTTTGATCTCAGTCCTGGCTCCTGGTTTCTTGCACCTAACAGAACCCACCTGAGTGCCAGTTTGCTCCCAGTTTAATTGGAAAGTTCCATTTTTGACAGAGATGAGCTATGTGACCCCACTGGCTGTAAGTGACTATTCATATAGATCATTCATATAGATAAGTGTCCATTCATATAGATCAGGGGTATCAAACTCAATTTCATTGAGGGCCGCAACAGGGTTGTGTTTGACTTTGGGAGGCCGGGGTGGGTGTGGCCAGGGTGGGCGTGGTCAGCATGACATCACTCGTGTCGGGGTGCCTGTGGTGGCCCAAGCACTCTGCCAGTGAAAATGGGCTCCTGGGCCCTGTTTTCAGGGCAACGGCCTTCTGCAGGCCTCTGCCAGTGAAAATGGAGCTTGGGGGTGGCTGGGCGCGGCCCCCCTGAGTTTCATTTTTGCTGGCAGAAGGCTGCAGGAGGCTGTCCTGGCTGAAAACGGAGCCTGGGATGGCTACGTGCGGCCCTCCCGAGTTCTGCTTTTGCTGAGAGGCACCACAGACCGGTCCTTTGCTGTTTCCAGGACAGCCCTGTGGGCCAGATCAAAGCACCCAGTGTGCCAGATCCAGCCCACAGGCCTTGAGTTTGACACCCCTGATATAGATGCTGGAGCCCAAGCTACTTCATACCAGTGAATTTTGACGGCTGAAATTGTTTACTATCAGCCTCCCACCTGAAGAATGCTGAAATGGTTATGTCTGTGGAGTTTCTCAGTCATCCAGGCCATGGTTGTCCCAAAGGTGTTTTTTCAAAAGGCAACTGGACATTCTTTGGTTTTTTTCCCTTGAAGACATTTTTTTTTTAAATTTGATTTATATGCCGCCCTTCTCCGGAGACTCAAGGCGGCTTACAATGTGCTAAGCAATAGCCTTCATCCTTTTGTATATTTATACAAAGTCAGCTTATTGCCCCCACAACTGGGTCAATTTACCTACCTTAGAAAGGATGGAAGGCTGAGTCAACCTTGAGCCTTGGCGAGATTCGAACCTGCAGTAATTGCAGGCAGCTGTGTTAATAACAGGGTGCATTAGACCACTGTACTATCAAGGCTCTTCATTTCAGGAAATGAAGAATCTTCTTGGATGAGAAGTGAAATGTCTTCAAGGAAAAACAAAGAAAGTCCAGTTGCCTTTTGAAAAAAAAACACCTTTGGGACTTTAATAGTTATGTCTCTGAAAGGCTTCTTATAAGTATCTTGCTTTAAATACGGTATGACCCGAGGGTCCCCAGACAGCCTTTAAATTGCTATTTTTCTCAACCCTCATTCCAATAGCAACATTTTGAGGAATAAAACCTAAAAGCAAACAAATATATAGAAGTGTGGTGCTTCACTACAAGAGGGAACCCATCTATACCCTTATGACTTTCTTTTTTTTTTTCTTTCTAAATGTAAGTAAGGAAAACTTGAATTGAATTCCAATTCCTGAAGATTTCATGGATATGTCTGTGTTATTTTCTTGGAAACAATGTGGAAGTGCTTCACAATTGCCTTTTTAATGATTTCTTTTTAACCTCCCAATGTATCACCTGCTGGTCTCTCATTCTAATACTAATCAGGGCTAACACCGTTTCCCTTTCCAAGCTCTGCCAAAGTCATCTAAGTGCTGACTTCCATATATATTATTTTCTTAATTACCGTAGGCCAGAATAGTGCAATTTTTTTCAATTTTCCAGATATTTTTTTTTTCACTTTACCATCTAGGCTACAGATCTGGACTTCCTAATATTTTCCCTCCAAGTGCCAACCACATCAAACTTTTCTCAGATTTTTTTGAGTTTGACTAAAGCAAGCTAAGTATTGCCCTCTGTTGTGACATTTCTTTGCATTTAAAAAAAAGCAAGCAGCAATACTAATTTAATAATCAGGTTGATAGCTAGGTGGGGAGAGTTTTACTAGTGAAGATACATTGTCAGTTGGTAAAGGATAAGGTTCCCCTCGCACATATGTGCTAGTCGTTCCCGACTCTAGGGGGCAGTGTTCATCTCCGTTTCAAAGCCAAAGAGCCAGCACTGTCTGAAGACATCTCTGTGGTCATGTGGCTGGCATGACTAAATGCCAAAGGCTCACGGAACGCTGTTACCTTCCCATCAAAGGTGGTCCCTAGTTTTCTACTTGCATTTTTTATGTGCTTTCGAACTGCTAGATTGACAGAAGCTGGGACAAGTCACGGGAGCTCACCCTTTTACGCGGCACTAGGGATTCGAACTGCTGAACTGCCCACCTTTCGATCAACAAGCTCAGCATCTTAGCCACTGAGCCACCGCGTCTCTCAACATTGTCAATACAGAAGCCAATTGTTTATTCAGCCTTGTTAGAAATGAGATCTTGGACTTTTAATCAGGCTTAAAAACTTATTTTTTTCTTCTCTGGCATGTTTAGTTTTACTGATTTCTGCCTTTGTTTTTCTGTTTATCATCTCCTTTGGTGTGTTTTATTGATTTTTTTTTTTTTTTGCTTTTATCTTTGTTGTTTGCCTTGAGAGTTGTCATCTTGAAAGATAAGCTCTGTGTGTTTTCTAAGCCACTAATCGAGCATAGGTTGAACTCATTAAAAATGAAGAAAGAAAGAAAGAAAGAAAGAAAGAAAGAAAGAAAGAAAGAAAGAAAGAAAGAAAGAAAGAAAGAGGGAGAAAGAAAGGGAGAGAGAGAAAGAGAGAGAGAAAGAGAGAGAGAAAGAAAGAAAGAAAGAAAGAAAGAAAGAAAGAAAGAAAGAAAGAAAGAAAGAAAAGTGGATCCTGAATCAAATCTCCCAGACAACAAAAGCTATAATTCCAAATACTCAGAAAAATTCACTTACCCTGAAAGATATTTCTTTTCAGACTGGACAGTATAAAAATTGAGAAAACCTATTTTGCTTTCTAAAAAGATTCATATTTTTTTTCCTTTAGTATCTGAAAAGTGAACACAATGTCTCGAAAACGTGTTAAAGATATATTGTGATTGAAAAATAGAAAATTATAACTGGGACTATCAGCTAAATGTGGAAAAACTCCTTAACCAATTTTTGCCCTTTATAAGGGATTTTAAAAACTTTTTTCATCCCATCAAGTGTTTAATTACTTCTTTCCATGGCATTTCTTATTGTATGAGATTACCCAGTCCCTGCTGTTCACATTTTAGTCCTCCAAAGATTTCTGAGTTTTTCTTTTTCCTTTTCAGATTTTTTTCCCTTTCACTTATGAAATATGAGATTTCCATAAACATTTAGATAGATGGTGCTGTTTGGGGCTGCAAATTCATTCAGTGGCATTCGTTTCTGAACACTGGCAATAGAAAGAATGAAAATTCAATTTATGGGAGCATAATAGTTTGGTCTCACATCAGTCATCTTCCTTAACAATAGTAACTACCACAACAATTAAAAAATATCAACAACAAAAGCTTCCATGAATATTGACTTCCATTGCCTATTATGCTTCAGTCAATCAAGATTTTCACATAACTCTTCAGCATTTCCGTTAGATAGAGAAGACGTAGACTATTTTAAATACCTTTAATTAAAGGGTGCATTTTACCCCAAGCATACTATAATTTTCTGTGCAACATAGAATCTCTAATCTAATCTTTCAAGCCAACATCTGGTTGCCCAGATCACAGCTACTAAGAGGAATTTGCAGTCTCCGACATTCTTCAGAAACAAAGATTGCTTGCAAAGACAGGCAGATATAGAGGGATGCAGTGATGGCATTGATAAATTTAGTTGAATTTCTCTTTCTTCTCTCTTATCATTAGTCTTCATGACTTCTTAATCCTTTTTTCTGCTTTGCATAACTTTGCTTACTTTGAAAAAAAATAGCACGGTGGGCATGTATATATGTATGAAAATAGTGATGATGATGAAATGTTTACAATGAAGGTGACAATGGTGACAATGATGATGATGATGATGATGATAGGTTTGGAGAAACAAAATCTCATTAAAGAACAAACTAACCAGGCTTCTTAAAATTATAAATTTAACAGAAAAACAGATATGAGGAACCAATGAAAAGAAGATAATGAAGAGTCATCAATAAAGTTAATAATGATTTATGAATCAAACCAGGGGGAAAACATTCTAAGAGATGTGAAAAGAGAATGAGAGGAGCGGAAAGATACTTGGGGAAGGGAAACAGGAGTCTGGGCTGGTAATTTCAAAGCTAGACAGTGGAAGAGGGTAGGGATGGGAGAAACACTTAGATTGACTAGGCACACTCAATACCTAGATTGATTAGGTACAGTGATGTAGACACAGATACAGACAGATAAAGATTTAAGAGAAGAATATGGGAAGCAAGTCAAAAAAAGAATAAGAATTAAAGTATTGATGCGGACAAGAGATGATGGATAGAAGGTGGAAGAAAGAAGAAATAAATAAATCTTTTTTTCTTTTTCTTTCCTTTTTTTTATTATGGTGGCAGGAGGAGAAATTAGAACAGAGATAGGAATGTGTTCAATAAGAGATTGAGGGATTACTTGTATCACCTTTACATGATGAAACAAAAGTAATAATAAAATGGGAAAATTAGAGATTGAATGATGGAATTACTAAGTAAGTTTAAATAACATTGTGATTGGGAAATGTTGAGCAATTAAATAACGAAAAGAAAATATTTTAATATAAACATGTGCATTAATACTAGAATGATATAGATTGGATGAAAGCAAAGAATATGAATAGAGTTATTTTGTATATTTAAATAATATTGTGATTGGCATTAGAATAGTATATTGAAACATCGAATAATGAAACAATGAAGGATAGTATTTTAATATAAATAGATTTGAAGAGGGAAATATGGGAAATATGGGAAATATGAATAAGAACTAAGTATTAAAAATGGGAAAATTAGAGATTAAATAATGGTATTGAGTTTGTTTAAATAATATTATGATTTGCAGTGGAATAATAAAGTGAAATAAAGAGTAATAAAATGATGAAAGTACATATTTTAATATAAACAGATGTATTAATAGTGGAATATAGATTGGAAGAATGTAAAGAATATGAATAGAATTAATTTGCATGTATAAATAATATTGTGATTGGTATTAGAATTGTATATTTAAATATTGAACAATGAAATAATGAAGGATAGTATTGTAATACAAAGGGAACGTCTTTTAATATAATGGTGACATGAATAAAAGTTAGAATAAAGACAGAAATAAAAGAAGGGGAATATTAGTAGACACATTTTTGTAAAATAAGACAAATGCAAGGAGAAGAGAGGTTTAGAAACTGAATGGCGGTAGTATTATGTATGTTTAAACAATATGAAATAATAAAATATTATAACTTGATATAAATGTGCATTACTACTAGAAATATATAAGCTGGATGAATGTGATAACTGTGATCAATAATACTATTTTATCTGTACTGTAATGGATGTCACCCAGGTGTCACACTGTTCACACATTGATATGCATATGTAATATTAAAAGAAAACTTGATAAAAAAAATTATAAATTTAACATTCTGGATATCACATCAAACCAGGACTCCCCAGCAGATATTAATGCTGAGAAGGTTACCTTTTTATATGTCCTAAGCCTGCATTCCAAAAAAAGAGGGGCCTTTCAGAAATTGGAATCATAACCTCTTCCTATGAAACATCTTGATTTTGAGATTAAAGTGCCCATTTCTGTGCACAGGACTAAGTTGTTTTGAACATTCTTGAGTTATCTCAAATTCCAAAAAGAATCAGAGTAGATTTTCCCTTTGATTTTAAAATCAAAATGTAGTGTGCTGATTTCAGAATGTTTCATCTATTGCCATTCATAAAGAGTTCAGGAAAATATTTTGCTATTCTTAGCTGGAGGTGATGGGGATTGAACTTTTGATCTTCTCGTGGGTGTCAAACTCGCCGCGTCATGTTGCCGTCACAGGATGTTTTGCCACTTTTTCTCATTTGCGGAGCTGGGGTGGGCGTGGCCTGCGCATGAGGCATCTGACCCATGGGCCGCCAGTTTGACATCCCTGTTCTAGATATAATTCAATGCTTTGCCACTGAATTATAGTTCATATTTGTAGCTGTATTGTGTCAGCACGGTGGCTCACATGGTTAGAATGCTGAGTTGACAATCAGCAAGCCCACATTCGAGACCCAAGTACTGCTGGGTGGTAGGGTGAGCTCCCATCATTTGCTCCAGCTCCTGCCGACCTAGCAGTTTAAAAGCATGCAAACGTGAGTAGATAAATAGGTACCATTTTGGTGGGCTTATTACTGGGGATCTGAAAGGAGCTCCCCAACTGAGCATCCCCCAGGCAATGGTGATGTCACCATCATGATGTCCTTTCAACCTGGAAGTGCCTCGTTGCTTCTTCTGACACAAATACGACAACGACGATGACAATCTGTATTGGCTGGGATGAGTGGGAATTTTATGCCAGGGGTGATTTTTAGGCCAAAGACTACTCACACTTTAAAGAAACTGTTGGCCTACCTAACTCCAGATGTTGTCACAATCTTGTTCTATGTTTCTTTGGGCTTTCCAATGTGAAAAGAAGAGAAAGACCTCAAGGGTGGCCCCATAAACTATGGAGGTAGGAAAATCCAAAAGAAAGATTCCTAACAATGTGTTTTTAAAAAGCAGGAGTGAACATCTGGTTATTTCAGAGCATAGCAACAATAAGAGGAAGAGATGATGTAACCATGTACCTGTCTTTCAGAACCCAGGAATTGATATTGGGGATGTTTCTGAGCGAAAAGCATTAAGAAAAAGTTTGAAATGCAAGAGTTTCCAATGGTACCTGGACCACGTCTACCCAGAAATGAGAAGATACAATAACACCATTGCCTATGGAGAGGTAATTAAGAAGGAACTACTACATGGAATATGTAAGAATTGACTGTGAATTTAGAGTACATTTTATGTGTCTCCTCCAACCATTTTCTAATGAGATCTGCAGGGAGTAACTAGAATCAGACAGTTTTACTCAAAACTGGAATTAAAACTCCTTCAGCCAGCCCCAATGGCTATCTAATGTCATTCTTGCCTTCAGAACAGAAGATTACAAATATCTCTGGAACCAGTTTCATTTGGTCATGTTCCATTTAATTTACACCAGGAGACTTAATATCTTTCAGGGGTTTGGGAGTTCAGTTACTATTCTTTTTGAACGTTGTCTTTGCTAGTTATCACTTGCAGAAGATGCCATCAAGATTTGCACCATTGCTGTACACGTCAGCTTTCTACTTGAGAAATTTTCCTGACTCTTTATCGAGATGATATAATTTCTTAACATTAGTTATCATAACCTGATATAACATGGTATAACCATATCATGTTTTAATATGGCTGTAAACCGCCCTGAGTCCTTCGGGAGAAGGGCAGTATAGAAATGTAATAAACTCAGCTCAACTCAACTCAACCAGAACTGATAGGAATTATAGATTAATCACATTGGTGGGTCAGGAGTTTCCTATTTCTGGTGTAGGCACCACTAAGCTAAATTGGTTTTAGGTAATAGGGACTAGGTGCCATCTATTTCTAATCTCAGTTCAGTTTGGATGCCCTGCTCGATCTGATTTAACCGTTCAAATTGATTTGGAAATCCACTTGATTTCAACTCAGTCCATTTGGGAAGTTGTTTTGATTCTTCATTCAATCAAGTGATTTTCAAATTGTGTTTTTGAACTTGGCAACTTCTCTACCACCAGCCTTGTGATATCTGGCCATTATGGCTGCAATAGAGCATGCTGTAAGCAATATCCCAGCTGTGCTAACTGTGGTCCTTTTTTTTTTTTCAATGGAAAGACTAAAGCTGGGGTCCTTTGCTTGCAAAGCACATTTCTTACATGCATAATAAGGTCCTCTTTATTGTGAACGTGGACCACCAATGTAACAATTGCATTTGAGGTTCTCTCTTTGAAGAAATGGCTCAAAATAGGTGGCCATCTAACATCTCATTGTTATCAAATCAAAGTGGTGGTAGTATCTTTCAGCCTTACCCTGGTCTCTGTTCTAAATAATATCAAGCATTGGTTCTGATGAGGAGACAACATTCTTCTTTGCCTGAAACTTAGTGGAGAGAATTTAGTTGTAGAATTCACAAAAAATCCAGATGGCTGTAAGTGCACTGTGATTCATGACCCATTCTACTTTATGATGAATCACACCAGGTATGAAAAAAAGGTTATGTTTCTCAGCCCTAATTATAAAGGGAAAAATTTCTTGCATTGGTTTAGTCTTGCAATCCTCTGGTTTCCCATTTGGTTAGGAAGGCTTCGACGCTGTATTGATTTGCAATATTTGTCAGGCTGTATCTCTTGTCATCACTTAACATTAGTTCCATAGCCAAGGCTGAAGGGAATTATAGACCAACCACATTTGGTGGGACATGTGTTTCCATTCCTGGTCTGGCAGTACCAAGCTACTGTTGGTTTTAGACAGCATGCTCTGAATTGATTTTAGATGTATGGATAGGGTGCTGTCTAATTCGAATCTCAATTCAGGTTGGATGGCCTGGTTGATCTGATTTAACCATTCAAATTGGTTTGTCAATCTAAATGATTTCAACTGTCAGTCCATTTGGAAAGTTGTTTGGATTCTTCATTCAACCAGGTGATTTTCACATCAAATTTCCAAATTTAAGTTTTATGCAATTCTACTTTAACAGTCACTTCCTAAATGTAGTTATATAGAGCAGTGTTTCCCAAACTTGGGAATTTCAAGATGTATGGACTTCAACTCCCAAAATCCCATAGCCAGCCATGCTGGATGGGGAATTCTGGGAGTTGAAGTCCACACTTCTTAAAGTTCCCAAGTTTGGGAAACACTGATATAGAGCTGTGGCTCGGTGGGTTGCGTGCAGAAATTGAAATCCAACATCTCCAAGTCAGTTTGAGAAAGATTCCTGCTGGAAACTTTGCATTCATTATCATTCTTTAACATGTCTATTAAATAAAGCCATTTTTCTGGGTTGACACAATGCAGTGAACCAAACTAATAGCTGGATTTACATGACCCACTTAAGCCACAAATGTACAAAAAAGAAAACAACTGACCACGATTTGATTCTGATTAGAGCAGTCTATAAGTCTTATAAGTAAGCAAATAAATAAAGTGAATATTACTGCAACATGCAATTATAATATTCTGGTTATGAGTTTGGGTGGACACAGCCAATGCATGGTATACTGAAGTTGATAGATCAATAATTCGACATTTATAGTCATAAGGTCCCATACCCTCCTCACTCTTCAACCCACATTTCTTTGTTGATGAACAGAGCCATTGTCTGCTCTGAGCTCACTTTGAACATCAGAGCTCAAAATAGGATCTTACACTTAAGCAGGAAAAACCAAAAGTACCCATATAGACTGGGTGAAACCAGGCTTAACAGCAGTAACTGTAACAGGAGTCTTGGAATCTTATTGGACAACCAGTTAAATATGAGTTAGCAGTGTGCGGCAGCCAAAAAACCCAATGTAATCCTAAATTGCATTAACAGGGGGATACAATCAAGATCATGTGAGGTACTAATAAAGCCTTAGGAAGACCACACCTAGAATACTGCATCCAGTTATGGTCACCACACTAAAAAAGATGAGGAGACTCTAGAAAAAATGCAGAGAAGAGCAACCAGGGGACTGGAGATTAAAACATATGAAGAACGGTTACAGGAACTGGGCATAGCTAGACTAGTGAAGAGAAGGACCAGGAGAGACATGATAGCAGTGTTCCAGCATTTGAGGGGCTGCCACAGAGAGGGTCAAGATACTGTCTAAGACACCCAAAGGCCAGACAAGGAATAATGGATGGAAGCTGATCAAAGAGAGATTCAACCTGGAAATAAGGAGAAATTTTCTGACAATGAGAACAATCAACCAATGGAACAGCTTGCCTTCAGAAGTTGTGGGAGCTTCATCACTGGAGGCTTTCAAGGACTGCCATTTGTCAGAAATGGTGTAGGGCCTCCTGCTTGGGTGGGGGGTTGGACTAAATGACCTACAAAGTCCCTTCCAACTCTGTTACTCTGTTAATCTCTATTAATAGGAGAAACAGCTCTAGCAAACAACTGTTGGAAAGTCAGCTATGGATGGGCTATTTGTATAGTGGGGCTGATGGACATTCACAATGTTCTCCTTAACTGAAAACTCCCACCTTTTATTGCAGTGTATGAATAGGGCAGATGTCCTCCACTTCTTCATCATATTCAGCCCAGAATTAAAATGTAGATTGATATGCAGTGGAAAGTCATTGCATAGCAGCATCTGGGAAATTTGCAGAAACCCTCACTTGCTGGCCATTTGCTTGACAAGCTGGCAGAGGGCCTAAGGAAACAGACAGAAATAATAATTCACCCATAATTCATTTTCAATTGCTATTCTATTCCAGACATAACCAATCACTTATGAATGGACATTCGGTTTATTCTATTTTTTTTTACAGTGTTTCAAGTTTCCATTTCACCTAGAGAAGGAAGAAGACGAGGAGGAGGTTTTAGGTTTTACCATTTTGAAAGAGAGAAAAAAAAATCTTTAATCTCCCATCACTTCTTTTAAAAAGATAAATGTTTGGCGGAGAGGAGAAAAATGCTAGGAGAGAAAGCGAGAAAGATTCCTGGGAGACTCATCCTGTAAAGATAACAATAATGTATTTCCTTCTATTACCTATGTACCAGGGTAGATAATTCTTGATATCTGGTGGATACATTAATAGTAATTTGGGGGAGGAAAGCCCACAGTGAGTTTGGCTAGGATGAAGAATGGATAAAATATGTTACTCTTATGTTAGTCCAGCTTTGACCTGGGATGTTTTCCATTACTACTTTTTTTAACAGTGTGAATTGTTTTTTAGGACAGTGGGAATTAATTTCCATTTTTTTTCATTAATATTTTTTTATTGTTTTATATCATACATTTATTTTCTATGTTGAGCAGTGTGCTCTCTACGTGTCCAAGATGTTAACATGCGAACGTACAAACATCATCATCATTGTCATTATAGTCATATATACCTTAACAAATATGCAGTAACATATAAACAGATATGCGATAATATCCATCATATTATAACATATATTGTCTTTCATTATGGTGTCGATTATATAACTATCAAGTTAAAAAAAATTACCCATCTATTTTCATTTCTTTTATACACTATATTTCACCCAGTTTCACGACGACAGTCCATCTCTTTCCTTCTTTCTTCTCCTTCTCTCCCTTCCCTTCTCCCCTCCACTTCCCTCTCCTTCCCTCTCTCCTTCTCCTCTCCTCCCCTCTCCTTCCCTCTCTCTTTCTCTTCTCCCCTCTCTACTTCCCTCTTCTCCCTTTTCCTCTCCTCCTCTCCCTTCTCCTCTCTCTTCTTCTCCGCTTCCCTCTCCTTCCCTTTCTCCTACTCCTCTCCTCCCCTCTCCTTCCCTCTCTCTTTCTCTTCTCTCCTCTCTACTTCCCTCTTCTCCCTTTTCCTCTCCTCCTCTCCCTTCTCCTCTCTCTTCTTCTCCGCTTCCCTCTCCTTCCCTTTCTCCTACTCCTCTCCTCCCATCCACTTCCCTCTCTCCTTTTCCCTCTCTCCTTCCCTCTTCCATCTCCTTCCTTCTCCCCTCCCGTCCTCCACTCCACTCCACTCCACTTCCCTCTCTCCCATCATCACTCCACTTCTCTTTCCTTCCATCTTTTTCTTTTCGTTGTTGCATATTTCCAATTCCTAGAATACGGTGTATTTTCCAGATACCATCTCTTTCAAATATAACTATACATTTTCTACAGTGGGAATTGATTTTCAGACTGCATATGTCCCCACTCCCCTCCCCACCCCAATCTCCATTGTTGTGATCTCAGGGAGTATATATTCTGTAATGGCACTTTACCCAATGGGACAGATTTCTACTCCCTTCTCCAAGAAATGGATGGTTCCAACTCTTGTAGCATTTTAGAAGTCCACAAAGATCTCACTCTTCCTCCAGACATTGGGGCTGAGTTAGAAGTCACTGAAACATTGGCATGGGTGTAAATGATAAATAGCCTTTGATTTGGTTTCTTTTTGGACTTTTTATTTTGTTCACCATCCCAAGTTTCTCAGACTGACGGGCAGGCATATAAATTGGATGGAAGGATGGATGGATGGATGGATGGAAGGAAGGAAGGAAGGAAGGAAGGAAGGAAGGAAGGAAGGATATTATAATGAGAGCTGATTGTGAAGGGCATTATTGTTTTGTGAAAGAACCAGGAAATGGGTTGATGGTTGAGGTAGTCCTCGACTTACAACCACAATTGAGCCCAACATTTATGTTGCTAAGTGAGACATTTGTTAAGTGAGTTTTGCCCCACTTTATGACCTTTCTTACCACGGTTGTTAACTGAATCACTGCAGTTGTTAAATGAGTAACAAGGTTGTTAAGCAAATCTGGCTTCCCCGTTGACTTTGCTTGTCAGAAGGTTGCAAAACGGGATCACATGACCCCAGGACACTGCAACTGTCATAAATATGCATCAGTTGCTAAACATCCAAATTTTGATCACATGACCGCAGGGATGCTACAACAGTCGTAAGTATGAAAAACGGTCATAAGTCACTTTTTTCAATGCCGTTGTAACTTTGAATGGTCACTAAACGAAGTGTTGTAAGTCGAGAACTGCCTGTATAGTAGAATTCTCCCTCATGCAACTCACAGCTTGAAATGCCAAAAGAAAATGCTTGAACCAAATTGCTTTAAATTTTCTGGGCTTAGCCTGGCCTATCCACCTGACAGAGAGAAAGGCTCTCGTGCCCATGGCTTCCTCTTTGTAGTCAAAATGGCAACGAATACAACTTCTACATTTCTAAAAAATATGGGATTGGGATCCAAACCAATACCACACATAGTCTTTTTTCTGATCTCCTGTAACATTTTCTATTCTGTCAACCTCATTTTCATGGGTCCCAAGCAGTGGTGAAATCCAATTTTTTTTACTACCGGTTCTGTGGGTGTGGCTTGGTGGGCGTGGCTTGGTGGATGTGACAGGGGAAGGATACTGCAAAATCCCCATTCCCTCCCCACTTCTGGGGGAAGGATACTGCAAAATCCCCATTCCCTCTCCACTCCTGGGGGAAGGATGTTGCAAAATCTCCATTCCCACCCCACTCTGGGGCCAGCCAGAGGTGGTATTTGCCAGTTCTCTGAACTGCTCAAAATTTCTGCAACCAGTTCTCCAGAACCTGTCAGAACCTGCTGGATTTCACCCTCGGCCTAAGAATTCGTTTTAGTAAGCTGTGGTGAATTTATCTCTGTGTTTGATCTACTATACACGTAGCCATGGCCACCCGGTCACCTGACCAGCTAGCCACGCCCACCCAGCCACATGACCTCCAAGCCACACCCACAAAATAAGCCATGCCCACAGAACCGATAATAAACATTTTTAGAACCCACCCCTGGTTGGGGGTCACCACAACATGAGGAACTGTATTAATGGGTCGCGGCCTTAGGAAGGTTGAGAACCACTGATCTACAGCCTCCCTGACTGCTGCAATTTGCTTTCTGTGGGACTGTGTGGAAAGCCAAGAAGGCTGCCGATTGCTGGAGAGATAATGGTGAACTAAGAGATAATATTAGTAGCTCGGGTTGGTAGTTGGGCTGTTGGTTTGGGCTCCGAGCTTGGCAACTTGGTTGCAAATATTTCGTCACCATTTGAGGAGACATCGTCAGTGTGCTTTGAATTGTGCTTGTCTGTCAGAACACTGGTCTTTAAATACTTTTTATGTGATGCAGATTAGTGTGGATGTTGTTTGTTACTTCTAAGTCATGGTCTGATTGTTCATTAGCTGTTGTTATAAAGGCATGGTCTGTGGTTTTAAGTACCCTCTGTGTGACGTAACTTAGTGTTTTTTGTTTTACATGACACAGACAGTACTTAAAACCAAAGACCATACCTTGATAACAACAACCAATCAACAATCAGACCATGACTCAGAAGTAACAAACAACATTCAAACTAATTTGCATCACATAAAAAGGTATTTAAAGACCTGTGTTCTGACAGACGAACACAATTCAAAGCACACTGACGAGCTCTCCTCGAATGGTGATGAAACGTTTGCAACCAAATTGCCAAGCTCGGAGCCCAAACCAACAGCCCAACTACCAACCCAAGCTACTAATATTTGGACACATCTCAAATCAATAAAATCTTCCAGTAATTATAAGAAAACACTTGTCAAGAGAAGTGAGAAAACACTTGTTAAAAATGTCTTCATCTTACACTAGCAAGATCTCATTCCGTTTTTGCATTTGTTACAGCTGAGGAACAACAAGATAAAAGATGTCTGCCTCGATCAAGGGCCACAGGAAAATCACACGGCGATCCTCTACCCATGCCATGGCTGGGGGCCACAGGTTAGAATTCGACTTGGTTACCATGATGTGATTTCAACAAGGATGCTGAAAAAGTTTTAACGTACTAGTGAAGAAGCCCGGGTGAATTCTGCACTGAGCAGGAAGTTGAATAGAATAGAATATAATTTTTTTATTCGCCAAGTGTGATTTGACACACAAGGAATTTGTCTTTGGTGCATGTGCTCTCAGTGTACATAAAAGAAAAGATACGTTCATCAAGAATCATAAGGTACAAAACTTAATGATAGTCATGGGATACAAATAAGCAATCAGGAAACAATATCAATATAATATTGTATCGTATGGATACAAGCAACAAAATTACAGTCAAGCAACAAAATTACAGTCATACAGTCATAAGTGGGAGGAGATGGGTGGTGGGAATGATGAGAAGATTAATAGTAGTGCAGACTTAGTAAATAGTTTGACAGTGTTGGGGGAATTATTTGTTTAGCAGAGTGATGGCATTTGGGGAAAAAACCGTCCTTGTGTCTAGTTGTTCTGTTGTGCAGTGCTCTATAGTGTTGTTTTGAGGGTAGGAGTTGAAACAGTTTATGTCCAGGATGTGAGGGGTCTGTAAATTGGACTAGATACTTCTAAAATGTGTTCCAAATTTAAGATTCTAGGGATCAATTAATTCAGGATTACCAAGATGGAAGGTAGCAATAGCACTTAGACTTATATACTGTTCCATAGTGCTTTACAGCGCTCTCTATGCAGATTGCAGAGTCAGCATATTCACACCCACCCACCCCCCTCAACAATCTGGGTCCTCATTTTACTGTCCTCGGAAGGATGGAAGGCTGAGTCAACTTCGAGCGGTCAGAATCAAATTCCTGACTATGGGCAGAATTAGCCTGCAATCCTGCATTCTAACCACTGCGCCACCGCGGATCTTAAATACAGGTAGTCCTCAACTTTCAACCATAATTGAGGCCAAAATTTATGTTGCTAAGCAAAACATTTGTTAAGTGAGTTTGGCCCATTTTATGACTTTTCTTGCCACAATCGTTCAGTGAATCGTTGCAGTTCCTAAGTTAATGACCTGGTTGTTAAGTGAATCTCACTTCCCCATTGACTTTATTTGACAGAAGGTTGCCAGAGGTGTTCACATGAATATGAGTCAGTTGCCAAGCATACAAATCTTGGTCACGTGACCATGAGGACTCTGCAATGGTCATAAGTGTAAACTAAATGAACTTGTTGTAAGTCGAGGACTATCTGTATTGGGGGTCTTCAACCTTGGAAACTTTAAGACTTGTGGATTTTAACTCCTAGAGTTCCTCAGTCAGCTTTGTTGTCTGAGGAATTCTGGGAGTTGAAGTCCACAAGTCTTAAAGTTGCCAAGGTTGGAGACCCCTGATCTATATGATCATATTTCAGATTCAGCCTTTAACTTTATAGCATGTCAGCTTCCTTTTCGTTGTGTTTAAATAACAAAAAAATTTTAAGTAGACTGGGAAAAGAGCCTTGGTAGTACAGTGGTCTAAAGCACCCTGTTATTAAGACCAGCTGCCTGCAATTACTGCAGGTTCGAATATCTCCAGGCTCAAGGTTGACTCAGCCTTCCATCCTTTCTAAGGTAGGTAAATTGAGGACCCAGTTGTGGGGGAAATAAGCTGACTTTGTATAAATATACAAAAGGATGAAGGCTATTGCTTAGCGCATTGTAAGCTGCCCTGAGTCTCCGGAGAAGGGCGGCATATAAATCAAAAATTAAAAAAAAGGAAAATAGTGGGTATCGAAAGATGTAACCATGGACATAATTTCCAGACAAGAACATGGAGAGTTGGGATCCATAACTCGATCTCCTTCAATGGAATCAGGAAAGCCTTCTTTTTTGAAATGGGGTTTGTGCATCCCATTCAAGGATGCTTCTGGGGAAGAAGCATCTCCGTGTATGGAGCGCTTTCCTGTTTGACATTCAGGAATGTCAAAAGAATTTCTGCGTTTGCAGGGCCGTTTTCTTTTCTCTCTCTTTCCCCAAAGGTCAACTCCTGTGTACTTTCTACACTTGAATAGAGCTTGTGATCTGCTCTTTTTCTTTCTTCTGTGGCAAATCCTTTGTCTAGTGATTTTTCTAAAGTGGAATTCTTCCACCAATGTGTATAGTTATGTAGGTCTTTCATATTGGAATTTCCTACTTGCCCCAAACATTGGTTTCACAGTTGGACATGTGAGCAGATCTTTCCCTCCTCTGTCCTTTCACTTTATTTAGAGGGTAATCCAATCCACAGATGGTTAACAGAATATAAGAGAATAACAAGAGTTGGAAGGGACTTGGAGGTTTTCTAATCAACCCTCTGTTCAAGTACCATTTCAGACAAATAGCAATAGCACTTAGACTTATATACCACTTCACAGTGCTTTACAGCCCTCTCTAAGCGGTTTACAGAGTCAGCCTATTGCCCCCAACAATCTGGTCCTCATTTTATCTACCTCGGAAGGATGGAAGGCTGAGTCAACCTTGAGCCGGTGAGATTTAAACTGCTGAACTGCAGCTAGCAGTCAGTTGAAGTAGCCTGCAGTGCTGCACTCTAACCACTGTGCCACCTTGGACAAATATTTGTCCAATCTCTTCTTAAAAACTTCCAGTGTTGGAGCACCTACAATTTCTGGAGGAAAGTCGCTTCACTGATTAATTGTTCTAACTGTCAGGAAATTTCTCCTTAGTTGTGGGTTGGATCTTTCCTTAACTAGCTTCCATCCATTGCTTCTTATTTTGCCTGCAGGTGCTTTGGAGAATAGCTTGACTCCCTCTTCTTTGTGGCAACCCCTCAGATATTGGAATGCTGCTATCACATCACCCCTAGTCCTTGTTTTCATTAAACTAGACATACCCAGTTCCTGTAACTGTTCTTCATATGTTTTAGCCTCCAGTCCCCTAATCATCTTTGTTGCTCTTCTCTGCACTCTTTCTACAGTCTTAACATCTTTTTTATATCCTGGCGGCCAAAACTGGATCAGTATTCCAAGCGTGGTGTTACCCTTATAAAGAAGTACTAACACTTCACATGCTATTGATTTTATCCTTCTATTAATGCAGCTTGGCTTTTTTAGCAGCTTCAGCTATTTCCACCTGTTTTCTCTTTTCTGACTTGTGTGTAAAACTTTGCTGCAGAAACTGCAAGAATTTTGCTCTTACTCCCACCTCAAATTTTATTCCAAGAGTTGCTGTTTTATTTTATTTTATTTTATTTTCCACACCAGTATCCTTCAGAGTGACAGCAGGCTGCTCTTTTGGGAGGACCTTGAGGAAACAAATGGCAAGGATAGTTTAGCAGACACCACAATTTGCTCCAATAGAGGTTTTCTAGTCATCCTTTCAGGGTAGCCCCATGTAGCATACATACTATCAGTTATGAAAATCTGCCCAGTCCAAGACCAGGGGAAGCACTGATGGATGAGACATAATTTGCAAAGGAGCACCTTCCTCCAAGTGCAGTGACAGTGACAGAACTAAAAGGCTTTCCAAGCTGTCAACCAGCTCTTTTAATCCCTCACAATTCTTCTTCTTCTCATTCTTAACGAACAGAGCTTGGAAATAATGGAACACATGTAGTCCTCCAATTATGACCATTGATTGATTTGAAGTTACAATGGCACTGAAGAAAACGACTAACAGCTGGTTCTTGCACTTATGCCCACGGCCACATCCCCACAGTCATGTGATTAAAATTCAGGCACTTGGCAATCGACATGTATTTATGATGGTTGCAGCATCCGTGTGTCATGCAACTGCCAACCTTCTTAGCCAGCTTCTGACAAGCAAAGTTAATGGGAAAACCAGATTTCCTTAACAACTGCATGTTTAATTTAACAACTGCAGTGATTGGCTTCACAACTGTGGCAAAAAAGAAGGTTGCAAAATTGGGTGTGGCTCACTTAACAACCATAGCAATTCTGGTCCTGGTTGTTGTCATAAGTTGAGGAGTAGCTGTAGCCAGAGGTGGTATTCAGCCGGTTCGCACTGGTTCAAGCGAACTGGTAGTGGCAATCATGGGTGGGCTTACCCACCCGCCCCGGCTCCACGTCATGCTACTTAGGCATGTTTTTGAGGCCGGGCGCATTTGCAGAAGGCGCACAAGCGAGCAAAGTGTATGCGCAGAAGGCCAAGCGCATGTGCAGACAGCATACGTGCATGCGAAATGAGCGTGTGTGCATGGGGCGAACCGGTGACAAAGGTAAGTGAAACCCACCCCTGGCTGTAGCTGATGAACTAGCATTCAGTATTTTTGAACCCCAACAAGTAACAGTAACAGAGTTGGAAGGGACCTTGGAGGTCCTCTAGTCCAACCCCCTGCTCACGCAGGAGACCTGTAGTAGGGATTCGAACCACCAAACTGCCGACCTTTCTGATCGACCAGCTCAGTGTCTCAGTTTAAGACATGTTAAGACATGTGGACTTCAACATGCTGGCTGGGGAATTCTGGGTACTGAAGCCCACACATCTTAAAGTCGCTGGGGTTCAGAAATGCTGAAGTACACTAACAGCTTTCTTTAAAACGTGCTTGCAAGCAAGGCTGGCAATTGCCTAGCCCTGTAATTAGAACGGTCCAAAATATTGTAAGCTTGAAATGTAGCAAACTCAAAATGACTATTAGAAAAAAAAACTTCTAACCCGGAACAAGACAGCCCAATTCTAGAGTTTTGTCCTAAATTAAAGTGAGATTAAGTATTGCAATCATTGTTTCAAATGTTACAGCTGGGAACAAAGGAAGCTCAGAAGTAGTCCCAACTCCCTTTCTTGTCATCCTGGGGTCACAAAAATAGATGAGATGATAGTCCATGCTGAGCACTGTCTATCTAATTTAAAAGCAATTTAAAACTCTAAGAAATGGACTCAATCTGGAAGGATCTCTCTGTTCTCAAATAAGAACCCACATTCAGGAATATTTAAATGTGTTGACTTTAGCATTTAGAATATTACTTGAAATTGAGTGATGATCACCTAAAAAGTCATTGGCTCCTACCGTAAAGGAGAAAAACTGGAAAGTGAAGCAAACCATGGTTCCTTGAATCCCATTTAGGTCTTCATGAAGTATCCATGTGGTTTCAATCCATCCATCCATCCATCCATCCATCCATCCATCCATCCATCAATCAATCAGAATAGAGTTGGAAGGGACCATGGAGATCTTCTAAGTCCAACCTTCTGCTCAAGCAGGAGACCTTATACAATTTGAGATCTCTGGAATTTTCTTTGAAAGCTTATTTGAAATACAGTCCATGTGGGGCCATGATGCTCTTTGAATTCAAACATTCATGGTCTAGGATGACTGTTGTGGCCCACCGGCAGCCAGCAAAGCTGGCAGCAGAGTCAGACAGTGAGGAGGTTGGGGAGGAACATGGGCCAGTTTTGGGGGTTGGGGAAAGTTCGGATGAGGGCTCTGCATCGGAGGCAGAGAGGGAGCTAGACAGCAGTGAGGCAGAGGAACAGCTGGAGCCTGTTCCCAGCGTGAGTATGCGCAGAGCTGCCAGAAGACAAGAACAACTCAGAAAGCAGGGTCGACTTGGGAGTAAAGCCACACCTTGGAGGTAATTGGCCCCTCCCATAGGAAACAAAAGACGAGCGAACGAGGAATGGGCTTTTGCAGGAAACAATTAGTTCATTCAGTTGTTTCAAGAGTGGAAAGTTCTGTTCGTGACTCTAAGAGACTCTGTGCCAAATTTTGTCTTACACTGCATTTGGAAACAAGTTATGTGGCAGCTTGCCAAGGGAGATAAGGTTTGTGTTGATAAATATACCTTTGAAAAACCGTTTGGACAAGCCTTGCTGACTGTGAATGAAAGTAATTCACAGTCATGTAAATAAAAGAGGTTTTGCCAGGACCGATTCCTGCTTCCTGCTTTTCAAGGGTCAGAACAATGATGTTGGTCTGCTCCTCTCAAGAGGACCTCTGAAAATCTCTTCTCCTTGTGAACTTTATAGGACCTGGAAGAGATGGAAGATCTTCTCTCTGCTGACCTTGCACAGCCTTCCTCAGGGTCTTGGCTGATGAGCTCCTTTCTTATTTTTCAAGAGATTATTAAAAACTTCTTTTTCCACCAGACCTTTGGCTTGATGGAATGAGTTGTGGTGGGTATCCATCTGTATATTTGTTGGCATGATTTGGAGATGTTGGCAGAGACACAGAGCTGTAAGATTGGGTCAGTTAACAAATACAGTAAACTCATTTATTATTTATTTTATTTTAATTTATTTATTTCCTACCCTTATTGTTTTTATAAACAATTCAAGGCAGCAAACATATCTAATAACTCCTTCCTCCTCTTATTTTCCCCAGAACAAACGTATGAAGTGAATTGGGCTGAGAGAGAGTGACTGGCCCAAGATCACCCAGCTGGCTTTCATGGCTAAGACTGGATTAAAACTGATGGGTCTCCTGGTTTCTATTCTGGTGGCCTTAACCACTAGACTAGGGATGTCCAACCTTGGCAACTTTAAGACGTGTGGACTTCAACTCCCAGAATTCCCTAGCCACCATAATTGGCTGAGGAATTCTGGAAGTTGAAGTCCACAACAGCTCAGCTGTGTCTTTTCCTAGCATCAAATGGCTGCTTTCCACAGCTTCAGGACAGGTCAGTAAGAAGATACATTAGAAGATGTACTAGAAGACCTCCAAGATCTGTTCCAACTCTGTTATTCTATTATTCATTTAAGGAGTTATAGATGGATGTGTCATACCTGCCCTTCCATCTTTTCCCTTTGGAATCCAAAGAGCAACACATACTCAATCTTGCCATGGACCTCTGATCATTTGGGCTTTTCTGAACCTATTGAAACATTTCCCCTTAAATCCATTAATCAACTGGAGAAGATGGAGAACAGAGCAGGGGCTGGGAAGGGGTCTTTTTAACCCAGTTCTACAGGGCTGCCACAGAAGCCTCACATCATACCTTTGAAATATCTCGGTTGAAAGGGAAATGAAATAATTTCCATACTGTTTGCTTATTCTGTGCTTGTAGCTGAATGCCCCAAAGAAATTATTTGTTATCCTGAGCTGGCTGGCTTGTATGGTTAGTTCCTCCTGCTCTCCGCCCCCAGTCACTGTTTTAACAAAACAACTTTTCTTCTACTGCTTGATTTCTTGAATTAAAATTTGGGGCTGCTGCTTGCCTCTTTCAACCCATCTGTCAAAGAAGCGCAAAGCGGTTTCCGTTTCCCTGATCTTTTTCTCTCTCTCTCTCTCTCTCTCTCCCTCCCTCCCACCTTCCTTTTCCATTTCTTTTCATTGTTAGATAGCAGGAAGCATTCTTCCCCATCCCCCCACCCCCCCAACCTTGCTGATCTTCTATTCATTTGTACCGTGTCTTTAAAAACAAACAAAAGAAGCCAATCAAGGTGGTTATTGATTTGCATAGAAGCTGTAAAAACCTAAGTTCTTCTGACAGATAGGCAGGAGGTGGGATGGGGCCGCATTTTCACCCATTTTAATTTGATTCCTTATAATAAATACCTGTCGATGAAATGAGAGATTAACAAGAATATTCAATCTTGGAGCCAACCATCTTCAGCTATAAATTGCATTCTGGTTTGCATGCCTGGCCTTGCTTCAGCAGTTAAAATCCTACCGCCGGCATGAAGAAATATGAAAAATGTTGAAGAAAAGCAAAAAAAATAATAAAAAAATAAAATAAAATCCTTAGAGAAATGAATGTCTGTGATAGAAAAGGTGAACACGGTACCCAGGAGAATATGATCCAAGTTTCAATCGCATGGATATGGCCACCATTTTGATTTTTTCAATCATACCTTGAGGATGTTCCTGCTTCTAAGGATTTTTTTTGGGGGGGGAGGGGCATTCCTTCAGGACTTACATATTTATTTTTAACTATACGCTGCAGAGATCCATGTGTTGGAAGAAATCTCCTTCTAGGTTCTGCTCCAAGTGGGGAAAAAGACACTGGAAACATGGAGACTGCTTGGAAAGATGGTTTAATGGTGGACAGGATCACATGGCTTGAGTTCCTGAACAGAAAAGGGAGGAATACAGCGAGTCTACGGGTTTTTATGCTCTTTCTGGCTTTGCATTTCTTGGGGCCCCAAAATAGTATCTTGATTGATTGTCAGACTCCCAGGGGGTGGGGTTCTTAGCTAGCCTTGCTGGCTGATGGTCACATGTGCTTCCCAGGTCGCATGTGGTGAGTTTCTTCTGCTATTGTGTAGAGGAATAATCCTATCTTTGTTGGATCTTTGGCAATTCCTACTATGGCTCTGCCTGAAGGAGGTAGATCTTTGTTATGTAGAATAGATTGGCCCAAGCCTTAATGGCCCATTGACAAAGGGTGGGGGCAGGAAGATGGGAGCTGCTTCAAAACATGCTTATCCATTTCTCATCCAGGGAAATATAATATTCTGCCTTTTTCATATTTCCTAAAATATTTTGCTCTTCCAGGAAAGGGGTGGGTGCTAACTTCCTACACATGCTTAGAGGGGATAATGTCCCAAGGTCAGATTGAGGCAGGAGTGAAATCTACTTACCTTCCTTACGCACCCTGCTCACAGACCTTCTGCGCATGCGCAAAACCTGCCCATGCGCAAAACCTTCTGCGCATGCGCAGAAGGTAAAGAACACATTACTTCCTGGTTAAAACCAGGAAGTAACGACGCCCAGGTGGTCTGTTAGACTAGATCTGTCTAGTCTAACAAAGAGAAGAATTAGGGGTGGCAATGACAGCAGTCTTCCAATATTTGAAGAGGGGATTGACCAAAGCACCTGAGGACAAGAAGTAACAGGTGGAAGATTGTCAAAGAGAGAGATCTGATTTAGAATTAAGGAGGAATTTCCTGACAGTGAGAACAATTAATCTATGGAACAGCTTGCCTCCAGAAGTTGTGGATGCTCCATCACTGGAGGTTTTTCAGAAGATGTTGGATAACCATTTATTTGTCTGGAAAGATATAGGGTGTCATGCTTGAGCAGGCAGTTGGATTAGAAGACAGCCAAGGTCCCTTCCAACTCGGTTATTCTGTTCTATTCTGTTTTGTTCTTTTTCCACATTCCACTATCCAGAAAGCAGCATGGGAGGGAAAAAAACCTGCCGTGACCACTATGGGAAGCCATCTTCCCATAGTGGTGCCATTTATGGCACCACTATGGGAAGTGTCATCTTCCCTGACCACTATGGTCATGTGGTTTCATCTTCCCTGACCACTATGGGAAGAAAAGGAGTAGGGGAGACATGATAGCAGTGTTCCAATATCTCAGGGGCTGCCACAAAGAAGATGGAGTCAAACTATTCTTCAAAGCACCTGAAGGCAGGACAAGAAGAAACGGGTGGAAACTAATCGAAGAGAGAAGCAACTTAGAACTAAGGAGAAATTTCCTGACAGTTAGAACAATTAATAAGTGGAACAAGTTGCCTGCAGAAGTTGTGAATTCTCCAACACTGGAAGTTTTTAAAAAGATGTTGGATAACCATTTGTCTGAAGTGGTGTAGGGTTTCCTGCCTGGGCAGAGGGTTGGACTAGAAGACCTCCAAGGTCCCTTCCAACTCTGTTATTCTATTCTATTCTATTCTATTCTATTCTATTCTATTCTATTCTATTCTATTCTATTCTATTCTCTGAGTCAATTGTTCCAGAGGTGGGCTTCAGCAGGTTCTGATCAGTTCTGGAGAACCGGTAGGAGAAATTTTGAGTAATTCGGAGAACCGGTAGTAAAAATTCTGACTGGCCCCGCCTCCATCTATTCTCTGCCTCCCAAGTCCCAGCTGATTGGGAGGAAATGGGGATTTTACAGTATCCTTCCCCTGCCAGCTCACCAAGCCATGCCCACCAAGCCACACCCACAGAACCGGTAGTAAAAAAAATTGAAACCCACCACTGAATTGTTCCCATTGGCCTCATCGGCCTATTCTAATTTAGATAATGTTCTGGGCTGCACAGTGCTTTTAGATTCAATTCTGGGGGAAAAAAGTGCTTGGCAGTATACAGAGTGCAAAATGCAGAATCTGCCAAAGTCTTATTAGAGCACACACATATCCAGGATTGTGTGGCTCCTAGAAATAAATCCATCTGTGAGTGGATGAATGAGTCAAGCAACAAGAGTTGCTGCATTCATATTTCTCTGCATTCTTTTCAGAATTGAATCTGCAACATCGCCCTACTGTACGTGATGTGCATGGGGTTTTTAAGCCAGCTATGGACACATACAATTTGTTTCTTTAAATTCAGCTAATTGTCTCTTGGAAAGTAACACACACAGTGTTTATACTTAGTAGGTGGGGGGGGGGTGAGGGTGGAAGAGAGCTCTGATTGGCAATGCGTTTTTTAACTCATATAATTGAGCGATTGATGTCTTCCACTTTCCTCGTGATGAGCTGCCAGGTAAATTTGATTAATACACAAAAATAAATCATATCAAAATATTGCAAGTTAATACCCAGCAAGTTAATTTCAGCAGTTCCTTTACAGCAGGGGTGAAATCCAAATTTTTTCCCTACCGGTTCTGTGGGCGTGGTGGACTAGCAGGGAAAGGATATTGCAAAATCCCCATTCCTACCCCACTCCAGGGGAAGGATACTGCAAAATCCCCATTCCCTCCCCACTCCTGGGGGAAGGATATTGCAAAATCTCCATTCCCACCCCACTCTGGGGCCAGCCACAGGTGGTATTTGCTGGTTCTCCGAACTACTCAAAATTTCCGCTACCGGTTCTCCAGAATCTGTCAGAACCTGCTGGATTTCACCCCTGCTTTACAGGGCATACAACTGCACTCTGAATTATAGTGACTTTATAATGACAGGGTTTGAGGCCATGCTAAACCGATATTCTCTAGTTCTGACTTGTTACAGGCCATTCCAAACCTCACTTAGCAAGTCTTTAAAAAAAAAAAAAGAATGAGAGAATATAATTAACTTTCTCCCACTGTGAGCACACAGATCCCGACCAAAACCATAATGAAGGAAGATGGATGTTCAGTGTTAATTTCCAGCAGAAGCGATCAAATGGAGTTAGCAGTGCGCCAACTATATTTCTGAGCTTCTTGAATTTCGAGGAATTTTCCAGCTGGTGTCAATTTAACATTAATTAAGATTAATTGCATTTCTCTAGGGCACAAAGAGGGGCTGCTCTATAAAACATGTAGAATTGAAAAATGGTAAGGCAAGCTTGTCCCTGCTATCTCTTGACTGAGATAGCAGTCTACATAAGCAGAATATTTTATACAATACCGCCTATGTCGCCCAAATCCCATACATTATATTGCACAGAAGTGTGCAGGCATGTTCCCGTTGCAAACCAGTAGTAGTTGGTGGCGCAGCAGACTAAAGTGCTGTTAAGTAGCATCAGCTGCCTGCAATTACTGCAGGTTCAAATCTCACCAGGCTCAAGGTTGACTTGGCTTTCCATCCTTCCGAGGTAGGTAAAATGAGGACCCGGATTGTGGGGGCAAAAAGCGGACTTTGTATAAAAAAGAACACCGCTTAGGGGGGGCCGAAAGCCCTACTAAGCAGGTATATACAAAAGTATGAAGGCTATTGCTTAACGCATTGTAAGCTGCCCTGAGTCTCCGGAGAAGGGCGGCATATAAATCGAACCAATAAATAAATAATAAATAAATAAAGGTAAGTCGAACCCACCCCTGCTTAACATGTACCATTGGTGGATTGCTACCGATTCGCCCTGGTTTGGGCGAACCGGTAGCAGCGGTGGCGGGAGGCTCCACCCACCTGCCCGGACACCATCAAATATGCTCTGTGCATGTGCAGAAGCTTCTGAGCATGTGCAGAAGTGGTGCACGCACGAGCGAACCGGTAGCAAAGGTAAGTGAAACATGTTCAACTCCAAGAATCCCTGAGAAAAAGTCCAAGGTCCCTTCTTGCTGTCTGACTATTAGTGAACCCTCTACCAAACCACCAGGTTTTAACCTCCCTTACTCTTTATGGACAAAATTGAACAGATGTGGGTAAAACATTAAAATATTACAATAATAAATATCAGCTGTCAACTCGCAAAGCATCCCTGGCCTGCTCTCAAGTTGTCATAGGCAAGGGGAATGGGAAAGCGGTGAAGCGGCATGGCAGCCAAAAACAAAAGCACATTCCAGACATATCTCTCTCAAGGCTGTCTCCCAGGTTTACCCACAGTGGCCGGAGGGGAGTGATCTCTACAACCCGCGAAATTGCTCCGTTGGCGAATGTGACTGATGGCACACCCTGAGGGGAGGGGGGAAATAGGGTCAAGTCTGGGCCGTAAATTATATGGGGTCAGAGTTAGCCACATTTGGAACGTGCCGACATGAAGCTCCTAATAAATAACTGGATTTCTTTTGAAGCTTGGCTCCAGGCTAATGATTTAATTAGGGCATCCGTCGGAACCCTGACATCAGCATTAAAATGAACATTAAAATTGTCAAAGATGATGAGGAAGAGAACAAGATACACATGGGATGGGGGTGGAATCTTCTTTCAGTCCATTGACTACCTACAGTAGTATACGCTCCCATCAGGGCTCCCAGGCCAAATGGCAGGGCCAGATTTTGAGGCCCTTTCAGAAAGTCAATAGAGCGTGGGGTTATATCAGCTTGAGGGACACAATGTTCCAAAGGGGGAGAGCCAAAGCAGAAAAGTCTCTTCTTACCATTAGGAAGTCTTCTCTAACAGTGATGTTTGCCTTCTGTAATAGTTTTAGGGTCTGGGAAAAGCAGAGAACAGCCTTAATTCTCTTTGGTTATTTGACGAATATCAATAGCACTTAGACTTATATATCACTTCACAGTGCTTTACAGCCCTCTTTAAATGGTTTACAGAGTCACCTTATTGCCCCCCCAATAATCTGGGTCCTCATTTTACTGTCCTCGGAAGGATGGAAGGCTGAGTCAACCTTGAGCCTGGTGAGAATCAAACTCCCAAACTGCAGGCAGTCAGCAGAAATAGCCTGCAGTACCGCATTCTAACTGTTGCACCACCATGGTTGATGATACAGGAGCTTATACTGTAGGTATGGACTGAAAGAATGTGAGTCAATCACCACACACTGAAGTCTAAACATACCAGTGGTGGGTTCCTCCCGGTTTGGTCCGGTTCGGCCGAGACGGTAGCGGTGACGATATGACTTCACCGAACCGGTTCTCCCCCCCACGCCCTCCCACCCACCCACGTTATTCTTACCTTTTATTTGGTCCCACCCCCAATCTATTGCTGCCTCCTGAGTCCCAGCTGATGACTAGAGGGGAAAAAAACTGTTTAAACTCTTGCTGGGGGGCGTCAAAGGGCTGTCCTACAGCTGATCAGTGTTAAAAGCAAACAAATGAGTCGGGTCGTAAGTGCGAGGACCTTCCAGATGACCAGCTAGCCACGCCCACCTAGTCACATGACCTCCAAGCCACACCTACAAAATAAGCCACGCCCACAGAACCAGTAGTAAAAAAATTTAGAACCCACCCATGAAACATACCCATCACTCTTTATAAGGCTGAATCCCCTGATTATCTTAACGTCTTTCTCTGGACCTTCTCCATGGTTTCTATGAACTTTTGCCCAGAGCTTTGCGCAGTCCTTGAATTGGAGTTTCATCAGAGCAAAACATCATTTAAAATCATAATAATCCATATTATCTTTCACTACCAGACCGTATTTGGTTCTGCAGTAGATAACATTCATCTCACTAAACCTGGCTCTTTTTCTCTCTCTCTTCCTTCCCTAGCTTGCTCGCTACACCAAAGAAGGATTTCTGCATTTAGGAGCTCTTGGGACCACAATATTGCTCCCAGATACCCGCTGCTTGGTGGATAATGTGAAGAGTAAACTCCCTCAGCTGCTTGACTGCGAGAAAGTCAAGAGCAGCCTCCATAAGCGTTGGAATTTTATACAGGTTCATGCTTTTTTTTTTTTTTGCAATTATTTTCATATGAATTGTTTGTGGTGTTGGAAGAAATATCCTTCTGGGTTCAGTTCCACGTGGGGAAGAAAGACACTGGAAACATGGTGGTTTTTAATGGTGGACAGGACCACTTGGTTTGAGGTCCTGGGCAAAAAGCACATCATCAAAACACTTCTGCGCATGTGCAGAAGATTCTGCGCTTGCGCAGAAGAGCGCGTGTGCGCGCTCGCTTCACTCACACGCATACGCAGCCCCACTGCAAACCGCTAGTAAAAGTAAGTAGAACCCACCCTGAATGGAATGGAATGGAATGGAATAGAATAGAATAGAATAGAATAGAATAGAATAGAATAGAATAGAATAGAATAGAATAGAATAGAATAGAATAGAATAGAATAGAATAGAATAGAATTCTTTATTGGCCAAGTGTGATTGGACACACAAGGAATTTGTCTTGGTGCATACGCTCTCAGTGTACATGAAAGAAAAGATACGTTCGTCAAGAATATGCATCAAATAATTATTCAGTTACCTTTGCCTACCCTATGCTTGTAAGCCGCTGAAATTAGACCTACATAAAACTAAACAGAGAATTTCAGTTGATTTCCAGCCCAGTTCGGCTGTATTAATTTTAATTTTAATGCGGTGATGTTCCCATGGCTGTTTCATAATATACGAAGCAGCCCTCCGCTAAATCAAACCACTGGTCCAGCTATTCTTGGGTATCATTATGAAGTACATTCTATGAGATTATGTGAACTAGTTTGGAGTCTGGCTATCTTCAGTTAGTATGTGGAATCTGAGAATTCTCCTTTGTTGCCTTGGTGCAAAATAAGTGTGGGCATCACACACACACACACACACACACACACGTGTTAGAATTCTGGAAGCTTCCTCATTTCCTACCAAAATCAGCCTTGCTTGCATTGGAGAGATTTCCCAACATTAACCGAACATGCCAAGGATTGAAAGCTGAAAACATTTGAAAGCAAAGCAGGCGTGCTCATTTCTCTCAGATATACAGTATAGCTGTCCTGCCTAAATAATTTGGCTGCAGTATGAGATAACACCATATGCAGGGCAGTGGTGAAATCTGAACCAGTTTACTACTGGTTTGCTGGCTGCGCATGCGCAGTGCACGCCAAAAGGAGGCATGCGGTAAGTAGAGCAGGGGGGGGGTGATCAGCTGTGGCGTGGGATTTTTTTTTTTAACTTTTAAAAGCATTGCTGAGGATCGTGCGGCTCAGCTGAATCATCAGAGCCTTTTAAAAGCATTTTTTTCTACAACCTCTTCGGCCGAAGAGGTTGCAGAAAAAATATTTTTAAAAGTAAAAAAAAAAAAGCCTCTGACAATCAGGCAACTCAGCTGGGATCGTCAGAGTCTTTTAAAAGCAGCAGGTAGTTCTCCGAACTACCCGCTGCTATCACTACCGGATTGGGCGATCTGATCAGCCAGCGGTAGTATTTGCTGGTTCTCCAAACTACTCAAAATTTCTGCTACCAGTTCTCTGAACTGCTCAAAATCTCCCCTACTGGTTCTCCAGAAACTGTCAGAACCTGCTGGATTTCACCCTGCACCAACATGTGGTGCTGCCAGTTTGACACCCCTAGCTTAGGGCTAGCAAATCTCGCTGCAAAACTTAAAATTGCCACTAGTGGCAGCAAAGGATTAGAATGTTATATCCCTTTACCGCCATCTAATGGTTGATCCAGTTACAGCAAGTCAAATCTGGTAATTTTTTTAGCTTGAAGTTATAGGACAATATCAAAAAAAGGGGATTCTTCTTCCTTGCATGTCCTGAATTACAACTTCAAAAATTCCCAGTTGGCATGGGAATTGTAATCTGACCTATTAAAAGATGATAGATGTTAACACTGATTTATTTATTTCTCTCTCTCTTAAACATAATCCAGCATGGTGCAATCCTAAACAAAGGGACAGGACGCTGCTTGGAAGTCGAAAATAAAGGCACGTCAGGTATGGATCTTATTCTTCGCAGCTGCACAGGTCAAAGGTGGACAATTAAACATTTTATCAAGTAGAGAACCTCTTATCCAACCTTCAAGAATTCTTCAGACTTGAGTTCTCACCAGGGGAGACATTTTTATCAAACCTTCCACTCTCATTCACACTATCAGGGAAGACTCACAAGGGAAGGTGTTTGCGTTGTTGTTGTTGTTGGTTTTTTTTTTTTACATTTTATTTATTTGAACTTTGCTTATCTACTCTGCCAAACTTTGACTGACTGAATGAAAACATTCCAGATCGACAGTTGTCATTATCCTGAAGGCTCAAGGAACATCTTGGCTTAAGGACAAGTAATGAAAGCTTACAAACTTTTCCAAAAATAACCCAAATCCCCACTCCAGATACAGGACCAGCAAATTATATTTGAGGTTCAGAGATGAAACTTTTGATATTCTTTTATTTGAATGCACACAATCTTAGAAATGACCTAATATATTAATATGGAATACCATGTCAAAAGATTTTAAAAAAACAAACAAACCCAGTCATCTTCCATGAAGGTAGCATGAGATGTCTATCACAGCCTCATTTGGAAGTTTCAAGTGCTCTGGAGTTCTAGAAGGACATTTTATAGACTTTTTGAAGAACGTGCTCTTCATACCAAGCACACACCATGTTGTTATCGACTTCATGCTACTAGTTCAAAAGAGGAGCAAGAATTATCCTGAAACGTCATGAATTGATAGGGATGTCAATGCAACCCACCAGGGAGTTTTAAAAGGAGAGATTTGCAGCAACAGAAGAACGTGGACTCTGCCATTGCAGTGAATGGACCCTAACATCTGTATTACTCCCATGAAAATTTCCCACACACACACACACACACACACACACACACACATTAAACCAATTTGTTTGTGAAAAATATACAGCCATAAAGGATTGTTTCTGAAATTGCATACATCACAGCGGAGTTATGTAAGAAACCAAGAGCCTAAATAACAGGCAAAAAAAAAAAAAGATTGTTATGGAAAAAAATTCTATTTGTGTGGACACTTGGAATCAAAATTGACTTGATGGTACATAATCAGTCAATATGGTGGAGAAGTGTAGATTTTAAAAAAAATAAAAGAGGAAAGGGGAAAATTTCATCACAAAGAGCGTCAGGGAAGAGTATGTTTACAAAAAAATTAAAAATTTAAAAAATTTAAGGGAATTTCCATTAAAAAGCTGGTACTTTAGGAGAAAATGTATGTAATATTATTGAATATTTAAGGAAAGTTATGCTTGAAAATTTATGCAAACAACCGATTTAAACAAATCGATAAATGAGACAGGTTCTGCCTTCGCTAGGACAAGCCCTAGACCAGATTTTTGCTGATTTATATATATGTATCTCAAGCAGTATTTTTATAGCCAACAGAATTGCAATTTGTGCTTTCTAGGGATCAAATTTCTTGCCCTTGTCACTCTTAAAAAGAGAGTACACTGTTTCCAATTATTAGTCGATGATAGATAATGAGGATGTTTTCACGAGGAACTGTATTTCTCCCAAGTTCCCTATAAGCAAAGGGAATATTTTTGCTTTGGTGTATGTGGAATGTGAAATATGCAATCTTAATTTAAAGAAAAATCCTGTGAAAATGTGGTTTAGAAACAAACAAACAAAAACTCACACTGTTTTCTACTTGGAGCGAAATCCCTTGTCACGATTTTGGCATGTGTTGATTGGCTTCCTTAACCATTGGCTAATTTAAATTCAGCACAGTTGGTGGAAGAAAAAGGAAAAAAAGCTTCTTTAAAACAGAAAGTTTTCTTCTCTCGGGACATCCAATTAAATAATCCAAGATCTAAAAATTCTGGGTAAGAGAAGAGGGTTCTCCCATGACATATTTAGCCGGGTCATTTAAACACTTAAGAGTTTGCATCTGGATAATACGCTAAGAATGGTTTGTGTTGATCTTTGTTAGTTTCTTAATGGCCTAGTTCGATGTGCATCCTGCTTGGTTGATTTCTGTGCAATGAATTCTACAAACCCAGAAAACTGGGTTAATTCAGTAATCAGGTTAAATGGTTGTGAATGCAGCTGTTGTTCAATTTGTTTAATTAAATTCTTTCATTTCCAGAACCGATCGCCATAGGATGTGTTCAAGGTCTATCAACAGCTATTAGCTTTGATGGCATAAAAGGAATGTCCATATTCAGAAGACTTACTGTGTTAAATACCATTGGAAACAGAGCATCAATGGAGACATTCTGCTAACGGCTAAACATTTCTGATACACATTATTGGTTGCACAGGAAAACAGGGCATTAGGCAAGATAACATTTTGGCACAATTCAACATTTTATCTTGATTTATTTCCAGTCACTCCAAAACAACTTACAACCTGATTTCAAAGTTCTGATGGCCACACTCACATACACACACACACAACCTACCATGAACACATTTTGGTCACTTGGCAACTAGCCTGCATTTATGGTTGTTTGCACATGACCACAATTTACAATGCTTTGGGCAAGAAACTACCATTTACTTGTGTTTTCTGGGGGGGGGAAATGGGTAGAAAACAGATTAACAGATTAACAGAGTTGGAAGGGACCTTATAGGTCATCTCGTCCAACACCCCCCCACACGCCCGCTCAAGCAGGAGACCCTATACAGTTTCTGACAAATGGCAGTCCAATCTTTTCTTGAAACTCTCAAGTGACGAATCTCCCACAACTTCTGAAGGCAACTTCAGAAGATACCCCAGAGATACGTACAATAACAGACCTCCGGATTTTTCGTCGGGCCCTGAAAACCTATTTATTTCAACTAGCTGGGCTGGCTTGAGTCAAATTTTAAATTGATTTTAAATTGGAATTGTTTTAATTACGGCCAAAATATTTAATTATTTTAAACAGTTTTTAGATTTTGTATGTCTTGTTTTTACTTTGGCTGTTCACCGCCCTGAGTCCTATATTGGAGAAGGGCGGTATAAAGATTTAAACAAATAAACTTCTGTTCCATTAGTTGATTATTCTCACTGTCAGAAAGTTCCTCCTCATTTCTAGCAAATCTCTCCTTGGTCAGTTTCCATCCATTATTTCTTGTCTGGCCTTCGAGTGCTTTGGAAAATAGCTTGACCTCCTTCCTCTCTGTTGCAGCCCCTCAAATATTGGAACACTGCTATCATGTCTCCCCTGGTCCTTCTCTTTACTAGACTAGCCATGCCCAGTTCCTGTAACTGTTCATCGTATATTTTAGCCTCCAGTCCCCTAATCATCCAGGTTGCACTTTTTCTACAGTCTCAACATCTTTTTTATAGTGTGGTGACCAAAACTGGATGCAGTACTCTAGTTGTGGTCTTACTAAGGCTTTATAGAGTGGTATTAGTATCTCACTTGATCTTGATTGTATCCCTCTCTTAATGCAATTTAGGATTCCATTGGCTTTTTTGGCTGCCGCTGCACATTGCTAGCTCATATTTAGCTGGTTGTCCACTAAGACTCCAAGATCCCTCTCACAGTCACTGCTATTAGAATGGGTTTGCTTAATGACTGCCCCATTCATTATTGACTGTCACAAAATAGGTTGTAAAATTAGATGTGATCACGTGGTGACCCGCTTAATGACCGACACAATTTACAGCCATCATTTCTGGCTCAGTTACCTCAACTGTAAATCATGGTGTACCTGTATATTATTTGATTTGATGTACCAGTAGTATGGCTCTTTAAATGGCCAGATCCTGAAAATGAAACTCAAATACTTTGGCCACCTAATGAGAAGGAAGGACTCACTGGAGAAGATCCTAATGCTGGGAAAGATTAAGGGCAAAAGAAGAAGGGGACGGCAGAGAATGAAGTGGCTGGATGGAGTCACTGAAGCAGTAGGCGTGAGCTTAAATGGACTCCAGAGGATGGTAGAGGACAGGAAGGCCTGGAGGAACATTGTCCATGGGGTCATGATGAGTCAGACACAATTTCACAATCAACAACAACAACCAGTAGCACCAGCTATCAAAGCCATTGAATAGATTACAGGGATAACAGATTGAAAATCAACACACAAAACCCTCCACTGAAGACCAATTAAAACAAAAAGTTTTTAAAAAGTTTAAAATGTCATCATTAACATTTAAAAGTTTATATAAAAAGATGTATTGCAGGTGCTTTATAAAGCTAATAAAGAGGTCAAGCTCTCAATGTTTCAGGGGTTGTATGCTAGAGAAGAGGGGCAGCAGCTGAAAAAGCTCAATTACAGATAATTTTAGGCAAGCTACTCAAATAAGATTAGTAAAATGAAGGTCCTATAGGAGGTTTTCTTTTGAATGCATGCTGGATGTGGAATTCTAGGAGCTGAAGTCCATGTATCTTAAAAGTTGCCAAGTTTAAGCAGGAGTAGGCAACTCTGTCCCCTTTATGACCTGTGAACTTCAACCCCTGAGCCAGCTTGCTCAGGAATATTGGGAGCTGAAATCCATAGGTCTTAAAGGGGTCATAGCTGCCCATCCCTGGCTTTAATGATAATCACCTACATTTTGTATTTGCCCAAAAACAAATTGCAAGACAAGAGTTTTAAGTCCAAGTGTCTGTCTGTCAGTCTGTTTATCTATCATCTATCTTCTTTTCTCATATCTCTTATCTCATCTCATCTCTCCTCTCTCTCCCCTCCCCTCATCTTATAGCTAATTTTATCTTACATCTTATCTTACATCTTATTTTATCCTATCCTATCTATCATCCATCCATCTATCTCATTTCTCCAAAGCTACTCCTATTACTATTCTCCAAAGCACCTGAACAACAAGAACAAGAAACAATGGGTGGAAACTAATCAAGGAGAGAAACAACTTAGAACTAAGGAGAAATTTCCTGACAGTTAGAACAATTAATCAGTGGAACAACTTGCCTCCAGAAGTTGTGAATGCTCCAACATTGGAAGTTTTAAAGAAGAGATTGGACAACCATTTGTTTGAAATGGTATAGGGCAGTGATGGCTAACCTTTTTGCCATTGCGTGCCAAAAGCAGGGGGAGCGCAGGGGGGTCATGTGCGTGTGTGCCCATACCCATTTAATGCACCCCGCTCCGCCCCCCCCGTGCATGTGCACACAACTCCCCCCGCACTCCCTCCACTTTTGGCATGCAGTGGCATGAAGGGCCCGGTAGGCCCGTTTTTTCGCTCTCCCCAGGCTCCAGAAGCTTTCTAGGAGTCTGGGGAGGGCGAAAGCAGCCTTCCTCACCCTCCCGGAGGCCCTCCAGGCGCTGGAAACAGCCTGTTTCCCAACTTCCGGTGGGCCTGGAAGGCCCGAAAATCAGCTGGCCAGCCCATGCATGCATGCTGCAGCTAGGGTAGGGCAATGCTCTTGTGCCCACCGATATGGCTCCACGTGCCACAGGTTCACCATCACGGATATAGAGCTTCCTGCCTAAGCAGGGGGTTGGACTAGAAGACCTCCAAGGTCCCTTCCAACTCTGTTATTCTATTCTATTCTATTTGTCTATTATGTTTCTACAGTCACCCATCTTAAAAGCCAACTCTGAGCAGCTGCCAGTCAACAAAACAATATATTAAGTAGTCCTCCACTTATGACAAGCAAACCCAAAATTTCCATTGCTACGCAAGGGTTTTCCCCACAGTGGAGCACAGTACTCTAGTCAAGGTAGAGGGTTTCACACCAAAGGACTCCTGCCCTGGTAAGGTGGTTGGATCCACCAAGGTCCCTTCCAGCCCTGTGATTCTATAAGTCTATGTCCTCACTCAAGGGATCTAGAGAGAGATTTGGGCTCAGAGGCACTTTCAAATCTTGTCTTTCTGAGAGAGTATAACCCCATTCAAGAAGTAGGAGGATCTACCACTTCTCTAAATAGCTGCTTCCTCAAAAATCAGCATGTCTACTCCGTTTCAAATTCAGATTCAGGTTCTGAATCGGTACCGGTAGCAGAAATTTTGAGTAGTTTAGAGAACTGGTAAATTTATTTATTTATTTATTTATTTATTTATTTATTTATTTATTTATTTATTTATTTATTTATTTAATTGGATTTATATGCTGCCCTTTCTCCACAAGGACTCAGGGCGGCTCACAGCAATAAGCAACAAGTCCAGATTAAAAATTCAAACAATAAAAGAAACTAAAATTCCCATTAAAACCCCATTCAGTCCAGGCCAGCCTGGCGAAACAACCATGTTTTAAGGTCACGGCGGAAAGAGCGAAGGTCAGGGGCCACCCGGAGCTCCAAGGGGAGCTGATTCCAGAGGGTAGGTGCGCCTACAGAGAAGGCTCGCTCTCTAGGGGCCATCAGCTGGCATTGCTTGGCCGATGGGACCTCAAGTAGGCCCTCTCTGTGTGAACGCACCAGGTGATGGGGAGCTGTTGCTGGCCGCAGATGACCCGCCAAATACCCTGGGCCTAAGCCATGTAGGGCTTTATAGATAATCACCAACACCTTGAACCTCACCTGGAGGGCAACTGGTAGCCAATGCAGGTCACGCAGGAGGGGTGTGACATGGGAGCATCGGGACACTCCCATCACTACCTGTGCGGCCGCATTCTGCACCAGCTGAAGCCTCCGAGTGGTTTTCAAGGGCAGCCCCATGTAGAGAGCATTGCAATAGTCATTCCGGGAGGTGACGAGTGCATGGGTGACCATGCGTAAGGCATCTCGGTCCAGGTAGGGGCGCAACTGGTGCAAAATGGTATGGGCCTGGTAGCTCAGCAGACTAAAAGCATTGTGATTAACACTAGCTGCCTGCAATTACTGCAAGTTCAAATCTCACCAGGCTCAAGGTTGACTCAGCCTTCCATCCTTTCTAAGGTAGGTTAAATGAGGACCCAGATTGTGGGGGCAATAAGCTGACTTTGTATAAATATACAAAAGTATGAAGGCTATTGCTTAACGCATTGTAAGTTGCCCTGAGTCTCCGGAGAAGGGCGGCATATAAATCAAATAAAAAAAAAACAAAAACCAGACGAATCTGGGCAAATGCCCCCCTCTGACTGGCTCCGCCCCCATCTATTCTCTGCCTCTTGAGTCCCAGCTGATCAGCTGAGTCTTCTTTTCTTGCTCTGCACAGGAGAACGGAGCTGGAAAGCAAGTTAGTGGGATGGGGAGGAAATGGAGATTTTACAGTATCCTTCCCCTGGAGTGGAGTGGGAATGGAGATTTTAACAGTATCCTTCCCCTGGAGTGGGTTGGGAATGGAGATTTTACAGTAGCCTTCCCCTGCCACGCCCACCAAGCCACGCCCATAGAATCAGTAGTAAAAAATTTTTTAATCCCACCACTGTCCCTCATCTAGCTGATTACTGATAGTGGCAGACTTTTAGGGAGTAACTCCATTTCCTGAAGATATTTAAGGGAAGTCAATGTGGGTATCACAACGATAATTATAGCACCCAATTTTAAGTCATCTGATGATTTCCCTTGTGATTTCATGTAAATATTGAAAAACATTACTAGAACCTTGACAACACTACACTGAAATCTGTCCAAAAGACAGGAACAGCAGAGCCACAACAAAATTTACCTCCAAATCCTAAATAGAATAGAATAGAATAGAATAGAATAGAATAGAATAGAATAGAATAGAATAGAATAGAATAGAATAGAATAGAATAGAATTCTTTATTGGCCAAGTGTGATTGGACACACAAGGAATTTGTCTTTGGTGCATACGCTCTCAGTGTACATAAAAGAAAAGATATATTCATCAAGAATCACAAGGTACAACACTTAATGATAGTCATAGGGTACAAATAAGCAATCAGGAAACAATATCAATATAAATAATAAGGATACAAGCAACAAAGTTACAGTCATACAGTCATAAGTGGAAGGAGATGGGTGGTGGGAACGATGAACAAATATCTTTGATGATCAGAAAACTTATAGTCAATTGACTTGAGAGATTTAGAGGTCAGGAAGAACCGATAGTCTGTTTTCACTCATATAAAGAGCATTCATTAGAATGACTAAAACAGATTCAACCCCATATCCAATTTGAAACGGATCATGACATTCCACTTCTTCTAGTTGAGAAGTCGCCAATCTTTCAATCACTATACTCTGCAATGAGTAAGATTGTGAAAACCAAGTTTCATTTTTCAGTTCAAATTTGACACCTTCTGGATAATTTTTGTCTCGTCGTTGTCTTTAACTCAAAGCTTGCTGCTTATTTGGTCACTGGTTTTGCAAGTTATTGGATTTGTTGAGAATGAAGTTTAGGATTACCAGTGTAAGGGTTCCGAGTAACACCCCCGACGAAAGAAGACTGAGGCTAGAAGCTGCTCAAGTTCCATTTTATTAGAACTGTCATATTGTCACATCTTGGAAAGCCCGAATCTCAGAGCTTCCAAGTTTTCCCCACCGAAAAGAAATTCCAAGTCCCTTCCCCTGCGCCCACAAGTCCATCACATAGTCCAACCAATGCACTGTCCCAACTGGCGATGCCACCCAGTCACGGCACTCCAGGTGCAGGCTGAATGTCCTTGACTCCCAGAGAAAAGAATGTTATTATGGCTAGATATCTCTGCAACTCCATGTAATCCCCGCTCCCAGTTTCCCACAGCACTAAGTGTGGCAGCCCTGAAGATCCAAAGAAAAAGATGGCCTCCAGGGCTGACAACCAGATCTGATCTGCAAATACCCGGATGACAGTAGATGGCAGCAGAGATACAGGGAACTCAAATATTTACCGCCTTCTACTAGTCGTCTGGACTTTTGCAGCTCACTTCTAGGAACCTGAATTGAATTGAAATTGAACTGAATTCTGGGCCTCCATACATTTTAAACCAGCCAAGGCTGAGAAACACTGCTGTGCTGTAAAGCTTCCGTAAACTGTATTCTTAAAGAGATTTTATTTAAAACATGATATTTTGTACAAGATATATTCCAACGATGTGTACTTTTCATTAGTGGTTGAATCATCAATGGTACAAAACCTCCTGGAAAGGGAAATCCCATTCACTAGTTTCTAGGCTTTTTCAGACATCAAACCAGCATTTTGCTGTCTATTGGGAAACTAAAAATGCTGGTTTGATGTCTGAAAAAGCCTAGAAATTAGTGAATGGGATTTCACTGAGCTATGGCTGTATAAAGATCTTGATTTACGTAGGAAAAAACCCGGCTGAGAGAAAAATACACATAAAGGCCTACGAAAAGACAAGAAAATAAATATATATATTTATTTATATATATATAAATATATCATATATATATCATACATATATCAAATTTATATTTGCTGATAAAGAAATAAAGGGAGACTAGTATAGATCTATTTCAAGCTATTTAGCCTTCATCAGCTAGCCATACCCTTACTCGGATTCAAACCTAATTCGAATCCGAGTTAGGGCATGGTTAGCTGATGAGAGCTAAATAGCTTGAAATAGATCTATACTAGTCTCCCTTTATTTCTTTATCAGCAAATATAAATTTGGTATAAAATGGTTTGTTGTGAATGTGACTGCTTGAGGGCTCCTGGATTGGAGATGAAAGGCGAAAGGGAAGCAGTATGCTCCCTCTCATATTGGGGTAGACCAGGTGCTTCGACAGAAAAACACACATACATACATACATACATACATACATACATACATACATACATACATTCATACATACATACATTCATACACACATACATTCATACACACACACACACACAAATACACACACACATACATACTTACACATACACACACAAATACACACACACATACATACTTACACACACACACACACACATACATACACACAAAGGAGACAAATCCCTCCAGTTAAACTTGTTCTTTTTTTCCTTCTTTATCCCACCAATTTTCCATCCCATTTTCATAGTTATTGTGATTTTTCCCCATAAATTCATACATATCTCACTGCCCAAATCAACGTGTGTGTGTGTGTGTGTGTGTGTGTGTATGAAAAAGAGAGAAGCACTTAATTTTCCATTTATAAATGCAGTAATATACATGTTTATGTAAACACTTTCCCTTAAAATGTCCATTTTGGAATCAAACTATGCAGAAAAACATGACAAGAAAGAATAATTGCAATTTAATTTGTATATTTATCGAGGAACCGAAATGAGCTAAATTCATGACCGTGAACTAAACCCATTTCCCACCATCTCTGCCGTAAAAAGGATTTGACATAATGGCTCACGATACAAGAAATCCAATCTTTCTCTCCTCAGTAGCAATTTTAGAGGCTGTAAGGAATATTAATTATGGTAATGATGATAATGATAATAATGGGCTTTGTACTCCACCTTTCTATCTCTTTGACATTGAGCCATTTTGCCACAACAAAAGACGAAATATAAATGAAGAAATTGTAACACGGCTATATTCCAGAGAGAAATCCAATGTTCACATAAATAAAAATGAAAATGGTGGGGAGTTGATGGGCTGTGAGAATAACCTTGGGAGGGGGGACAGGAGGAAGAGTTGCAATGGTCTAATAAATGAAATTTGAGTCCAAAATACAAATAGGGGAAGAGAAAGAGAGTTTCGTTTGGGTTGAGGAGCACCAATTCTAGGTGACTAGGTCATCAATTGGCCTTAATCTGGCCCCAAGGCAGAGCCTTAGTAAGAATTAGTAATAACATTAGCATTTTAGGCTTATATACTACCTCATAGCGATTTACAAAACTCTCTGGGAGGTTTACAAAGTAGAAGCAGTGTTTGCATATTGCCCCCAACAATCTGGGTCCTCTTTTTACTGACCTCTGAAGGAAGGAAGGCTGAGTCAACCTTGAGCCGATCAGGATTGAACTCCAGACTGTGGGCAAAGTTTGCCTGCAACACTGCACTTTAACCACTGTGACACCAGAGCTTCTAATTAGGAATTAGGAATTCTTTCCTAATTCTTTCTCTCGCTGTATTTGGAATCTTCTTTGAAATTAGAGAAGAAATTTCAATCAGTTTCATTCACCTGGAGCTTACGTCATTTGGAATGCAGTTCCAAAATTTTACACCAAATCATATGAGACCTACACACATTTCTGAGGAGCAACCTTCTTTAACATAAAGAAGAGATCCTGATTTGATTCAGAAGGAGAAACCAAAATGTGCCAAAAGGCACCGTTAAAAAATGGGGGTCAAGTGATATGATTTATGAGATTCTGCTTCAAAAGTATAAGCTTATATGAGCTGAAAGCCACTGGGGCATACTGTTAAGGAGTTGCATTAGACTGAGAAGACTTTGTTGAAGGTAAGAGAATAACAGAATAACAGAGTTAGAAAGGGCCTTGGAGGTCTTCTAGTCCAACCCCGTATAGACCCTATACCAGTGTTGGCGAACCTTTTCAGCACCGAGTACCAAAACGGGAGTGCGCACATGCGCGCAGGGGAGCACCAGAAACCGGAAGAGCAGCTCCCTGATGTGTAAGCGTGGAAGTGCCAGAAACTGGAAGAGCAGTTCCCCAGCGCATGCACATGCTGGAAAGCTGAGCTTCCGGTTCCTGGCGTATGCATGCGCACCAGTCATCTAGTCTTCTGGTTTCTCGTGTTTCCATGTGCGCAAAGACAAGCACATGCGCACTGAAACCCGGAAGAGCAATGGATGACAGCTAGTGTGCCCAAAGAGATGGCTCTGTGTGCCACTTTTGGCACATGTGCCATAGATTCGCCATCACGGCCCTATACCATTCTGGACAAATAGCTGTCCAATCTCTTCTTAGAAACCTCCTGCGATGGAGCCCGCACAACTTCTGAAAGCAAGCCGGTCTACTGGGTAATTGTTCTGTCATGAAGTTTCTCCTTAGTTCTAGGTTGCTTCTCTCCTTGATTAGTTTCATCCAATGCTTCTTGTCCTGCCTTCGGGTGCTTCACATAGGTCACCATCAGACATTAAGGTTTATTGGGAGGAGAGGTGGGTTTCACATAATTTTACCACCGGTTCGCTGTGCACCAAAAATGTGAGCGCTCACACCTTCTGTGCATGTGCCCGGCCTTCTGTTCATGTGTCTGGCCTTCCGCGCATGCTCTTTGCTCTTGCATGCATGTGTCCAAGCTTAGAAAACATGGCTAAATAGGACGGCATAGCACCGCAGCAGGTGGATGGGTGAGCCCACCCGCAGGTCTCTACTACCAGTGTCAGTGTTACAAAGCTGACAACCGGTTTGCCCAAATTAGTCCGAACCGGCTGAATACCATCACTGACTGGAAGACCATAGATCAGTTCCTATTGTTCAGTCCAGTGTTTTTCATCCTTGGCAACTTGAAGATGTCTGGACTTCCCAGAGTCTCCCACTCAGCAGGCAGAAGTCCACATGTCTTAAAGTTGCCATGGTTGAGAAGCATTGGTTCAGCCCAACCTTCCTTCCTGGAGTAGTTGTTGGAAAAAAAGGAAGGGAAGAAAAGGGTGCTATGGATGTCACTTGGCATTCCAGGAGGAAAGGCAAAAAATAAATCTAATTAATAAGAACAATGAAACAACAGCAATGTGTGTTTAGTGCTCTCTGGCACTATATCTCAGACAAATGAGCCTGATTTACAATGCGACAAATGAGTCCGGAATATAGATTGGGTATATAGTCCATTAGGAGTTATGTTGGTGAGCTTATTAGCCTCTCCGGTCACAAAGTCACACACTTAAAAGAGTAGTTGCTGTAAAGATAATCAATTTAGGGGGATGAGTGTGACAAGGGAGCTGAATAGAATTGCCTACAGAAATTTGATTGTGTCAGTTTCCCTTGCACAGAGATGAATGCACACCACAAGATCAGTACTGTAGTTCATACTTATTTCAACTTTTGCCATTTGGGCTTAAAGCCACACACCACACACACACACACACACACACACACACACACTGTTGATGTAAATAAGGAGGAATTTTCCAACCATGAGATATGTTACACAATGGAATAAATGGCCTCCAACAATGATGAGACATTGCCTAACAAAGATTAGACAGCTATTAGTCACGGGTGGCATATGGATTCTCGCTGTGGGCCACACCAGAGGTAGGTTTCACATATGTTTACCACTGGTTTGCCCCGCATGTGCATGCTTGCTTTATGTGCATGCGTCTTCCACGCATGTGTCTAGTCTTCTGTGCATGCGCTTTGCTCACGCACGCATCTCCAGCACATGCACCCAGCCTCGAAAACATGGCTAAATAGGACGGCATAGCGCTGGGGCAGTGGGGGTGGTAGTCCAATCTCCTGCTCAAGCAGGAGATCCTATATCAGGTGTGTCAAACTTGCAGTGTCACATTGTCATCATGTGATGCATTGAGAGTTTCTTCCCCTTCGCTAAAACAAGGGTAGGGGTGGCCAGCACATGACGCATCCGGCCCACAGTCCGCGAGTTTGATACCGCTGATATAGGATCCCCTGTTTGGGCATATAATTCCAGACAATTGACTGTCTAGTCTCTTCTTCATACTTCCAGTAGAGTGCTACTCAACTGATTAATTGTCCTCCCTGTCAGAAAATTTCTCCACAGTTTTAGGTTAGACTTCTCTTTAATAATCTTCAACCTGTTACGTCTTGTCCTATTTTCTGGTGCTTTGGAGAATAGGTTGTGCCCCTTTTCTCTTTGACAGCCCTTTAAGTCCTGGTAGACTGCTATCATGTCACTCAAGTCCTAGAAACCAGGCATACCTACTTCCCTCAGTCATTCATCATATAGTTTAGCCTACAGACTCCTTATCATTCTAGGTTCTCAACATCTTTTTTTGTATGTTCACATTCAACTTGAAGATCTCCAATATTTCTTCCAAATCTGCCTTTTGGGTCCCCCACAAAATGACCATTTTAGAAGTAGGGACTAGCAACTTTAGTTGCTCTAAAAATTCACACCTCAGAGTAAGCCACAACTTGTTTGAGCCACGATTTGCTGAACGAGCCATTGTTTTCTGCTGTCCCGGATGAATGACAAACTCTTCTTTTTCCCCTTTTCCTGAGCAACACAGAAAAATGACAGGTAGTCCTCATTTAGCAACCGCAACTGGAACCAGCAACCTGGTCGTTAAGTAAAGTGGTCCTTCAGTGAAACTGACTGTGCTTATGAACTTACTTCAGTTTTCCATTGGTTTATAGCCTGCATGGATCATAAATGCAAGATTGGTCCAAAAGTTACCATCACCACTGTAACTGTGAATGGTTGCTGTAAGAAGGAAGTCACTAAACAAGGACGACCAATAGTAGCACAAATGTAGAATTTATTTATTTATGTTGATGTGGCTGCCTACCTTACTGTAGCAACCCTGGGTAGCTAAAAGCACCCTAAAATTTCCCCTGATAATAATCTGAAAACAACCAACAGATAAATTTAACTAGGTTATGGCTTACTCAGTTTCCCTGTTTTCAGCTTTTGATTTTCTGTCAAACTCCAGAATTCTGCCAACTCTATACCATTCCGATTTGTTCTCCAATTCAATAATTTGTTTTTCATCTGACAGTGGACCCAATTCACCTTGTTCATTTATCAAAATATAAAGGGAAACTCATTCAGATAGAAGTACTACCCTGTTTGTAAATCTCTCAGGAACAGCTGACAATTTTGTGGTATTTATTGCATTTACATGAGCCTTCGAACATTGGCAAATGCAGGCAGACCTTGACTTATGACCTTAGTGTCGCTTAGTGACTATTCAAAGTCATGATGGAATCCGAAAAAGGGACTTATGACCTGATTCCAAAGTTCTAACGGTCTCCTGCCCTTGTGATCATGTGATTGCATTTCAGTTAGCTTAATGACTGGCTTGTATTTACCACCATTTACAGTGTCCCACAGTCACATGACTGCAATTTATGACATTTTTTTTGCTTTTGGTTTTCAGTAAAAATACCTCACGATGAACAGTGGGTTTATTTAACGACCGTTGCAATGTAGTTTGTAAAATTGTGTCAGGCATGTGGGTGCCCTGCTTTATGACCATCATGATTGATGGCAGGGGTGTTAAACTCAAGGCCCGGGGCCAGATTCGGCCTGCGGGGTGCTTAGAACTGGCCTGCAAGGCCACCCTGGAAACAGTGAAGGACTGGCCCGCGGTGCCTCTGCCAGTGAAAATGGAACTTGGGAGGGCCACATGCAGCCCTCCCGAGCTCCATTTTTGCTGGCAGAGGGTTGTAGGAGGCCGTTGCAGCTGAAAATGGAGCTTGAGAGTCCATTTTCTCTGGCAGAGTGCTCGGGCCACCACAGGCGCTCCTGACATGAGTGACGTTGAGCTGGCCAGCCAACCTGGCCATGCCCACTCTGGCCCCCTGTCAGTGGTGGATTGTTTCTAGTTCAGTCCGGTTCTATAGAACTGGTAGTAAAACCGGTGGGAGGCTCTGCCCACCTGCCACGATGTCATCATGGGTGATCTGCGCATGCATAGAAATTTCTGTGCATGTGCAGAAGTGTGCGTGTGAGCAAAGCGAGTCACGTTGCGAACTGGTAGTAAAGGTAAGTAGAACTCACCCCTGCCTGATGTGGCTCTCAATGAAATCGAGTTTGACACCCCTGATTTATGGCCACCATGGGCAGTTCCATTATGGTCATAAGTTGAGGACTACCTGCACCTTCAGAAAACAAAAAGGAAAGAATTGATGATGTTACGATATTTTCAGGATCAGACTCAATAAATAATTTGAGAATTAGAAATTCAAATATATCTCTGTTTATTTACATAAGGCATTCTATATTCACTGAATATTCACAGATAGAAGCACAGAATGAACGTATGCAGCTCCTTATATATACAATGGGTGGAGCTAAGTATGGGAGTGGTAAAGTATGAATACATTAAGAAGTGAAGAATAAGTTAACCCCTGACACACTGTTCATGTACTATTTACATAATGGAGAATAAGGCATTTACTTGTGACAAATCCCCCTCTAAATGCCGATTCGATATATTACAACAATTACATTCAGATTCAGAACAATATAAGACATGTAACTTAGAAGTCAAGTATTTATGTTGCTTAGACGGCAAACGCTTTGTTAATATGTCAGCTATTTGCTCTGATGTTTCGCAATGAACTGCTTTGATAAATCCATCCTGAGATAACTGTCTCACGTGTTTAAATTTTATATCTATATGTCTGGACCTTTGTCCAATAGCATCAGATCTAGATATTTCGATAGCAGCTTTGTTATCTTCATGCATGATAAAAGGCAAAATGGGTTTTTTCCAAATGTCAGAAAGTAAATCATTGAACCATACAAGGTTATTTGCTGCCTTAGATAGACAAACATATTCTGCCTCTGTAGTTGAGGTGGCTACTAAATCTTGTTTGCCAGTATACCAGTAAACTGGACAGTCATTAAGAAAGAATATATAACCAGATGTGCTTTTTCTACATGAGGTATCTCCAGCCCAATCCGCATCGGCGTAACATGTGAGGATGGGCTCCTTGACATTATTAGGTTCCAACAATAAACAGAAGTCTAAACTATTCTTCAAGTACCTTAATATCCTTTTGACAGCTTCCCAATGGTATAGTGATGGTTTGCTGACATGTCTGGACAATAAATTGAGAGGCAAAGCAATATCAGGCCTAGTCCAATTGGAGATATAAAGAAGTGAACCTATGACTGACCTGTAAAATGTATTATCTTTGAATTCAGGAGATGATTCTTCTGTATTCTTCAAAAAATCAGTTTGCATGGGAGTGTCACAGGGCTTAGCGTTACTTAAATTACATTTATTCAAGAGCTCTATGATTTTGTCCCTTTGAGAGAGTTTAAATCTCCTTCTGGTTTTACTGATTTGAACACCAAGATACTTATTTACTTTACCCAAAGATTTCAATGAAAAATGTTCATTCAGTTTTGTTACAAATGCCTCTTTCCTTTCTTTATGTTTACCTATGTACAAAATGTCATCCACATAGATCAATACAAATTCTAGGGAATTATTATCTTTTTTAACAAAGAAGCAATTGTCAGCAATAGTGGCATTGAAATTCATAGTTTTGAGAACTTTTACTAAACAATCATACCATTGTTTACCAGATTGTTTCAGCCCGTATAAACTTTTATTTAATAACCAAGTCTCATTTTTGTTTGTGTATTGGCTGTGGGGTGCTCTTACATATATTTCTTTATCTAATTTTGCGTGTAAATACGCAGTCTGTATGTCGTATTGAAACACATCGAGGTTGAGTGCTGATGCTATAACCAGAGCTGTTTTGACACTCTCTGTTCTTACTGTGGGGGAGTATGTGTCTGTATAATCCTCGGGATATTTCTGTGCATAACCTTGTGCAACTAATCTAGCTTTGTATAGAGTATTGCCTCCTTCTAAATTCTTAATTTTATATATCCACCTAGTGCCAATGATGGTTTTGTCCTTTGGTGCAACTGTAGGTGTGAACACATTTAGCCCTCGTAAACTATCCATTTCTTTAGTCATGGCTGCTTCCCATTTTTTCTTTTCTTCAGGAGGAAGTTTTAACACTTCCTCATATGTGTTAGGTACTGATGACTCTCCATCCATATACATTACATAATCTTTGTATTTGTTTGGCACTTGATTTCTGCTACTTCTGATTGCTTTTTCTGGTTTACTATCATTGTCATGTAAATACCTTGCTTCTTTTTTAGTTAATGAATCTGTCTTTATTTTATGTTGACTGTTTGTCCATGTTTTGATTTTATTTTTGTGTGTGTTGTTACTGTGCTCTTCTCTAATCCTTTTTTCTTGGAGTTTGGTATCTGGGTTGGTGTTTGGGAATATTTCATTAAGATGTATTTTAGACCAGTTGGCCTGTTCATGGAACACAGCTGTTCTGGAAACTATAAATTTATTATTATTATCGATAAATCTGTATCCTTTTGTACCTGTCTCGTACCCCATGAATCTAAGTCTTCTGGATACGTTCTCACCTTTGCGCCTTAGTTGTTTAGGTATGTGTACGTCTGCAGTGACTCCAAATATGTGCATGTGTGCTAATTTTGGTTTCCTATTATACATTACTTCGTATGGTGTCTTATTTACAATGCTGGACCAAGTTCTATTTTGTGTGTAATTAGAATATTGTAGGGCTTCTGACCAGAATTGTTTACCTAAGCCAGCATCTTCTAATGTGCATCTAATCATGGTTTGTAATGTAGAGTTCTTTCTCTCTACCACTCCGTTCTGGAATGCAGAAAATTGGCTAGATGTGTAATGTAACATTCCTTTGTCTTTTAGCCATTGGGAGAATTCTTTAGACATGAATTCACATCCCCTATCTGTCATGATTTGTTTTATTTTAATATTGTGTTGTGTCTCTATACGTTTGTAAAACTCTTTAAATTTCTGAAAAGTTTCATCTTTATGTTTTAATGTGTAAACAAATCCATAACGACTATAATCATCCACAATGGTTAGAAAGTAACGTTTTTTATAAGTAATTGATGGTGTTAGTGGACCAACTAGGTCCATATGTACCAAATCAAAAATTTTGTTGGTTGATCTCGTTGACTTTCTAGGTCTGGGACTAGTTTTGAGCTTTGTAGATTTACATACTGAGCATTCCAAATAGTTTTCACAATTTTTTATTTTAACACCTTCTGCATGTTCAGTCATCTTTTGTACTACAGGAAAACTGGCATGTCCTAATTTCCTATGTAAGACATGAGCACACTGATCATGAATTGGTTTACCTATCTTAGGTTTTTTTTCATTGTGTGTATCTTTGTGATTATGGGTTACTTCACGTTCCTCATTGTCACTGTTGCTATTGTCTCCATTATCTATTTTATTGTCATTTTCCATATTTGAATCAATGTTGTGTAACCATTCCACCTTTGTCATTAAGTAAGGTAGACCTCCTTTGATTATTACTGTACCTATATTTATTTTGTTTTTCTCTAATGTTGCTTTTCCTTTTGAGAACACAATGTTAATGTCAGAATCTCTGCTTAGTTTTATGGCACTAAGTATGTTATGAGGAATTTCAGGTATTAGTAATACCCCCTCTATTTTTCCTAGGCCAGGTAAGGTTACATTCCCTCTACCTATTACTTGAACCTTTTCTTGATTAGCTACTTTGATTACAAATTTATCTTCTACAAATGAAGATAATATATTTTTATTATTAGTAGTGTGATTAGTTGCTCCAGAATCAATAAGCCAATTATTGTTCTCTGGTTGTTGTATGTTAATGTTGTCATGTTTGTTTAGCCCATTCAGTGAGCCAGATTTTCTATCCTTTGAATTATCTCTGCCCCCTCTATGTTCTCTATAGTTGGGTGGTCTTCTATACCTAAGTCTATCAATGGAAGACTGTCTGTTGTTGTACCTATTTCTATATTCTGACCTATGTCTTTCTCTTAGAATTTTAGGACAATCCCTCCTATTATGTTCTTTGGACCCACAATTGTGGCACCTAAATGTTTCATGATATCTTTCTTGAAATGCTACCTTTTTATATTGTTTGTGTTCTATTTGGTTGTTATAACGACTTCTCCTTGAATTGTCTTCAGCTATTAACTTATTGGATAGACTTTCTATGGATAAGTATCCTAGATTGATTGTGTCTAAGTGTGACATATAATTATCCCATGATGGGTCAAGTGAGTTGATGATAACACTTTTCATCGTTTGATCTGAAATCACCTCCCCCCTTAAATGCAGTTCTGCTCTAATCTTGTTTAAAGATATTAAATGTTCACTTATGGTAACCCCTGGCTTTATCCTAGAAGAGAAGAAATCTTTAGACATTCTTGTGGTAGTGGCTACACTTTCACTGTGAAACAAATTAAACATGCATTGAATAATTTCTGAGACAGTCCGATTTTGCTTAATACTGTGATACATGGCAGGAGACACACTGGAAATTAATAAGAAAAATGCTCTATGATGTAGGCAATCTAACTTTAGAGTCCAAGGTCTTTTTGGAGGGTTAGTAATAAAAAACAGTAAGTTTTCTTTCATAAAGACAACCTGGAGCTGCTGATACCATTCTTGCAAATTAATGCCATCTATTCTCAGCTTTGGGAAGTCACTGGGTAAATTCCCAACATTGTTGGGTCCATTACTTACAACCGGGGGTAGTCCGTGGTCTTGCAAATGTCGAAAGTTGCAAAACGGCGTGGGGATGCTCGCAATGAGTCTGCATGGTTCTCTCTGCATCTCATGTCTTCCTGGGTTGTCTGCGTAGTCCTGCGCATGCGCGTTGCTCATTTCGTTCCTGGAGTCATCGTGAGAGGTTCTCGCTGCTGCAGCTCCCTCGCTCCGTTCTTCTTCCGATGAATCAGTCTCCGGCTCGATCTTGGGAGTCCTGGTGATAGCGGGCGCTCGTCTTCTTTTGCTGAAGGCGCTGGTCCTTGGATTAGTCTGCGGCATGGGGTGGTATCTGCAGGGCTCTCTGGGTTCAGGTGTCGGTGCTCTCGCCGTCTGGATAGGAGCGGGTAGATTTTGAGGCGTTGGCTCGCTTGCTTGCTTTTTTGTTGATTTTTTAGTAATCTTCAGTTTCGGTCCAAATGCAGCAAAAAGCGTTTTCATTGCTGACTTTACTTGCATGTCTATTGAATCTTCTTCGTTCTCTGTTTCTGATTCTTCTGAGGTATATATTTTTTCTTTTTCATTTTTTGTATCGAGTAAGGCTTTTCGCGCCAGACATTTTGAATCCTGCTTTCTGATTGGCTCTGCTTCGCTCATCTTAGGGGTCTGTTGAAACCAAGATGGCTGCCATTCGAAATTTTGCGCGGGATTGTTGGTTTTCTTCTTTGCTGCATTTTTATCTGTAAGCATATCACTTACTATTTTTGAGTCTTTTGGTTTTAGCGATGTGCTTCTCTCTCGCTGCTCCGTTGTTTTTTAGTATATCTTGGAGGTTCGCGACAAGACTTTCATCGCTCTTTTGGCTTTTTAAGAGTTTTAGTATCTCTGACCTGAGTTCGTTGTTTTCTATTTCATTTTCTTCTTGGTCATCATCTTCATTTATTATTTCTTTGTCTTCTGTGGTGTATTCTTCAGATTCTCTCGAAATTGCATTCGTGGACTCATCTATTATTTCTTGATCCGCTTCCATTTCTTTGCTGTATGCCCTGGTGTTGGGCCTATCTCTTTTAGACATGTTTAAGTTTTTATTGAGTCAATTTAACCATCCTCTGCTACCAGATTGTTACGATATTTTCAGGATCAGACTCAATAAATAATTTGAGAATTAGAAATTCAAATATATCTCTGTTTATTTACATAAGGCATCCTATATTCACTGAATATTCACAGATAGAAGCACAGAATGAACGTATGCAGCTCCTTATGTATACAATGGGTGGAGCTAAGTATGGGAGTGGTAAAGTATGAATACATTAAGAAGTGAAGAATAAGTTAACCCCTGACACACTGTTCATGTACTATTTACATAATGGAGAATAAGGCATTTACTTGTGACAGATGATTTTTGTTTTAAAAAGGTTGGGGGAGAAGGCAAAATTGTGAGAATGATCTGCTCCGAGTTGGAACGTGAGGAACTTCACAAGGCCATGTTTCCGTGATGGAATGTCAGAGTGCTTGTTTTGAAGTACTTTGGTGAAGTGAAATGGCCCTCGGCTCCCAAATATGAGAGTGGAACAGCTCTGGGTGATGCTTGTCTTAGAATGAGAAAAATGCTTCTGTGCACACCTCGAAGCATTGCTGGTTGACACACACGAGAGCCAACTTTTGAGGGGTTACTATCCTGAGGCAGAGCATGTCAACACAATGACACACAAATTGCTTGTCTAGACAAAGTGTCTCATCAAAACAGAGCCCCGAGGCCTAATCTCTCATCCCCTGTTTGCCTGGCTGTTGGGTTTTTTTTGACTAAGAAGTTGACAAACTATGTGAATTTCTTCCTAAATTGGATAGAAATTGCTTAAGAGTTTGAGGAGGAATTTTTTTTAAATGCTTTTATTCATTTATTCTTATTCATTTCTGAGCCACTTTTAAGGAAAGAGATAGAAAAATGACAAAGTACCAAAAGAAGGGGAAAACCCGCCAAGAACTACAAAATCATAAGAAACAAACAAAAGGGGATAATTATTGAAATACATCACCTCTTAATCAAAGGTCAAAGAGATTTCTAAATTTACCGCAGGGGAAGAAATAATAATTAATGATTGTATGATGTAAAATATCATAAATATTTGTGCCAAAGATTTTCAGACATGTTTGGATTATTATGTATAATTTACCTTTGCAAAAAACGCTTATGTTATACATCATTTCAATCTAACCCTTAATATTTAGGAATATTACTATTTCTCCAATTTCTCAAACTAATTCTCTTAACAATACCCTAGGCCTGATAAGAATCATAACTGCTTAAAAATAATCAAATTCCAAAGATTTGGGACATAATTTAACAAAGAATTAGAATATTTAACACTAAAACGTGTTCCCATTTATGCACCTTAAAATATTGTCCTAAAACAATGTCAGTGATTTATAGCATTGGATCACGAATCAATGACCTCTCAATTTTTTTACATCACTGACAGAAATAATTCCATGTTGGGTGCTGCTCAGAGCCTCCACCAATATTTCAATTTTTAACAGGGTAGTTGAATTATTCTAGCACTGGGATTCTTGTGGCTTCTCAAAGATATCAAATATTGACAGTGTTCAGAACTCTGCTTGAAATAATCTTTTTTTCTTATTTCTCCTTCATTCCAAATATCTATCTCCCCCCCGCCTCACTACAAGACTTGAATGGCAGCCATATGCAACCTATAAAGACTATGAAGACAACCTCTAAAAAAAATCTGTGAAGATCTATAAAGTTTGGTCGTATGTTATTTTCTGAATGGGATAGCTGAGGTGGGGGTCTTGCATTCTTTTTTTTTAAAGTTTTTTTTATTTTTTAAACAAACAAACATTTAATACATCAGTCATTCCTTCTATGTGACATCTCGGTGTTGTCTCCTATTGTTCTTCTTTTTGTTATTTCTTCTGTCTTCATTCTCATCCAATCAATTACAACAATTCATCACTAACAAAATATTCTGATTATAGCATTTTTCTACACTATTAATTTACTTATTTATATCTCTTTTCTAACCAATAGTAGAACTGATTCCATATCTTAAACTACTCTGAATCTTCTCTTTCTTTAATCATCAAAGTCAATCTATTCATTTCTGCACAGTCTAAATTTTTTTTAATTACTTCTCCTTCCAAAGGTATTTTCTCTGCTTTCCAATGTTGCGTATAAACAATCCTTGCAGCTGTTATTACATGTATAATCAAATAGATATTTTCTTTACTAATTTTTTCTTGAGCAGTTGCATGTCCCCAATGTGTTCAATCTTACAACACTCGTTGCAAAAATGTGACATTATCTCCCAATGCAGTTGTATATTATAACTTGGCTAAAAATATTATAATTGTTGTTTTTTTAAAAAAAGGAGGGAGCAAGGGGGGAAAAAAACCCAAGTCGTTTCACTCCTTGCCTTTAAAGAGAATCATGATATTCTTCATAGATTTTTAAAATTAAAAATAGAGGGGAAAAAACCCAACAGTAGATCATAAAACAAGATTTCAACTTATCTCTATTCCCTAATGGACAGTTAATCTCTGCTGCTTCTCTTGTATTTGCTTGCAAGATTTAGATCTTATTTTCGACCCAAATTTCTTCTAAGCAGCTTCTGATAGTCTGTAATAGCACACATCATCATATCCAGAAGCCATTCTTTCTTTTGATCAATGATTGACATCATGTTTACTCTGAGAGGAAAGCAGTAGTATCTCCAGGAAAGGCAGAAAAAAAACCAAGATGGCAGCCATACCATGTACATATAGAATAACAGGGTTGGAAGGGACATTGGAGGTCTTCTAGTCCAACCCCCTGCCCAGGCAGGAAACCCTACACTACTTCAGACAAATGGTTATCCAACATCTTCTTAAAAACTTCCAGTGTTGGAGTACTCACAACTTCTGCAGGCAAGTTGCTCCACTGATTAAATGTTCTAACTGTCAGGAAATTTCTCCTTAGTTCTAGGTTGCTTCTCTCCTTGATTAGTTTCCACCCATTGCTTCTTGTTCTACCCTCAGGTGCTTTGGAGAATAGTTTGACTCCCTCTTCTTTGTGGCAGCCCCTGAGATATTGGAACACTGCTATCATGTCTCCCCAGGTCCTTCTTTTTATCAACTAGACATACCCAGTTCCTGCAACCATTCTTCATATGTTTTAGCCTCCAGTCCCCTAATCATCTTGGTTGCTCTTCTCTGCACTCTTTCTAGAGTCTCAACATCTTTTTTTACATCGTGGCGACCAAAACTGAATGCAATATTCCAAGTGTGGGTCCAATGATATACAGTATGTGTCTCATTCACAATGCAGGTTAAAAAGGGATGGGCTTTGTGTGATCAAATTTTCCCCTTCGTGCTGCTTGAAATTGCCTGGAATCCACACTGTATATTGGACATTAATACAATTGAGCAGGTCCAGAGATATTTCACAAGAAGAGTCCTCCACTCCTCTTCTCACAACAGAATACCTTATGCTACAGGCTTGAAATTTTGGGCCTGGACAACTTAGAACTGCGCTGCCTACAGTCTGACCTAGGCTTAGTACACAAAATTGTCTGCTACAACATCCTACCTGTCAATGACCACTTCAGCTTCAACCGCAATAATACCCGGGCAAACAATAGATACAAACTCAAGGTAAACCACTCCAAACTCGATTGCAGAAAATACGACTTCAGCAACAGAGTGGTCAATGCCTGGAATGCTCTAACCGACTCTGTTGTTACATCCTCAAACCCCCATAACTTTAACCTTAAACTGTATACTGTTGACCTCACCCCATTCCTAAGAGGTCCGTAAAGGGGGCGTGCATAAGCACACCAGCGTGTCTACCATCTCTATCTTACTGTCCCATTTATTCATACTCATTTCTTATGTTTATACTTATACCTGTTTATACTTATATGTTTATATGTTAGGTTTGTACTTATACTTATTTTCTCATACATGGTTGACAAACAAACAAACAAACAAACAAACAAACAAACAAACATTCACATTCCTATCCAATGGCAGAAAGACATATGTTGGCTTTGGTACTCCAATTTCATATGAAATGTACCTTGAGCTGCTACTGATAAGACGGTAAGGTCACTCTAGCCTCTTAAATATAGAGAGGGAGACACCACGCACAAATTGTTAAATTGCATTTTGTGCAATTCCAGCCCAAACATATGGGTATTCCCCTGACAGTCTTCAAAGGTTTATGATTATTGTTGGCTACACAGACAGCCAGATGTTTAGAGTGGATTTGGCATTTTTATCCACCTGTTGAGTCCTTCCCAAGGATGTAGGATAACAGTGTTGTTCTTTGATGCTGTTAAAAGTATTGTCACAGGATGTAGAATAGAATAGAATAAAAGAGTTGGAAGGGACCTTGGAGGTCTTCAAGCCCAACCCCCTGCTTAGGCAGGAAAACCTACACCATTTCATACAAAAATGTAAGCTGTTCCGAGTAAAGCTGCCTTCCTTATGCAATTGACTGGTGGTGATTTTGTCAATGTCGGTGGTATTCAAGTGGTGCTCCAGATGTTTTGGGATTGCAACTAAAATGTCCATGACTCTTGGTAACTATCTTTGCTTTCTTTTGCCACAGTCATTTTACTTCTACTTGAAGGTCTTTGTACTGTTACTTATTCCACCTTTTTAAAAAAATATTGTCTGGTCAACTCAATTTGGTGAATATTATTAATCTTCCTACAAAGACCTTGTGGGGTGAGTTGGGTGAGAGGCAATGACTGACCCCAAATCACCCAGCCAGTTTTCATGTCTAAAGCAGCCCAAAACCCAGAGTCTCCTGATTTCTAAGCCAGCTCCTCAAACATACTAGCTCACTAAACTTGTTGTTGTTGTTGTTGTTAGTTGCGAAGTCGTGGGCAATGTTCCTCCAGCCCTTCCTGTCCTCTACCATCCTCTGGAGTCCATTTAAGCTCACGCCAACTGTTTCAGTGACTCCATCCAGCCACCTCGTTCTCTGTCGTCCCATTCTTCTTTTGCCCTCAATCTTTCCCAGCATTAGGCTCTTCTCCAGTGAGAAGAGTTTCATCTTCAGGATCTGGCCTTCTAAAGAGCAATCAGGGTTGATCTCCTGTAGGACTGACTAGCTTGATCACCTTGCAATCCAAGGGACTTGCAGGATCATGTAATAATAATAATAATAATAATAATAATAATAATAATAATAATAATAATAATAACAACAACAACAACAACAACAACAACAACAACAACAATAACAACAACGAAAAATAGAAGAAGAAGAAGAAGAAGAAGAAGAAGAAGAAGAAGAAGAAGAAGAGGAGGAGGAGGAGGAGGAGGAGGAGGAGGAGGAGGAGGAGGAGGAGGAGGAGGAGGAGGAGGAGGAGGAGGAGGAGGAAGGGGAAGGGGAAGGGGAGGAGGAGGAAGAAGAAGAAGAAGAAGAAGAAGAAGAAGAAGAAGAAGAAGAAGAAGAAGAAGAAGAAGAAGAAGAGGAGGAGGAGGAGGAGGAGGAGGAGGAGGAGGAGGAGGAGGAGGAGGAGGAGGAGGAGGAGGAGGAGGAGGAGGAGGAGGAGGAAGAGGAAGAGGAGGAGGAGGAGGAGGAGGAGGAGGAGGAGGAGGAGGAGGAGGAGGAGGAGGAGGAGGAGGGCTCTAAGGTCACCGCAGATGGGGACTGCAGCCAAGAAATTAAAAGACGCTTGCTCCTGGGGAGAAAAGCTATGGCAAATCTAGATAGCTCTCCAAACTAAAGAACAGTTGAATTGACCTGATGACTCACTACAAGCTAACTGCCTGCCAGTCTTGCACTCAAATGAAATTAAAACTGACTTTGATGAATTTATCACTGGGTTTTTTTCCATGAACTGTTGAATGGTGCTAGGCAAGTGTTTATCAATCATCAAGTAAATTACATCAGACAAGTAATAACTTTATTTGACTCATGATACTTGAACTACTCACTCTCCAATCAAATTTCCTTTAACCTTTGTTCACCCTTTAACACATCTCACTCCTTGTTCTGGACTTTTCCAACTGGTAATAATATGTGTTTGCAGTGGTTGTGGAGGTAGTTTTCTTTTGAAATGACTGCAAGAAATGTGATGAAGTCAGGGGTGGGCTGCTGGGGGTTCACAGGGGATCGGGAGAACGAGCCTTGGTGGCACAGCGGACTAAACTGCTGTTAAAGTAGCACTTAGCTGCCAGCTGCCTGCAATTACTGCGAGTTCAATTCTCACCAGGCTCAGGGTTGACTCAGCCTTCCATCCTTCCAAGGTAGGTAAAATGAGGACCCAGTTTGTGGGGGCAATAAGCTGACTTTGTATAAAATAGAACACCACTTAAGGAGGGCCAAAAAGCCCTACTAAGCAAATATATAGAAAAGTATGAAGGCTATTGCTTAATGCATTGTAAGTCACCCTGAGTCTCCGGAGAAGGGCGGCATATAAATCAAACTAATAAATGAATGAATGAATGAATGAATGAATGAATGAATGATAAATAAATAAATAAATAAATAAGATTCTGTGCAGTTCGGAGAACTCCGAAATCCCACTCCAGGTTGGCCCTGCCCACCCCGCCCCGCCTCTCCCAGGAGTCCCCACACGGCCCGTTTTGGATGCAGGTTAGTGCAGGGCACACGGGGAGGCTCGAAAAACAGGCCTACCGGGAGTTCGGGAAGGCTGGAAACAGGCCCGTTTACAGCCTCCAGATGGCCTCCGGAGCCTGGGGAAACTATTTTCGCCTCCCTGGAGGCTTGAGAAAAGACTCCAGAGCCGGGGAGGGCATAAATGCCCCTCCCCCCCCATGGTGCAGGAGGCCGACTAGGCCACGCCCACCATGGCCACGCCCACCCAGCAACCGGGCAGAGAACCCCTTGCTAAAATTTTTGAAGCCCTGGACGAAGTGTACAATTGTCCCCTCATTGCATTATCATTTGGGTAAGGGGCACTCTAGTTGTGTTTTGTTGTCTCCTTTCCGTAAAGAACGCTACAGCATTGACATCAAGCTAGGTGGAAGAACTGTCCTTCAACACTTGAGGAAGAATTTTTACAGGTGCATCAAATGCTTCACAAAATATGTGGTAGACCTTGTTCTCATTCTTTCAGAATTTGTAAGCATTTGGGGAAGATTGTTTCTTGGGGGGGGGAACCTTTAAAAGTATTCTTGGTTAAGTACGTAAGTTACAGGTCTTCAAACTTGACTCTGTAGTATCAAACATATGCCATGATTAAAACAAGTTGTATTTGTCTTACTAATTGCACATGAATCATGCACATGTTCATCTGACACTTTATATTGTACAGGAACAATATCTCTTCTTGGTGTCCTGATGAGGAGTCCTTGGTGCTCTCTGAGTTTGAGTGTTTTCTTGCAGATGTTTCATTACCCAAACTGTCAGAGTTTGTTGCAGCACACATTACAGACACAATTAAATGAATTCTGCAGGATTCGACTACATAAGAAACTTCTTTATATACAATTCCTTACAGCAGAAATCGGCATACAAAATCAGGAACGCAGAAGTAATATTCATAGAAGCATGTCATTACAGAGTAGAGAGATATAGAGGCTAATATATTGTACAGAGTCACCCATTACAGAGGCCAACCCAACCCTTATATACAGTTCAGCAAGTCTAAGCCACGCCCAGACTCCAAACTGTCTCTTATGGCCCCATACAAACAAATACTATGTTTCAGTTTCCAAACAGCCCTCATTGGCTGACCTATTGCTATGCCCTATTCCAGTTCATGAATATACACTGACACAAACTCGGTAATATCATTAGTTCCACTCACTGGTCAGTGCAAGCCACTAGCACTGATGATGTTACCCAGTTTCAGTAATAAAATGTCTGCAAGAAAACAAACAAGCTCCAAGATTACGAAAGTCCCTGAGCTACAAATATTTTCCTTTATTGGTGCAAATCTTTATTCCTATAACTGTAAACATTACATTTCTGAAACAGATGGACCATGTCACTTCAAGGTGTTTTCCCAAAAAAGAAGACTGTACCGGAATATCCAAGCTTCACACACAGGTTTCTTTCTTACCAATCTCATACAGGTAGTCCTCAAGTTACGACCTCAGCTGAGCCCCACACTTCCATAGTTAAGCAAGGCAGTTGTTAAGTGAGTTTTGCCCATTGTGTGAGCTTTTTACCATAGTTATAAAGTTATTCACTGAATGTGCAGGTAAGACATGCCTTTAAATAAAGTACCTGCAATTTGTAGGATTAGTGTTAATGTTAGTGTTAGGGTTGGGGTTGGGTTTAGGGTTGGGGTTGGAGTTGGGATTGGATTGAGTTAGAATTGGGTTAGGTTTAGGTTTGGGGTTGGGTTAGGGTTGGTTTGGGTAGGTTAGGTTAGGTAGGTTTAAGTTTAGGTTTAGGTTTAGGTTTAGGGTTGGGGTTGGGGTTGGGGTTAGAGTTAGGGTTGGGATTGGGTTGGGGTTGGAGTTGGAGTTGGAGTTGGGATTCGGCTGGGGTTGGGTTGGGGTTGGGGTTGGGGTTGGGGTTGGGTTAGGGTTAGGGTTAGGGTTAGGGTTAGGGTTAGGGTTAGGATATAATGCATAAGATTCATGAGAATATCATGGATAGGCAAAAGAATAAACCAATGGATCATTGAACAAACCAACCCTGAGTTGTCACTTGATGGTCAAGTGACCGGGCTCAAATGATCCTACTTTGGACCCCTTATGCAAAGACCTGGGTCTCTGGAGAAGGCTTCTGATGCTAGGAAAGGTGTAAGGAAAAAGAAAATAAGCAGCAATGATGTGGATAGACTTACAGTAGTTACAGCATTGATGGGTGGGTGCACCATTGGAAGACTTGACAGGCCAGTTTGTGGAGAGATTACCCTGGAGAAAATCTGATCCCTAAGAGTTAATATTGACTTGATGAATCCACCATGATTGGTAGAATAGAACTTGTACTATTACAAATACACAAGAGATACATTTAACATAAAAGAGAAAAAGAGAGATTCCCTGCTCCATCGAGGCATTTAATAAGGTAAATATAATCACTTCTTGCTCTATTTAAGAAATGTTCAGGACATTCTTACACTCTGCAAAAGAGATAAAGGAAACCAACCAGTTTTACTCTTCGCTGATATTACCAAAATGTATTACACTATGAGAGACCTTAAATTGACCAAAGATATGATGGAGGCAGAGGGAGTCAAATTAAATGTTTATGGACCCTTATGGTGACATCTCAGTTTTCGGTACTTTGCATAATGTTGCTTTTCCCAGAAGAGCACTATTTAAATGATGTGTACATTGGATTTTAACATTGGATTAACAATTTATCTCCAAATTTATCTACATATATGAAAGCTACTTTGCACTATCTTCATCCTTTTCAAAATCAGTAAGTATATATATCCTAGCTATGAAAATATTGTTCCCTCTTGTTTGTTATTTGTCTTGTTCATGGCTTAGGCTTGTAGATATAAAGTGTCTAGAATGAGAAATTGTTATGAACAAAAATCTATTAACTGTGCAATCTGGACACTATGGAGTAAAAAAAACCTTCAAGGTGATTTGCAGTGATAATGATTGTATCTTGGCAGTATTACAAAAGGAATTTACTAGTGCTTTTGTCCAGGATATTATTCATCTTCCCTGTAACTACAGCTCTGGAATTCTCTGATCATCTTCATCCAATTTCTAATCAGCCTTGAACTCACTTAATGCCATCCTGCTACACTATCTGTGCCATAGGCCAGTGATGGCGAACCTTTTCGGCACTGAATGCCCAAACCGGAATGTGCGTGCATGTGCACCGGAAACCTGAAGACCAGCTGACTGGAGCGCACATGCCTGTATTTTGGCCGGGTTTTTTGACCATTTTTTTTGGCCGTTTTCAAGCCATTTTTCAGGCCATTTTTGGTCTGTCACTAGAAGTTGTGGGGTTTTTAAGAAAAGATTGGTACAGCTATTTGTCTGAAATGGTGTAAGTCTCCTGCAGGGGGTTGGACTAGAAGACCTTCAAGTTCCCTTCCAATGCTGTTTCTCTATTCTATTCTACAGAGGAGTTGAACTGGCGACATTACTTATAAGCAACTTATACGAACATAAAAAGGTGTTTGAATATTGTAACCCTAGTTGACACCTCATTTGCATGGAAGTCCCAAAGGTGTTTTTTCAAGAGGCAACTGGACTTTCTGGTTTTCCTTTGAAGACTTTGAAGAAGCTTCTCACCCAAGAAGCTTCTTCAGCTCTGACTGGATGGTGGGGAATGGAAGGATTTATACTCCTTGCAGACAGCTGGTCATTTGCATTCCTTTAGCGAGTCGTTGAAAAACGACTCCTTTGGGACAACTGTGATCTGAATGAATGAGACTCTCCATATACAAAATTTGCACGGGACAAATTAAAATTAGCTTTATTATCTTATTTAGTTTGTCCCCTCCCCAGTGCCATCTTCTTAGACTTCACAGACAATGCAGGAGATCATAAGAAGTTGGTAGCCATTATTGTTTAGTCACGATGGATCCATTGGCTGAAAGTCACTGTAGGAGTTCTGGGAGAAAAGTTCTGCAAATTGCTATAAGTCTATAGCACAGAGCTTTGGGGCAGAAATGTACAAGTGTGTGGATGAAGAAAAAAAATGATGGAATGGGCTGAGTTGGGATAACTGTATTAGAATCCTGCTAGCGAATCAACTAATCTTACCAGACAAAAATATGAGCTATTGATTTATTGTGAAACGCTTGAGGAAATTAGTTATTTTGCTGAGGCATTGATTCTCAGTTTGCTCTGAGGAGCCTTACTGTCAGCACCGAGTGAAAAATGACTTTCACTATTTCACACAACGTCCTTACCAGATCTGGTAAAGACCTATCAATTGCATTCACCACACAGGAGGCTAAACTGGGTTAGTGTAAAGCTATTTCCTCCCACTCCCTTCTCCCCCCACCTCTCTCCCTCTCTCCCCCCCCTCTCTCTTTCTTTCTCTCTCTCTCTCTCTCTCTCTCTCTCTCTCTCTGTCTCTCTCTCTCTGTCTGTCTCTCTCTCTGTCTCTCTCTCTGTCTGTCTCTCTCTCTTTCTGTCTCTCTCTCCCTCTCCCTCTCTCTCCCCCTCTCTTTCTTTCTTTCTCTCTCTCTCTCTCTCTCTGTCTCTCTCTCTCTCTCTGTGTCTCTCTCTCTTTCTGTCTCTTTCTGTCTCTCTCTCTGTGTCTGTCTCTCTCTTTCTGTCTCTCTCTTTCTGTCTCTCTCTCTCTCCCTCTCCCTCTCTCTCCCCCCTTTCTTTCTTGCTCTCTCTCTCTCTCTGTCTCTCTGTCTCTGTCTCTCTGTCTGTTGCTCTCTCTCTCTCTTTCTCTCTCTCTCTGTATCTGTCTCTCTCTCTTTTTCTGTCTGTCTCTCTCTCTCTCTGTGTCTCTCTCTCAGTATGTTTTTATGGGTTGAACTTGCTTGTTTAGTTTATACTTCTATATATTATGCCAATTTGGAAAGTTAATTCAATGAAACCTAGTTTGATATATTCTGTGAAGGAGCTTTTGGGCACTGTATTGACAAGCTGTGCGGTGGTGTTGATTAAAGGATGCATATAAAGAATGGTTGCTGGGGGTTGGGTATGTCTAAGTTTAATGAAAAGAAGGATTAGATATGATAGCAGGACAGGAAGCAATGGATGAAGCAATCAAGGAGAGAAGCAACTTAGAACTAAGGAGAAATTTAATGACAGAAGAATTAACCAGTACCTCCAGAAGTTGTGAATTCTCCAACACTGGAAGTTTTTACAAAGAAATTGGACAACCATTTGTCTGAAGTGGTGTAGGGTTTCTTGCCTGAGCAGGGAGTTGGACTAGAAGACCTCCAAGGTCCCTTCCAACTCTGTTATTCTGTTCTATTCTATTCTATTTCTATTCTATTCTATTCTATTCTATTCACTGCAGTCAATACCCAGAGATTAATACCATGATTAATACCAGACTATCAAACAGTAAACAATGCCTTAATAGCAATAGTACTTAGACTTATATACCACTTTACAGTGCTTTACAGCCCTCTCTAAGCAGCTTCCAGAGTCAGCATGTTGCCCCCAACAGTTTGGGTCCTCATTTTATCGACCTCGGAAGGATGGAAGGTTGAGTCAACCTTGAGCCGCTCAGACTCGAACTCCTGGAGTGAGCAGTGAGTTAGCCTGCAGTACTCCATTCTAACCACTGCGCCACCCTGGCTCTTAATGAAGGAACTACAAATTCAAACAAACAAGGTAACAGTAAATAATTTATTTTATTTTTATTTTATTTTAATTTTATTGTATAAACAGCCTAATCAAGGAGCCACCTAGAACACTCTCACTGATACTAACAAGGCAAGCTAATGTATATAAATAGAGAGCAAACCCCACTCCCTTCTAGCACTGATGATGTTACTTAGTTGGGTAATGAAACATCTGCTAGAAAACAACCAAGGTCAAAGAGCACCAAGGACTCCAAGGAACCGTCACTATTTTGCATCACCAAAATGTTCAGCCTGGAAGCTTTCGAAATAGCCTCTATTGGGGATTTATATTTTTAATTTATGCTTCTTAGAAAAGAAAGGAAGGATATAATTTTAATTATTTAGTCCTAGCGCATTAATATTTTACATTTGTGCAGGTTTAGTGTGCCAATACCGAGATGGAGAAGGCAGGAGGCAGGAGCAGATTCACTCCAGCCCTTTCAAACTTTTATTTTAAATATGTCACAGAAACACAGAGATGACTTGCTAACATGACAGTAATTCATGGCTCACTTACCTATATTTGAATGGCATCTATGGTGCAAAATTGAGGAAAGGGTCAGATTGAAGAAAATAGCATCATGGTGTTAAAATGCAAGTGCACCTGTCATGACATCACATACATGCTCCAAAGTGGTGGAACTTATGACTTTCTCACAGAAACAATGAGAACCTCTGGAGACCTCTGCATAGTTTATTCATACAGTTGAGGGATCTGGATATGTCTACCCTGTTTCCCCGAAAATAAGACCCAACTGGAAAATAAGTCCTAGCATGATTTTTCAGCATGCTTGTAATATAAGCCCTACCCCCCAAAATAAGCCCCAGTTAAGATTGTCAGCCAGATGGATGCATTTAGTAGCGTATTTTCCCCCAAAATAAGACCTAACCAGAAAATAAGCCCTCATGCGTCTTTTGGAGCAAAAAATAATATAAGACCCAGCCTTATTTTGGAGGAAACAGGGTAGTCCAGTGATGACTAATCTTTTTGGCACCAATTGCCAAAAGCGCGTGGGCACACACACACCCATAATGCAATGCACGTGTGACCCCCCCTGCTGCCCCACCCACCACACATGGGTGCACAACCCCCACTTGCACCCTGCCCCTCCTGCTTGTGCATGTGACCCCTCCGCATGCACCCTGACCCCATGCATGCGCCCCATCCCTGCACATGCACCCCATGCATGCACATGCATCTCCCACATGCACCCACCCCCAAAGCTTGCACAGCAGAGACTAGAAAACCAGCTGGCCAACAGGAGGCACATGCGCATGCACAGCGGAGTTGAGCTGGGGTGACGGTTCTCATGCCCACAGAGAGGGCTCTGCGTGCCATCATGGATCTAGTCAAATGAAGAAAAGGACTAATGAAGAAAATGATAGCAGATGTCCAGTTTCTAAGTGTTCTGCCCCAGCTCTGGATTTCCGAGGATATTGACCCACACCAATGGTCCTTATCAAATTTATTAAGTAGCAAGAATAAACCAAAATCTGGCAAAGGTTGGCAACCAGCCCAGAAAGCAAGATACGATAAGACTTTTCCAAAAATACTCTGATGATAATTACAAGTTGTTTCCAGCAAGAAACTTACTAACCGTGTGTGACTTAAATAGGCTAAGGGAGTGGCCAATTATCCTCAAGCCTTACTCTCAAGGAGACCTCCTCCTCCTGAGTAGCCACTCCTGCCTTTTGGCAGGCCTGCGTGCTTGAGCATTGAGGAGAGGCTCCTCCACCTCACACTCTCCACTGGAAGGAGCCTCTGGAGGTTCTGAAGGCCCTGGCTGAGTCTCTGCTGCTGGCACCACATCCTCTTCAGCCTCCTCACTGTCCGACGTGAGCGCCGGCTGGCATGACACCACACAAGCCTCCTCCTCATCGGGATCAGCCACGATCCGCGCAGGCTGCTGGTGGGCCACAACACTAAGGGGCTGACACAAACAAGAGGAGGACAATCAATTCTCCAAAGGCAGGACAAGCAGCAATGGATGGAAACTAATCAAGGAGAGAAGCAACCTAGAACTAAGGAGAAATTTCCAGAGAACTTTCTGACAGAACAATTATCTAGTGGAATGGTTTGCCTCCATAAATTGTGGGTATTCCATCACTGGAGGTTTTTAAGATGAGATTGGATTGTCATTTGTTCGGAATGGCAGAGGGTCTCCTGCTTGGGCAGAGGGTTGGACTAGAAGACCTTTAAATCCCTCTGTTATTAATCTATTCTATCCTTCAAATTATCCCTCCATCTTAGTTTTCTGGGATTGTACAATGTGTATTCGCCACGTTGAGTAGACTTGGATGGTGAGTTAAGATAAAGTCTTGCGAAACTACCTCAGTGGAATGACTGGGTTGGTTCTTGGAGACTTTGCAATGCAGTTTTAGGTCTGAAGACCTCTTATTTCTTTTGAGGTTAACTTCCAACATTGATGATTGTTACACCTCTCCTGCGCGAGTTGCACTGGTTACCAGTGGTCCTCCGGATCTGCTTCAAGGTGCTGGTGCTTACCTATAAAGGCCTTCATGGCATGGGCCTGGGGTACTTGCAGGAGCACCTACTGCCAGCCTCTCACCGACCAGCGTGCTCACATAGGGCAGCTCTCCTCTGGGTGTCGACGGCCAGGCAATGTCGACTGATGGCGCCCAGGATGAGGGCGTTCTCTGTGAGCGCGTCGACCCTCTGGAATGGTTTACCCATCGGGCTCTGCACGGCTCCTGACTTCCACTCCTTCCACAAGGACCTAAAGACATGGCTTTTTAAACAAATAGCTTGACCTGCGGGGTGTTTTTAGTTTGGTTTTAATATGGGTTTTAACTGTTGTATTTTTAATTAATCTAAATTAATTTATTTTACTGTTCTACGGTTTTAATCCTTTGTGAGCCACCCCGAGTCCTGCGGGAGAAGGGCGGCATATAAATTTGACCAAATAAATAATAAATAAATAAATGATTATTTAAAGTAGAGATTTTCATCATGTCCAATCATTGGTTTTCACTGAGGAAACACCATCTAACCCACTCATGCCGTAATCTGCTATTGCCAAAAAACTACCCAAATGTCGTATAGCATCAACTATGCCTTTTTGATTGAAGATCCTTATCAATGTAGCACTCCGTGTATAATTGCTCTTGAAAAGTGAAAATAAGGACAGATAGTAGGAGCCCTCATGGCACAGTGGTTAGAATGCAGTATTGCAGACTAACTCTGCCCATTGCCAGGAGTTCGATCCTGATTGGCTCAAGGTTGACTCAGCTTTCCATCCTTCTGAAATCGGTAAAGTGAGGACTCAGATTGTTGGAGGCAATACACTGACATTGTAAACTGCTTAGTGAGTCCTGTAAAGCACTATGAAGTGGTATATAAATCTAAGCGCTATTGCTATCGTTAGTAATTATAACTATCTTTGGGCAACATGCTAAACCATAGACTTTTTGGGTTTATTAATCATGGTTTATTAAATAAACCACAACTACCAAGTTCACAGAACATGAAAAACCTAGAGATTCATCAGCCACGTGGGCTGGGTACTTGAGATACTTGAAGATATTTTCTCACACACATAAGGCATAAAGCACACAATATTGTGATTTAGCATGCTGTGGGGAATCCAACAATAGTCTATATGTAAACATGCTCACATCCACATGCCAGTATTTTGCAGAACATTTTCAATTTCTAAAACGTCAAGACAAAAATGAGTTGCATAAATGAGATTTAAAACAACTTCCAATGTTGGTAGAAGAGCAATATTAATCCATCTAAAGGAAAATGATTGTTTTTAGCAGTCAAGACCATTAGATGTCTGCTTGTTTGTTTCTCACAAATTTATCCCAGCATGGGGGGAAAAGATAATTATCTGCAGTTGAACAAAATCTCCGGAGTGTAAGCTAATTTCCTACAAACTACTTCAAGAAGAGGGAAATGCCTACCACTGGTAACTATGCAGCATTCTGTTTTTGACAGTTTGTATTTTTCATTTTTTTCCCCCAGAATAGGTTACCATCTGCATTGACCAGCATAACACGTCTGTGACTTTGCTGGATAGTTTAAAGCAGGGGTGTCAAACTTGATTTAATTGAGGGCCGCATCAGGGTTGTATTTGACCTCGGGGGGCCTGGGGGGGGGGGGCAAGGCCAGGCCAGGCATGGGCAGCTCGACATCACTCGTGTTGGGGGTGCTTCTGGTGGCCCAAGTGCTCTATCAGCGAAAACAGGCTCGTGAGCTCTGTGTTTGGCTGCGATGGCCTCCTGCAACCCTCTGCTGCATGCATCCCTCCCGAGCTCCGTTTTCACTAGCAGAGGCACCGTGGGCTGGTCCTTCACTGTTTCTAAGGCAGCCCCGTAGGCCAGATCTAAGCACCCCTTGGGCCGAATCCAGCTCCCGGGTTTTGCGTTTGACACCCCTGATTTAGAGGCTGCTTTCTTGTTCTCCTCCATGTTAGCTTTGGGTTCAACAAGAATTCTACAAAAATAAATAAGTCTAGTTGAAACTTTGAGACGTGATTTTTTATATTCCATCAACTCAGTGGTGAATCTTTACAGCTACAAAGAAAGGCTTATGTATCTGCAATTATCTGGTCCTTCAAATCTTCCAATAGAGTCACTAGAACTAAATCCATCCACATCACTGCTAAGCAGTTGGTTTTTGGCTGGCCCCTCCCATACTGCCCTTCCCCTCTCAGGAGTCTTCACGTGGCCCATTTTGGATGCCAGGTAAGTATAGGGCGGAGGCTCTGGGAGGGCATTTTTGGCCTGGGGGGGCGGGGGAGGCTGTTTTTGCCCTCCCCAGGCTCCAGGAAAGCCTCTGAAGCCTTGGGAGGCCGAAAAAACGGACCTGTCAGGCCTACCGGAAGCCTGGAAATGGGCCATTTCTGGCCTCTGGAGGCTTCAGGGAGGCCTGCTCGGTCCAAAACAGGGCATGGGGGGTCATGCATGCATGTGCGGGGGAGCACGGGGGAGTCGCGGGCACATGTGTGGGGCATGGGGGGCATTGAATTATGGGTGTGGGCACACATGCGCGTGACCACCCCCCCACTCCCCCCACTTTTGGCACGCGACAGCAAAAAGGTTAGCCATCGCTGCTCTATACAGCAGTAGCCAATCACTCTCAGATCAACTCAATTCACAGGGTGGTTGTTCTGGGAAAAATAGGACAAAGAAGGAGTGCATATAGTCCTCGAGTTACGAGTGTAATGGAGCCTGCCCATTCCATTTGTAACCCAAGGATTCGTGGGAGTGCCAGGCAAGACCTCTAGAGGCCTGAACTGAGCATCCGAGTGCCAGACAAATGTTGCAGAGCCTGTGTGGTTGTTTGTAAGGGCAAACAACTGCTGCAGTGCTGCAAGATTCACAGTTTCCTGACTTGTTTGTAAATACTAGGGAACGCTCATACCCGGGGGATTACCTGTATTGTGTATGTTTGCTGCCTTGAGTTATTTCTAAAAAATAATAAAGGTGAGATACAAATCAATAAAATAAAATAAAAATAACTATTTTTTAAAACTATACTCCTTGACTTTTATTATTAGTGCCTAAAGATCAATTGTATGTTCTCTTAAACATTTACCACCCTTCCTATTTTATCCCATCCAGCCACCAAAATTGTGATACTTCCTTGTAGATGATGGCTGTATGGCTACATGCATGTACAAAAAAAGGAGGGGGTTGCATCTCAGTTTTGCTTCTACAATCTTGCTTCTTTGATTTCTACTATCCTGGCTGAGCATACTAAAAAGCAGAGTCATCACCCCTGCCAACAAAAGTGCGTATAGTCAAGGCTATGGTTTTCCCAGTTGCAATGTATGGCTGTGAAAGTTGGACCATAAGGAAGGCTGAGCGCCAAAGAATTGAGGCCTTTGAACTATGGTGCTGGAGAAGACTCCTGCGAGTCCCTTGGACTGCAAGGCGATCAAACTGGTCAGTCCTAGAGGAGATCGACCCTGACTGCTCTTTAGAAGGCCAGATCCTGAAGATGAAACTCAAATACTTTGGTCCCCTAATGAGAAGGAAGGACTCACTGGAGAAGAGCCTAATGCTGGGAAAGATAGAGGGCAAAAGAAGAAGGGGACGACAGAGGACGAGGTGGCTGGATGGAGTCACTGAAGAAGTCGGCGTGAGCTCAAATGGACTCCGGAGGCTGGAAGAAGACAGAAAAGCCTGGAGGAATGTTGTCCATGGGGTCACGATGGGTCGGACATGACTTCACAACTAACAACAACAATAGGAAGGACTGTAAAAGCAAATTTACCGATAGCACTTAGCCAGGGCCGGATTTAGATGAAAAGAGGCCCTAGGCTATTCCACTTATGAGGCCCTTTCACCTATGGTGAAAGTGTAATTTTAATTTTGCTAACAATTTGAATGTAGGGAATGTTAGGCCCCTCTTGAACTTGAGGCCCTAGGCTGAAGCCTATTTAGCCTATAGGAAAATCCGGCCCTGCACTTAGCAATAGCAATTTAGACTTATATATCACTTCATAGTGCTTTATAGCCCTCTCTCTAACCCACTTAGAGAGGGCTGTAAAGCACTGTGAAGTGGTATATAAGTCTAAGTGCTTTTCCCCCAACAATCTGGGTCTTCATTTTACCAATCTCGGAAGGATGGAGGGTTGAGTAAACCTTGAGTCGGTCAGGATCAAACTCCTGACAGCGAGCAGTGAATTAGCCTGCAATACTGAATTCTAACCATCGCGCCATCACAGTTCATAATACCCATCTTAGATACCCATATCAAACTGATCATCTGGGCATATTCAGTGAGGAAGGAACAAACTTTGTGCAGAATCCAAAATACGAAAGGCAGATACAGGCCACTGGATTTAGGGCTGGCATTCTTTTTGTAATTTAAAATCAGGTACCATTGAACCATGCCGTGCGATCGGAGAAATAAATGAGGTGGACTTTCTTTGATTGATACATCCCTAAACTGGAAAAGACACCATTCCTGCTTGGTCTGTTCTAAAATGTTTGCAGATTCTACATTTGTGCATACATCCGAAATGTCAGAGAACAAAAAGAAAAGGTTATGAGATGGATGGAAAAGTAGTACACATTTTATCTCTTGCATTTGATCCAGTGGTGGGTTGCTACCAGTTCGCCCCGGTTCGGGTGAACCTGTAGCAGCAGTGGCGGGAGGCTCTGCCCATCCCCCCGGACCTCATCAAATAAACTCTGCGCGAGCAAACCGTAGCAAAGATAAGTGAAACCCACCATTGATTTGATGTAGTCAAGAGATAAATGGGGGGTGGGGGAGGGAGGGGAAATCATGGAGTTAGCACAGTTTTTCTGTGAACAAAACAAGCCTTTTGGCCTTCAGACTTCGGCTGAAGTCCGACTCACACGAATTTGGCATTCTGATTTTCCACTCATGTTTTCCAGAAATTGGTACGGAGTGGTAGATCTGTTGTCCCATGTCTTAGACTGCAAATGCCATTATCCCTGGTCAATACAGGACCTGGATTGTTGTCTTGGATGTCACTGTTCATCTAGTGTGAAAAAGATAAATGCTCTCTTCTTCTTCTTCTTCTTCTTCTTCTTCTTCTTCTTCTTCTTCTTCTTCTTCTTCTTCTTCTTCTTCTTCTTCTTCTTCTTCTTCTTCTTCTCCTCCTCCTCCTCCTCCTCCTCCTCCTCCTCCTCCTCCTCCTCCTCCTCCTCCTCCTCCTCCTCCTTCTTCCTCTTCTTCTTCTTCTGCCATATCCATCATCGGACGTTGGCGATCATGTTGGCGATCCTATTTTTATCAACAGCCGCAAGAAAAAGTGCTGCTGAGTTTTGTCCAAACGAGTCCTTTAGATTTTGAAGCCATGATGTTATTCTTCTGCCTGGACCTCGTTTGCCTTCAGTCTTTCCTTGGAGGATGAAGTGTGCCATATTTTGGTATAAGGTTTTCTGTTTGACTAGGGCAGCGATGGCTAACCTTTTCGGCACTGACTAATGCAATAATGCACTGCGCATGGGACCCCCTCCCACTCCCCACCCCCTGCACATGCATGTGCGATCCCGTGTGCCCTACCTTTGTGCATGCACGCATGACTCCTGCATGTGCGCCCCGCCCCTCATGAATGCATGCGTGTCTCCCACATGCGCCCTACCCGCCACGCATGTGTTGCAGAGACCCAAAAACCAGCTGGCCAGTGGGAGGCGCATGTGCATACGCGGCAGAGCTGAGCTGGGGCAATGGCTCGGGTGCCCATAAAGAGGGCTCTGCATGCCACCTGTGGCACACATGCCAGAGGTTCGCCATCATGGGACTAGGGGATTGGACTAGAAGATCTCTAAGGCCCATTACAACCTTAATTATTCTATGTTCAGTGTTCTAGTGCCCTTACACCAGCCTACGCTTTGACTGTATTTGGAATAATGTGGAAAAAATCCCTAAGCTTTGAGATCTTTAGGAAAAAGTCTGTGTATAGGGGGATACATGAATGATCAAATTAAAATTATGCATTGTGTGGATCAAGAGAGGTACTTTCCCCTAAATTATAACATTATAATTATAATATAAAAGCCTATAGCCCTCATTCTGATCTTGCTTTTACTCTGATTTGGTTTTGAAACCATATCATCAAATCTTCATTTCTGAATGGAAGGATTCTTGAAAAAGAAAGACAGGAAGGAAAAGTAAAGATTAAGATTAAGGGGGCACAATGGCTCAGTGGTTAAAAAATGCCGAGCTTGCCAGCTGGAAACCTAACAACACCAATTCAAGACCTGAGTGCCACATGATGAGGTGAGCTGCTGTTACCTGCCCCAGCTCCCGCCCACCTAAGTTCCAAAGCATGTAAATGCAAGTAGATAAATAGGTACTACTTCGGTGGGAAGGTAACAGCATTCCATGCTCCTCGGTGTTAGCCTCATGATAACAGAAACATCTTCTGACAATGCTGGCTCCCTCAGCTAGGAAACAGAAATGAGCACTGACCCCTAGAGTCAAACATGACTGGTCAAAATAGAATAGAAGAATGGAATGGAATGGAATGGAATGGAATGGAATGGAATGGAATGGAATAGAATAGAATAGAATAGAATAGAATAGAATAGAATAGAATAGAATAGAATAGAATAGAATAGAATAACAGAGTTGGCAGGGCCCTTGGAGGTCTTCTGGTCCAACCCCCTGCTTAGGCAGGAAACCCTATACCATTTTAGACAAATGGTTGTCCAATCTCTTCTTAAAAACTTCCAGTGTTGGAGCATTCGCAGCTTCTGCAGGCAAGTTGTTCCACTGATTAATTGTTCTCACTGTCAGGAAATTTCTCCTTAGTTCTAAGTTGATTCTCTCCTTGATTAGTTTCCACCCATTGCTTCTTGCCCTACCCTCAGGTGCTTTGGAGAATAGCTTGACTCCCTCTTCTTTGTGGCAACCCCTGAGATATGGCAACAGTGCTATCACTGCTCCCTTTACCTTTGAACAAGATGAAAAATCTCAAGATTCCATCCTCAGTCAGGGACATGCCCCCCCCCCACATTGTCTCAACATTCCATCTCATAACAATGGACTTCCCCAGCTCTGCTGCCCCTCCTGAAAGGCCCATTTAGCCTCATAATAGACCTAAGCTCAGGTACGCAGACTAGGACCTGCCTAGTTTCCCCAAACTATCCAGCCAATCAGATGCCTAGGATTTCCTTCTTTTAATCAGAGTCTTTGAACAATGCCCAAGGCTTAGAAGTGGAGATGAGCACTGCCCCCCTAGAGTCACACATGACTGGACAGGGTGAGTCAGTTTGTCATCTTCCAACTTCCTAAGAAAGATTTAGTTTAGAATTTACAGTGTTACATTTATTCTGATAAATTTATTTTTTAGGTTAAGGTACACTTATCATGAATCCACCCACACTTACTGAGTTTAAGTGGCCTCAGTGGCCTCTGTGAAACAAGGTTTCTCTTTTTGTGCCTCCATCAAGTCACTGGAAATTTATTCTACGTTTCCAAAAAAAATAAAATGTAAAAATCAGATTTAATTCAATAGCAACCGTTGCTCAAAGGGCTATTAGCCAGAAATGGCGCAGTGACTCATAAACCACACTCTGTGAAATACTGACAACCCAATTCCTACTATGAATTTAAATGAAAATTAGATTATGAGCTGAGGTGGTTAGAGAAGCTGAACTTATTAATTGTAACTAAACAATGTGTGACTCATTGGATCATTGTTTCAGACTTGTTTCTTTACTAGATTCCTCAATGCCTCCACTGGTAGAACTTCTAAATATATTTCTTTCCCTGAAAATGTTCCTAAAAAATGCAAGGAGATTTTTCTGAGCTGTGTCTGCCTTGAAAGTAGCAATATTGAACTGTGTGGCATAATCAAACCACAGGAACTGACCACAGGAAATGTTCGATGACATTTTGTATTATGCCAAAAAAAAAAAAAAAAAAGTTTTAGGATAATGCTTATGTCATAAAATGTTTTTCAAAAATTTGCATTCCATGGGTTCCTGATTTTGGATGCATTCTTTAAGTTGGTCTATCTGATGTCAGGCCTGGAAGCCATCTTTTGCCTTGGGCCTTCAGGCCTGCCACATTTACTACTGTGGCAAAATGGGAGGGGGGATTGTATGGAGCAGTGGTGATATATAATCATAATAACATTCCTTTTTCAGAGAGTCAAGGACATCTTGCCCTGCACCTGGACGAATGAAACTGGGAGGCATCTCCAGTTGGGAAGGTGCTTTGATTGGACCATGTGATGGACTTGTGGGTGCTGGGCAGGGACTTTGACTTTCCTTTGGGTGGGGAAAACCTGGAAACTTTCAGATTCGGGTTTTCCCACATGTGCCAATATGACATCTTTAATAAAATGGAACTTTGAGGAAACTCAAGCCTCGGAGTCTTCTTTTGTTGTGGGTGTTACTTGGAATCCTGACATTAACCCAAATCTCCTATAAAAACTTCAACCAGCTCCCCTGAATTCTGGGGTGCTGTCCGGGATCCTGAGCCCCGAGGTACTTTGGTTCAAAAATTGTTGCCTTATGATGCACTGTTTTGCCCAGTCAAAGGTTACCCATGGACCAACAGGAGATTTTCAGTAGTAAATAGATGAAACTTGATTCCAGGAACTTTTATGGTAGAACCTAAATGTGTATAAGATACAAATATTTAAATGTAACATCTCTCTCCAAGCCACCCAAATCCCTAGAATCAATGTATTACACCGATTAGGGTTGCTTTAAGGTGAATGTCCTATTATCTTCATACTTTTTCACCACACCCTTCTGTGTATATTCTTGGCCACAGCAATAATTGTATGCCATGCCTCCAGTGATCTGCTGTCATTCAGTTGGCTTTGAGACAATGAGATGAAGCCAAATCAGATGGAAGATAATATTTGTTAGCTTCATCCTTAGTGGCTTATAGCAGGGGTCTGTGTTTACAGATTTACAGATTAACAGAGTTGGAAGGGACCTTGTAGGTCATCTGGTCCAATCCTCCACCCAAGCAGGAGACCCGACACCTTTTCTGACAAATGGCAGTCCGGTCTCTTCTTGAAAGTTTCCAGTGATGAAGCTCCCACAACTTCCGAAGGCAACTTCTGTTCCATTGATTGATTGTTCTCACTGTCAGAAACTTTCTCCTTATTTCTAGGTTGAATCTCTCCTTGATCAGTTTCCATCCATTATTCCTTGTCTGGCCTTCAGATTCCTTGGAAAATAGCTTGACCCCCCCTCATCTCTGCGGTAGCCCCTCAAATATTGGAATGCTGCTATCATGTCTCCTCTGGTCCTTCTCTTCACTAGACTAGCCCTGCCCAGTTCCTGCAACTGTTCATCGTATGTTTTAGTCTCCAGTCCCCTAATCATCCTGGTTGCTTTTCTCTGCACTTTTCCTAGAGTCTCAACATATTTTTTATAGTGTGGTGACCAAAATTGGATGCAGTATCCTAGGTGTGGTCTTACTAAGGCTTTATAGAGTGATATTAGTATCTCACTTGATCTTGATTGTCCCCAATCCCCAGGCCATGGACTGGTGCCAGTTCATGGTCTGTTAGGAATTGGGCTACACAGGTGGAAGTGAGCGGTGGACAAGCGAAATTGTGCATGAAAGAGATTGAAGTTGCATGTTCTTACTCTCCCTCCTCCAGTCCGTGGAAAAATTGTCTTCCACAAAACTGGTCCCTGGTGCCAGAAAGGCTGGGGACCACTGGCTTATAGGACATATAACTACATATTGGCAAAAAAAAAAAAAAAAAAAATCAGAACACCAAATACATCTCGTAGATGACCCTCACTATGTCAAGGATCTAGGAGTACTCATCTCAAACGATCTAAGCCCCAGAGCTCAGTGTAACAGCATTGCCAAAAAGGCATTAAGAATTGTTAACCTAATTTGCGAAGCTTCTCGGGTAACATTGTATTGCAAACTAGGGCATACAAAATCTTTGCCAGACCAATTCTTGAATACAGCTCATCTGCCTGGAATCCACACTGTATATCGGACATTAACACTATTGAGCGGGTCCAGAGGTATTTCACGAGAAGAGTACTCTTCTCCTCTACTCACAATAGAATCCCTTATGCCACCAGGCTTGAAATTCTGGACTTGGACAATCTGGAACTGTACCGCCTGTGGTCCGATCTAAGCATAGTACACAAAATTGTCTGCTACAATGTCCTACCTGTCAACAACATCTTCAGCTTCAACCACAATAATGCATGGGCAAACAATCAATACAAACTCAAGGTAAGCCACTCCAAACTCGATTGCAGAAAATACGACTTCAGCAACAGAGTGGTCAATGCTGGAATGCTCTACCCGACTCCGTTGTTACAGCCTCAAACTCTCACAACTTCAACCTCAAACTGTCCACCGTGGACCTCACCCCATTCCTAAGAGGTCCTTAAAGGGGGCATGCATAAGCGTGCCCACTGTCCCTGTCTTACTATCCCCATTTATCTGTACTTACTTCCTTTGTTTATGTTCATGTGTATACCTATACCAGCTATCTTGTACATGTTTGAATAAATAAATAAATAAATAAATAAATAAATATGCTTGTGAAAGCCACAAAATCGTTTATAAGTAAAATAAACTTTTTATGATTCCATCATCCCTCTCCATTCCATACATCAGTGAGTACAATAATATAAATGTCGATAATGCATAATATAAACGGATAATAAGTGGAATAATTTTGGATCACATTAACAGAAATGATTCGATCATATATATTTTTCCGCATCTCAGCCTGTTTCAATACTTGTGGGAAGAATGGTTAGAGATACAAGGTTTTTTCCCCCCTAATGTACTGTAACTCATGTTGGACTATTGATGGACTTACTCTGCCCTCTGGTGGTTTATCCTGTCCTGCTCTATTCGAAACAGATTACAGTCTGTGCTTGGTGATGATTTAACCATAGCATAGTTTGCTATTTGCGTGTAATTGTTTTGCTTCTATAAGTCCTACCCTCAAAACGATGCTATAGGTATCAAAGCACACCAAGACAACTAGACACAAGAACAGTTTTTTCCCAAACGCCATCACTCTACTAAACAAATAATTCCCTCAACACTGTCAAACTATTCACTAAGGTTGCATTATTATTACTATTAGTCTTCTCATCGTTCCTATCACCTATCTCCTCCCACTTCTGACTGCATGACTGTAACTTTGTTGCTTGTATCCTTATGATTTATATTGCTTGATTGTTTCCTGATTGCTTATTTGTACCCTATGACTATCATTAAGTGTTGTACCTTACAATTCTTCACGAATGTATCTTGTCTTTTTATGTACACTGAGAGCGTATGCACCAAAGACAAAGTCCTTGTGTGTCCAATCACACTTGGCCAATAAAGAATTCTATTCTATTCTATTCTATTCTATTCTATTCTATTCTATTCTATTCTATTCTATTCTATTCTATGATTATAGAAATAGCGTGCATTTTATTATGTGTACGTGTTGTATTTTTATAATCGCATATTTTATTTATTTATTTGTATCCTGCCTTTATTATTTTCACAAATAACTCAAGATGGTGTGGGAAGCCCTCCTCCACCCCCAGAAGAATGAAATATTTGGAAAATATTAAAAAAAGCAGAATATTATATTTCTCCTAAAGGAGAAATGAAAATTTTTTTTTAAGAGAGGCAGAAACTGGCCCCAGTTTCCCTATGCCAAGCAGAAACTGAGGAGGCCATCAGTGGTCGGTTTGAAATTTTGTTACTACCGGTTCTGTGGGTGTGGCTTGGTGGGAATGGCATGGCTTGGTGGCCGTGGCTTGGAGGGTGTGGCAGGGGAAGGATACTGTAAAATCTCCATTCCCACCCCACTCCAGGGGAAGGATACTGCAAAATCCCCATTTCCTCTCAATCAGCTGGGATTCAGGAGGCAGAGAATAGATGGGGCCCGGGCCAGTCAGAGGTCATATTTACCGGTTCTCCGAACTACTCAAAATTACCGGTTCTCCAGAACTGGTCAGAACCTGCTGAAATCAATCTCTGCAGGTCATCTTTTAGAAATGTGGATTTGGTAATCCATTCAGAAAGACTGGGTCCAGACAGAAACTCAGATAAGCAACAAGCCAAAGGTTGACAAAATTAGCTCAGACAAACACCTAGGATTTGCATTTCCCCTTTTGCCTATAGAGTCAGCTATGACCCCTACATGACCCCATAGGAATCCAGAAGGTATAAAAACCCACCCACTCTAAACTCCATTTTGTCAGCTGCCCAGAATCACATGCGGTTGGTGGTTCTGCTTCATCAATAAAGAGAACTTTTCTTTCCAATCAACCTCCAGCCTCCATTTTGTTTCCAGTACCTTCCTCCCAGCTTGGAACTGAACCAGATGGATTTTCCATCCAACAGTGGCAAACATATCCAATACATCTATTTTCCCTACAACAACCCTGTGAGGTGAGTTGGCTTGAGAGAGAATAACTGGCCCCAAATCACCTAGTTGGCTTCTATGCCTGGAGTGGGACTAGAATTCCCAGTCTCCTGGATTTTTTTAGCCTGGTGCCTTAGGTTTACACATACATTTAGAATGTTATTTTGTCATATAGTTCTAGGGTATTTTTTAGGGTGCATTGTCTATGTGATATTTTTGTTTCAATTTTGAGTAAGAGAGTATTATTATTATTATTATTATTATTATTATTATTATTATTATTATTATTATTATTATTAATGAGATTTATATGCCGCCCTATCTCCAGCCGGGTTCAGGGTGGCTCACAACAGTAAAAAACATCTAATGAAAAGTTTAAAAAAATTAAATCCAAATCTCATAATTTAACAGTTAAAAGTACAATTACAATTAAGACTAACAAGTTAAAAATTAAAGTTAAAACCCCATCAGTCCAGGCCAGCCAAACAAAACAGCGATGTTTTCAGGTCACAATGGAAAGAGTGGAGGTCGGGGGCCACCCGGAGCTCCAGGGGCAGTTGATTCCAAAGGGTAGGTGCGCCCACAGAGAAAGCTCCCTCCCTGGGGGTCGCCAGCTGACATTGTCTGGCCAACGGCACCCTGAGGAGACCCTCTCTGTGGGAACGCACCGGGCGATGGGCAGCTGTTGCTGGCTGCAGATGGCCCCCCAAATATCCCGGGCCTAAGCCATATAGGGCCTTATAGGTAATCACCAGCACCTTGAATCTCACTCGGATGACAACCGGCAACCAATGCAAGTCGTGTAGGAGAGGTGTACCATGGGAGTGTCGAGATACTCCCATCACAACCCATGCAGCCGCATTCTGCACCAGCTGAAGCCTCCAAGTGGTCTTCAAGGGCAGCCCCATGTAGAGGGCATTGCAGTAGTCAATACGGGAGGTGACAAGCGCATGAGTAACCATGCATAGGGTATCTAGGTCCAAATAGGGGCGCAACTGGCACACCAGACGAACCTAGACGAATGCCCCCCTGGTTATGGCCGTTACATGATCTTCCAAGTTTAGCCGCGAGTCCAGGAGGACACCTAAGTTGTGCGCCCTGTCTACAGGGGGCAACACCTCATCCCCTATGACCAAAGGTGGAATCTCTTGATCGGACCGAGATGCCAGTACCCACAGTCACTCGGTCTTAGCAGGGTTGAGCCGAAGCCTGTATGTTATTATATATTTGCACCAGTATGGAAGTCAGAAATATATTTTTTTTCTTTTTCCACTTTTTAACTCCCCCCATCCCCGACCTGTGTTTGTGTATGTCTGTGTCCTGGTGTGTGCTATATCAAATGTTTCTGAGAAAAGAGAAATTTCCTGACAGTGAGGACAATCAGTCATGGCAATAACTTGCATTCAGAAGTGGTAAGGGACTTGAGGTTTTCAAAAAGAGACTGGACACTTGTCTAGAATGAATAGGGTCTCCTGCTTGAACAGAGGGTTAGATAGACTAGAACAGAGTTGGGTTTCAGCAGATTCTGACCAGTTCTGGAGAACCGGTAGCAGAAATTTTGAGTAGTTCGGAGAACCTGTAGTTAAAATTCTGACTGGCCCCGCCCCCATCTATTCTCTGCCTCCCAAGTCCCAGCTGATTGGGAGGAAATGGGGATTTTGGAGTAACCTTCCCCTGGAGTGGGGTGGGAATGGAGATTTTACAGTATCCTTCCCCTGCCATGCCCACCAAGCCACACCCACAGAACCGGTAGTAAAAAATTTTGAAACCCACCACTGGACTAGAACAGTGATGTCAAACCTTTGCGCATGCCGGAGTGCTGGAAATCCAAAGGCCAGCTGGCTGGTGCACACATGACTGTTTTTTGGCCATCTTTGGCCTTTTTCCAGGCCATTTTCCAGGCCAAAAATGCCCCAAAAATGGCCCGAAAACAGAATGAAAACAGCCCAAAAATGGCCCCCAAACGGCCCGGAAAATGGCCCAGAAAATGGCTTGTGTTTTGGTCATTTTTGGTCATTTTTGGGGCCATTTTCAAATCATTTTCCGGTGCTCCAGTACCCACAAAGACCACCTGGCCGGAAACCAGAAGAGCAGCTGGCGGTGGCGCTTGTGCCCACAGAGAGGACTCTGTGTGCCACCTCTGGCATTCATGCCACAGGTTCGCCATTACAGGATTAGAAGATCTCCAAGGTCCCATTCAACCATTTTTTAAAAAAATTAATTTATATGCCAGTCTTTTCCGGAGACTCAGGGTGGCTTACAATGTGTTAAGCAATAGCCTTCATCCTTTTGTATATTTATACAAAGTCAGCTTATTGCCCCCACAATCTGGGTCCTCATTTTATCTACCTTAGAAAGGATGGAAGGCTGAGTCAACCTTGAGCCTGGTGAGATTTGAACTTGCAGTAATTGCAGGCAGCTGGTCTTAATAACTGTTAATAACAGTGCTTTAGTCTGCTGCGCCACCAGGCTCTTCAATGATCTTTCCTTGAACACAAATTCCATTGCTCTTTTTCCCCTTTCAAATCTCCGGCTTGTTGGATTGCCAATTGCCAATTAAAGAGGATGGTTGGGCGGCTTTGCCACAAGAACAAAATTCATTAGCAGGAGAAAATTGTGCCAGCTAGAAGAAAGGGAATTCATCAATTCATTGGTAAGGCAAAGGGGGCATCAATGATGGTAATCAAAAAGTTATCAAGGCATTGAAAGAAAGAAAGAAAGAAAGAAAGAAAGAAAGAAAGAAAGAAAGAAAGAAAGAAAGAAAGAAAGAAAGAAAGAAAGAAAGAAAAACAGGGAAGATCATTGCACAGCAGGGATGAAAGTAAAGGAAAATCAGAGCTCCATTCATTGGAAGTGCAATTGGGGAAGGAAGTGGCGATAGAAAAGATAGGCAAGTGCTCCTCAACTTACAACCATGCATTTAGTGACTGCTCAAAGTTACAACAGCATGGGAAAAATTACTTACGACCAGTCCTCGTTCTTACAACCATTGCAGCATCCCCATTGTCACATGATCAAGATTCGGTTGCTTGACAAACAGCATGTATTAACAATGATGGTTGCAGCATCCCAGGGTCAGGTGGTGGTGTGACTTTTGTGAATTGTGACCTTCCCAGCCAGCTTCTGATAAGAAATGGAGTGAGAAAAGTTGGATTCTCTTGACAGCCAGGGGATTCATTGAAGGACTGCAGTGATTCACTTAACAACTACAGCAAAAAAAAAAAGACCATGAAATCAAGCGTGACTTACTTAATAGCCACCCTGTAGTGGTCGTAAATTGAGGACTACCTGTGTCTGCAGCAGGGTTTTCATCAGAATGAGGAAATAGATATTGTGTGATATCATAATGGAAGCTCCCATCCTTGAAATATTTGCTTGCAATGTCATGATGCCAGAGGTAGAATTTGCATTACAGCATCGATTCATTTTTTGGCTAAATATATTAAATGCAGTTTGGCAAAGACTCTTGTTGTTCTCTAAGGATGGCTAGCAAAGTTCTGAGGGCCCTTGTGAGCTCAGATTATATTTTCCTGGTTTAAATAAACTTGATTACTCTATTTTATTTTATTTTTTTTAAAAAAAAACAATCTCCAGGGTGTCTTTCTCTCTCTCGCAGCTGATTAATTTCTCCATGATTCCAATGAGATAATCCCCATTTCTATGAATTGCTTCTAGTGCTGAATACAAGCATTGGGGGTTTCAACATTTTTTACTACCGGTTCTGTGGGTGTGGCTTGGTGGGTGTGGCATGGCTTGGTGGGCGTGGTAGGGGAAGGATACTGTAAAATCTCCATTCTGTCCCAAATCCAGGGGAAGGATACTGCAAAATCACCATTTCCTCCTGATCAGCTGGGACTTGGGAGGCAGAGAATAGATGGGGGCAGGGCCAGTCAGAATTTTTACTACCGGTTTTCCAAACTACTCAAAATTTCTGCTACCGGTTCTCCAGAACTGGTCAGAACCTGCTAAAACCCACTTCTGAATACAAATAGTGCTCAACCTTCAACCAGTTGTTAAATGACCATTTGGTTACAATGGCCTGGGAAAGAAGGCTTTATGGCCAACATGACAGGTGTGTTTTACTTACTTTTATCACTGGTTCTCCCCGTGCACACCGTCTGAGCATGCACCCAGCCTTCCGCACATGCTTCCAGCCTCGAAAACATGCCTAAATAGGACGGCATAGAGCCAGGGCGGGTGGGCAGGCCCACCAGCAATCTCTACTACCAGTTCGCTCAAACCGGTTTGAACCAACTGAATACCACACCTGGTCATTAAAAAAAAATCCTGCCTCTCCCCTGCCCTCACAATCACATGATTGATAGTTGGGTGCTTGGCCACCTATTCACCCTTATGCCTGGTGATCATGTGTTCACCATTTGCAATCTTCTCTGATAGTTTCCCTAGAACAAGTGTGTCAAACTCACATCGTCATGGCAATGTCACAGGATGTATCGGGATTTTTTCCCCCTTCGCTAAACCTGGCGTAGGTGTGGCCAGGGTGTGACGCATCCGGCCTATGGGCCAGGAGTTTGACAGCCCTGCCCTAGAAAGTCAATGAGGAAACCGGTAGGAAGGTTGCAAGCTGTTGTTACCTTCCAAGATGATTCTCTCTCGTCTCTGGGAGCTGACTGAAAGCCCTGGCTATCAAGGGAAGCAGAATTCCTCTGGTGGGATGAAGAAATGGAACTTAGAACCTGAAGATTCAAGCAATGTTCCTGCAGCAGACCAGAGCAATAGTTCCTTTTCATGCACAAGAAGGGAACTGAACACCTTTGGCCAAAGTAGAGAAATAAAACTCAATCTCAGGCCCAAAGAATCAGGACCGCACATTAAGTTACAGTTAAGCCAGTGTACTGCTCATATCTTATTGTTGTGGTCCGCCATCAGCCTGCGGAGCTGGCAGTGGAGTTGGACAGTAATGAGGCTGAGGAAGAACATGGGCCAGTCCTGGGGGCTGGGGAAGGCCCGGATGAGGGCTCTGCATCAGAGGCAGAGATGGAGCCAGGGCCATTGGGGAGTGAGGTGCGGACTTCGGAGCCTCCAGAGGCTGACAGTAGAGAGGCAGAGGAACAGGAGGAGCCTGTTCCTAGTGCATGTATGAGAAGAGCTGCCAGAAGGCAGGAGCAGCTAAAGCAGAGAGGACGATTCGGGAGTAGGGCCAAGAGATGATTGGCCCCTCCCATAAGGCTTAAAAGACCAGCAATGGCTCTTGGGCTCTTTGTTGGAAAACAACCGTTGAGAGAATTGCTTCTTGTTTGGCTGTAATTTGCAGCTACTTCAGCTGACTGCTAGTTTATCAGATCAGCAGATCAAATCTCACTGGCTCAAGGTTGACTCAGCCTTCCATCTTTCCGAGGTGGGTAAAATGAGGACTCAGATTGTTGGGGGCAATGTGCTATTTAGTATACTGTCTTTGTTGTAAGCCGCCCAGAGTCCTCGGAGAGTGGGTGGCATAGAAATATGGAAAATAAATAAATAAATAAATAAATAAATAAATAAATAAATAAATAAATAAATAAATAAATAAATATTTCTTCTGTTCCTGAACTGTTGCCAAGAAAAGCCTTTGCAGTTGCCTAATTATCCCAAGGTTAGAGATAAACTAAAGACTGGTGTTTTGAGGACTTTGTTTTCATTTAATTTAGAATATGCTGAGAATGAGTTAATTCTCAGCTGTTTTAATAAAATCTGTTTGTTTTTTGGAACTGTTTTGCATTTAATATCAACTACGTGGGCCTGGGTCACAACACTTATGCACAGGAATCAGGGTTGGATTCAAATAATTTAACAACTGGTTCTCTGCCCTAGTGACCGGCTGGGTGGGCGTGGCCATGGTGGGTGTGGCCAGGGGGTGTGACAGACAGCACTTGGCCTCCTGCACCACCCTGGGGGCAAAAATGGGCTGTGGGGGGGAGTGCCTCCCCGTGCCCCATTTTGGGCCTAGTAGGCTTCCCTGCAGCCTCCTGAGAGTGAAAACAGGCTGTGGGGGGCATGCCAACCCCCGCGCCCCATTTTGGGAATAGTAAGCCTCCCTGCACTTACTTGGAAGCCAAAATGGGGCGCGTGAGGACTCATGGAAGGGGCGGGATGGGGAGGGGAAAGGCCAGCCAGCAATTTTACTACTGGTTCGCCTGTAGCAGTCCGAACCAGCTGAATCCCACCACTGACAGGAATATAGTCAACTAATGGTCAGCACTCAATTGGCACTAGATAAGAGTTAACGGAATACAAGGGAATGAACTTGGATTGCTTGTGGCAATGTAATAACTCCAGGCTGATTCCTCTCTTGACTCCACCGCCAGACTCTGCTTCTTCTTCTTCTTCTCCTACACTATAATCCCAAACATTTCTTTTAATTGTCTTTCCCAGGAAGCAGCAAAATTCCAAGCAGATTCCAAGAGGAAAAAAATCCCGTGAGCCACAGTGGCGCAGTGGTTAGAATGCAGTACTGCAGGCTACTTCTGCTGACTGCCAACTGTCTGCAATTCGGCAGTTCAAATCTCACCAGGCTCAAGGTTGACTCAGCCTTCTATCCTTCCGAGGTGGGTAAAATGTGGACCCAGATTGTTGGGGGCAATATGCTGACTCTGTAAACCGCTTAGAGAGGGCTGTAAAGCGCTGTAAAGCAGCATATAAGTTTAAGTGCTATTGCTATTGATGATGAATTCATTCTTACACACACAAACACACACAAACACACATATCTATCGGGCAGAATTGGATTGGAAGGATGATACACATTTTGCCATCTGTTCCTCCCGACCAGTCCCAGTCAGTGTATATTTATGGTAAGTCCAAAGCTATTTAAGGATTCTAAGGTTAAGACCGAATTCTTAAATAGCAGGAGAAGCTCTCTGAAGTGTTGCTGATGAGGCAGAACTGCTTACAGGGCCCATGGGAAGCGTTTCTCTTGTTTAGCTGGTGCACATTTGGTAGCTCCTGCTTTCTCTGTCTTTAGAAATCAATTAAGATACAGCTTTTTTAGCTGAGCCTTTAAGTATAAATGTTCTTATAATTTGCATTTTAATTGCTTGTTTGTACCTTTTGCATTTTAGTTTTGTTCCTTCGGTGACGTAAGTCACATTAAGTGCTCAGTTCCAACAGGAAGACAGAAGGTACAAAGAGTGAGCAATGCCATCGTTCTCATTAACATGTAGTTTTAAATGCCTTGGGGATTTCTTTCCAAACTGGGCCTGACTTCAATAGAACCTAGAGACATTTATGTTTTTATTTTTGCAGTTGGGTGCCTGACAATCCTATTTAAAAAATACATATTTAAAAATACCTAGAGGGCTGCACCTCAGCTGAGTATGGTTTGATACACAAGAACTGGCAACCCCAATGATCTGCTTGATGGATTTGATTGGCAGGGAGCTTACAAATAGATTTGATCTCTAAATAGATGATAGATCAGGAGTGAAATCCAACAGGTTCTGGAGAACCGGTAGCAGAAATTTTTAGCAGTTCGGAGAACCGGCAAATACCACCTCTGGCTGGCCCCAGTGTGTGGGGGGAATGGGGATTTTGCAGTATCCTTCCCCTGGAGTGTGGTGGGAATGGAGATTTTGTAATATCTTTCCCCCAGGAGTGGGGAGGGAATGGTGATCTTGCAGTATCCTTCCCCTGGAGTGGGGTCGGAATGGAGATTTTGCAATATCCATCCCCCAGGAGTGGGGAGGGAATGGGGATTTTGCAGTATCCTTCCCCTGGAGTGGGGTGGGAATGGAGATTTTGCAGTACACCACACCCACCAAGCCATGCCCACAGAACTGGTAGTAAAAAAAATTGGATTTCACCACTGTGATAGATGATGATGACAGACAGACAGACAGACAGACAGATATAGATGATGGATGGATGGATAGCTGGATAGATAGATGATAGATAGATAGATAGATAGATAGATAGATAGATAGATAGATAGGCAGATAGACCTATATAAATGGATGGTAGATAGACAGCTAGATAGCCAAATAGTTAGTTAGCTAGATGATAGACAGAGAGACAGACAGACAGACAGACAGACACATAGATAGATGAAGATAGATACATAAATAATATAGGATGTTATGTAACTGATAGATAATACGGTACATAATACATAGTTGATATAGAGATATAGATGATAGCTAACTGATGGATGACACATACAAGCTATGGATGACAGATAGATGATAGATACTGTAGATAGATGATTGATACATATATGCATAGATGCTAGATGCATAGATGCTAGATATACAGAAATAGAAACAGTAAATGATAGATGATAGAACTGATAAATAAATACTTGCATAGATAGATGATAGATACATTGATGATAGATGATAGATAGATAGATAGATAGATAGATAGATAGATAGATAGATAGATAGACAGACAGACAGACAGACAGATCTGATGGAGATTAGGGATATAAACTTTCATATTTTATGTTCTCTCTTTTTTATTATAGCCTAATTGTCACTGCTAAGGGGATTTTCTGCCCTTGAAACATTGCTGGATTCCTCTCCTTTCCTTGGCAAAATTCAGATCCCAAAACTTTCAAAAGGCCATGAGGGACCACCAACTCTTATTCCATGTGTAAATCCAGCCTTTAGTGGAAACTGCTGCTGAGAGCAAAAAGCATGACAACAACTCAAAAGAAGAAAGCAACTTTATTACTATTGCATAAACAGTGGTTAAAATTAGACTTTTGTGTTTCTCTTCGTTTTATACAGATAAGATCTTTACAGTGCTGTTTGGTTAAATAGGATATATGGCAGTATCTTCCCTTTATATATTCTGTACAGTGCAATAATATAGAATGAGTCTTATATATTAAAATATTTTTTTTTCTCATTAAAAAAGGAGCATGCAAGGGACAGTAACAATTTTAAAATTTATACCTTTATGAATTGATTTCTTTGCACTGGGGTTTGTCCCAAGGTCTATCTGTGAAGCAACTTTTTTTTTTTTTTAATTTGAAAGAATGCCAAGATGGAAAGAAATGAACGTCTTCCAAAATCAAAGAATTTAAATGATAAAAGCCCTTTGTGTTGCCTTTTCTTGGAGAGGAAGAGGGCTAGGATAGCACATCCTGTCAAAGAATTCAATCTCCAAAAACTTTTATTCTCAAATTGAAAAACCCACAAGGGGTTGTGTGCAGATTTCATTCAGAGATAGGATCTTGAGCTTGTTTGGAGGTTCAAGCAGGAGACTGCAGCTATCGCATACCTTTGACCGAAGATTGGTACATCTATCTGGGATAAGGGGGATCTGGCTGTAACATCTGTCAGTCCATTGATCACCAAGGTTGATTCAGCTGATCTGTCTGGCTAGGCCAGGGGTCGGCAACATTAAACACTCCTGCCACAAAGGTCCTAACCAGAAGCCCCCATTCAATTCTGGAGCCAACCCGAAGTCTGGTTCCCCCACCATAGTCTCCTCCTAGTGTGGCGTCCTTTTTCCTCTGCTGACTGGAAGTCTGGTTCCCCCACCATAGAGTCTCCTCCTAGCACGGCATCCTTTTTCCTCTGCCTGTCCTAACCGAAAGCCCTATCAAATTGTGGAGCCAATCAGAAACAGGGAGCTGCAGCAGAGGGATGAAAGAGCCACACGTGGCTTCAGAGCCGCAGGTTGCTGACCCCTGGGCTAGGCAGTTGTCCCCTTCCTCACCACTCCAGATATGTCCCTCTCAAAGATACCGTATTTTTCAGACTATAAGACGCAACGGAGTATAAGACGCACCAAGATTTCAAAGAGGAAAACAAGAAAAAAAAATAGTTTTGGGCCTCCGTGCATCCGGTTTTTGCCCTCTCCGGCCCCCAGGAGCACTCTGCAGGCCTGTTTTTCGCAAAAACGGGATGCACAGAGGGTTTGGGAGGCCTGCAGAGTGCTCCTGGGGGCTGGGGAGGGCAAAAATGGGGCGCGTGGGGGGTTTGGGAGGCCAAAAACAGGCCCGTTGTCTCCCCACCCCCATCACATTTTTGCCCTTCCCAGCCCCCAGAAGCACTCTGCAGGCCTCCCAAACCTTCTGCGTGTCCCGTTTTTGTGAAAAACGGGCCTGTTTTTGGCAAAAAAGTGACCCGCGGGGAGGGGTTTTGAGAGGCCAAAATGGCTGTAATAAGACGCACCAACATTTCCACCCTCTTTTAGGGGGTGAAAAAAGTGTGTCTTATACTCCGAAAAGTAGGGTATGTTCAATGGAAAATGACCATCCCAAACAGAAGGAATGTACCGATCTTTGGTCAAGAGTATACAACAGCTGAATTCCGCTGCTAGAACCTTCCAACAAGGTAATTCAGAGATAAAACTTCCTGCATGACAGGGAAGGCAGTTTCCCATTTCTCCCCCCCACCCAATACATTCAACAGAACATTAACATATGAAAATACGCCCGAGGCTTCCCTGCAGAACACAAAGACATGGAGCCCATAGAGTTCCAGGAAACTCAAGCTAAGTAAGGTTGACTTTGAGAGGGGATCCTTGGTAGTCTCTGAGGTAGGGTTTGTTTGTTTTTTTGGCAGATATTTCATTACCAAACTAGGTAACACCATCAGTGCTCCTGATGATATAACGTAGTTCGGTAATGAAACATCTGCAGGAAAACGATCAAGCTCAGAGAGCACCAAGGATTCTTCGTTTCAACTCTAAGCTACAAATATTCTCTTCTTTTGGTAGGGTTGACTTTGGTTATGTTTAGATGGCCTGGGAATCCCAGAATTGCTAAAGTTGGAAGTAAAAAATAAGAAAAAATAAAAGACACGTCTCTTGTCTGAATGTAATTACCAAAAGTCAAGCCCAGCCCAATTTTCTTTTTTTTCCCCCTGCTATGTCTTATCAATTTATAGGAATTGTTGAAATTTCTCATTGTAATCTGGTCTCTGCCGTCTGAAAAAAATGAAACATATCACATACCAACAATCACAGAATTACTATAATGTTAAAGCGTAACAAACTGACCAGATGCTGCTGATCATGACATTCTTCAGAATATATAATCTACAATTTCCATCATATAAAAACTCTACAATACTCTTTCAGTGCACTAAGGCACAAAGGAATATCCTGGGCCTGCCCAAGTTTCTATATCTGGCAAAATAGCACTCTAAAATCCTAGCGAATGGAAAAATGATGTGCTACGATAAGTTATTTTATTACTTGTTTTTCCTGGGGATGCTAATCTTTGCGGATAATCACCCTATGCGCAGCTCTTTATTCACTGATTGATCTGTTTGTTTATTTATTTAAATGGGAGGTGGGATGGAAGAAATGCGGGGTCATCTTTACTTAAAGCATGGGATCTCCAAACTTGGCAATGATGGCTGGGAAATTCTGGGAGTTGAAGTCCACAAGTCTTATTGTTGTCAAGTTTGGAGAATCTTGGCTTAAACTTGCATGGTTCCATCAACCCAGGATTGTCTACTATTAGTGAAAAATAGTGTCTCTCCCTAAGTGGTCCACCTTCCTGAGGCTGTGATCCAATCAGAAATGGTCAGGGCTGAATGAACAGTTAGAAAACATTTCTTCTCCAATTACACTCCGATAGCTGACATAAGATTCTTAGGTGCAGCCTTAATATCAAGCAGATGGTGGTAGGACTGTCAATTCATATGAGTGCTAAATAGAAAAGCGAGGATGAATGCAGATGGCCCTACCAAATTATGTTTATGAGTGTAAGATGGCTTGATATCAAATTACTTTAAGGTTAAAATAAACATTAACAACGGGATAAAATCATTGTGAGTATTGTATCTACTAAAAACCTGATTTGGAATACAGGCAACCCCCGACTTACAATCATTCATTTAGCGACTGTCTGAAGTTACAACGGCACTGAAAAAGACGTCTAACGGTTGCAGCATTTCCAATGGTCTGTTTTGACCTGCCTCCCAAACACGACAAACCCTCTGTAGTTAAATAAATGATTCCTTTATTAGGAGCACCAGCAGCCCCAGCAAAAAGTCTCTCTCTCTCTCGTTGCAGGCTAACAAGTCTGTCTGGTAGGGAAAGGAATACTTGTCTGCCACACCTATTCATCTCTGCCCCTTGCCTTTTATCCCCAGAGTTAGGGTAGGGCTTCGCTAGCAGTGGTGGCTCTTCCATCCCAAGGATCAGCCCATAGATTTCCACTGCTCTCCTCTCCTCTGCCTTCAGCACATCCACGTGTCAGGCCCTGGACCCAGCTGTTCCTCCTCTTCCTCATCAGCTGCCTCCAGACCTGTGGGCTGTTGACTCTCCATCTGAGGGCTGATGGACAGTCCAGGTTCCGCCTCTGTCTCTCTCTCTGCCAGTTCCATTCCCTCTTACCCCTTGGAGCTCTCAGGTTGCCTTGATGCTGGCCCTGACTTCCACACCGCCTCCTCATCTGATTTGGCTGCTGGAGGGGCTGGTGGCCGACAGGGCACAACATGGTCACATGAACACAATTTGGATACTTGGAAAACAGCATGCATTTACAATGTTTGCAGCATCTTGATGATCACCATTTGCAAATTCCCAGTTGTAAGCAAAGTCAAAGATGGAAGCTAGATGTGCTTAATGACTGTGTGATTCACTTAACAACTGCAGTGATTCATTTAATTGTGGCAAAAAAGGTCATAAAATCAGGTGGAAGTCTCTTTAACAGCCACTTTGCTTAGCAATGGGAATTTGGCTTCCAGTTGTGCTCGTCAGTCAAATCCTACCTGTACACTTTTCCATGCCCCTCTCTCTAAGCAGCATTACTCATTTTCCGGTATACTTAACAGGGAAAAATAAATGAAAATAAATGATGGCCTATTTCCATGCACACGTGTCAAATTTCCACAGAGTTCTAATGATGATAATTCATTTGCTTTTTCTGTACATCTCCTATTCGCTATTGTGATTCCGTTTTTTTTCTGTCATAAGACTTTGAGGTGCTATCTATAAGCAGCGTGCTCAAATATTGTTATTAATTTATTTAAGAGAATTTATAGGGCCATCCACTCACTCTCAGTGACTTTGGGCGACTGACAAAAATAATGAAAGACCTCCAAGTCTTTGAAGGATCGCATGTTTCCCTCTCCATCTACAACTTTGCTCTGAATGCAGATTTCCTGGTTTGGAGCAATGTAATTGTGGAAAGGTTTTGGAAGGGAGAATCAAATGCAGTGAAGAAGGGGTCATTAGTCATGTTTGCCATTTTTCCATATTAGTTTAATTTCCAAGGCTGCAGAGATCCTTGTGCTCCAAAACTATTGGGGATTTGATATCAAATCCAGGGGGTTGTACAGCTGGGAATGACCATTAGCAAAACTAACAATGCACACCTAATATGAATATGGCTTGCCTTCCCATGTCATCCACAATACTGTGTGCCATCATTTGATGCTCATTGGGTGAAGTTCATACAATGACTACAAGTTAATACAAGTCTGGTGTGTCTATGGAGTTGCTCGGTCATTCCAGGTCATCATTGTCTCAAAGGTGCTTTTTTTTTTCCTTCAAAAGGCAACTGGATTGGTTTTTTTGTTTTGATTTTTTGAAGAAGGAGAAGAAGGAGGGGGAGGAGGAGAAAGAAGAAGAAGAAGAAGAGGAAGAAGAAGAAGAGGAAGGAGAAGGAGAAGAAGAAGAGGAGGAAGGGGAAGGGGAAGGAGAAGGAGAAGGAGAAGAAGAAGAAGAAGAAGAAGAAGAAGAAGAAGAAGAAGAAGAAGAAGAAGAAGAAGAAGAAGAAGAAGAAGAAGAAGAAGAAGAAGAAGAAGAAGAAGAAGAAGAAGTTCCTCTTCTTATCCAAGAAGCTTCATCAGCTGTGACTAAATGGTGCAGGGATGGAAGGTTAAGTTCATCCAGTCACAACTCATGAAGCTTCTTGGATAGGAAGTGGAATGTCTTCTTCTTTAAAAAAAAGCCCAGTCCAGTTGCCTTTTGAAGAAGAAAAAAGCATATTTGAGATCAGCCTGACATAACAAGTTCTGCCCAAATGAATAAACTATAGTGTATCTCAATATGATAACCAGGTTCATATCACATACTGAGCTACATTTAGGCTAACCTAGTTTCTTGTGCTCAAATACTTTGGCCACCTAATGAGAAGGAAGGTCTCACTAGAGAAGAGCCTAATGCTGGGAAAGACTGAGGACAAAAGAAGAAGGGGACGACAGAGAATGAGGTGGCTGGATGGAGTCACTGAAGCAATAGGAGTGAGCTTAAATGGACTCCAGAGGATGGAGTCCTGGAGGAATGTTGTTCATGGGGTCGCGATGAGTCGGACACAACTTCGCAACTAACAACAAAGTTTCTTGTGCAAACCCAGTTCTCAGTTTGTGAATCCAAAAGCCACATTCACAAATGATTCGGTGTTAATTGATCCCCAGTCCAGAATTGATTTAGTTGTGGTTCTGACCTTATTTATCACTCTAGATTTATTCTGGGGGAGGAAGAGGGCAAGGATTGGAAAGGGGAATTTAAATCCTGCTATGTAAAAATGCAAGAACTTATTTTGGGACACTTTCCTCCATCTTCTCTGGGTGTTACTTAGAATTAGACAACCAGAAGAGGTCTTGGTTGCTTAAGGCTTCCAAAAACATTGGTCTTCCGCAACCTGATCCAAAGGTTGCCACCTAAAATTGTGGTTCTTAAATCTGACAGTTAAAAATTAGCAAATGCATGCAAAGTAATCAAATAAATTGCATTTAATTAATTTGATTTATGTTCAATTTAGCTGCACAAAAATCAGATTTGCAATTTGTCCCAGCCTCCTCTGCTTTTTGGAATGCAGACTGCAGGATGCTACTGAAATGCCAGATGCTTGGGGAAAAAAAGTCTGCCCTTTAATCCAGCTCAGAGCTACAGTTTGGAAGATCCACCGTAGATACCACTATGCTTGAAATATGCCTGTCTGACTATCCTGATAATATCTTCTAGGATGTCCAATTCCTTACCAGCAGCAGTGAACTGTTTATGTAGGCCACTATATCATTCCAAGCTTTTGAAGATCACCCTCTTGGGAGTCAGCTTCATGATAGTAACACTGTAAAAGGTCTATGCTGCAATTCAGAGGCCCAGATATTTTGTGACTTCCTAACTTCTTTCTGTTAACTGAGACATTTCGCAAACTTTCAGGCGGCACTTTTTCCCAGGTGTGTGTGTGCCATCACCAAAGTAGGATTTCCCCCCCTTCTCCAGATGTTATTGTCTGATCTGAATGCAACACACAACCTTGGAAGAAATGCTATACAAGTGCAGGGAAGGGGAAGAAACAGTGGTGGGATTCAGCCAGTTCGCACCACTTCGGGAGAACCGGTTGTTAACTTTCCGAGCAGTTTGGCAAATTGGTTGTTGGAAGAAATCATTAGGGCAGAGAACTGGTTGTTAAATTACTTGAATCCCACTACTGGGAAGAAATGAGGCCTTCTGCAGAGAACCCCACTTTTCAGTGGTCGGATCCTGCCGGTTTAACAACCGGTTCGGTGATCACATGTTGCACGTGCCCGCACTTGATGCGCATGCATGCGCAGTTTAGACAAAACTAGACATCCGCATTACTTCTGGGGACTAACACAGCTGAAGCGCGGCAATCCGCTCTGCCACATCAATCAGCTGAGAGGACAAAGGTAAATAAAGCAAGCAGGGGCAGGCAGGCCCACCTGATCGTTGGAACGAACCGGTTCGATCCCAACTGATCGTTGGAGTTACCAGTACGCCCAAACCGGTCCAAACCGGCTGAATCCCACCTCTGCCACTTTTCTGGGATTACACAGTTTTTTTTTTTTACAACTAAGTAACACACAATCTACCTCTGCATATTTACAAAAGGAGCACCCGTTCCTTTCAGCTAAATGATCTAGCTAGCAAATGTTTCCATGGGGTTCTAAATAGAAACTGTACCAACATAAACCACCGGATTGTCACTCCAGCCTCCAAACTAGCAGAGAAATGGAGTCAATTTACCCCATTCTCACCTTTCCTACCTCTGACACACATACAAAGAAGTTGCCATGTGATCAGCCAAAGAGAAAGGATGCTAAACGTCTATAGGGATTCTCAGTCATCCAGGTCATGGTTGTCCCAAAGGTGCTTTTTTTTTTCAAGAGGCAACTGGACTTTCTGGTTTCTCAAGAGCTGAAGAAGCTTCTTGGATGAGAAGCAAAACCTCTTCAAAGAAAAACAAGGAAGTCCTGTTGCCTCTTGAAAAAAAAAAAACACCTTTGGGAGAAAGGATGCTAGTAATTGCTGGCCAAACAACAGAATCCGAGAACTTCATGTTGGATGCCTAATTTGCATGTTTGACTGGCCGTCGGTCAATTTATGCCTTCCTGCTGAGCTAAATTGTTCTGAAAACAACAGAAGTGGCTTTTTTGAGTGCTCCAAAATTGGCACCAGTTTGTGGGATTTTAGTTGCTAGGCAAACATACACGCTACGGATTTTCAGCTGGGTTGTAACATGCTTTAATTTTCATCTCCAAATATAAAAATGGGAAAGTGCTGCTAGGTCCATCATCTTCGTTTTCGGATCCCTCTTCATCCATAAACGTTGCTGCCCCTATGTTAAACCATTGCTATTACAGGTAATCCTCAACTCACGACCACAATAGGAGCCCAAAATTTCTGTTGCAAGGCAAAACAATTGTTAAGGGAGTTTTGCCCCATTTTACGACTTTTCTTGCCACTATTGTTAAGGGAATCACTCCCGTTGTATTAAGTTAGTCGTTAAGTGAATTTGGCTTCCCCAATGATTTTGCTTGTCCGAAGGTTTGCAAAAGGTGATCGTGTGACCCTGGGACACTGCAATGGTCATAAATATGAGTCAGCTGCCAAGCGTCTGAATTTTTATCACATGACCATGGGAATGCCGCAACGGTCATCAAGTGTGAAAAATAGTCATATGGTTTTTCAAGACCGTTGTAACTGATGAAACTTCAAATGGTCTAAGTGAACTGTTGTAAGTGAAGGAATCCCTGTACATTTCTTCTATTTCTTTATTTCTTCTATTTTTTTTTATTTTTTTTTTGCTGCTGCAGCCACCACTACAAACACCCTCAGTTTTCTAAACTACTTTCAGGTGGTTGTCCTGAGAAGGATAGAAACATCTTATACTCCAGTCATGTTTAAAAATTAGAATAATTAAGATCTATTTTGATGATGTGGCTGCCTGGAGGAGAGTTGGGGTGCTCTGAATAGAGTAGCACAGGCTCACAGTTAATGTGAAAAATATGAAGTACAACGTTTTCTATATATGCAGATATGTGTATGTGAACGCAGAAGGCAAACAGCAAACCATTTCTGCAGCGTTGCCAGGAAAATTGCATGTTTTTTTTAAAAAATATATACCTATATATACACACGAACTCACCAGAAACTAAGTTTGACTTTATATGCACACAGACCACACACATACACACCCACAGTAAGACCTGCTTATCGGTCCAATGGTCTATCAAGTCCAGTGATGGACTTACCCCTCGCTGCAGATTTCAAATGAGAAGCTTGTAGCTTAGCATGAAGGATTTTGTGGCTTCTTGCGCTGAGCAAGGAGTCAGGCCTGAATGACTTAAGAGGTCCCTTCCAATTCATACAAGTGAATTCACTCAGTAGAATTCATTCCAATGTATGCATCTGTGCATCCCCTCCATACATACTACATGTGCTAGGAAAGTTAAGGGAAATGCAAACAAGGGAGAAGTAGTACTGTAGCTACACTCCTGCCTATGGCTTGCCGAGAACTATGTTCATACAGTTTATTTCATAGAATTATGGATAATTGGCACAATATACTGAACCCTAAAACTATTGAGCAGGCTGTGCCTCCATATTACATTATCCCCCAGCACCCTCTCAGATATAAACTGAGGTCAACTCAAACCTGACCCACCTCTGCTTCATTTGCAATCAATCTGGTTTAATCCCACAGATAGAAGAAGCATCATTCAGTTTGAGGGAGCTGAATCAGAGGAAAGTCACATGAGTTACAATCTCACTCATGGGGGGACACCAAGGTATGGAAGATAAACTCTGGCACCTCTTTTCTAGAACAATTTCCTCTCCTTATCACATATCACCAAGCTGTTCCTGGCTACTGGTTGACTGAGCTATCATCATCTTTGCAGTTAAGGCTATTATGGTCTGTGGTGGTGGACCAATCCATGCTCTCACTGGGAAAACTCAACTGAGATGTCCATCCTAAAGCAGGAACAACCTCACATCAGGCTTCAAGACAATTAGCACTTCCTTGATCGATTTTAAACCCTTACCCTACAATCATGTATATATATATATATATCATTTACCTCTAGGATCATTGTAGCAAAATGTGCTAAGATAGTAAGCTGGAGCAACCTCCAAAATTCTGTTTGGAAATCTTTGTATAAGACAGATTTGAGTAAGATCAATAGAGACTGAATATTGACTATGAAGCTATTTATACATTGGATCAAGGCGCCCAATAACTTTTTACAGCATTGTTGGAAAACAGGATAGGAAGGAAGACTCTGCATTGGCTTTTGTGAAATGCCCAGCATAACTTCGTTTTCCTTACATAAAAGTGTCGATGGGAAAAGCAGGAAGTGGATGAGTGGAATGCACTGGTTGGAAAACACAAAACGCTAGACCAGTCTTATGTCTCGTAGATGAAGAACAAAACTCCTCTGAACCAGCTTCATTCCTATTCGTGTCTCCAGACACAGATTTCTCACAGGTTCCTTCATCAACTTGAATCAAAAAACCCTGAAGTCTGATGAACTTGTAGAAACCATGGTCTCGAACTTGCTGTGGTGATGTGGACATTCCATTTCCTGGAATGTGGGACACTTAAAAACAGATGCGTGAAAGTGTCCTGGCCAGTAGGCGACCCTACCACGCAACCAGTGCTGAGACTTGATCAATGCATCCTTGTTTTCATCTACTGCTACCACATCAAAAATATAATTCAGGGCTTATGGTTTTCTTCTTTTTTTTATTGCATTAGGAAACGGAAAAAAAAAACCATTAAAGCATTAAGACAGCCCTTTGATGTCCCTGCCAAGAGGATATGGTTGATTTACAGATATGCTGCCGGATACAGTTTCCTTGCTGAACCGTTCCTCTTAACCTTCGCTCTCGTTCACACCTGCTCTCTCTTTCTTTCTCTCTCTCTCCTTTGCCCGTTGATTTGAAAGTTGGTCAGGGAGAAAGTTCACCGGGCAGCATGCGCATGCGTGGATCATTTGTTTCACAGTGTTATGGCTACTCCATGCCACTTCGGAGGATTTGATTGGCTGCGATCAACATGACGCTGATAATAAAGGCCATAGCAAAAGCGCATATTAAACTCTTCCGTACGCAGGTCTGTCGGTTTTGTTTCTGGGAATGCACTAAAAAGAAAGAAAGAAAAAGGAGGGGGAAGAGTTAAAAAGTTAAAAATCAATTCTTTCTGTTTTAACAACAGATGTTGGTCTTTTTTTGGAGCAGTTTTTATCTGGCCTATAAAAGGGGAATCAAATAACAATTACAGCAGCATGTAGACTTATAGACCGCTTCACACTGCTTTACAGCCCTCTCTAAGTGGTTTACAGAGTCAACCACTTAGGCGAGACCGCCTTCTGCCGCCAATAGCCTCCCATCAACTGGTTCGCTCGCAAAGAGAGGGCCTCCTCAGGGTGCCGTCGGCCAGACAGTGCCGGCTGGCGACCCCCAGGGGAAGAGCCTTCTCTGTGGCAGCACCTGCCCTCTGGAATGACCTACCCCCTGAGATACACACGATATCAGACCTCCGGACTTTTCGTCGGGCCCTGAAAACACACTTATTCCATCTAGCTGGGCTGGCTTGATCCCATTTTCTCAGTTTTAATTGAATTCGGTTTTAATTGGGTTGTTTTAAATCTTGGGCCGAAATTATTTAACTGTTTTTTAAACTGTTTTTAAATTTTATATGCAATGTTTTATCTTGGCTGTACACCGCCCTGAGTCCCTCAGGAGAAGGGCGGTATAGAAATAAAATAAAATAAAAATAAATAAATAAAACATATTGCCCCCGACAATTTGGGTCCTCATTTTAATGACCTCGAAAGGATAGAAGGCTGAGTCAACCTTGAGCTGGTCAGGATCGAATTCCTGGCAGTGGGCGGAGTCAGCCTGCAATACTACATTCTAACCACTATGCCACCAAGGCTCCAAATGTAATTTCTTCCATGAGATTTCTTGTTCCTTGTTCTCATCTACTGCTACCACATCAAAAATATCAAAAATATCAAAAAAAAAAAATCCCACTGGAGAAAATAGATGTGCAACGCCAGGTCTGTAGTAAATAAAGCCCCCCTCATTTGTGATCTTATTCAGGAGGGGGGAGCGGACCTGGCGGGTATTACGGAGACCTGGTTGGGCCCGGAGGGAGGGGTCCCTCTGGTAGAAATGTGCCCACCAGGCTTCCACGCATTCCATCAGCCGAGGCCTCAGGGGAGGGGCGGGGGAGTAGCGGTTATTATTAGAGAAGGTCTTAGGCCGAGGGAGACCACTGTTCCTCAGACGGCCAGTTGTGAGTCCCTCCTTGTGAAGTGGGGTCATGGGGTTCAGATGGGCTTGTTGATCACGTACCTGGCTCCTTGCCACGTGGCTGCAGCCCTGCCCAAGCTACTCAATGTTATCGCCGCGGTGGCGGTTGATACCCCCAGATTTATGGTCATGGGGGATTTTAATCTGCTGTCCGCGGGTGAGGCATCTGAGGTGGCTCGGGAGTTCATGGCTTCCATGACGGCCATGGACCTGACCCAGCTAATTCATGGCCCTACGCACAGGGGGGGAAACACACTGGACCTGGTTTTTGTCTCTGGACAGTGGTTGAGTGATCTTGAGATAGGGGACATAGTCATTGAGCCTTTGTCATGGTCGGGTCACTCTCTCCTTCGCCTTGACCTTCGAACCGCGGTACCCCGCCACAGGGAGGCGGAACCAGTAAGATGGTACCGCCCCAGGCGCCTGATGGAACCTGATAGGTTCCAGATGGAGCTTGGGCCAATCCCCGAGGATCTTGCACACGCCTCGGCTGGAGACCTAGTGGCCGCCTGGGATAGAGCGGCCGCTGGAGCTCTGGATCAAGTTGTGCCTTTGCGGCCTCTGACCTGGCGCCGTTCTCACCTGGCTCCTTGGTTCACCGAGGAGCTGAGGGAGATCAAGCGCTGGAAAAGACGCCTAGAGAGTAGTTGGAGGGCTAGTGTTTCTGAATCAGACCGGACACTGGTAAGATCTCATATTAAGAATTACATAGTGGCGATAAAAGCAGCAAAATGTACCCATTTTACTGCTCTTATTGCGTCATCAGATAATCGCCAACCCGCCCTGTTTAGGGTGACCCGCTCCCTGCTCCACCAGGAAGCACGGGAGGACCCCTTGGAGGGAAGAGCCGAGGACTTTGTTCAATATCTGCATGACAAAATCACTCAGATTCGGGAAGGTCTGGACTCCAACTGGGTAGGTCCAGCGAGGGTGACGGAGGCAGGTCTTGAGAATGTTATCTGGGATGAGTTTGATTCTGTGACCCCAGATGACGTGGACAGGATTCTGGGCAGACTGAACGCGACCACATGTTTGTTGGACCCATGTCCCTCCTGGTTAGTACTGGCTTCCCGGGAGGTGACGTGAGGCTGGCTCCAGGGGATTATAAATGCTTCATTGGGTGAGGGTACCTTCCCTGCCACCTTGAAGGAGGCGGTGGTGAGGCCTCTCCTCAAGAAGCCTTCCCTGGACCCGGCAGTATTGGCTAATTATCGTCCAGTCTCCAACCTTCGCTTCATTGTGAAGGTTGTTGAGAGTGTGATTGCGCGACAGCTTTCCCAGTACCTGGATGAAACGTCATATCTAGATCCGTTCCAGTCGGGTTTCAGGCCTGGATACAGCACGGAAACTGCATTGGTCGCGTTGGTTGATGATCTCTGGAGGGCTCGGGACAGGGGTTGCTCCTCTGTCTTGGTCCTGTTAGATCTCTCAGCGGCTTTTGATACCATCGACCATGGTATCATGCTGCACCGGTTGGAAGAGTTGGGGGTGGGAGGCACCGTACTACGGTGGTTCTCCTCCTTTCTCTCCGACCGGTCGCAGTCTGTGTTGACAGGGGGGCAGAGGTCGACCCCGAGGCCCCTCATATATGGGGTGCCACAGGGATCGGTCCTCTCGCCCCTTTTGTTCAACATTTATGTAAAGCCGCTGGGCGAGATCATCCGTGGTTTCGGGGTGAAGTACCATCAGTACGCTGACGACACCCAGCTGTACATCTCCACCCCGGACCACCCCAACGATGCCCTTGAAGTGATGTCCCGGTGCCTGGAGGCCGTACGGATCTGGATGGGGAGGAACAGGCTCAGGCTCAACCCATCCAAGACTGAGTGGCTGTGGTTTCCAACGTCCCAATATAGTCAGCTGGTGCCATCGCTGACTATTGGGGGTGAATCATTGGCCCCCACAGAAAGGGCTCGCAACTTGGGCGTCCTCCTGGATTCACAGCTGTCTTTAGAAGAGCACTTGACAGCCGTGACCGGCAGGATTTTTCATCAGGTTCGCCTGATCTGCCAGTTGCGTCCTTTTCTAGATCGGGACTCCCTACACACAGTCACTCATGCCCTTGTCATCTCTCGTCTGGACTATTGTAATGCTCTCTACATGGGGCTACCCTTGAGGTGCACTCGGAGGCTCCAACTGGCGCAGAGTGCGGCCACGCGGGTGGTTATGGGAGCAACATGGAGCTCCCATGTAACACCTCTCCTGCGCAAGCTGCACTGGCTCCTGGTGGTCTTCCGAGTGTGCTTCAAGGTTTTGGTTACCACCTTTAAAGCGCTCCATGGCTTAGGACCTGCTTATCTACGGGACCGCCTGCTACCACCAATAGCCTCTCACCGGCCAGTACGCTCCCATAGAGAGGGGCTCCTCCGGGTGCCGTCGGCCAAACAATGTCGACTGGCGGCCCCTAGGGGGAGAGCCTTCTCTGTGGGGGCACCTACGATCTGGAATGAGCTCCCCCTGGAGATACGGAGGATCCCGGATCTTCGCACCTTCCGTCGCGCACTGAAAACATTTTTATTTCATCAAGCTGGCCTGGCCTAAATCTTCTCCTTTTTAAATTTAAATTTTAAACATAAATTTTAATTTGTTTAATTATGGGGTATTTTAAAATTCAGCCTACATTATTTAATTCGTTTTAATTCATTTTAAATTTTGTATTTCTGTGTTTTATCTTCTGGCTGTTCACCGCCCTGAGTCCTTCGGGAGAAGGGTGGTATAGAAATTTAATAAAATAAATAAATAAATAAATAAAAGATGTAGCTCAGGGTTGAATCATTGCACTCTAGAAATGGCTAGTATTTACTAAGTACGCAGAAGTAAAAAGTTGGAGCTGTAATTTTACTTTGTAATTTACTGAAAAAAGTTGGAAATCAATGCTTCCCCCTCACCTTTTTTCCTTTACCCCACACTTGTCCTTTCTTTTCCCTTCCCATTTCCCTACTCTCTTTATTTTCATCTCTATTTTAAAATATACAATTATAGAATCGTTGGGCTGGAAGCAGTGGTGAAATCCAATTTTTTTTTTACTACTGGTTCTGTGGGCGTGGTGTGGCTTGGTGGGCATGGCAGGGGAAGGATACTGCAAAATCTCCATTCCCACCCCACTCCAGGAGAAGGATACTGTAAAATCCTCATTCCCAACCCTCTCTGGGGTCAGCCAGAAGTGGTATTTGCTGGTTCTCCGAACTGCTCAAAATTTCCGCTACCGGTTCTCCAGAACCTGTCAGAACCTGCTGGATTTCACCCCTGGCTGGAAGGGACCTTGGAGGTCTTCTAGTCCAACCCCTCCCCCTGCTCAAGCAGGTGACCCTATACTATATTCTAGACAAATGGCTGTCCAGTCTCTTCTTGAAAACCTTTTATTATTTATTATAATAATCCTGATAAAAACCTCTGAAAAAATAATAAAAAAGAATTATTGGATTCTTGGTGTAATGGATCGTTAGTGCAACTGATAATGTTAACTTTGCCTTATAATAAAAAGTCTACAGGAAAAAAGAGACCACCAAGAGGCCAATATCTTCCAGGTGATCATTTAAAAACACTCTCAAAAGGAAAGTCAGAAGAAAAGAAGTACTAAGCCACATGATGGCAGTAGATCCTGACAATTTCCTCAGCTACCAGGCCCACATGTTGTGCAAAGCCATGATTTAAATAATTTGTTAAATAAACCACATTTGGCTGAGCTTTAACTATCTTCTTGGCCAGGGGTGGGCAACTGTGGCCTTTTTACAACCTGTGGACTTCAACTCCCAGAATTCCTGTTCCTGAAGTGGCAGAATCTAGGGGCAGAGTCAAAAGAGGAATCTATGTAGAATCTCTACATAGACACAAAAAATGACTCAGTCCAACTCCTCTTAACATCCGCTAACCCTTATCTGGCACAAAAATAGTATTAACTCAGGGGTGAAATGTTCCTAGTTCAGACTGGATCGCCTGATCCGGTAGCGATGGTGGCGGTTGGTGGTTCGGAAAACCGGTAGCAAAAATCCCTGCCCTCCTCCCCATGCCCAGCTGTGCCGCACAATCATCAGAGGCTTTTTTTTTTACTTTTAAAAGCATTTTTTCTACAACCTCTTCAGCTGAAAAAATGCTTTTAAAAGTAAAAAAAAAGCCTCTGATGATCGCACAGCTCAGCTGGGATCATCAAAGGCTTTTAAAAGAAAAAAAAACTTTTTTCTTTTAAATGCCTCTGACGATCCCAGCTGAGTTGCCTGATCAGCAGAGGCTTTTTAAAAAAGCCTCTGACGATCAGGCAACTCAGCTGGGATCGTCAGAGCCTTTTGAAAGCATTCTCCGAAGAGGTTGTAGAAAAAATGGTTTTAAAAGTAAAAAAAAAAAAAAATGGCCACGCCCACCCAGTCACATTATCCCCCACACACACACTAAGCCACACCCACAGAACTGGTAGTAACAAATTTTAGATTTCATCACTGTATTAACTGTTAGTTGAATGCATTCCTATGCATAGTGCATAGTTCCATTAAATCAGTTTAATTGGAAGCTCACGTGTGATCCTGGTCTTTCACATTTTATAGTCCCACAATCATGTGACCACGATTCATGATTTTCTTTGCTGGAAACCAGTATTTACTTCTGGTTTCCAGCAAAAAAAAAAAAAAAAAAAAGCCATTGCAGACAATGGTTCACTTAATGGTCATGGCATTCATTTAATGACTGCACCGTTTGCTTTACAAACATCACATTTAATTAACGACTGCTGCCAAACATGGAAAATCAGGCTTGGTCGCGTGATTGCCTCAACTTATAACCTTCATAACATATGACACAAATTCCAGGCTCCAGTATGGGAGAAAGTTGAGGATTACCTGTACAAGTGAAACATTTCACTTCTTCAATGTGCTCTATGAGAAAGAAGAAAGTCAAATTATTTTATGTGCTCTATGTATGACAGAAACCCACCTTCAAATTCCGTTTGACAATTACCAGAGTTCTCATTTAAACTCTCCTCTTCAGTGATGATAATATTTTCAATGTCCTTCATTGTTAAGTGATCCTGGAACGCATGATAGAGGATGTGTTTAAGCTCCTCCAGTGTTATCCGTTGCATGTCAAACTAGGGAGAAAAAGTGAGAATTTAGTCAGAGTTTACACTATCAAATGCTTTTGCACTTTGTTCAAATCTGTTCCCCAATTTTATAAGAGATATACGCCCATGAAGAAATGCCTCTTCTCAGAGCTTTTCAGAGCAAAATGAAGCTTGGGGTTAGCCATTGAAATGGGACCTGCTGCCTTCCCAAACCCAATAACCAGTTATTGTAATTAAAATTGTACAGCTCTTGGGATATCCTCAGGATGTCTGTGAAATCTGCACACACACACACTATCAATTGTTTGGTTTTATCCTAAGGCATCCTTCTGAAGAACTTGAACACAGAACATGACTGTGTGAAGGTTAGCTGGATGGACCTTTGGAGGCTGACCTCCTCAGTGTGAGACACAACCAAGTAGCTATGGAATCTATGCAGAGACATAACAGAATAACAGAGTTGGAAGGGACCTTGGAGGTCTTCTAGTCCAACCCCCTGCTTAGGCAGGAAACCCTACACCACTTCAGACAAATGGTTATCTAACATTTTCTTGAAAACTTCCGGTGTTGGAGCATTCACAACTTCTGGAGGTAAGTTGTTCCACTGATTAATTGTTCTAACTGTAAGGAAATTTCTCCTTAGTTCTAGGTTACTTCTCTCCTTGATTAGTTTCCACCCATTGCTTCTTGTCCTGCCCTCAGGTGCTTTGGAGAATAACTTGACTCTCTCTTCTTTGTGGCAGCCCCTGAGATATTGGAACACTGCTATCATGTCACCCCTGGTCCTTCTTTTCATTAATTATTTATTTATTTACATAGTTCCTTTGGTTACATCATGAAGCATCGTTTTGAAGAACCTGCCAGAGTCATGTCTATATGGAAGTTGGCTGAATAATAAGAGAACATAGACAGGAACAGATAGTCTTCTAGTGTCTATGGAGATTCTCAATCATCCAGGTCATGGTTGTCCAAGAGGTACTTTTCCAAAAGGCAACTAGACTTAACTGAACTGAAGAAGGTTTTTGGATGAGAAGCAAAACATTTTAAAGGAAAAAACCAAGAAAGTCCAATTGCCTTTTGGAGAAGCACCTTTGGGATAGTCTTCCAGTCCAATCCCATCTGAACAGGGCACCCAAGACTGCACACTTAACACAAGGAAGCAAGCATTTTATCCTGAGATAGCAACAGATTAGGTGTCCTGGGTTGGATGAACCCAATCGTTACACATGTACACATATATTATAATTACAGGTAGATACATAAACATCTAACTTAAAAAAATCATAATTCACTTCTGTCCTTTACTTTCCGCACAGACCCATTAACTATTTCTTATTCTTTTATGCCATCGCGATCATTATTTAAACATTCTGTTATCGCCTTTTATTTAATCTATAAAATCCCTTTATCATGTTTGCAATAATATTTCAGTGACAACATTTGACGAGGTCAGGGAAATGAGCAGTTCTACTGAAAACTCATCATATCTATTGGTGAGTTCTCCATGGATTCCGTATATTTTTGTGAATTAGATATCGTATGATGTAGCTCAATAAAGAGCAAAAATCTCAAACCTCTAGTTGGTAGCGGTGATGATGACAAATAACAATAGCACAACAGCTATAGGTCGTCCTCAATTTTCAACAGTTTGTTTTGTGACTGTTCAAAGTTACAACACTGAAAATGTGATTTATGACTGTTTTTCATAGTTACGACCTTTGCAGCATCCCTATGATCACGTGATCAAAATTCAGATGCTTGGCAACTGGTTCATATGTATTTATGATGTCCTAGGATCATGTGATCCTTTTTTGCAACCTTCTGACAAACAAAGTCAAATGGGGAAGACAGATTCACTTAACAACCAGGTTACTAATTTATCAACTGCAGTGATTCACTTAACAAATGTGGCAAACCAGGGGTGAAATCCAGCAGGTTCTGACAGGTTCTGGAGAACTGGTAGCGAATATTTTGAGTAGTTCGGAGAACCTGCAAATACCACCTCTGGCTGGCCCCAGAGTGGGGTGGGAATGGAGATTTTGCAATATCCTTCCCCCAGGAGTGGGGAGGGAATGGGGCTTTTGCAGTATTCTTTCTCTGTCACACCCACCAAGCCATGCCCACCAAGTCACACCACGCCTACCAAGCCATGCCCATAGAACTGATAGTAAAAAAATTTGGGTTTCACCACTGCTTAACACATGTCTCACTTAAGAACATACATTTGGGACTCACTTGTGGTCATAACTCAAGGACTACCCATACAGAAACCAAATTGCACACAGCACAACGTAGCACAAATACAATCTATGTCTAGTGTCAGATCCTAAACTCTAAAACTGGTTGATGCCGGATACATATTTCTAAGAGTGAGCTTGATAGAAGAGCTGAAAAGGTTATTCTCCTGTTCCCCACAAGAGGTAGCCAAACACATTTTTTAAAAAAACAGCTCATGAAATGTGATTGTCACAAATGACACTGGCTTTTTATAGTAACTCCAGATGCAAGAGAAAAGAAATGCAGAGTTTATAAATCACCCAGCTTATGACTTGGTAAGTCAGCCAGTCAGGTGGGCATCACTGTCAACCGTGGATGAAAAAAGGATAAAATTTTAGCAATTGATTGATTACTATTTTTAGTAACGACTGTGCAGGTGAAGTGGTTGGGTAGGTGAGCTTTTTGGCATTATAGCATAGGTTTCATTGAGTCACAAAAAGGAAAGTTTTTTTTTTTTAATTAAATGCCCTTGCAATTATTACATAGAACTCCACATTGCACAAAGAGCATCTTTTAAAACAGAAATAGAACATTGGTCTTCTGGATGGAGGATGAAAACAGCCAGAAATGAATGGAAGTTGTTTTCAAATTATCTGGACGATCAGAAGCTGTGCTGAGTGCTCTTACTTTCAGATACAAGGTATACGATGGCTACAGTCAGATCCGGTTGATGATGGATACGTCCTCACTGCCTGTTCTGTCCCCGTCTCACACACGTACACAAACAGACAGCCGGGGGTTAAATAAACTGGCAGACAACAAATTCTTTCGATAAGAGGATTGGCAGCAACCCCAATGACTTTACTCATAAACAAGATACACACAGTTCAAGAATTGTCAAGTCCAGTCCATAATTAAATCCAAGGCAGATAATGTTGTTTCCAAAGATGCAATGTGACTCGATAGTAGTTAGTTTTGTCCGTCACAGAGTCTGAATGGCCACCTCACCCCCTTTTATACCCTGTGGGGTGTGGTCCAGTGACTCAGCTTAATCTCTGGCACACCTTTTCTTCTGTTGCGTGCGCTTATCTCTGTGACGCTGCCGAGGATCCAGCCAAGACTCATCTCCCTCATTACTGTCCACCTGCGACTGCGTGGACGTGCTTGGCCCCGGGCCTATCTCTTGACCTTCGGTGGACACCGAAGGCATTGCCACAGAGGAGGGTCCTGGAGAGGGAGGCCTTGCCAACTCCTCTCCTTCACTCTCAGAGTCCTCTCCTGCCGATGACACAGGCTCAGGTAACTTAGCCACAACACTGCCAGAGATAAAATACAGTACAAGTATTCCTCACTTACTGATTAAAGTTGGGACTGGTAACACTTTTGCTAATCATCATCATCTCCTTTTCGCGATCCCATAATCCCATGCGGGGTGGAGTCTGGGCAACTGAATGGAGCTAGCAGAGTGTTTTAATGGCCGGATGCCCTTCCTGTAGCCAATGCAGAGTTTTGTTCAGAAGATATAATCTCAGTGTGCCCAGAGAGAGAAATATCTGCCTCTACGTAGTATCGAACTCACAGCCTCATGATTGTGAGGTGAGAGCTCCACCTCTAGGCCACCGCACCACTCCCAACACTTTTGCTAATGATGCAGTCATAAAGTAGAACATCACGTGACCATGCCTGAGTTACAATGCCAGTTAATCAGTTCTACCTGAGGTTTAGCACCATGTCACATGACTGTGACCAGTTATAAGTCTCCTTTTCAATATTTTTGTGACTTCAAATAATCACAGAACAAGTGGTTGGTGGAGGAAGATTAGAAGCAATTTTTTTTTGGCTATGCTTCAGCAAATGACAAAACATATCGTATTTTTCGGAGTATAAGACGCACCGAAGTATAAGATACACCTTAGTTTTTGGGGAGGAAAATAAGAAAAAAACTGATTGGCAGGTGGATCGGCCTCCCAGAATATCCCCAATCAGCTGTTTCCAGAGGTGAATTTTAGCAACAGGTTCCTTGGTTGTGAGCTCTGTGCCTTGCTTTTTTTTGCTTTTTTTCTGCCTCTGAAACTTCTGAAACTCTGTTTCAGAAAAAACTTTTTTTTCTGCCTCTGAAAGCCTCCAAAACAGCTTCAGGAAAAAAGCCTCTGAAGCTCTGTTTGGGGGCTTCTTTTCTGAAGCTCTGTTTGGAGGCTTTTTCTCTGAAGCTCTGTTTGGGGGATTCTTTTCTGAAGCTTCGTTTCTGATGCTTTTTTCAGCCTCTGAAACCTTCTTTTGAGAAGCTGGGCAGGGCTACATTCGGAGTATAAGACACACCCAGATTTTCACCCTCTTTTTTGGGAGAAAAAGATGCGTTTTATACTCCAAAAAATACGGTAATCGCCTTTAGCGACTTTCAGAAGCTAAGAATAATCCTGGTTATTGAAGAGGATTCCTGGACAATTACCTATATCAGAAAGATTGCAGAAGAAGAAAATGGTGTTTTCTTCTATATTGTTGTCAAGGAAACAACACAGAAGTTGGGCTTAACTCAAAGGACACATTGCTTGGTCTCAGACATTAAGTAACATCAGCCCCAGTGAGGATTTGGATGGGAGACCACCCAGATTAGTGTTTTTCAACCTTGGCAGTTTGAAGATGTATGTAGTTCAGCTTCCAGAATTCCCCAGCCAGCATGCTGGTTGAGAAGCATTGACCTAGATATTTCAAAGCTTTAGGACAGAATGGGAAGTTGGAAACACAAATTGTAAGGGACAATAGCAACTCATTTCTCCAATACTGCCAAGGGTACAGATGTAATCACCCAAAGTGAATATATGTAGTCACCAGAAATCTAGCTTAATTTAAGGGTGGCTATGTGTATTTTTCATAATGTGTGTGATGACATCATGATGCATCCAACATCACTGTGGTTTCTGCCAGATGCCTATCACTTTATCCTAAAAGATAAAGGTTCCCCTTGCACATATGCGCTAGTCGTTCCCGGCTCTAGGGGGCAATGCTTATCTCCGTTTCAAAGCCGAAGAGCCAGCGCTGTCTGAAGACATCTCCGTGATCATGTGGCTGGCATGACTCAATGCCAAAGGCACACAGAACGCTATTACCTTCCCACTAAAGGTGGTCCCTATTTTTCTACTTGCATTTCTTATGTGCTTTCGAACTGCTAGGTTGGCAGAAGTTGGGACAAGTAATGGGAGCTCACCCCGTTATGCGGCACTAGGGATTCGAAACCCCCTGAACTGCCGACCTTTCGATCAACAAGCTCAGTGCCTTAGCCACTGAGCCACCACATCCCTCTTCTGCCAAGGGTACACTTTATCTTAGCTGCAGACTAAACACCACTTAATACATTACTCCCTTATATTACTCAGCTTACTGTTAAGGTCAAACTATATATACATCTTAGCACTGTGTTTCTTATTCAGGCTTTCAAAACAGTGAGATTGGGTCATGATGTCTTTGAGTCTCACTTACCAGCAGTTACAGGTAGTTCTCGACTTATGACTATAATTGGAACCAGAATTTCTGTTCATATGTCCTTGTGGTTGGGTCGAGTTGGACCTCATTATACAACACTTTTTAAGGCACATGAACTCCTGTGGTTGTTAAATGAATCCAACTTCCCCAACTGGCATTTTTGTCATTTTTTTTGGTCAGAATTTGGCAAAAAGATTTCAGTACAATGATATTTATGTCATATATTTAAAGTCTTAACTTTCTATTCTTTACATATCTTACAGCAGGAGTGTCAAACTCAAGGCCCGGGGACCGGATCTGGCTGGTGGGGTCCTTAGATCTGGCCCATGGGGCTGCCCTGGAAACAGCGAAGGACTGGCCCGCAGTGCTTCTGCCAGTGAAAATGGAGCCTGGGAAGGCTGGGTGCGGCCCTCCCGAGCTCCATTTTCACAGGCAGAGGGTTGCAGGAGGCCATTGCAGCTGGAAACTGAGCTTGCAAGGACCACAAGTGGCACTCCCAAGCCCCGTTTTTGCTGGCCGAGGGTTGCATGCAGCCGTCGCAGTTGAAATGGAGCTCGGGAGCCTGTTTTCGCTGGCAGAGCACTCGGGCTGCCGCAGGCGCCCCTGACATGAGTGATGTTGAGCTGGACACACCCACCTTGGCCACACCCACCCCAGCCCCCTGAGGTCAAACACAACCCTGATGCAGCCCTCAATGAAATCGAATTTGACACCCGTGCCTTACTGTGTTGGCTATAAATCGGAGTTCAGGAAAAGTGGATATTCTATCATTAGTTTCATCTTAAAATATTTATGTAATGTAATGTAAATGTAATGTAATGAGCATGATGAATATTTAGCTTTTGCATTCGAAGTTAGGTATACTCTGGTTTCTTTTCAAATCATATAAATCTTGGCCTATTACTGAGCTTTTCAAACTGACCTGCAAAATTTTGCTTAGAGAACGAAAGAAGGTGCTATAAATTAATATTAGTCTGAATCGAAACCCTCCGCCAAATTTTTGACAATTTTTCTGCTTTCCTGTGAAAGATACGGCTTTTTTTTTTTTTGGCCTCTAACCAAGGTCATTTTAATCATTCTCTTGAATAATTTTTGGGAAACATCCATCAGAGATGAAAGCCTTTGCAGAGATTCTTGGAATAATCTCACAACCAAGAGAGATGGCAGGATCCCTTGATCATTCTAAGAAAGATTTGAAGTGAGTAGGGAATAGGTGCCTTAACCTGTGGGCCAAGGGAACACAATGTGAAGATTTCTTGGCAATAGTTCAAAACTGATTTTCCATTGAGTTTTTCAGAGTTTTTATTCCCGACTTTTCACAATGTAGCCCAGGTGATTTTGCATTGTTGTGGCCTGTCAGCTGCCGGCCCCTCCAGCAGCCAAATCAAATGAGGAGGAGGCGTGGGGGTCAGGGCCAGCATCATGGCTGAGAGCTCTGAGGGGGAAGAAGGAATGGAGCTGTCAGAGAGAGAGAAAGACAGAGAGAGAGAGAGAGAGAGAGAGAGAGACAGAGACAGAGACAGAGACAGAGACAGAGACAGAGGACAGAGAGAGACAGAGACAGAGACAGAGACAGAGACAGAGACAGAGGACAGAGAGAGACAGAGACAGAGACAGAGACAGAGACAGAGACAGACAGACAGACAGAGGCGGAGCCCTCAGATGGAGAGTCAACAGCCCCCAGGTCTGGAAGTGGCTGATGAGGAAGAGGAGGAACAGCTGGGTCCAGTGCCCAATGCGTGGATGCACAGAAGGCAGAGGAGAGGAGAGCAGTGGAAATCTGTGGGCTGATCCTTGGGACGGAAGAGCCACCGCTGCTAGTGAAGCCCCACCCTAGCTCTGGGGATAAGAGGCAGGGGGCGGAGATGAATAAATGTGGCAGACAACTATTCATCTTCTGGCTGGCCGGACTTGTTAGCCTGCAATGAGTGAGAGACTTTTTGCCAGGGCTGCTGGCGCTCCTAATAAAGGAATCTTTGATTTAATTAAAGAGGGTTTGTTGTGTTTCGGGAGCTGGGTCAGAACCAGGGGTGAAATGCTCCCGGTTTGGACCAGCTCGGGCGAGTAGGTAGTGATGGCAGCGGGCAGTTTGGAGAACCGGTAGCAAAAATCCCTGCCCCCGATCCCAGCTGAGTTTCCTACTTGTTGCAAGGGCCATTTTGGGTCTAGCACAGCTGCTTTTATATTGTGGGTGAGCCAGTTGTGTTGTGTTGTGTTTTGTAGGTTAAAAAAGGGCAAAGAAGTGACATTGACTTGGCCATGCCCACCTTACCAACAAGCCACGCCCTCCCAGTCACCTTACCACCAAGCCCCGCCCACTAATTAAGCCACGCCCAGAGAACCGGTAGCAAAAAAAATTAGATTTCACCCCGGTCAGAACACTCATCCAAGCATTAACTTAGGCTGTGTAATGCCCCTGTCGGTGTCTGAATCTGCGGTGTAAGATGAGCTGGCACAAGAACTGACAGCGAGTGAGATGGCAGCTCTGTTGGCCTTGGAGGAAACTGGGGAAGGGCAGAGTCAGTCTAGGCAAGGCTTTTCAGAATTAGTAAGGCCCACAGGCAGGGAGGCAGGATGAACAGGATTGACAGAGCTCAGATAAGGAGCAAGAACCCACCCCTTCCTGATGAAAGGGCTCGGAGAGTGCAGAGAAGGCGTGATCAATGTAGACGGAGCAGACTACTTGTGAGGAGAGTGCCCCACCTATCTTCTCCAGGCACACCTGAGGAATGAGATGTAAGGAGATGCAGTGGGGAGGGGCATTTGTCAGGAAGAAGCACTGAGTTCCTGAAGTGTTGCATGCCGACGTTTGAACTTGCCAAGAGTCCTTGCATTCCTTTTGGTGTTTTGGACTAATTACCTGGATCTTTTGCTCCCTGAACTCCTTGATTTGCTCTTGTTTTGCCAAATGCATTTGGGATTTATTGTGATGCAACCTTGGCGCAGACAGCGCTGGGCTGGACTAATTGCAGCCAGGGGCTGCTTGAGGTTTGTGTGGGGGTTTGTTATCACTCTGCTCTGGGACTTGCCTGAAATGTGGGAGTGTTTGGGGAGATTTGGAGCAATAAAGGGGCTGTTTGAACTGCCAGCTATTTATGTTATCTCTGCGCCGTGCCCTGGGTCATCACAGCCTAGCTCTTGCTTAGTATCTGAATGCTGACAAGGTGGATCAAGATGGGGCAGGAACAGATTTATACCATATGGACACCTGTACATAATACAGGTAGTCCTCGACTTACGATCACAATTGAGCCCAAAATCTCTGTTCTTAAGCAAGACATAAGTTACATGAGTTTTGCCCCATTTTACAACCTTTCCTGTCACAGTTGTTAAATGAATCATTGCAGTTGTTAAATTAGTAAGACGATTATTATGGGAATCTGGCTTCTCCATTAACTTTGCTCATCAGAAGGCCGCAAAAGGTGATGACATGATCCCAGGATACTGCAACCATCATAAATACTGTATGTATCAGTTTGCTAAGCATCAAAATGTTGATCATGTGACCATGGGGATGCTGCAACAGTCATAAGTGTGAAAAATGGTCATAAGTCACTTTTTTCAGTGCCATTATAACTTCGGATGGTCACTAAAGGAATTGTTGTAAATTGAAGACTACCATAGTGGGAAAAGAGAGAGATAATGTATATTAAAAAAAATGATGTTTCCCATTTGTCCTTTAAGGGTTGACCTCACCTTACACAAAAGCATGAAAAAATATGCAAATCAACAGTAAAGGAACAAGCAGTCAAGAAATAGGCTGCAGACTAACACTTGGTAGGGAATTAGGATCCTTCAGTGGCAACCATTAACAGATTAGCAGAGTTGGAAGGGACCTTATAGGTCATCTAGTCAAGCAGGAGACCCTACCCCTACACCATTTCTGACAAATGGCAGTTCAATCTTTTCTTGAAAGTCTCAAGTGATGAAGACACGAAGACCTTGGAAAAGATATTTAGATGCCAGAATGTACCTATTATCTCCAAAGATTAACATTGTGCAAGCCATGGCAAGCCCTGTGACACTCAATGGAACTGGAAGTTGGACTTTGAAGAAACAGGATAGGAAGAGTATTGAAGTTTTTGAATTTTGGTGTTGGGGAAGATTCCTGGGAATACTGTAGATAGCCAAGAAAACAGGCCAATGGATCATAAAGCAAACCAACCAGTTCTTACTCAAAACACAATGTCAGTTTTGGAAGACAATTTTCTTTTTTTGCTTCTTAACTGTCACATATTTTAGCTGGGGAAGTTGGGAAGGGGTTGTTGTTGGAGCGGTAGAAAGTTAGTCATAACAACATTCTGTATTCAAGGACTTTTGCCTGCGTCTGATGGAGACTGCCTGAAGATTGTATCTGGTGGAGTGTGAAGAGTTGATTGGACAATGTGATGAATTTGTGGGTGTGGGGCAGGGCTGTGAACTGTTAGAGAACATCTATCCATGTAGATGTCTCAAAGGTGGTGTTTTTTTTTTTTTTAGGATACTGGATGTCATCCGGGTCATGGTTGTCCCAAAGGTGCTTTTTCCAAAGGCAACTGGACTTTGTTTCTCCTTGAAGAGGTTTCACTTCTCATTGAAGAAGCTTCTTCTGAACTGAAGTAGGTTCTTAGATGAGAAGTAATCATAATCATAATCATAAATTTATTTGTCAAGCATATATAAGATAACAGGTAACAGTATAAACATAATTTGAATACATGAAAAGAGTAAGTAAAAAGAAATATTAGAACAGGGACGGTAGGCACGCTAGTGCATTTATTCACGCCCCTTACAGACCTCTTAGGAATGGGGTGAGGTCAACAGTAGACAGTTTAAGGTTAAAATTTTGGGAGTTTGAGGAAGAAACTACAGAGTCAGGTAGTGCATTCCAGGCATTGACCACTCTGTTGCTGAAGTCATATCTTCTGCAATCGAGTTTGGAGCAGTTTACCTTGAATTTGAATCTATTATTTGTTTGTGTATTGTTGTGGTTGAAGCTGAAGTAGTCATTGACAGGTAGAAACAAAGGAAGTCCAGTTGCCTTTTGAAAAAGCACCTGTAGGAAGTTAGCACCCACCCCTTTCCTAGAAGAATGAAATATTTTGGGAGATATTAAAAAAGGCAGAATATTATGTTTCCCTGGATAAGAAATGGAGAAGCATGTTTTAAAGATGAAGCAACTCCCATCTTCCTGCCCCCACCCTTTGTCAATGGGCCAGAGGCAGAAACTCAATCTTTGTCAATTGACCATCATCTGTAAAACAATAGGACCCATCTAGCAACAGAAACTAACGCAATAGGACCCATCTAGCAACAGAAACTCACCACATGGCACCTGGGAAGATTACATCAGCCAGCAAGGCTAGCTAAGACCCCCACCCCCTGGGAGTCTGACAACCAATCAGGATACTCTATCTGGGCCCCAGGAAGTTCAAAGCCAGAGAGGGTATAAAACCTGGGGACTCATGCGTCTCGGCCCCTTTTTCTGTTCAGGAACTCAAACCATGTGATCCTGTCCACCATTAAACTATCTTTCCAAGCAGTCTCCATGTTTCCAGTGTCTTTTTCCCCACTTGGAGCTGAACCCAGAAGAATAATTTTTCTAACAATTTCGCATCCCAGATGGGACTCCAAGCTAACTTACCCAATGGACCTGGCCCAGTAAGCCTCCCTTGCTAGCAACAGACCCATTGAGTCTGTGGATACGTTTTTGTGGACCTTGGCCATTTGGAACTAGGTTTTAAAGGGGTTTTGAGTTTGAGCTCAAAGGCTGCTTGGAAAGAAGGTGAGTACCTCTAAATTTTAATTTTAAAGCATGGAAAAGCATGGGAAATGTGTGTATGCCTGCATGTGTGTGAGTGAAGGCCCTTCTCCCAATCACAGCTGGATCTTGCTTCCTCTGTGCATTTCCTAACCGCAGAAAGACCGACAGTCTGGAGAGCATGGGGGTTTTGCCAGAGCACAGGACCTTCTGTTAGGGAAGGAGGAAGTGTGTCTGTGGGATTCCACCTGGAAAACAGTCTGATTTCACCTGAGTGACCTCTAGCCGCACCTCTGCCTACCGCTAGCTCCACTGAGCCGTGACCAGTAGGATAGAGAAAGCAAGGGGGGGTGTCGCCAAATGTGGGACTTTGTGTTTAAAGGGAATGGAAGCCAAGCGAATGTCAAGTGAAAGTGAAAAGGGTAATAAAAGGAAATTAAGGGAATCCCGGTGTGTCTCAAAGCACAAAGCCCCGTGATATGTGAAATAGAGTAAGGAAGGTGCCAGTACCACTGCAGGGAGCAGTTGGTCCTCCTGGATTACCTTTTTCATCTGAAAACCCAGGCGAATTCCTTCGGTAGGAAGGGGCCCGTACTTCGTGAGGGAATCAAAGTCCTTCCCAGAATTTTTTTTCATTCTGAAAACTGCAGGTGACCCACCCGGCTAAGCCAAAGTGAACCTTACATTCCAAGGGTCATGGGAAGTGGTAGCTCGCGGGTGGAGGGTAGCCCCCTGGAAGCATTGCTTGAAGCCTGGGATGCCAGGCGGGTGCCAGTTTTAGCTGGCATGAGTAAAAAAAAAAAATTGAGGAAATTGTGTAAAAATGGGCTTTGCTAAGAGATGACACCGGGAAAACAAATTTGGCTAAATAAAGGTACTTAAAAGAAAAGGGAAATATATAAATAGGAATGTTGGGTTTTTTGTTTGTTTTGTTTGTTTGTCTCTTTCTCTGTCTTCTATGCAACCATGTGGTATGTTTAAGATTTGTGCCTTCCCTAATTTAACTAAGATTTATGGCAGGAATGATCAGTGTGTGTGTAAATCTCAGAGTTCTGTTTTCCTCTGTTTTGTCCTCCTTGTTTTTATGTGTGTATGTCTAAGTCTTTGTGCACCCTCGAGGTAATTGTAAGTGTAAAATGTATCTGATCCCTAGAGACAAGAATTTTAAATTGTTACAGAAAAAAAAAGGTTGAAGCAATGAAAAATGGGTGAGAGAGAGAAAAAAAGAAAGAAAGAGCCTTTGCCCTGTGTTTGTCTGGCCAACAAGAACAGAGTAAAGAGAACTTTTCATTTTATTTCTATTTTTTTCCTTCCCTCTCTGTATCTTAAAGTAACAACTCAAGTTTATGAGGAAACGTTTTAAGTTCATTTACAAGAAAAAAAAATTCAGTCTTGCACTCACTGTATGTGTTTAAATGGTTTTACCTGTTCATTTCTTTCCCGAAGTATGTGAATCCAGTTTTTTCTTTTTCATCTGTTGTGTCTCCATTTTGTTGAAACTGCATTATCTGTTTAGTAACTGCAATACTGTTGCAATACTCACGTTTTGAAAAAAAAAAGGAGGGATTGTAGGAAGTTAGCACCCACCCCTTTCCTAGAAGAATGAAATATTTTGGGAGATATTAAAAAAGGCAGAATATTATGTTTCCTTGGATGAGAAATGGAGAAGCATGTTTTAAAGATGAAGCAGCTCCCATCTTCCTGCCCCCACCCTTTGTCAATGGGCCAGAGGCAGAAACTCAATCTTTGTCAATTGACCATCATCTACAACACAATAGGACCCATCTAGCAACAAAAACTCACTACATGGCACCTGGGAAGATTACATCAGCCAACAAGGCTAGCTAACCCCCCCACCCCCTGGGAGTCTGACAACCAATCAGGATACTCTATCTGGGCCCCAGGAAGTTCAAAGCCAGAGAGGGCATAAAACCTGGGGACTCATGCATCTTGGCCCCTTTTTCTGTTCAGGAACTCAAACCATGCGATCCTGTCCACCATTAAACCATCTTTCCAAGCAGTCTCCATGTTTCCAGTGTCTTTTTTCCCACTTGGAGCTGAACCCAGAAGGATATTTCTTCTAACACACCTTTGGGAAAATCATGACCTGGATGATAGAGAATTGCCATATGATTGACAATGACTTGAAGGCAGACAATCAATCAATCAATCAATCAATCAATCAGCACGGAGACGGCATTGGTCGCATTGGTGGATGATCTCTGGAGGGCTCGGGACAGGGGTTGTTCCTCTGTTCTGGTCGTGTTAGACCTCTCAGCGGCTTTTGATACCATCGACCATGGTATCATGCTGCGCCGGCTGGAGGGATTGGGGGTGGGAGGCACCGTGTTGCGGTGGTTCTCCTCCTATCTCTCTGACCGGTCGCAGTCTCTGTTGGCAGGGGGGCAGAGGTCGACCTCGAGGTGCCTTGCTTGCGGGGTGCCACAAGGGTCGGTCCTCTAGCCGCTCCTGTTCAACATTTATGTGAAGCCGCTGGGTGAGATCATCCATGGTTTTGGGGTGCGATGCCATCTGTACGCTGATGACACTCAGCTGTACATCTCCACCCCAGACCACCCCAATGATGCCCTCGAAGTGATGTCCCAGTGTCTGGAGGCCGTGCGGGTCTGGATGGGGAGGAACAGGCTTCGACTCAATCCTTCCAAGACCGAGTGGCTGTGGATACCGGCGTCCCGATATAGCCAGCTGGTGCCATCGCTGGCTACTGGGGGCGAGTCACTGACCCCCACAGAGGGGGCTCGCAACTTGGGTGTCCTCCTGGACACACAGCTGTCTTTAGAAGAGCATATGACGGCCGTGGCCAGGGGGGCTTTTTATCAGGTCCACCTGATATGCCAGTTGCGCTCTTTTCTGGATCGGGACTCCTTGTGCACGGTCACTCATGCCCTGGTCACGTCACGCCTGGACTACTGCAACAGTCTCTACATGGGGCTCCCCTTGAGGAGCACCCGGAGGCTCCAGCTGGTGCAGAATGCGGCCGTGCGGGTGATTATGGGAGCGACATGGCGCTCCCACGTAACACCTCTCCTGCGTGAGCTGCATTGGCCCCCGGTGGTCTTCCGGGTGCGCTTTAAGGTGTTGGTTCTCATCTTTAAAGCGCTCCATGGCTTAGGGCCAGGATATTTGCGAGACCGCCTGCTGCTACCGATAACCTCCCACCGGCCAATACGCTCTCACAGAGAGGGCCTCCTCAGGGTGCTGTCGGTCAGGCAATGTCGGCTGGCGGCCCCCAGGGGAAGAGCCTTCTCTGTGGGGGCACCCGCCCTGTGGAATGAGCTACCTCCTGGAATACGATTGATCCCAGACCTCCGGACCTTCCGTAAAGCCCTGAAGACGTTTTTATTCCACCAAGCCGGCCTAGCCTAAATGGTTTTTAATTGGGATTTTAAATTTTATGGATTTGGGGGTTTTAAATTGGGAAGCTAATGATTTAATTCTTTTTTAATTATCTTAACTTTTGTATTTGTATGTTTTTTAATTTTGGCTGTTCACCACCCTGAGTCCCCTCTGGGAGAAGGGCGGTATACAAATTAAATAAATAAATAAATAAATAAATAAATAAATAAATAAATAAATAAATAAATAAATCTTTCAGAGGAGAGGCTGGGACTATCCTAGCAAAGTTTGTAAGAAGTTGTCTTTAAATAGGAATGCCAGCTCAAAGGGAAAATAGCAAAAATACATGTGCATTGAAGAAAATAGAAAAATGCATTTATTGTGGAATGATGTGTACAAAAATATTGGGAAACCTTATTGCATGCTTTCATCCCCCCCATCCCCCAGAAATTTAGGATATCTGAGTGGTGAAACAGAAGGAGGAGAGAGAAGGAAAACTCAGATCAGATGAAAGAGATTAGGAAAAGGCGACATTTGTTGCTGTTGTTTATTGGATCGATTGATGGGTGCAGAATATATGCCCACAATGGTCACTAGAGAATTTTGTCACACAACTTTTAAAGCTGTGTGGATTAATGACACTCCTGAGGACACTTTTATAGTATTTCAATGAACGAGAACTATATCTTTCTCCTTATCCAGGTGGTTTACAGGCTACAGGATGAAATATTAATGATGAATTGTATTGATGAATTGCATTATATATATGCAAGTATGAGTTAAGGTCATAATTTCAGAAGGAAAAAAAAAGGAATGAGAGAAGATGAAGCTTGTGCTATGATTTGAAATGCTAAATTCTGAGGAACATATGTCCTGTGCCCCTATTTCTATCAACCTGGATAATTACTTTACAAATTAATTATTAGAATAATAGCTGCTATTTTGAGAGGAAAAGTTGTAAGGGAAATTAATCGAGAAGAGCAAGAGTACTGTACATTGTCAAATTGCAATTATTATTCTAATAAATTTAATGAATACATTTATATTCCTCGTGTATACTGCACGAGTCAAAAAGAGGGCTGTGAAAATATTTACAGACCCCTCACATCCTGGACATAAACTGTTTCAACTCCTACCCTCAAAACGACGCTATAGAGCACTGCACACCAGAACAACTAGACACAAGAACAGTTTTTTTCCTGAACACCATCACTCTGCTAAACAAATAATTCCCTCAACACTGTCAAACTATTCACTAAGTCTGCACTACTATTAATCTTCTCATCGTTCCCACCACCCATCTCCTTCCACTTATGACTGTATGACTGTAACTTTGTTGCTTGTATCCTTACGATTTATATTGATATTGTTTCCTGATTGCTTATTTGTACCCTATGACTATCATTAAGTGTTGTACCTTATGATTCTTGATGAACGTATCTTTTTCTTTTATGTATACTGAGGGCATATGCACCAAGACAAATTCCTTGTGTGTCCAATCACATTTGGCCAATAAAAAATTCTATTCTATCTATTCTATTCTCTTAATCTCTGCAGTTTCAGCAGAATGGTATTTCTTAACCTCAGCAACTTTTAAGACACGTGGACCTCAACATCCAGAATTCTGCAGCCATTTTGTCTGTGTGTGTAAAGCCAGGTGGATAATCTGGAGCCAGTCACTCTATCTCAGCTCTACGAAAGAGGAAATAGCAAATCATTTTCTGAAACCTTGCCAAGAAAACTGCAGGGACTTTTAGGCAGTCACCAAGAGTCAAAAACGGGCACAAAAGTGCACATACATATACACACAGGGATATTTATCACTAGAGTTCATTAAATATTTGGCCCAGCATTAGTCTATCAAGCATTGCTTCCTCCTGTAGAGCTTGCTAAAAATCTGGGAAACAGAGTCAGCAAAGAAGTACAGGGCATCCTTCTCCAGGGTTCACAAAGCTTTTGCTATCTCATCATCAGCCAGAAGACAAAAGTGCAAGATACAAATCAGTGGTGAAATCCAAATTTTTTTTTACTACCTGTTCTGTGGGCGTGGCTTGGTGGCCATGGTATGGCTTGGTGGGCGTGGCTTGGTGGGCATGGCAGGGGAAGGATACTGCAAAATCTCCATTCTCACCCCACTCTAGGGGAAGGATACTGCAAAATCCCCATTCCCTCCTCACTCTGGGGCCAGCCAGAGGTGGTATTTGCCAGTTCTCCAAACTACTCAAAATTTCGACTACCGGTTGTCCAAACTGCTCAAAATTTTCGCTACCGGTTCTCCAGAACCTGTCAGAACCTGCTGGATTTCATCCCTGATACAAATTCTCCAGAAGCGAGGGAAGAAAAGTCTTAAGAGTTAGTCGCAATAAGATTTTGGCATCAAGCGCCAGGGAAATCAAGAGATTCAGGCGGTTCAAATGAGTATGAAGATTTATTGCAGGTTTGAGCTCTCTACAAGAATCTGTCCAGCTAGGATCAAGGGAAATGAGTGGGAGGCAAGAAAGGCAATCAAGGTGGGCTGGACTTAGATCTCTTTTGAGTGCATAGGGACTCGTGACTTATGATGTGTTTGACCCCTCCCTCTGGCTCAGCCTGGTCATCTCCTACATTTGGCAAGTCAGTTGTCCCAGCAATCTGCCAACCAAGATGGATGGAACTGGCAAGAAAAATGAAAATATCATCATGGCCACAAACTGGACACAGTCTTTGTGTGTAGATTTCAAAAACAGCTTGATAATGGTCTAATACAGTGATGGCTAACCTTTTTGCCATCGCATGCCAAAAGCGGGGGGAGTGCGGGGGATTGTGTGTGCACGTGCTCATAATTCAATGCCCCCCTTGCCCCGCCTCCTGCAGGCACACATGACCCCCCACACTCCCCCCGCTTTTGACACACAACGGCAAAAAGGTTACCAGTGGGCCCATTTTTCACTCTCTCTCCAGGCTCCAGAGGCTTTCTTGGAGCCTGGGGAAGGTGAAAACGGCCTCCCCCACCCCCTCGGAGGCTCTCTGGAGGCCGAAAACAGCCTCCCAGAGCCTCCGCGCAAGCCCTGTACTTACCTAGCATCCAAAATGGGCTGCGTGGAGACTCCTGGGAGGGGAGGGGCAGCGTGGGTGGGGCCAGCTGAAAATCAGCTGGAGCTGAGCTAGGGCAATGGCTTGTGTGCCCACAGATAATGGCTCTTTGTGCCACCTGTGGTATGCGTGCTGTAGGTTCGCCATCAGGGGTCTAATATCAGAATGAAGGAAATTTTGCTGATCTGGCTTTGTGAGTTCAACATAGTGACAGATCTGATTGATTGGATGGTACTGTGACATCATTATTACTACCAGTGTATTTCCTGAAACCACGGCTCATGATGGATTAAAAAGAAACCTATAATCAAAATTACACCAAGTTGTTGCTGAGAAAAGAGAAATGAATAGGGTCAAAATTGGGTGGAAAAAGGTAACATCTGGTTATCGGTAAGCAGATCACTCAGAGAACACTCAGCTTTCCCCAGAGAGTTTTATTTTCTGCTGAAAATGTTTCTCTCCAACTTTTGAAAATGGTTTTAGGGTTAAGCTCAATGACCTGTGACTCAAACTGCTTTCGAGCTAGCAACTAAACATATTTAATTTTTATTGGTGTGTGTGTGTGGGGGGGTGTCAAACTATTAGCTAACTATGACATGGACATGATGAATTAAAATTTCTCAGCAGCCAAATATTGGTTTCTTTCTAGATTATTCATGTTGTTACAAAGGGAAAAAAATACATTCTACAAATTATCTCTTATATCATGACTACTTAGTCTTGCATAAGTAGCAAGAACTTAGGAGCAAGACTAAGCAGATAAACATTTAGGTGTGAGGAACACACAACTAAACTGATATCCCCCCTCTCTACAGTGTTGTCCGTGTGTCCTCACATTTTTGGGCGAATAGAATACTGATTTACTATGTCATTGATATTGGCCCTCTCATCATCTCCACTTTTAAAGGCGTTCTTAAACTAATTTTTGAACCAGAAACTGAAATAAAAAATTAGATATTTATTGTTCAAATTACTTAAATTCCTGAAATCACACCAGCTCTTAGCACAAACTTGCCACAAGGAACATTATTCAACAGGATTCTTTGAGTAACATGGGGACGTAACAGAGTATATCTCCAGCCATTGGATTAACAGATTATATGTTATCAAGTCATTTTAGACTCCTGACAAACATGTATATATTTTTTCTCCAGCTCTCCAGCTAACAGATATTGTATTTCCTAGTCACACCTGAGTGTGTGGGTTGGGGAGGGGGGATTGCTCGGCTAAGATTAGTTTGTTTATTTATTTATAATGTTTCACTCTAAAAAGACTCACATTTTATTAGTTTATAATATCAAAGCTAAAATATTAGTTAAAAACAAACCCCTACGAGTTACTTCTTCAGACTGCTGAAGTAAAGTCCAAAATAAGCATATATAAGCAATTACATTAGCAAAATCAGGGCTTAGGAAACAAGCAGACTTTAGACAGATGGATCATGGATCAAATACCGGATGACTCTCATTCCTGGATTTGAAATACTTGGTGGATCTTCCCATAATAGACCTCATTTCTATAACGTTCCCATAACCTGGGCTGCAACAATTTGGATGGCAACTAGATGGCAGCAAACAGCAATGGGGGAAACAGAACTCTTCTCTGCCATCTAGTGTTCAACTAGATTTTTTTCAGCCTTGATGTAGTAGACGTGTAATAATGTCATTCGTCTGCAGCAAAATACAGAAGGGTCACCATGGTTACGAGAAATGTTCCTAGTGTCCAAGCTATGAAACTGAGTGTGGTTCTAATCCTTAGTGGTTGACTTGCAGAAATCACTGCTCATGTATGAGCCATCTGCCAATCGGGCTTAAAAGAGATTTCCCCCCCTCCCTTAGGAATGACAGATGACATTAAAAAGTAATAACTGTCAGCTGCTATCTATTTTACAGTGGGGCGATACATCTGTGAGTCATCATACCAATTGCTTTGGTGTACTTAGACCGATATTTTCTAAATAAGCAACCCAGTTTATTTAGACTAGGTTTTTTAAAAAATAATAGTTGAAGTGGGAACTAAGCATCTCAAGATACCTCCATGTATGGATTTATTTATTTATTTAGCGCATGGCACCACGGGATGGAATAAAGTTGTGACTGTACGAAGTGCAAATAGCAGTAACCAAAACCAAACCAGAACTAGACTGAACCCTAATCATTCTTCCTTTCAATTAGGGAAGGTAAAGGCAACTGAATCCTTTCAATAATAGAATCACTAGGTAACTAGGATAAATAAAGGTCTGCAGGATTCAATCTGGATTGGTCACTGAGACCAAAGATTTAGTTTTCTGAGCTCTTGGACTCGTGCTGGAGCCCATCCTCAGGGGGCTTCTCTCTCCTGGAATGTGTGCTTTGGGCTATTCCATACTTAGTATTTATGAGCCACAGTGGCCCAGTCAGCGGTGGGTTGCCCCTGTTCTGGCCAATTCACAAGAACCAGTAGTAAAACCGGTGGGAGGCTCCACCCATTGACCCCAACATCATTAGGAAGCTTCTGCGTATGCGCAGAAGCACGCACGCATGGCCCCATTGCAAACCGGTAGTAAAGGTAAGTAGAACCCACCCCTGGGCGCAGTGGTTAGAGTGCAGTACTGTAGACTACTTCTGCTGCCTGCCGGCTGCCTGCAATTTGGCAATTTGAATCTCACCAGGCCCAAGGTTGACTCAGCCTTCCATCCTTCTGAGGTTGGTAAAATGAGGACCCAAATTGTTGGGGGCAAAATGCTGACTCTGTAAACCGCTTAGAGAGGGTGTAAAGGACTATTGCTATGTAGTGCCTGGTTGTGTGTAGCCCCTTAGCTGTCGATTGGGATATTGATCTCGGTCATTAAGTCCTTGGCTCCTAAGTACCTGATAAGATGATGGTAAATCAGCACTGCTGTTGACTGAGGGCTTGGCAGCACAAGGAAACAACAGCTAATGACTTAATAACTGGCCATCAACACCCCAATCAACAACTAAAAACCCACACACAAACAGGCACTACATAAATACTACAGGTAGACCAAAGTACACATTCTGCAAGAGAGAAGTTCCCTGAGGATGGGCTCCAGCATGAATCTGAAAGCTCAGAAGATTAAACCTGTGAGTTTGTCGCAGAAATCAAATCCAGAAAGTACACACAGGTAACTGATTCAGCAGGATTCTCTTTATATATAATAACACATGAAATAAATATACAATACCAATGGCAGATTCTCCAATGTGGTAGTAGTCACAAGCAAAACACAAGCAGAGTACAGCAGAGAAGAGTTCCAGTTTCAATTCAGCAGACAGAGAAGACCAGACTAGTTTGCAGCTTCAGAGCTCAGAGCTTAATACAGAGCTAAATCATGCCTAGGCTCCGAACTGTTTCAGTTTCCAAACAGCCCTCATTGGCTGACTTAGTTGCTATGCCTATTCATTGGCTGACCTTGTTACCATGTCTTCCCAGTCATGAACTCTCATACACACTGACAAAACCTCTGGTCCTGATGACTGACTCAGATTGGATCCTGCAACCCATATATTATTTGCCTTCATTCGTGAAATAGAGGTTTTTCCTAAATCAATAGAGGTGACCTCCTTTATTTGAAGGTCACTGAGAAGAAGTGGAAGACATCTTTTGGGCATGTTCTAGAACCAAAACATGATTGGGATCAATTCAAGTTCAACCCCAAGGCAGGAACTGAAATTAAGTGATCCCCAAAAGGGGTCCCAGCTTCTACTTGAACATAAAAGCAAGGAGATGTCCATCCCCTTTCTTCATAACTTTTAGTACTATCAAGTAAAGATCAGCTTTTATTGTTAGGAAGTTTTTCCTAAGATTCAGCTGGAATCTACCTTCCGGTACTTTAAATCTATGTTTCTATATTCAAGGATATGAGAGCGAGAGAAAGAGGTCTTGACCTTCAGTGTGAAATCCTTTCAGGATATTTGACAGAGCACTATCACATTTCTTGAAGGGTGAATTCGTACAGCCTTCAGGTCTGCAACTTTAATCAAAGATTTTCAACATCCCTCGTGGCCCCACAATTGTTTTTCATGTTTTCCTCCAAGCAAAGGTGACCCAGACAGCAAGAAGTGGAAAATTTTAGAGATATTTGTAATTAAGAATGTTGAAATATCCAAGATATTTCTGACCTAAGGGTAGTACACAACATTATCTGCTACAATGTCCTACCTGTCAATAACTACTTCAGCTTCAACCACAACAATACACGAGCACACAATAAATACAAACTTAAAGTGAACTGCTCCAAACTCAATTGCGGAAAATACGACTTCAGCAACAGAGTGGTCAATGCCTGGAATGCACTACCAGACTCTGTGGTTACTTCCCCAAACCCCCAAAACTTTAACCTTAGACTGGCTACTGTACACCTCACCCCATTCCTAAGAGGTCTGTAAGGGGCATGCATAAGTGCACCAGCGTGCCTACCGTCCCTGTCCTACTGTCCCCATTTATTCGTACCCATTTCCTATGTTCATATTCATGTTTATTCTTATATCTGTTATTTCATACATGTTTGACAAACTAAATAAATGAATAAAATAAAATAAAGATTTAGAAGTAACCTTATCAATACCTACTACCACCAATAGCCTCCCACCAGCCAGTACGCTCTCATAGAGAGGGGCTCCTCCGAGTGCCGTCGGCCAAACAATGTTGACTGGCGGTGCCCAGAGGGAGAGCCTTCTCTGTGGGGGCACCTACTATCTGGAACGAGCTCCCCCCGGAGATACGGAAGATCCCGGATCTGCGCACCTTCCACCGCGCTCTAAAGACCTTTTTATTTCACTAGGTGGGCCTGGCCTAACTTTCTCCCTCTTTTTAAACATTTTTAATTTTTAAATATTTTTTAGTATTTTTAATATTCAAATTTTAAATTTGTTTTAAATTGATTGGGGTTTTAAATTTGTCTGGGCCAAACTATTTAATTCGATTTTATCTCTGCTTTTTAAAAATTGTATATATGTATTTTATTGTTGGCTGTTTTATTGTTGGCTGAGTCCTTCGGGAGTAGGGCGGTATATAAATCAAATAAAAGTAAAGTAAAGTAAAGCAAAGCAAAGGAAAAAAATGGGAGGGGGGGCATGAAATGGCTTTTGGACTGCTGTCGTTCAATTTCATTTCGAATGCATTGTTTTAGATGGAAAAAGAAGAAGGAAATCTCACTAAAGTCCTCGTAGACGGGAGATAGAATGTTTTGCTCTTTTATTACAAACCATATGCCGGGTTTTGTGCGAATAACCTCTCTTTCATGGTACCATGACCTCTCTAACACTGCAGTCCACCAATTAAATCTCAAAGGGGCGCCTTTCATGGACTTTTCTCAAATCATTAAGCATGAGAAGCTGTGGCAATTGCAAAGTGATGGAAAGATACGTTAGGCAAACAACAGCACTAGCATTTTTCTACCATCTGGAACAAGGAAGTAAGCTTAAAAACAAAGGAAAACAAAACTCTAAATATATATTTTAAATCTCTTATAAAAAAAGAGCTAGAAAAACAGTTTTTCCGGCTTTATGTTCGGTGCAAAAATGCCCAGTTTTGAATGCACAGCTTAGGACAGAGATGGTTAACCTTTTCGGCACCGAGTGCTGAAACTGGAACATGCACCGGAGCATCGGAACCCAGAAGGGAGCAGCTGGTCCGGTGTGCATGTGAACCGGCCAGCTGTTCTCTTCTGGGTTCTGGTGCGCACATGTGCACTAGCCAGCTGGTCTTCACGCAAAGTCCAGCTGGCTGGTGCGCATGCGCATGCCGGAACCTGGAAGAGAGCAGCCTGCCGGTGCACATGTGTGACGGACCAGCTGTCTGGTGTGCATGTGCGTGATGGAACCCCGTAAAAGCAGCTAGCGATGGCGCGCGTACCCACAGAGAGGGCTCTGCGTGCCACCTCTGGCACCCATGCCATAGGTTCGCCATCACAGGCTTAGGATCTGACCAGTCTATTTTTCAAAAACCTCCAGTGATGGAGTTTGTCTAGTCCAGGGGTCTGCAACCTTAAACACTCAAAGAGCCATTTGGACTCTGTTGCAATATTTTCAGGATCAGACTCAATAAAGATAATAGAAGTTATAGGTTTAAATATAATTCTCTTTAATCATAATAGGCATTCTATATTCGCTGAATATTCAAGATAGAAGCAAGGAAAATGGGGAGGATGGCTCCTTTTATATACAAGGGGCGGAGCCAGGAATGGGAGTGGTAAAATATGAATACATTAAAGCTCAAGTAATAAGTTAACCCCTGATGTTCCATATATACATTATTTACACATTAGAGAATAAGGCATTTACATCTGACAAATCCCCCTCTAAATGCCGGTTCGTTATACAACACCAGTTACATTCAGATTCAGGACAATATAATACATATAATTTAGAAGTTAAATATTTGTGTTGTTTAGAAGGTAAGGGTTTTGTTAATATGTCAGCTAATTGTTCAGAAGTATCACAATGTATTGCTTTGATGAATCCGTCTTGAGATAGTTGTCTCACGTGCTTAAATTTTATATCAATATGCCTGGACCTTTGTCCAATTGCATCGGATCTAGAAATTTCAATGGCCGCTTTGTTATCTTCATGCATAATAAATGGTAAAGTAGGTTTCTTCCAAACATCTGTGATCAAATCATTAAACCATACAAGGTTATTTGCAGCTTTAGACAAGCAAACATATTCTGCTTCTGTGGTAGAGGTGGCTACCAGTTCTTGTTTACCAGTATACCAGTAAACTGGACAATCGTTCAATAGAAAAACATAACCAGAGGTACTCTTTCTGCATGATGTATCACCAGCCCAATCTGCATCAGCATAACAAGTAATTTTTGGTTCTTTGTCATTATTGGGTTCCAATATTAAACAAAAATCTAATGTACTTTTCAGATATCTTAAAATTCTTTTGACAGCTTCCCAATGATACAAGGTTGGTTTGCTAACATATCTTGACAATAAATTGAGAGGTAATGCAATATCTGGCCTAGTCCAATTAGATATATAAAGGAGTGAACCTATAACTGATCTGTAAAATGTGTTGTCTTTAAACTCAGGGGAAGATTCACCATTGTTTCTAAGAAAATCAGTTTGCATAGGTGTGTCACATGTTTTGGCATTATTTAAGTTACATTTGTTTAGGAGTTCAATGATTTTATCTTTTTGAGTAAGTTTGAATCCCCTTTTTGTTTTGTTAATTTGTACACCAAGGTATTTATTCACTCTACCTAGTGATTTCAATGAGAAGTGTTCGTTTAACTTATTTACAAAGATTTCCCTGCTCTCTTTATGCTTTCCAATATATAAAATATCATCCACATAAATTAATACAAATTCAATATGATCATTACTCTTTTTTACAAAGAAACAGTTATCAGCAGTGGTGGCGTTGAAATCCATGGTCTTTAGTACCTTTACCAAACAATCGTACCATCTTTTGCCAGATTGCTTCAATCCGTACAGACTCTTATTTAGTAACCAAATTTCGTTCTTATTAGTGTATTGACTGTGTGGTGCTCTTACATATATTTCCTTATCTAATTTTGCATGTAAGTATGCAGTCTGTATGTCATATTGAAACACGTCTAGATTGAGTGCAGATGCTACTACAAGAGCTGTTTTGACACTCTCTGTTCTCACAGTGGGTGAATATGTGTCAGTATAGTCTTCTGGATATTTTTGTGCATAACCTTGTGCAACTAGTCTGGCCTTGTATAAGGTATTACCTCCTTCTAAATTCTTAATTTTATAAATCCACCTGGTACCTATAATTGTTTTATCCTTAGGTGCGATCGCAGGTGTGAATACATTTAATCCTTGTAAACTTTTCATTTCTTTTTCCATAGCTAGTTCCCATTTTTCTCTTTCTTCACGGGGAAGTTTCAATACTTCCTCATATGTATTAGGTGTTATTTGTTCTCCATCCATATGCATAATATAATCTTTGTATTTATTTGGTATTTGGTTTCTATTATTTCTAATATTTCTTTCAGGTTTGCTATGGTTGTCATGCAAATATCTGGCTTCCTTTTTTGTTAATGTGTCTGTCTTTATTTTATGCTGACTATTTGTCCAAGTTTTGGTTTTGTTCTTACTTTTGTTAATATTTTGATTTTCTGTTGTTCCTTCCTCGCAAGATATATTATCTTTGCTTTTATTAGGAAAAATTTCATTAAGGTGCAACTTAGACCAATTGGCCTGCTCATGAAACACAGCTGTTCTGGATACTATAAATTTGTTATTATTATCGATGAATCTGTACCCTTTGGTTCCAGTTTCGTATCCCATGAATCTTAATCTCCTGGATACGTTTTCTCCCTTTCTCCTCAATTGTTTAGGTATGTGCACGTCTGCAGTAACTCCAAATATGTGCATGTGTGCTAATTTAGGTTTTCTATTGTACATCACCTCATATGGTGTCTTATTCACAATACTGGACCATGTTCTATTTTGAGTGTAATTTGAATAATGTAAGGCTTCTGACCAAAATTGTTTGCCTAAACCAGCATCCTCTAATGTGCATCTAATCATGGTTTGTAGTGTGGAGTTCTTTCTCTCTGCAATCCCATTTTGAAAGGCAGAAAATGGATTGGACGTGAAATGTAGCATCCCTCTATCCTTTAACCATTGGGAGAATTCTTTAGACATGAATTCACATCCCCTATCTGTCATAATTTGTTTTATTCTGATATTATGTTGTGTTTCTACGCGTTTGTAGAATTCCTTAAATTTCTGAAAGGTTTCATCCTTGTGCTTTAATGTGTAAACAAAACCATAGCGACTGTAATCATCCACTATTGTTAGGAAGTAACGTTTTCTATAGGTAATTGATGGAGTTAATGGACCAACTAAGTCCATATGTACCAAATCAAAAATATTGTTAGTTGATCTGTTAGATTTTTTTGGTCTAGGACTGGTTTTTAGTTTGGTGGATTTACATACTGAGCATTCTAAATAATTTTCACAATTTTTTATTTTTACACCTTCTGCGTGTTCAGTCATTTTTTGTACTACAGGAAAGCTAGCATGTCCTAACTTCCTATGTAAGATATGAGCACACTCATCATGAATTGGTTTACCTATTTTTGGTTTCTTCTCATTGTGTGTATTTTTGTTATCATGAGTTATTTTACATTCATCATTGTCACTGTTACTGACATTTTCATCATCTGCTTCAATACAATCTTCCATATTTGAATTAATGTTATGTAACCATCTTTCTTTGGTTATCAGATAGGGTAGACCCCCTTTTATCATCACAGTGCCTACATTTGTTTTGTTCTTTTCTATAGTTGCTTTCCCCTTTGAGAAAACTATATTGATGTCAGATTCTCTGCTTAGTTTTATAGCACTTAGTATGTTGTGAGGTATTTCTGGGATTAATAATACCCCCTCTATTTTCCCTAAACCAGGCAAGGTCACATTTCCTCTGCCTAATACTTGAACCTTTTCTTGATTAGCTACCTTTATCACAAACTTATCTTCTGTAAATGAAGATAATATACTTTTGTTATTAGTGGTGTGATTTGTTGCACCAGAATCAATAAGCCAATTATTGTTCTCATCTTGTTGTGTTTTGGTGCTGTCTTGTTTATTTAGCCCATTTAGTGACCCAGATTTTCTCTCTTTTGAATTTTCTCTACCCCCTCTACTTTCTCTGTAGTTTGGTGGACTTCTATATTTGTGTCTATCTGTGGAAGGTTGTCTGTAATTGTATTTGCTCCTATATTCTGGCCTATGTCTCTCCCTTGGGACTTTGGGACAGTCTCTTCTACTGTGTTCCCTGGATCCACAATTGTGGCATCTAAAGGCTTCATTATATTTATCTTGAAAGACTACTTTCCTAAAAGATTTGTGTTCTGTTTGGTTACTGGAACGATTTTTTCTTGAATTGTCTTCTGCTATCAATTTGTTAGATAGACTTTCTATTGATAAATATCCCAAATTAATGGTATCTAAGTGTGACATAAAGCTATCCCATGATGGATCAAGTGAATTGATAATAACACTTTTCATAGTTTGATCTGAAATCACTTCCCCCCTCAATTGCAGCTCAGCTCTTATTTTGTTTAGATTTATCAAATGTTCACTTATAGAAACCCCTGGTTTCACTCTAGAAGAAAAGAAATCCTTAGACATTCTTGTGGTTGTGGCTACGCTATCGCTGTGAAATAGATTAAACATGCATTGAATTATTTCTGATACAGTTAGGTTTGGTTTGATGCTATGATACATTGCAGGAGACACGCTAGAAATTATTATGAAAAATGCTCTATGATGTAAACAGTCTATTTTTAAAGTCCAAGGTCTTCTTGGAGGACTAGTTATAAAGAATAGTAAATTTTCTTTCATAAAAATAACCTGAAGCTGTTGGTACCACTCTTGTAAATTAATGCCATCAACTCTAAGTTTTGGGAAGTCACTGGGTAAGTTCCCCACATTATTTTGTCCATTACTTACAACCTGAGGCAGTCCGTGGTCTCTCAAGTGCAGGAAATTACAGAACGGCATTGGGATGCTTGTAACGAGTCTGCGCGGTTCTCTGGCCAGTTCAAGTCTTTCGGGGCCGTCTACGTAGTTTTGCACATGCGCGTTGCTCATTTCTTCTTTGGCGCCGTTGTGGAAGGTTCTCTCCATTTCAGCTCTCTCGATCCGCTCCTCTTCAGATGAGTCGGTCTCTGGCTCGGTTTTTGGGGCTTTGGTGATGGCGGCGGTTCTTCTCTTTCTCTTGTGTATGCTGGCACTCGATTCTGTCTGCGGTGTAGGGCGGAATCGGCATGGCTCTCTGGGCTCGGGTGTCGTCGTTTTCGAAGTCAGGATGGGAGCGTGCAGGTCTTGAGTTGTCGGTTTGATTTCTTGCTTCTTCGTCGATGTCTTGGAGATTTTCAATCTTGGCCCAAAAGCAGCAAAAAGCGTTTTCATTGCTGACTCTACTTGAGACTTTGTTAAATCGTCTTCACTTTCTGATTTTGGTTCATCTGAAGAGTTTGAGACTTCTTTTTCACTTTCTTCGTCTGATAGCGTTTTTCGCGCCAGAAATTTTGAACTGAGCGTTTTGATTGGCTCTGCTTCACTCTCTTTTGAAGTTCGTTGAAACCAAGATGGCTGCCGTTCAAAATTTCGCGCGGGGTCACATCTTTTCTTTTTTACAACTATTTTCTCAGTAGTCATTTCACTCACAGTTTTTTGATCTTTGGGTTTTTCTTTAATGATGTTTTTCTCTCTCGCTGCTCCGCTGTTCCTCAGCATCTCCTGGAGGTCCGCGATGAGGCTTTCATCATTCTTTTGGCTTTTTAGTATTTTTAATATTTCTGATCTGAGTTCGTTATTTTCTATCTCGATTTCTTCCTGGTCGTTATTTTCACTCATCAGTTCTTCTTCTTCAGTGGTGTATTCTTCGGATTCTCTCGAAATCGCATTAGTGGATTCGTTGATCATCTCTTGATCAGTTTCTATTTCTTTGCTGTAGGCCCTGGTGTTGGGCCTATCTTTCTTGGACATTTTTAATTACTTATTGAGTCAATTAACCATCCTCTGCTACCAGCTTGTTGCAATATTTTCAGGATCAGACTCAATAAAGATAATAGAAGTTATAGGTTTAAATATAATTCTCTTTAATCATAATAGGCATTCTATATTCGCTGAATATTCAAGATAGAAGCAAGGAAAATGGGGAGGATGGCTCCTTTTATATACAAGGGGCGGAGCCAGGAATGGGAGTGGTAAAATATGAATACATTAAAGCTCAAGTAATAAGTTAACCCCTGATGTTCCATATATACATTATTTACACATTAGAGAATAAGGCATTTACATCTGACAGACTCCTTTCCCACAGAAAAGAAAACACTGGGAGCCACAAAACCCTTCCTGTGCCTGACTATTTCTTGAGCGGCCACAAAACTAGCCTATGTAGTTGAATTAAATGTTCTCTTTTCTTCTGAAACTTTTCTTTTCTTGGATTTATCTATGGCTGGCCTACCGGGGGTTGAAAAGCTCAATAAATCACGTGCCAGCGGGTGTCACACATTGGCGGTTGTGACACATATTTTGAGTGACAGGGAGCCGCAGCAGAGGGGTGAAAGAGCCACATGCGGCTCCAGAGCTGCAGGTTGCTGACCCCTGGTCTAGTCTAATGAAGAGAAGAACTGTATGTGTGTGTGTGTCATGATAACTGTCTTCCAGTACTTGAAGGACTGTCACAAAGAAAAGGGGATTAACTTATTCTCTAGGGCACCAGAGGACAGGGCAAGAAATAATGGGAGGAAGCTTGTTAAAGAGAGATCTGGCCTAAAAGTAAGAAGAAATTTGGTGACAGCTGAGAACAATTATTCAGTGGAACAGCTTACCTCCAGAAGTTGTAGATGCTCCATCGGTGGAGGTTTTGAAAAATAGACTGGCAGGTCCTATTAAGCTTTCAAATACATGCTGGAGCTCATCTTTCGGGAACTTCTCTCTAGGAGAGTGTGTGCTTTGGGCTATTCTGTGTGCTGTATTTATAGGGTGCTGTGCAAGTGGCTTTTTAGATGTTGATTGGAGTGTTGATGGCTGGCTATTAAGTTGTTGGCTGTTGTTTGCTTGTGCTGCCAAGCCCCCACCTCCTAAGTATGCAATAAGATGATGGTATGCAATAGTGGTGAATATCTGTAGCTTGGGTGTAGGATGAGGGTGAAAGTTTGTTCTCCGAGCTTGTTGGGTGGTAGTGTGGCCAATGATTTTTGTGGTGCTCCAATCAACTGGTGCTGTTTGGTGTCAGTGTAGAGATTAAGGATTTGGGATTGTGGCGTTTGACTGCCAGTCGATGTTCATGTATCTTGTTTTTTAATTGATGTGATGTTTATCTGATGTACAAACATCAGATGTTTTCCCCAAAATAAGACATCCCCTGAAAATAAGACCAATCGGGCTTTTGAGCGCATGGCAATAAGGCCAAGCACTTATTTCAGGGTTCAAAAAAATATAAGACAGGGTCTTATTTTCGGGGAAACATGGTAGAATTGGTTGCAATGGTTACAGTTGATTCTATAGATTACATTGTTTTTTTTTAAAAAAAATTTGATTTATATGCCGCCCTTCTCCGGAGACTCAGGGCGGCTTACAATGCATTAAGCAATAGCCTTCATTCTTTTGTATATTTATACAAAGTCAGCTTATTGTCCCCACAATTGGGTCCTCAATTTACCTACCTTAGAAAGGATGGAAGGCTGAGTCAACCTTGAGCCTTGGTAAGATTCGAACCTGCAGTAATTGCAGGCAGCTGGTCTTAATAACCAGCTTAATAACAGGGTGCCTTAGACCACTGTACTACCAAGGCTCTTTGTTGGTGGTACTTTGGAGTTGAGGGCTTAAGTACTTAGTATAAGCACGAATCTGAAAGCTCGGAAGACAAAACCTCTGGTTCCGGTGACCAAGCCAAATTGGATCCCACAACATTATCCTGGGACATGTATATTCGCCTTTATTCGTGGTAGATCCTAGCTGTGCATTCAAAACTGTGCATTTTTGCACACAGCATGGAGAGGACCTTCTACTTCTCTATCTTCCTCTCCAAGTTCAGAGACTGGTGTTAGGATTCAGCTACAGCTATCTTCCCACCATGTGGAAGCGTCCCCTGCTGATTCTTCTTTCTCAACCTGCTGTTTCCCCAGCGCTGAGAATCGCTCGTCATGATAGAAACCAACCAAGATCAGCAACCATCCCCAAAATAGCAACTGCACCAAGCTGATTCGCCTGGCCTTTTTGGCATACTCTGTTGTTTAGTTCTGAAAGGTGTTTTAATTTGTAGAACTACGCATCATTTCCTGTCGAGCATGTTTCTGCTTTGGCAACTTGCCCTTCTTGGAGTCATTGCCAGAATACTAATGAGATGGTTACCATGGAAATTGAAGCATTATTTGCTGCTGCATAAGTCCCCGATTTTTATGAACTACTTCCCAAGGTGTGGATTGTCTCACCGATGAAAGATTAGCAAAGCTGGGCAAAATCTCTCTCACACACACTTACACACATGTAACAACCCTAGCTCAATACCTTGTCATGAGAAACAGAATCCCTGAAACCTGAAGCCACAAAGAAGAGGGAGGCCAACCTATTCTCCAAAGCACCAGAAGGCAGGACAAGAAGCAATCGATGGAAACTAGTCAAGGAGAGAAGCAACCTAGAACCAAGGATAAATTTTCTGATCGTGCGAATGACTTGCCTTCAGAAGTTGTGAGTACTTCCACAATGGAGGTTTTTCAGAAGAGATTAGACAACCATTTGTCTGAAATAGGGTTTCCTGCTTGAGCAGGGAGGTGGACTAGAAGACCTGCAAGGTCCCTTCCAATTTTGTTATTCTGTTCTGTTCTATTCTGAAAAATGTTTCAGAAAAAGGAATATTTTATCCTTGAAGGAAATTACGGTTAATTTTTCCTTTGTTCGGGTTCTCTACCCCAACCAGGGGTGGGATTCAGCTGGTTCTGTCTGGTTTGGGCGAACCAGTAGTGCCGACTGTGGTAGGCCCCGCCCACCTACCCGGACATAATGCTGTCCTATTTAGCCATGTTTTAGAGCAGGGGTCCCCAAACTTTTGGACCTCAGGGACCACTAAATTCATAATTTTAAATCCCACGGACCACTAATATGATCTGCCTAATGACCGGTTGGGCAGGCATGGCTAGGTGGTCATGTGACTGGGCGGACATGGCCAACTTGATGTCACTCATGTGGAGGGGTGCCTCACCGGCCTCTACTCGCCCCTCCCCTCCTAGCCACTCCTCACCTGCCCACCTGGGCTTCTTAGGGCCCCAACAGGAAGCAGTTGTTGGAGCTAAGCAGCCACCATGAGAAAGAGTTGGCAAAACAGTTCAGTTCAAATTGGATCTGAGCGAGAAGGAGGCTCAGCAGAAGCACTTCACTGAGGACTAGGAGCATAGGCTTTCCAAGCAGAGGGAAGACCTGCGGGAGTGCAAGGCCAGGTACCGGCGCCTGGAGGCTCAGTGGGCTGAGATGGTCAGCCAGTTCCAGTCCATGATGCTGTCCCACTGGAACAAGGCCCTCCAGCTCTTCACCACCAGCAGCACTTCCCTCCAGCCTTCGCCCAAAGCCCCGCACCAGGAGGCCAAAGAAGACCCCAAGTCAGAATTTCTGCCCCCCTTCGACCCACACAAAAAGACCCCAAAGGGGGAGACTCTGTGCAGCAACAGAAACATTCATTGCACGTATCCGGCCCAGGGGCCATAGTTTGAGGACCCCTGATGTAGTGCAATATAAAAAATGCAAATAATTTTTCTGCAGACCACCAAAATTTTCTTTCCACAGACCACCAGTTGGTGACCGCTGTTTTGGAGGCTGTGCGCATGCCCGCGCTCACATTTGCGAACTGGTAGGGAAGCTAAGTGAATCCCACTTCTGACCACAACTCCACCTGAAGACCTGTCTAGAGCTTCTCAAAACTGTGGCTTGGGACAACTGGAGATGACAACTTTGGACTCACAAACAGCTTTGAGATGGCTGCACTTAAATAAATAAATAAAAAATAATCTGAACAGATTTGCACAGTTCAAATTTACTCTACCTTTGCTATTTACTTGCATTGCCTGTAAAAAGCTCTCCAGAAAGCCATTACTTATTTACTTATTGAATTTATATGCTGCCCATCTCACTGTGTAAGCGGCTCATAAGGGAGGCTATGGTTATGGTTCTGAGGATTGAAAATAACTGATCTATTTAATTCACGTACAACCCCCAAACATAGTAAAATCAGTTTTCTTTTTGGGGGGAGGGGGATTGTAGAAATGGACCGTTTGTTTAGTAACTGTTTGAAGTTAAAATGGCACTGAAAAAAAAAAGTGACTTATGGTTGGTCATTGCACTTTTAACCATCACAGGGAGCACACAGAAATGCCGCCCCCTTCTCCCTCTCCATCTCTGAGGCTGGACGATCCTGTGCAAAGAAGGGGGCTAGCAGAGGGGAAGAGTGTGAGGTTGTTGCTTCTGTGACGAGGAGACCTGGGACACGTCTGGGTCTGGCTCACCTGGCTTCTCTTCCTCTCGCAGCCAGCTTCTTTGGGCCATTTTCAGGCCATTTTGGGGTCAATTTTGGCCAGAAAAATGGCCTGAAAATGGCCTGTTTTGGGGGCATTTTTTAGACTGTTTTCAAGCTGATTTTGGCTGGAAAAATGGCCCCAAAACATCCTGTTTTGGGGGGCATTTTTGGGCCATTTTAAGGCCATTTTTTGCCCAGAAAACAGCCAAAAACGGCCTGGAAAATGGCCTGTAAAATGGCCTGGTTCGGGCCATTTTCAAGCTGTTTGGGGCTGTTTTTTGGCTTTTTTGGGGCCGTTCTCAGGCCGATTTTGGCTGGGAAAATGGCCTGAAAATGGCCCGAAAAATGGTCTGAAAACAACCCGAAAACGGCCAAAAACAACAGAAAAACAAGTGGGGGCCAGCCGGTGGTCCGACTTGCTGGTTCCCTGAACTGTGCAGAATCGGAACAACCGGTTTGGGCGAACCGGTCCAAAACTGGCAGCAGCCAATTCTATAGAACTGGTAGTAAAACCAGCGGGAGGCTCCACCCACTGACCCTGACATCATCAGAATGCTTCTGCGCATGCGCAGAAGAGAGCGCGTGCACGAACAAAGCGAGCTCACACGCGCGGCCCCATTGCGAACCGGTAGTAAAGGTAAGTAGAACCCTCCCCTGATTACATGTACATGGCGAGAAAAACGAATCTTGCAAGTTTACCAGACGGATGGCATAGAGAACAAAGCTGTTACAGAATCCGGAAGTCCTGCTAGAAACACTTTGAAACCTCCTCCCACAGGGGAGCAACAGAAACAGACCGTGAAGTGGGTATGTGGGATCTCTAACAATGCTTTAAGCACATAGCAATTCTAGACCCAACTGTGATTATAAGTTGAATTCTACCTGAATTCTTTCAAGAAGCCATGGTGCTATAAAGTGTCATATCCCTGGGCCAGTCTCAAGATTTAAACCTGGATAGTGTACAGCAGGTATCAAATCCAGCAGGTTCGAACAGGTTCTGGAGAACTGGTAGCGGAAATTTTGAGTAGTTCGGAGAACCAGCAAATACCACCTCTGGCTGTCCCCAGAGTGAGGAGGGAATGGGGATTTTGCAGTATCCTTCCCCTAGAGTGGGGTGGGAATGGAGATTTTGCAATATCCTTCCCCTGCCATGCCCACCAAGCCACGCCCACAGAACCGGTAGGGAAAAATTTTGGATTTCACTCCTGTTGTACAGGTAGTCCTCAACTAACAACCGTTCATTCTGTGACCATTTGAAGTTACAATGGCACCTAGAAAAGTGACTTATGACCATTTTTCACACTTAAAACCGTTGTAGCATGCCTATGGACACATGATCAAAATTCAGATGCTTGGCAACTGACTCATATTTATGACGGTTGCAATGTCCTGCAGTTATGTGATCCCCTTTTGTGACTTTCTGAAAAGCAAAGTCAATTGGGAAGCCAGATTCACTTAACAGTCGGTTTACTAACTTAACAACTGCAGTGAGTCACTTAACAAGAAGCATTGACTTTGCTTGTCAGAAGGTCGCAAATGGTGATGACATGAGACTGGGACATTGCAACCGTCATAAATAAGAACCAGTTGCCAAGCATCCAAATTCTGATAGACCTGACATGGCTATGCTGTAACAGCTGCAAGAGTAAAAAATGTTTATAAGTCACTTTTTCAGGGCCGTTGCACCTTCAGTCACTAAAGAAATGGTTGTAAGTCGAGGACTAATTTTTTTTTTTTTAATTTGATTTATATGCTGCCCTTCTTCGGAGACTCAGGGCGGCTTACAATGCGTTAAGCAATAGCCTTCATTCTTTTGTATATTTTATACAAAGTCAGCTTATTGCCCCCACAAACTGGGTCCTCATTTCACCTACCTTAGAAAGGATGGAAGGCTGAGTCAACCTTGAGCCTTGGAGAGATTCGAACCAGCAGAAATTGCAGGCAGCTGTGTTAATAACAGGGTGCACTAAACCCCTGTACTATCAAGGCTCTTGATTGTATATGATCTCTATACCAGGGGTCTCCAACCTCGGCAACTTTAAGACTTGTGGACTTCAACTCCCAGAATTCCTCAGCCAGCAAAGCTTGGTTGGAGACCCCTGCTCTATACCACACTGGATGACCAATCTTTGAACATCTTTGGGCATTATTAACCATTTGAATGTATTTTCAAGCAGACTTTGAGATCAGATTTGAAAGTGCCTGATGGCTTTCCAAATTTTTATGGTAAATTTCTTTAAGAGAAAAACATTTTCTCTTGTATTTTATATCTCTTTTATATTTGGTATGTCCCATCCAAACATGTATTTTGGATGGGACAAATTGTTCCATTTCTTCTCTGTTTCATGTATTCACTGATGATTAGCCACGGTGGCGCAGTGGTTAGAGTCAGTGGTGAAATCCAATTTTTTTTACTGCCGGTTCTGTGGGCGTGGCTTGGTGGGTGTGGTGCGGCTTGGTGAGTGTGGCTTGGTGGGTGTGGCAGGGGAAGGATATTGCAAAATCTCCATTCCACCCCACTCCAGGGGAAGGATACTGCAAAATCTCCATTCCCACCCCACTCCAGGGGAAGGATACTGCAAAATCCCCATTCCCACCCCACTCTGGGGCCAGCCAGAGGTGGCATTTGCCGGTTCTCCAAACTACTCAAAATTTCCGCTACCGGTTCTCCAAACTACTCAAAATTTCTGCTACCGGTTCTCCAGAACCTGTCAGAACCTGCTGGATTTCACCCCTGGTTAGAGTGCAGCACTGCAGGCTACTTCTGCTGACTGTCGGCTGCCTGCAATTTGGCAGTTCAAATCTCAACAGGCTCAAGGTTGACTCAGCCTTCCATCCTTCCAAGGTGGGTCAAATGAGGACCCAAATTGTTGGGGGCAATAGGATGACTCTGTAAACCGCTTAGAGAGGGCTGTAAAGCACTGTAAAGTGGTATATAAGTCTAAGTGCTATTGCTATTATTCAAGGTTAAGCAACTTCCATCCACATTTTCTAACCCATAATTTTACTTAATATGTAAGTAAAATTCAGGAAAATTCAGATTTCTTTTCGGATAGAATCGTCTTTAAGACAAATTTTGTAAGTGGTTTTCTCTAACATATGCACACTTTCAGCCAAAAAATCATATCCCTAAATTACAAAAATGAGAAAACCCACAGGATAATTGTCCTTGCCTTTATATTTATCCGGTCCAACTTAAGTTTTGCACATCAAGGCTTGCAAATTGCTGTAGATAATTACTTGGCAATGACCTTTCTGGATCACAACGGGGCCATAGAAAGGTTTATAGAAAGCTTTTCACATCCACTGCAGCTCAATAATGCTCCTTTCGAGAATCGGAGACACATTAAAATCATGCCAATTCAATTAACCTTATAAAATTAAGTTAAAATAATAAGAAAATAACATGAAATAGAGAAAACAGCTGGTAATAATTGGAAGTTTAAACATACCTGACAATGCTTTCTATTTTTTTTTTTTTTTAGCTTTTAAATCTCTAGGGAGCTTGAAATTGGATTTCACCCAAATCAAAGGAAACTCAGCATCTTTTAATGTCTTCACAGTATAATCCAGCCCCATGAAAAAATCCCCAAGGAAGAAAACCTTTCAAGTATTAATTAGGAATCAACTGGAAAACTGTGGCATTAAGGGCATTGGTTACAGTGGAGATTTCCATGCAAATACTAATTTTTTAAAGATATTTATAGATCTTAAATAGCAATTAACTCTCCCAGCAGCATCTAACCCTTATATAACCCATTTGGCTTTTCCAATATTAGTTCCATGGTGAAGAAAGCATTTATTTCATTCTCTCGTTGGTCTTCCAAGAGATTCAGGACAACACCAGGACACAATGGTGTTTGCCTGCTAGATGATCAATATAGCACCATTTCCCTTAAGTAATAAAAGATCCCTTGTGCCAGGGTGTAGGAAGTTAGCACCCACCCCTCTCCTAGGAAAATGAGATATTTTAGGAAATATTAAAAAGGCAGAATATTTCCCCTAAAAAGGAGGAAAAACTCAGCCCCCCACCTTTGTCAATGGGCCATTAAGGTCTGGGTCAGTCTATTCTACATAACAAAGATCTACCTCCTTCAGGCAGAGCTATAGTAGGAATTGCCCAAAGCCCTTTCATTATATCATCATTATATCATCACCCAGCAAGAGTCAACCAAAATCACAACCTACAGAGTTGCCCCTGCATGGCCCCATGGAAGTCTGACAACCAATCAGAATACAAGCTCAAATTCAAAAGCCCAGAGAGGACATAAAGCCCAGACACTCTCAGCATCTCTTCCCTTTTTTTCTCTTCACCCAACATCATCAAGGCATCATGAGATCCTGTCCACCATTAAAACCATCGTTCCAAGCAGCCACCATGTTTCCAGTGTCTTTCTCCCTACTTGGAACTGAACCCAGAAGGACATTTCTTCCAACAAGGCATAGTTCACTTGAAAAAGAGGGAACAAGGGAAAGCATTTTGAGAGAAGAAAATATTAGCTCTACTTACTCACCCTTGCATGACCTCAAAACAAGTGAAATAGCATCAGGCCTGGCTAATAAATGGCTGGGACATAATGGGAAATTCCAAGGTTGTACATGTAGAATGGACTGAGAAGTAAACATCGGCCCATCCATCCATCCATGAACTAATCAACCTAGAACTAAGGAGAAATTTCCTGACAGTGACAACAATTAACCAGTGGAACGACTTGCCTCCAGAAGTTAAAAACACTGGAGGTTTTTAAGAAGAGATTGGACAACCATTTGTCTAAAATAGTATATAGGGTCTCCTGCTTGAGCAGAGGGTTGGACTAGAAGATCTTCCAGCTCCCCTCCAACTCTGTTATTCTGTTATCCATCCAGGATGAGGGGCAATGGTAAACTACTTTTGTATCATGCCAAGAAAACTACATATCTATGTCTATGTAAGCCACCAAGAATGTCACAAGTGTCACCTGATCGCTAGAAAGCTAAAAAGGGTCAGATCTGGTTACTATTTGGATGGGGGACACAGGAAAATTCCAAGACTCTAGGCTAGTCCAAGAAGTCGAAAAATATCCCAAAGCCAATGACAAGCTACTTTGGTATGTATATATGTCTTTATTTATTTAAATGTATATACCACCGATCTTGCGATTCGAGGTAGCTGTATTATTGTCCCAGAAATGAATAAAAGTTATCAGAAACTGTGCCTGAGAAAATCTCATTGTTGTCAGACAATAAGATTTGCAAAACCTATGCAAAATACACACTTCTAAAGGTAATTGTTCAAAACAAAGCAATACACTAATACAGAGGAGGAAGAGTAGAAAACTGCTTACTGGTCTACCAACTTTGATACTGTCCAAAGACAGTATCCAGACCAGGGGTGGGATTCTACCAGTTTGGACCGGTTCAGGTGAACTGATAGCTCCGACAATCAGCTGGGAGCGAACCGGTTCGTCCTGACGATCAGATGGGCCCACCCGTCCGCCAGTGCTATTTTCGTACCTTTATCTTCTCAGCTGATTTACGTGGCAGAGCAGATTGCCGCGCCTCAGCTGTGTTTCTCCTCCGAAGAAACACGGAAGTGAAGATTTCTTCAAAGTGCATACACACGCACAGCGTGTGTCATGTGTACACATGCGCAAAGAGTGTGCGTGCACATGTGAAGCGCACAATCATCGAACTGGTTGTTAAATCTGGAGGATCCCACCACTGATCCAGACTATTGCCAGACCTATATAGAATTCTTGAGTTTTTCTGCATGGAAAAAACAACTGACTTGAATTCTTTCTTTTAGGAGTAGCTGAGGAAAGAGTATTACACCAAGAGCTGCACTGGAACATTCAGAAAGTAAAATGCTTGGGACATCACAAGGGTTCTCGTTTGCAGATTACTTTGGGAGCTATAGATTCTGTTCATTTTTGCTGGAATTTACAAGGTTGCTATACCTTACAACACGCAGTATTTTTGCTCATCTGCATCAGTACCAATGCCTAGGTTGGATGTATTTGGAGAAGGACAGTTTAAAGGACAGGGGTATCAAACTCAAGGCCCATGGGCCAGATCCGGCCTGCGGGTGCTTAAATCTGCCCCACGGGGCTGGCCTGGAAATATCAAAGAACTGGCCCACGGTGTCTCAGCTGGCCAAAATGGGCCATGTGCGTCCCCCCCCATGGCCTGTTTCTGGCCAGCAGAGTGCTGCTGGAGGTCAGAAATGGGCCTTGGGGTGGGCCTCCTGTGGCTCCCTGCACCCCGTTTTGGCTGGTAAAGCGCTGCAGAAGGCCATTCAGGCCAAAAACAGGGCAGAGAGGGCTGTACATGGGGCCTCCCACACCCCGTTTTGGCTGGCAGGGTGCTGCAGGAAGTGTCCGTTCTGTCTCCCCCCCTGCTCCCCGCCTCCACCACTGGCCTGCAGAGAACTACAACACTGATCCAGTCCTTGAAGAAATCCAGTTTGACAACCCTGGTTGTCAGGCCTGGAAGCCATCTTTTGCATTGGGCCTTCAGGCCTGCCACATTTAGTACTGTGGGAAACTGGGAGGGGGGATTGTATGGAACAGGGGAGATACGTAGTCATAATAACATTCCTTTCTCAGAGAGTCAAGGACATCTTGCCCTGCACCTGGAGGGTTGTGACTGGGAGGCATCTCCAGTTGGGATGGTGCATTGATTGGACCATTTGATGGACATTTGGATGCTGGGCAGGGACTTGGACTTTCCTTTGGGTGGGGAAAACCTGTAAGCTTTCAGATTCAGGTTTTCCCAGATGTGCCAATATGACATCTCTAATAAAATTAAACTTTGAGGAACTTCGGAGTCTTCTTTAGTTGGGGGTGTCACTTGGAACCCTGACACTGGTTTAAAGCAATGAACACGAGACATCTAAAAGCAAAAATATTGCACCCTCTTCATATGTTTTAGGAGAAAAGCACATAGGTACTAACTGATGCCTCTTGATTTGCAGGAAATGTTCTCACTCCATTTGTGAAGGTTTACTGTTCCATTTCTGTTGCTCGCTGACAACCTTGAGTGGCTAAAATGGATTACAAGACACATCAAACATGATGAGGATTCTATGGACTGGTGTGCATTTTCTGCAAGATCAAACTAATATAAATTAGTTTGGATTGTGCCACGTTATGGGAATCCACCATTTGTCTTTTATGAACCCGGCCATAATATTAAGCCATAAGAAAGTGAATGTGTGTAGTTCAGGGAGAAAAGTTTGAGATTCAGGCCAAAAGACAGAAATCATCATAGATTAAACAGTCAACCAAGGCAGGTAAGCCAGTCAGACAGAAGCTAAACAAACTGCAATAATCCTAATCAAGACAGACACTATAAATTGGCACACATAAAAAGCCAACAAACCCCATTCTCTTGTGTCAGAGTACTAACAGTATTATCTAATTTGGTAATCTGTTTACACAGGAAAAGAATGCAAACACCAAGGTCCCAACCAGCAAAGGTTTAGTATATGCTGGCTATAGCATGTGAATAAATTAGCTGCCTTTCATTAACTTGAATTAAGAGCTCAGAATAGTTTGTGAATCCAAGCCATGTTTCACCTTGCAGTGAGATGGTTGGCAAAACAAATTTAATAAATAGATGGATGATAATAGATAGATAGATGGATGGATGGATGGATGGATGGATGGATGGATAGATAGATAGATAGATAGATAGATAGAAAAATAAATAGAAAGATAGAAAAATAGATAGAAAAATAGATAGAAAGAAAGATAGAAAGGTAGATAAATGTTTTGCTGACTTCCACCCTTGCTTTGTTCACATGTGAAATGGGATGTGTCTAATTTAGGCATCTAAAATTTTAAACTTTAATATCTGTGGACTTCAACTCCCAGAATTCCCCAACAGCATGAGGGATTCTCAAATTTCCTCATACCTTATTTGCTGCAAGAAAGGCTCAGGTTTGTTGCTATCAATGAAACCAGAACTGTAATTTAGACACATACATTTTGACATTTTGAATTTGAAATATCTCAAGCTGGAAACTGTTTGGATGCATTCCAACTTCACAGATGTTTCCTGATGGCATTTGAACCTTACCAGAAATGTTCTAAACTTGACTATGGGTTATTCCAAGATAAGAACAGATTAAAACAAGCATCAGGACATTCCCAATCAGTTTGGAACAGCCTATTTTGAAGTATTTAAAACATTTGACACCTCTTTACTACAATTCCCATTCTCCAATTTGTAAATGCTGTTAGTACGGGACCTAAAGTTCAATCATTGGGAGTTTAAGAGATGCTCCTGGAGGTTTAAGAGAGGTTTCTGGAGTATTTATTGTTATTTTCCTAAGCGCTGTATATAAGTGACTGGACTTTGGTAGGAAAAATGGAAAAGAAGAGGTACAAAGAACAGCATAAGCTGAATCACAGCATTTTCACATTTTTGCATGTGTGAAGGCACCCAGATTGTTCCCAAAGAAATCAATAACCCCTTATGTCATAACTACAGATGGCCACGTTTCAAAATCCAAATCCTTCGTGACTTCATGCCCAAAACAAAGGTTGAAACGCAGCTGCCCATAAATTTAGTTTGAAAGGCTCCATCTTTTCAATATACTTTAGAGAAGACAATTTGCATCCAAGATGCGCCAGGAGCAAGTGAGATGCGGTACATTTTTATTGTCAATTGCCTTCTACATAGAAGTTCTTCCCCATGACTGGTTTTATTGCGGAACTGCCTTTACCTAGAGAACTTGCTTGAATTCTACAAGCAAGTTTTATCACAAATTGATTCCGCTGAGTATGGTCAAATTACACCTGGAACACAGATACAGGTAGTCCTTGACTTACAACAGTTCATTTAGTGGCTGTTCAAAGTTACAAGAGCATTGAAAAAAGTGACTTATGACCATTTTTCACACGTACAATCAGGGTTGAAATTCAGCCAGTTCTATCTGGATTGCATGATACTGTAGGACCGACTACACGAAGCCCCGACCATCCGCATGGACGTCATGACATCCCTTTTTTGCGATGATTTCAGCCTCTGCGCATGTGCAGAAGGCTTTGCACATGTGCACGTGGTGCGCGCACATTTATGAACCGGTAGGGAAGGTAAGTGAATTTCACCCCTGCTTACCACCATTGCATCATCCCCATGGTCACATGATCAAAATTCAGATGCTTGGCAACTGACTCATATTTATGATGGCTGCAGTGTCCCGGGATCATGTGATCATCTTTTGAGACCTTCTGACGAGCAAAGTCAATGGGGAAACCAGATTCATTTAACACCCATGTTACTAACTTAACAACTGCACTGATTCACATGTGGCAAGAAAGATCGTAAAATGGTGCAAAACTCACTTAACAAATGTCTTATTTAGCAACAGAAATTTTGGGCTCAATTATGGTCGTAAGAGGACTACCTGTATGTCATGGACATTACTACAAATTGCCTGCTGCTAAATGATCCTCCAACCGCAATAAAATACTTTATGCCACCAGACTCCAAATTTTGGGCTTAGACAACTTAGAACTATGCCGACTTCAGTCTGACCTAAGCATAATACATAAAATTATCTGCCACAATGTCCTTCCTGTCAATGACTACTTCAGCTTCAACCACAACAATACACGAGCAAATAATAGATACAAACTCAAGGTAAACCACTCCAAACTCAATTGCAGAAAATATGACTTCAGCAGCAGAGTGGTCAATGCCTGGAATGCACTACCTGACTCTGTACTTTCTTCCCCAAACCCCCAAAACTTTAACCTTAGACTGCCTACTGTTGACCTCACCCCATTCCTAAGAGGTCTGTAAGGGGCGTGCATAAGTGCACCAGCGTGCCTATCATCCCTGTCCTAATATTCCTTTTTACTTACTCTTTTCATGTATTCAAATTATGTTTATACTTTTACCTGTTATCTTATATATGCTTGACAAATAAATTTATGATTATGATTATGATATTGACAACCTCCTAAAAACTTGTAAATTTTAAACTACGGTCATCGCAATGAAGTTCTCACCTTTAATTAAATGAATTGGCTACCTTTTATGACTGGACAGCCTGATCCATTTCTTTCAACCAAAGAAATGGATTTTTTGTAACTAATACCAACAGAATATTATAAATTATAATATTACAAATCAAAATAAATTATAAAAGGATGAGCAACTTCCTATCATTTTTTTTTTAAAAAAGCACAAAATGAATAATATTTCCATCTGACCTAAATTATGAATACTACAATTTACTGGAAATAATGATATTTATGGTATCCACCAATTTTTCTTTTTCCATTTGTTTCTAGTTCTAAAAACAAGACATCCCTGTCTCATTTTTCAATGAGCTTTAATGTTGTTTAATGTTTTAATTTTGCTAACGTTTTTTTCTAGACAAAAAGAAAGGGATGAATTATAATTTTGTTCTATCTTTTAAAACAAATTATGGTCTGGGTTTATGAACGCTATAAAATGTGTTACATGTTGGGTATGCGTTGAATCATTTATTAGATTTTTATCACAACTTTATTATTTTATAAGTAATAACTGAAGGTGGGGATCATAATACTCCTTCCTTCTATTTTCCCCACAAGAGTTAGATTGGGAAGAGAGAAAGTGATTGTCTTAAAGCAGTGTTGGGATTCAAATAATTTAGCAACCGGTTCTCTGCCCTAATAACTGGTTGGGTGGACATGGCCATGGTGGGAGTAGCCAGGGGTGTGTGACAGGCAGCAATCAGCCTCCTGTACCCCCTGTGAGCAAAAATGGGCTGTGGGGGCATGCCCCTCCGTGCCCCTTTTTGGGCCTAGTAGGCCTCCCTGCAGCCTCCTGGAAGCAAAAATGAGCCACGGGAGGGGGGCACTGCACCCATCCCCAGTGCACCGTTTTGGGCCTAGAAGGTCTCCCTGCATTTACCTGGGAGTCAAAATGGGGTGCGTGGGGACTTCTGGAAGGGGCAGGGCAGGGCCGGCCAGCAATTTAACAACCGGTTTGGCCGAAGTGGTGTGAACTGGTTGAATCCCACCACTGGCTTAAAGTCATCAAGCCAGCCTCCATGCCTAATTTAGAGTCTTCTGGTTTCTAGGCCAGCACCTTAACTGCTACATCTAACTTACTCTTCTTTTACCTCAAAATTCACATTGAGACAATACAGGTAGTTTTTGACTTACAACCACAATTGAGCCCAACATTTCTGTTGCTAAGTGAGATATTTGTTAACCTTTGAGTTCTGCCCCATTTTATGAACTTGCTTGCCACAGTTGTTAAGTGAATCACTGCAGATGTTAAGTTAGTTACACAGTTGTCAAGTGAATCTGGCTTCCCTGTTGACTTTGCTCGTCAGAAGGTCACAAAAAGTGATTGAATGATCCAGGGAGACTGCAACAGTCATAAATATGAGTCAGTTTGCTGAGCATCTGAATTTTGAATACATGACTGTGTGGCTCCTGCAATGGTCCTAAGTGTGAAAAATGGTCATGAGTCACCTTTTTCAATGTCGTTGTAACTTTGAATGCTCACTGAGTGAAGTGTTATAAGTCAAGGATTTACCTGTACTTTTATCAGGCTAAGACGGGATTACAAAATGATGAGGCACCAAACAGTGAACACATTCCAATAGAAAAGAAGAACACAACAGAAAACAACACTGTAATCAAGAAACAACCAAGGAGAAAACCCTACCAATACTGGTGGGGCAAGCTACTGTATATAAACAGGGAAAAAACAGTGGCGGGCTGGATCCGGTGAACCAGTAGTTCTGACCAGGGCTAGCTCTGCCCACCCGCTCTGGTGCTATCATGTCCTATATAATTGCGGGTTTTTCGATGCCGCATGTATGCTCACATCAGTTCCGGGCGAACAGTTGTTACAACCGGCAGCAGCCCACCCCTGGAAAAAACCCACACTCACTAATACTGATGATACTGATTTTGTTACTTGTATCCTTACAATTTATATTGATATTGTTTCCTGATTGCTTATTTGTACCCTATGACTATCATTAAGTGTTGTACCTAATGATTCTTGACGAATGTATCTTTTCTTTTATGTACACTGAGAACATATGCACCAAAGACAAGTTCCTTGTGTGTCCAATCACACTTGGCCAATAAAGAATTCTATTCTATTCCATTCCATTCCATTCCATTCCATTCCATTCCATTCCATTCCATTCCATTCCGTTCTAATTCTATTCTATTCTATTCTATTCTATTCTATTCTATTCTATTCTATTCTATTCTATTCCCTATTCAGGTAATATAACATCTGCAAGTAAACAACCAAGCTCCGAGAGCACTAAGGACTCTGTAATCAAGGCACTGTGTGAATTTACAAGGATCCTTCATCAGCAACTTTATCAAAAAGTGACTGACCACTCAACCCAATACAGCACAACCAATGGTGAAATCCTCCATGGATCGCCACCAGTTTGCTGCCCGCGCATGCGTGGTGCGTACCAAATGCGCGCTTCACAATGCACACCAAACACGCACTTCACGCAAAAAAACAAAACTTCACTAGGTAAGTAGAACAGCAAGGGGGGGAAACAGCTGTGCTCTACAATTTAGCTTCATTAGAAAGCAGGATTTCCTGCTTTCTAGCTAATATTAACCATGCGGCACAGCTAATCATTGGAAATACCGGTTTGGATGAACTGGTAGCTTTTTTTAACTACCAGGTTTACCCGAACTGGAGCGAACCAGTAGAATTTCACCCCTGAGCAAACTAACACAAATCCTAAAAAGAATTACTCTGCCATACATCAAGAATATCTCAGAAACCACCAACAGACTACTACACCCACATGGAATCAGTGTAGCATACAAGCCAACTAAAGCCCAAAAAAACCCAACAACCCCAAAAGGGGGAGGGAAACCAGGAGTCATCTACAATAGGGGTCTCCAACCTTGGCCACTTTAAGACTTGTGGTCTTCAACTCCCAGAGTTCTGGGAGTTGAAATCCACAAGTCTTAAAGTGGCCAAGGTTGGAGACCCCTGGTCTACAACACACAATGTAAGAACTGCAACAACCACTATGTAGGACAAACAGGCAAAAAACTGGCAGAACGCATCCATGACCACCAACTGGCAGTCCGAAATCATGATGAAAATTCTTTCATTTCACACAACATATAGACAGATTTAGCCATAATTTCTATTGGGAAAAATGTGACAATCTTAGACCAGGCTAAATCTAAAAATGCCAAGGAATTTCTAGAAGCCTGGCAATCTGACAAATAAGCCATCAATAGACAGTAGACATTAACAACATCTATAGAAAATGCAAAAGAGACAATCAACCAGCCCAAAAGAGAACAAAAGACTCCAGCACTTCTCCGCCAGTAATCAGCACTCAGATCAGCATAGATTAACTCCAAGGTTAACTTCAGACCAACAATCAAGAAAGCAATACCCCAATCAAGAAACTGCCAAAGAGCCACCAGTAAACAGCCCAACCAAAGAATCTCTAAGACTGCTCCCACCCACAGACAGGCAAGTCACCAGAATATAAAGTGATAGCAAATAGCACTCCTTACTAGCACTGATAATATTACCTAGTTGTCACCATAATGGAAAAAAGATGTGGAGACTCTAGAAAGAGTGCAGAGAAGAGCAACAAAGATGATTAGGGGACTGGAGGCTGAAGCAGATGAACAGTTGCAGGAACTGGATATGTCTAATTTGATGAAAAGAAGGACTAGGGGAGACATGATAGCAGGGTTCCAATATCTCAGAGGCTGCCACAAAGAAGAGGGAGTCAAACTATTCTCCAAAGCACCTGAGGACAAGACAAGAAGCAATGGGTGGAAACTAATCAAGGAGAGAAGCAATTTAGAACTAAGGAGAAATTTCCTGACAGTTAGAACAATTAATCAGCGGAACAACTTGCCTCCAGAAGTTGTGAATTCTCCAACACTTGAAGCTTTTAAGAAGAGATCAGACAACCTTTTGTCTGAAATGGTTTAGGGTTTCCTGCCTGAACAGAGAGTTGGACTAGAAGACCTCCAAGGTCCCTTCCAACTCTGTTATTCTATTCTATTCTATTCTATTCTATTCTATTCTATTCTATTCTATTCTATTCTATTCTATTCTATTCTATTCTATTCTAATTTTCTATTTTATTCTTTAGGGTAATGAAATGTCTGCAAGAAAACAAGCAAGCTCAGAGAGCACCGAGGATCCCTCATGTCAACCGTGAGCTACAATATTCTCCATTATTGATCCTTCATCAGTTTATAAGGATTACTCAGGAGGCCCGAGTCTTCAAAGGCCAAATGTGGTCGTGAGAGCCTCAACCAATTTCAAAGACCTGTTACAAGAGATCACTTCGGGTCATTTCTGCTTTTCATTTCCTTTGCGTACAACTTTTCACTCCAGTTCTATGCTTTGCATAACACTGCACGGGAAGAGAGCGATGAATATGTATGCATGTATTCATTCCCTACAGCTTGCTGCTTGGGAGATAAAGGGAGTGAAAGGGGAAAAACAGAGAGAGAAATAGAATGGTATTTACACAACAGACAGGTTATACAAAGAACTAGCAGTTGTATTGATTGATGTGCTAAATTTGGTTAGCTTAACTCCTGGTTACCGTAGTTTAATCAGATTTAGCTAGTTTAATCAGCCCTTTCTCTTACATGACTGACATGCAGATGATTTCAGGAAAATAGGCTGAAGACATAGAAACAAGCCTAGGGTAGTGAAAAGAATATAGGGGAATGTCCCTGGATAACCCCACTGCGATTCTGTTTGGTATAAGATAAAGGTAAAGAAGTAAAAATGTTTTGAAGGCTTTCAAGATTCTATTCTATAAAGAGCCACGGTGGCACAGTGGTTAGAGTGCAGTACTGCAGGCTGCTTCTGCTGCCTGCCAGCTGCCTGCAATTTGGCAGTTCGAATCTCACCAGGCTCAAGATTGACTCAGCCTTCCATCCTTACGAGGTGGGTCAAATGAAGACCCAGATTGTTGGGGGGCAATATGCTGACTCTGTAAACCGCTTAGAGAGGGTTGTAAAGCACTGTAAAGTGGTATATAAGTCTAAGTGCTATTGCTATTATCGTACCCTGCAATAATCAAAGAGTATTTCCTGACCTATCCTATCTTGGATGGCTGAAACATCATGGTGAGAAAAGTAAGATTGTACATTTAGGTAAGAAAAATCAAATGGAACAGGTGGTACCTGGCACAAAAGTAGTAACTGTGAGAAGGATTGTCATGGCCTCATCGAAGCCTGGGGCCGAGGAGGAGATGGAGCCGGGGGCCAACAAAGAGGGAAGGCGCAGTCCCTATGGCTCATGAGGAACAACGTGGGGATGAGGATGAGGCAGTCCCGGGCCCCTTGGGCTTTGGAAGAGTAGGCAGGGAGGAAGAGAGGGTGCAGGCTGACCTAGGAAGGGGGGAGGAGATGGCAAGTCTTTTATTCTGCAATATTTTTGGTTCCTATTCAACCAAGGTACAATTTGCTAGTTAGAAAAGGAAAAGGTAACTCTCAAGATACTGTAGGATATGCTATATAAGTATGTTTCTATAGCAACTTTAATATTCACTCTCCATACACACAAACACACACATACCCTTTGTAAAATTCAATCCAAAGATTGGCAATTTCATTCTCCCCCCCCCCCATCTTTAAATGCTTACTATTGTATAAATTGCTGTGGGATTCTTGGAGGTAAAAATAGCTGCTAAACATTAGATGCTAGGAATTGGAGAACATTGGTGATTCTTTCAATAACCAAGATTACATTTATCTTCTCAGAAATGAGACCCATTGAATTCAATAGATCTTACTCCCAAAGGAATCTTTAGGTATCTGTTCAGCCTTAGATTGATGCCTTGCTCGTCAGTGGCCAACTGAATAAAGTTAAAAAGATGTAAGTAGGACATTATATAAAACAGAGTGTTATATACTATATATGGCACTGTCAAGATTGAACCACTTTGTTTCTTTCAAAGTTTAATGTGTCTCAACTTGCCAATGAACTGGAGTTAGGGAGGGGAATATGGAATGCAGAGAATGTATGGAGAAACTGTGAGAGCATGGAAACCATCAAGGTCATAACTGCAGGTGCTGGTGAGAAAGTGGAACTGTTCCCATAACAAATGGATGTCTTATAATTGTACAATGGGATCACCCAGTGGTGGAGAGATTGGGAAGCTATTGTTTAACTAGACAAGCAATTGCGTGGGAAAACCAGAGCTGGTTTCGTTTCTTCAGTACCAATATGGTGTATCCAATAAAGTTTTACTTTTGGGGATTCAAAGCTCCCGAGAGTGTTTCTTTGGTTTGGGTTCACTAGTTGGAAAGTTCACAGGCATTTTGCTTTTCCAGCAATTTTGGGTCAGTGATGGAAATAAAATGTTGGACTAGTAATCTAACTGGAATTAGGGGTGCGTGAGGCAATCTAAAACCAATAAAAAGTTCCAGCTACTAATCCAATCATCTATTTAACCGATTTTTTATTCAACTGGAAAATCTTCATTCACTTCTAATTTGCAAGTTTCGCTAACAGGTAGAAATGCTGCCTAACATGTACTGACTTTGAATTTAAATTTCCCTACCTTTTCTATTACAGCTTCTTTCAGGTTCAGCTTGACTGCTGGTGACTTCATGAATATATCCATTAACTCTACCAAGAAGGTTTTAATTTTTTGCCTTTTTTAAAAACTTTACAATCTAGACCCAAGATTATTCTATTCTACTCTATTATTACTGGATGTTTTTAAGAAGAGATTGGAAACCATTTGCCCAGAATGGTATAGGTCCACGATGGCGAACCTATGGCACGGGTGCCACAGGTGGCACGTGGAGCCATATTGATGGGCACGCAAGAGTTGCCCTAGCTCAGCTCCAGCGCATATGCGTGCACTGGCCAACTGATTTTCAGGCCTTCCGGTCCCACCAAAAGTTGGGAAACTGGCTGTTTCCGCCTCCAGAAGGCCTCCGGGGGGATGGGGAAGGCTGTTTTTTGCCCTCCCCAGGCTCCTAGAAAGCTTCTGGAGCCTGGGGAGGGGAAAAAAAATGGGCCTAGCGGGCCCACTGTGCCATCGCGTGCCAAAAGCAGGGGGAAGTGTGTGGGGTTACATGCGCGTACATGGGAGGGCGGGGCACATTGAATTATGGATGTGGACACACGCACCTGTGACCCCCCATGTGACCCCCGCTTTTGGCACGCAACGGCAAAAAGGTTAGCCATCACTGGTATAGGTCTTCTTGCTTGGGCAGATGGCTGGACTAGAATACCTCTTCTAGTCCTTTCTCCTCTCCTCTCCTCTCCTCTCCTCTCCTCTCCTCTCCTCTCCTCTCCTCTCCTCTCCTCTCCTCTCCTGATGTGGCTAAGGATGTGCAAATCTTTCAGAGGCTGCCATGTCAGTGAATGTATATCTGGATCAAACTTCACTTACCATGCAATATAGTCCTTGTAAGACAACAATTCAGGAAACTTAGAGGTTCCTTGGCTTCAAGGGGACACAAGCTATTTATCACAGTCCCTGATAATACATAGCTTCATAAATATATTATGTATAGTATGAGAGATAGCCTACATTGTGTAGGCTAGGTGGAGACCCAAAAGTTCTTCAGATGTTGGTGGATAGAATCTTATGTTTGTTTCATTTAGTGTGGCAATGGACACAGACAATGTCAATTATAATACACCTGGAGGACCACACATTACTTATCTGTACATCTAAGTAATAATACTAATACTAATACTAATACTAATACTAATACTAATACTAATACTAATACTAATAATATACGACCGAGTTGCTAAATTAATCCACTGGTCATTATGTAAAAATACGATTTATCTGTATCAAAAAAGTCATGGGAATATAAAGTGGAAAAAGTTATAGCAAATGAGAAGGTGAAGATCTTGTGGGACTTTCAAATACAGACAGATCGTCACTTGGAACACACCAGATATCACAGTTGTCGAAAACTGAAACGTACAATTTATTGACATCGCGGTACCAGGAGATGCCAGAGTCGAAGAAAAAGAACTGGAAAAAATCATGAAATATTGCGACCTATCCATCAAAACTACACGGCTATGGATGAAACATGTAACAGTGATACCCATTGTCATCAGGGCACTTGGTGCCACGTCCAAGAATTTTATAAGATACATCAACAAATTGCAGCTTCCTGCAATAACAACAGCAGAATTGCAAAAAACTGCGCTACTTGGAACACCGTATATCTTAAGAAGGTCCTTGGTTGATACCTAGGACACTGGCAGCAACCCGTATCAACCATTAGCACCAGTCAATAGTATTTGTGATGCATTTTTGAATGTTCAGTTGCCTGAGTTTCACGTTTAATGAAAAAAGTAAATAATAATAATAATAATAATAAGCCAGATATCATAGTTGTTGAAAACCGAAACGTACAATGTATTGACATCGCGGTACCAGGAGATGCCAGGGTCGAAGAAAAAGAACTGGGAAAAAATCATGAAATATTGCGACCTGGCCATCGAAACTTACTGCAATAATACTAGCAGAACTGCAAAAAAATGCACTACTCAGAACATTGTGCATCTTAAGAAGGTACTTGGTTGATACTGAGGATACTGGCAGCAACCCGTATCAACTATCAGTGCCAGTCAATAACATTTGTGATAGATTTTTAAATGTTCAGTTGACTGAGTTTCGTATTTAATCAATAAAAGTTTGTAATAATAATAAGGCAAATAATAGAAAATTGGCTGGATTCTTAATCTTCCAGTGAACTCTCTTAGGTTCTCACGGAATCCTATAATTTCATATAAGAGTTGGGAAAAATTACAGGTCTAGACCATTTTTGTTGACTGGTGGTATCTTCCAAAATTGGGGTTTAGCTTGTCATAGTTGAGTCTTTTTGATCATGTCTTTTTGATGCGGAAATTTTTATTTTTATATATTTTTTTTCCTGGTCTTGGTTGAAAAAGTTCACTCCTGGATTAAGTGAAACATTTCTTTTGTCCTCATAGATGTAATCATACCATAAACTGGAGTTATTTACTCCCTGAGAGCAATCTCCCCTGTGACAATATATATGTCAGCCAATTGTTCATAAGGGAAACAAAAAAACCCACAACAACACCACTTTGTCTTCCATTTTCAGAGGCAACACATCATAACTTCACACCTTCCATCCCTCTCCAAATCAATTTGAAAGCTTAATCCCCAGATTGGACGAAACCTCAATTTACTCATAGCAGATTGTTTTATATATCTGCTGCGGAGCTCACTCTGCCTAGCACAAGGTGTTGATAACTGCAAAAGAAACAAAAAGGAAAAGGAAAAAAAGAAGAAAAAGAAAAGTAGAAAATTGGTTTGGAATGGCTTAGGGATTGCAAAACCTCTTTGTCAGAAACGGCTTGCTGTTTGTGATGAAAAATACTTCTTTGATTCTTTGATGACTATTGATGACAATGAATTAGCGTTTAGACGTTTCCTATGCCACAAGGATACATGAATTTCTAAAAAGGATGATTGCTTTGTTTGCTCTCCACTTTTTGAAGTCGTTAATATTCTTCTCTCCATATAGTATCTGGTATTCAGCCAGTTTGAGCGAACCGGTAGCTCCGACGATCAGCTGGCGCCACCCACCCGCCCCCACCCTATCCTGTCCTTTATTTCCTGCTTTCTAGCTCATCTCAATCAAGCAGCACAGCTGATTCCCTCCCCCCCCCCCGCTGTTCTACTTACCGTTACTGACTTGGAAGGTAAGCAACTGAGCTTCTAAATGCTCCATTTTCATTGCAAAGCGTGAGCTCACCGAACCGGTTGTTAAAAAATTTGAATGCCATCACTGGTATCTGGTCACGACAACATCATCACCCAGCAAGTTCTCCATGAGATGTTCCTATTCAATGATTTATACACTCCAGTTTCTATCTCATGTGTTTTTTCCTGCCCCAACCTATTTGTATCTCATTTCCTATATACATTTATTTAGTTGATTATTATTCCACCTCTTTTATTGTTCATATGTAACTCAAGGCAGAGAACATACTTAACACCCCACTTCCTCCTTCTATTTTCCCCACAACAACAACCTTGAGTGGTGAGGCTGGACTGAGAGAGAGAGTGACTGGCCCAATGTCACTCGAGCTGGCTTTCAGGTCTAAAGCAGGATTTGAACTCACAGTCTCCTGGTTCCTAGGCCAGCACCTTAACCACTAGACCAAACAGGCTCTATATACCTCAGGCAACATGCGACTGTAAACATACAGATTGGGGATGAAGTGAAGAAGTCTGATGCATCTGAAAAGTACCAAGTGGATCAGTGAAGCTTGGAGTGCATATATATATTTTTTGCAGGCAACTATTTTTTTTAATTGTTTTGTCATTGCTTCTTACCCTCAAGGCAGTTTACTTGAACTTAAAATCAGTAAAATACAAACTCACATCAGAAGAAGGGCATCTAACATGGACAGCAGTAATCCAATTACAGCCTGTTAAATGATAGCTGTAGATTCAATTAAACTACTGTGTACTAAGTCCGCTGAGAGCTCAGGTTTACTCAGGAATTAGTGATGCCCATCACAGAGACGTGGAAAAAGCATACATGCATTTGATTTTCTTTCAGAGAACTGTTCTCAAAAGCTATTTTTAAGCCCTTACAAAACAAGTCAGGTGTCCTATCATTATTATGGATGGTTGCAGAGTCAGCCAGATATTAAAGACTGGATTTGGCATTTTTATCCATTTATCGACTCCTTCCCAAGGACCTGAGATAGGCAAATATTGTTGGTTAATGGTATCAAAGGTATTCTTGCAGGATATAAGATCATGGTGGGCTGCAACCGGTTTGACAACTAGTTCGGTGAGTGTGCGCTTTGCACGCAGCTAACATGCTTGCACCAGGGGTGGGTTCTAAATTTTTTTACTACCGGTTCTGATGGTCATGTGACAATTCTTTAGGATATAGCAGAGGTACTGGTCTACCAGGCTTTTAACTGCTTGCAGAGCTGTACCAGTCTACCCATTTGTTCTTGGAGCGTCCCAGTCTACCCATTTGTTTTTGGAGGCACCGGTCTACCCATTTGTTTTTCGAGCGCACTGGTCTACCACCACACTGCCTTTTAACACTGATCAGCTGTAGGGCGGCCCTTTGAAGCCCCGCGACAAGTGTTTAAACAGGTTTTTTTTTCCTTCTAGCTCATCAGCTGGGACTCGGGAGGCAGCGAATAGATTGGGGGTGGGGCCAAATAAAAGGTAAGGATAACGGGGGTGGGAGGGCCCAGCTCCTGAACAAAGAGAACCGGTTAGGTAACGTCATTTTGTCACAGCTACTGGCTTGGCCAAACCGGGCCGAACCAGGAGAAACCCACCACTGGCTTGCACGCAGCATTCAAAATATAGCCATTTGAAGCTCAGCTGCTTACCTTCTAAGGTAGCCCCGTAAGTAGAACAGCGGAGGCATGGAAATCACCCTTTCCTTCTATTTATTCCCTAGCCAGGGAGGGGCCAGTCAGCATCCACATTTGTTTTGCTTCCCGAGCAGGCTCATTGTCCTGCGCTGTTCACCTCTACTATCTGCTCTGCATATACGTCAGTGGTGGGTATAATTTTTTTTTATTACCGGTTCTGTGGGTGTGGCTTGGTGGGCATGGCATGGCTTGGTGGGTGTGGCATGGCTTGGTAGGTGTGGCAGGGGAAGGATACTGTAAAATCTCCATTCCCTCCCCAATCTAGGGAAGGTTACTGCAAAATCCCCATTTCCTTCCAATCAGCTAGAACTTGGGAGGCAGAGAATAGATGGGGGTGGAGCCAGCCAGAATTTTTACTACCGGTTCTCCGAACTACTCAAAATTTCTGCTACCGGTTCCCCAGAACTGATCAGAACTTGCTGAAACTGACCTCTGATATACGTGCATCTGGAACAGGCCCCAGCTGTTCTTCCTCCTCACTCATCTCAGCTTCCAAAGGCAGCTGCCTCTCCGGTGGCTTAGGGCCGGGGTACTTACAGGACCACCTTCTGCCACCAATAGCCTCCCACCGGCCGGTTCGCTCCCACAGAGAGGGCCTCCTCAGGGTGCCGTCGGCCAGACAATGCCGGCTGGCGACCCCCAGGAGGAGAGCCTTCTCTGTGGTGGCACCTACCCTCTGGAACAATCTACCCCCAGAGATACGAGTGATCTCCGACCTCCGGACTTTTCGTCGGGCCCTAAAAACTTACTTTTTTCAGTTAGCCAGTCTGTCTTGATTTTAGGGTTGGTTTTTTAAATTTTGATACTGATTTTAAATTGACAAATTTTAAATTATAGGCCAAATTTATTAATTATTTTAAATCTATTTTTAATTGTAATGTTATGTATAAATGTTTTTATTTTGGCTGTTCACCGCCGTGAATCCAAAAGGAGAAGGGCGGTATAGAAGTTTGAATAATAAATAAATAAATAAATAAATAAATAAATAAATAAATAAATAAATAAATAAATAAATAAATAAATAAATAAATAAATAAATAAATAAATAAATAAATAAATGCCGGACGGCCCTGGCACTATCTCTGTGTCCGATGCTGAGCATCCATCAGAGCCTTCCCCAGACTCCAGAACTGGCCCAAGTTCTTCCCCAACCTCCCCATCGTCCGAGTCTACCGCCAGCTCCGCTGGCAGCTGGTGAGCCATAACTTTGCCATTTGTGACCTTCCTAGCTGTCTTGCAGCAAGCAAAGTCAATGAGGGAAGCTGGAACGGCTTTTAAAGACTGTGTGATTCCCTTAACAATTGCAGTAATTCACTTAACAACCACGGCAAACAAAGGCTGTAATATTGGGCACAACTCATTTAACAACTGCCTTGCTTAGCAATGAAAATTCTGGTTCCAATTGTGCCTGTAAATTGAAGACTCCGTTAGGATACTTCTCAGATTCAGGTTTAGCTTAAACATAAAGAACGTGTAAACCAGGAGAGTCAGGGGTACGTCATTACATATCCACTGCCTCCAGACCACAGATTGATTTACACAGCAGTTATTTGTCCCAATCTGCCTTTATATCTGCACAACAGCATTAGGTTAAAGTACTTAAAAAACCGCCAAGGCATTTAAAATCGGTTTTATTATCTTTATCCGCAACTCCGATGCTTTGTTGCTTCAAATTCAGATATCAAATAAGAGGATAAAATGATATATTGTTTTTATTTTGTTATGCATTTATTCCAGCTTGGAATCTATTAGGATGGAACGAGGACTGTAATGTTTTTAAAATGTGAGTCCTTTTTCTTGTACTTGTTCCTGGTATTACTAATATTTATTTGTTTGCATTCCATCTCTCTACCAGGAACATAAAGCAGTGCTCAATTTCCCCTCCCAAAACAATTCTAAGCAGCGGTGAAATGCACTTACTTTCACTACCGGTTCGGAAATGTGCATGCGCAGAGGGTCAAAAATGGGACATAATGACGTCCCGGCGGGTGGGCGGAGCCTCCCACCACCGGCCCTACTGGTTCGCATGAGCCGGATAGATCCAGCTGGATTTCACCACTGATTCTAAGACAGTAACTCGCTCTCCATGTGAGAGTCATTTCTGCTGATTGGTTTTAGACCTCCTTGCCTGTTGAATGGCTGGCTTGGGAACAGGCTGAGACCTGGGGGGACCTGGCAGGATGGGTAGGGGAGTGTTGCAGCATCCCCATGGTCGGTCATAAGGATGAACAATGGCGAGAGCACTGCAATGGCTTTAACTTTGAAACCAGGTCTTAAGTACCTTTTGCGGGTTCTGTCGTAACTTTGAACTGTCACTAAGCAATTGATGATAAATCGAGGACTAACTGTACCAGCAGATTCCAAACAGAAGAGACAATCTCTCACATACAGACAGTGTTGTGGCCCATCAGCGTCCTGTGCAGCTAGTAGCTGATTCAGACAGCGAGGAGGCTGGTGTGGTGTTGTGCCAGCAGCCTGGGCAGCTGGCACTCGAGTCAGACAATGAGGAGGCTGGAGAAGATGTGGTGCCAGAGGCAGGGATTCAGCCAGGGCCTTCAGAACCTCCAGAAGCTCCCTTAAGTGAAGAAGATGAAGAGGAGGAGCCTTTCCTCAATGCATGGGCGCACAGAGCTGCCAAAAGGCAGGAGTGGCTCCTCAGGAGGAGGTCTCCTTGAGAGTAAGGCTTGGGGCAAATAGGCAAACTCCCTTAGCCTATTTAAGGAGGAACGCCGACTGAAGCAATTTGCAGGGAACAATTTCAATGCCTTCCGTCGTTCCCTTAAAACCCATCTTTTCCAGCAAGCTGGGTTGGCTTAAGAAGAAATTTTTAAATTCTTTTAATCAGTCTGTGATTTCTTAACTTTCGGGCCAAAATTTATATATATTTTTAAATGTTTTTTAATATTTGTATTCTATGTTTTTTATCTTGGCTGTACACCACCCTGAGTCCTCAGGGAGCAGGGCGGTATATAAATTGGAAATTAAATTAAATTAAATTAAATTCATTCACATACCTTCGTGTCTTGTCTTGCTTATCTTATCAGCTTCCTGCAAATTGCTTCTGGGCATTCTGCCAACCATAGTAAGCTTTCAGCATTATTCTTTGAATTCTTGGTGGCTGTTAATGCAGTTAATTAACAGCCGTTGTTGTAAAAAACTGGTTTATTTAGTAAACTAAGGTTTGAATGGACTCTGTGTGTGCTGCGTTCTTTGGGGTCCGTAGCTGGGGCAGAACAGACAGTCCTTAACTTTTGACTATTCATTTAATTATGGTTCAAAATAACATCCTGGCAAAAAGTGCTTTATGACCTCAAAATTACAACTTTCGCACCATGCTCCAATCATGTGTGCTTGAAAACTGTCTGGCATTTACAATGGTGGCAGCGTCTTGTAGTCATATCACAATGATTTGCAATCTTCTCAGCTGGGTTCTGACATAGAACATAGAATAATAGAATTGGAAGAGACCTTAGAGGTCTTCTAGTCCAACCCTCTGCTCGAGCCAGAGACCTTATAACATTCTGGGCAAAGAGCTGTTCAATCTCTTCTAGAAAACCTCCTGCGATGGAGCAACCACAACATCTGAAGGCAAGTTGTTCCATTGGTTGATTGCTCTCATCGTTAGGAAATTTCTCCTCAGTTCTAGGTTGCTTCTCTCTTTGGTTAGTGTCCATCCATTGTTTCTCGTCTTCCCTTTTGGTGCTTTGGAAAATAATTTGACCCCTTCTTCTTTGTAGGAATCCCCCAAATATTGGAACACTGCTATCAGATGCATTAGTTTTCATCACTTCATCCCAAGTCTGTATGTCTACAGAGCATGTTGTGTTCTGTCCCCTCCCATGAGTGGCCTTGCAGAGGCTCAAATAGCCCGGCAGTAACAAACACAGGCTAGAGAGACTGAAGTTGGCCCTTTAATAAATAATTCTCTTCCAAAGCGTATATCAGTCCAATAATTACTGGCCAATGTTCCAAAGATCTTGGCAGATGGCCAGAGGCTAATGCAGGAATGCAGACTCTTGTCAAAAACTCCAAACTAACAGTTGTAACTCCACTGCATCCAAAACACCAACAAATTGTTCACCACGCCTTTCCAGCCCAATCATACCCCTTTTATACTTTGTAGGATGTGGCCTTACGTCTCCTGACCACACCTCTTGGGACGTGGCAATAGCTGTTCTCTACAACGTCTCCTACGTCTCTCTCTTGCATCCAATAGGGGCTCCCCCTCGTCGTTAACGGCCTCTGTTTCCTCCTCAATTTGGCTAGGATCCATAGGCACATCAGCAACTGTCAGTTCTTCCTGACTCACCAGTGAAGACGGCCCCTCCGGCACATAGCTCGTGACAGCTTCCTCCTCCTCCTCCATATCATCCTCCAAATCAACATGCGAAGATAAATCAGCCCCCGGGGCCGGGGTCACAACATGTTGCCTGAGGTATATAGATCCTGTTTGTCTAGTGGTAAAGGTGCTGACCTACCTAGGAACAAGGATACTGTGAATTCTAATACCACTTTAGATGTCAACCCTAAAGCTGGCCTGACCAAAGCCATTTTGACCACTTTAGTGTTGCCACACTGGAGCTGAGGGATAGGGAAGGGGGATTTGAGATAGAGGGGATTTTGTAGCCAAAACAAAATACTTTCTCTTGAGAACCAAGGACATTCTCACACCTGATCGGAGGAAGGCAGAGTGATGCTGCCCAGTTGTCAGACCGCACGATGATTGGACCTTATGACTGATTGTTTTGAGAAAGTAGAAAAACTTTTACTTTTAATTAGGTGAAAACCACAGGAGTTTTCAGAGCCGGTTTTCACCAGATATGTGCCAATATGATATTTCCAATAAAAGTATTATTTGAGGAATTTAACTGCCCCGGAGTCTTGCTTGCCATGGATTTGTTACTTGGAACCCTGACATTAGACTTGAAAGACAGCTGGGTGAATTTACTTAATGACCATGATAGAAATGGTCATAAAATTGTGTCCAGTCACGTGATGACTCACTTAACAATTGTTTTGCTTAGCAATGGAAATTTTGGTCTCAATTGTGATCGTAAATTGAGGATTACCTGTACTCAACGTACATCTTTTTCCCACTTCTTAATGGTTGGAAACCATGATTAATTTCCAGGAATTATGGTCAAATGAGGCTCCTTATGGGCTACCAAGTGCCCGTAAGAGCTGAAGTTGCCCACTTCAAAAACAGAAGTATGGCTCCCACAATCAAAAGTTTTCTGGAGGAACCTGCTTGCAAAAGCCTCTAGTGCACCTGTGAAAGACATCACTAATCCTTCATTTAAGGATAGTTCAGTTTTCTGAGCCATCCGTGTGCAGGGAAGCACATCCACAAGGTTGTTACATTCACATCAATGACACAGAGCCTCTTTATCCCCTTCATTTGTAGCTGTCAAAACTCTTTAGCCTTAACAAATACAGTGATGAGTTGACACTGTGGCATTCTCTAATATTGCCTTCAAAAACCATTTCTCCCCCTCAGGCGTAGTATTATTTATTGCTTGCCTCAACTTCTGACACTTGCTTTTCCTCTGTGTGAGGGTTTGGGGGTGCTGCAGGAATGGAGGACTTCTATCGCTTGTGCCTGGCGTACTTGATTTATTTCCAAGATGAAGGAACATGATAAATTGTGTAGCTGTAGAGATGCACAATCACACCTCTGCACCATACAACATGAAAAGAAATTTTGTCGGCTGAATAGCAAATGAGCACAATTTCAGGATTCAAAGACGGACTTGAATTGTAGCAGATCTACAATTCAACAATAATTATTCCATAATAGCGTGTAAAGAGAAAGAGGGAAAGGAATCTGGGATGGCCCAAACCAGAGGTGGGTTTCAGCAGGTTCTGACCAGTTCTGGAGAACCGGTAGCAGAAATTTTGAGTCATTCAGAGAACCGGTAGTAAAAATTCTGACTGGCCCTGCCCCCATCTATTCTCTGCCTCCCAAGTACCAGCTGATCGTGAGGAAATGGGGATTTTGCAGTATCCTTCCCCTGGAGTGGGGTGGGAATGGAGATTTTACAGTATCCTTCCCCTGCCACACCAAGCCATGCCACACCCACCAAGCCATGCCCACAGAACTGGTAGTAAAAATTTTTGAAACCCACCACTGGCCCAAACCAAGGATAAGCCAGCACTGAAGAATAAGTTAAAACTAAGTGACAAATTAGGATAGAGAGTTGAAGAAGTCAAACATAGAGACAGTGGAATATACTACAGGTAGTTCCCGACTAACAACAGTTTGTTTAGTGACAGTTCAAAGTTACAACTGCATTGAAAAAAGTGATTATGACTTTTCACACTGTTGCAACATCCTCTCAGTCACACGCTCAAAATTTGGATGCTTGACAACTGATTCATATATATGATGTCGAAAAGGTGCTTTTTTCACCTTTGGGACAACCATGACCTGGATGACTGAGAAGCTCCATAGACATATATATGATGGTTGCAGTGTCCCAAGGTCATGTGATCACCTTTTGCAACTCTTTGGCAAGCCAAATCAATGGGGAAGCCAGATTTACCTAACAATTTGCTCAAGTTATCAACTGCACTGATACACTTAACTATCAGGGTTCCAACAGATGCCCTAATTAAATCATGAGTCTCAAGCCAAGCTTCAAAAGAAATCCAGTTATTTATTAGGAGCTTCATGTCTACACGTTCCCAACTGAAGCCAGCTCTGACCCTACATAATTTACGTTCCAATTATGTCCCTGTTTCCCCCCTTCCTCCAGGGCCATCAATCACAAATTGCCAATGGAGCAATTTCATTGGTTGTAGGGGTCACTCCCCTTCGGCTGCTATAGGTAACCCTGGGATACAGCCTTGAGAGAGATAAGCGTGGAATGTGCATCTGTCTTTGGCTGGTGTGCCATTTCGCCGGTTTCCTACCCCCCTTGGCCTATGGCAACTCGAGAGCAGGTCAGGGTGCTTTGCGAGTTGACAATAACAACTGTGGAAGGAAAGGTTGCAAAATGGGGCAAAACTCAGTTAACCAATGTCTCACTTAGCAACATAAATTTGGGGCTCAGTTGTGGTCCTAAATTGAAGACTACCTGCGTAGCGTTGAAGAAATCAAACATCAAGACCAAACTATGGAATATACTGCAGCACAGAAAGACAGATGTTTCAAAGAAGGAAAAACTTTCATACTAATCCTTGCCCAAGAAGGGATGGATACACACACACACACACACACACACACACACATATTGCTCAAAAAAATAAAGGGAACACAAGCAGAAGACATCCGAGATCTGAAATAGCCTTATTAAATACTTTGTTCTTTACATACAGTAGTTTATACACTGCTCAAACAACTAAAGGGAACACAAAACTACTGTATGTAATGAACAAAGTATTTAATAAGGCTATTTCATTCATTCAGATCTCGGATGTCTTCTGCTTGTGTTCCCTTTATTTTTTTGAGCTGTGTGTGTGTGTGTGTGTGTGTGTGTGTGTGTGTGTGTATATATATATATATGTAGGTCTTTGGTTATTCGGGTCTTCTCCCACGTAAAATTGGAAGTGTCTTGGCAACGTTTCGACGAAGTCTCATTCGTCATCTTCAGGCTGGTGTTCTCGGCTTCGTGCTTCTAGGAGCACGAAGCCGAGAACACCAGCCTGAAGATGACGAATGAGACTTCGTCGAAACGTTGCCAAGACACCTCCAATTTTACGCGGGAGAAAACCCGAATAACCAAAGACCTACATACAAACACCCGCGAAAACCTCAGAAAACAAATATATTATATATATATAAACATCCTTGTCCAGGGAAGGCGTATCTGAAGTTCAGCGAGAAAAAGGCACCTACAGTTCAAGCAGCTTACCACAAGATGGCGCTGGAACAGGAATTTGTTTTAATTTAATTTAGTTTTATTCTCTTATATAGAGTATAATAGTCTGTTTGGCTGGCTGCTACTTACTACAGTGTGCTCTGTAGAATTCTCACCTACTAGCAATTACAAGGAAACACAAAACAATAAGCAGAAAGTTGCAAGTTGGGGTGTGCTCCTGTAGGAAGTTAGCACCCACCCCTCTCCTAAGAAAATGAGATATTTTAGGAAATATTAAAAGGAAGAATATTTCCCCTAAAAGGGAGGCAGAAACTCAGCCCCCCAACACCTTTGTCAATGGGCCATTAAGGCCTGGGCTAGTCTATTCTACATAACAAGGATATACCTCCTTCAGGCAGAGCCATAATAGGAATTGCCCAAAGCCCCATTCATTACATCATCACCAGAGGTGGGTTTCAGCAGGTTCTGACCAGTTCTGGAGAACCAGTAGTGGAAATTTTGAGTAGTTCGGAGAACCGGTAAATACCACCTCTGACTAGCCCCGCCCCCATCTATTCTCTGCCTCCCGAGTCCCAGCTGATCAGGAGGAAATGGGGATTTTGCAGTAACCTTCCCCTGGATTGGGGAGGGAATGGAGATTTTACAGTATCCTTCCCCTGCCACATCCACCAAGCCATGCCCACCAAGCCACGCCCACCAAGCCACACCCACCGAACCGGTAGTAAAAATAATTTGAAACCCACCACTGATCATCACCCAGCAAGAGTCAACCAAGCTTGGGAGTCAGGACTGCCTACAGAGTTGCCCCTGCATGGCCCAATGGGGGTCTGACAACCAATCAGAATACAAGCTCAAATTCAAAAGTCCAGAGAGGGCATAAAACTGGGGCACACCCAACATCTCTTCCCTTTTTTCTCTTCACCCAAGCTCTTCGAGGCATGTGATCCTGTCCACCATTAAAATTATCTTTCCAAGCAGCCATCATGTTTCAAGTGTCTTTTTCCCCACTTGGAACTGAACCCAGAAGTATATTTCTTCTCCTATGACCTATTCCACAAGCAAGCAACCGGTGTAGCTTCCTGAAATAACAACCAGGGCCATGGGTGAACCGTAATGTTAAAAAAGAGTGGCAATATGGAGAAAGTGAGTGAGCAACAGCAATATTTCTTTTCTGTAGGTGATGAATCCCCTTGAACTTCCCTGCTGTTCCTGGCCTCTAAATTAAATCCACTAAAACTCAGTAAGACTTAGAATTTACATTGTGAATGATTTTTAATGCACTCTGTAACTGTGGAATTCAAACTAGTATTCATTTATTTCAGGCTGGCTGGAGAATTCGGGGAGTTAAAGTCCACACAACTTAAAGTTGCCACCGTTGTAAAACGACAATTTCGTATCTTTATCTCCCCCCCCGCCCACCCTTTTCGCAGGCAATTCAGAATGAATAACTACAGAAGCCATGAAATAAAATCAAAGCACATTTTAAACTCTCCTAATAGAAACAAAATAAATAAAAACAGCAGGAAACCAGATTCTTTAAATGCGTAGATAAGTGCCATTTCTTTCACTGCTGCAAATAAAAACCAGTGTTACTAAAAGTCACTTTCTTCATGTAACACAAGTCATACCAAGATTTCCTTTTAATGACATCTGATTTATGTCACCTAGCCTCAACTGAAGACCATGCCTTTCTATCTACGTGATCTTTTCAACCGTTTTTCTAAACGTTGCTTTCAGATTTACCCAACCCAAGGAAAACCTTCTCAAAGGGAAGGCACAGAGTTCTCACACTGAACCTCAATTATAAAATAAAATAGACAAAGGGGTGTGAAAGAGTGTCCTCTCTTGGACATCTATGTTTCCATCAGTCTGTAATTACCTCTAACATACAATGTTTTCAGTAAAACCAAGGAAAAGATAGCAATAGCAATAGCACTTGGAATTATATCCCATTCCACAGTCCTTTACAGCCCTTTCTAAGCAGTTTACAGAGTCAGCATATTGCCCCCCAACAATCTGGGTCCTCATTTTACTGACCTCGGAAGAATGGAAGGCTGAGTCAACCTTGAGCCGGTCAGGATCGAACTCCTGGCAGTGAGCAGAGTCAGCCTGCAATACTGCATTCTAACCACTGCACCACCACGGCTCTAAAGAATTAAAAGATATTCCAAAAAAATACTTTTCATAGACCTATTCAGATCTTCTTTGGGCAGCCAATTCTCTTCACAACCTTGCAATAAATATACAAGCTAAAAAAAAATCTCTACAGATAATTCTCGACTTACAAACATTTATTTGGTGACCATTCAAAGTTACAGAGCCACTAAAAAACACACTTATGACTGTTGAAGCATTCCCCGTGGTCACATGATCAACATAAGGGCACTTGGCATCCAGCATATATTTACAATGGTTGCACTGTCCTGGGGTCATGTGATCACTTTTTGCAACTTTTCCAATTAGCTTTCGACAAGCAAAGTCAATGGGGGGAAATGGATTCACTTAATGATCACATGATTCATTTAACAACTGAAGTGATTCACTTAACAACCATGGCAAAAAGTGGTAAAATTGGGCGCACCTCTCTTAAAAATTGCCTTACTTGGCAATAGAAATATTTAGTTCTTACAATTGTGGTTGTAAGTTGAGGACTAACTGTACTAAAACTTTGAGAATGAACATGAATAGAATAGAATAGCAGAGTTGGAAGGGACCTTGGAGGTCTTCTAGTCCAACCCTCTGCTTAGGCAGGAAACCCTACACCATTTCAGACAAATTGTTATCCAATCTCTTCTTAAAAGCTTCCAGTGTTGGAGCATTCACAACTTCTGGAGGCAAGTTGTTCCACTGATTAATTGTTCTAACTGTCAGGAAATTTCTCCTTAGTTCTAAGTTGTTTCTCTCCTTGATTAGTTTCCACCCATTGCTTTTTGTTCTACCCTCAGGTGCTTTGGAGAATAGCTTGACTCCCTCTTCTTTGTGCCAGCCCCTGAGATATTGGAACACTGCTATCATATCACCCCTAGTCAGTGGTGGGATTCAAATAATTTAACAACCGGTTCTCTGCCGTAATTATTTCTTCCAACAACCAGTTCATCAAACTGCTCAGAAAGTTAACAACCGGTTTTCCCGAAGTGGTGCAAACTGGCTGAATCCCACCACTGCCCCTAGTCCTCCTTTTCATCAAACTAGACATACCTACTTCCAGCAACTGTTATTTATATGTTTTAGCCTCCAGACCCCTAATCATTTTTGTTGCCCTTCTCTGCACTCTTTCTAGAGTCTCCACATCTTTTTTACATCGTGGCAACCAAAACTGAATGCAGTATTCCAAGTGTGGCCTTACCATTATAATGGGAGTCTTACAGCCAATCAGAGTGCATTTCTTGCACAGGAGCGGGAGGCCCCAGGGCGGGGCCCAAGAGACGGTATAAAACCAAGGGACTCTCAGCATCTTGGCCCTTTTTTCTTCTTCACCCAACATCTTGAAGCATATGATCGCCCTTTTCTGCCAGGACCTCAAGCCATGTGATTCTGATCAGAAACTCAAGCCATGTGATCCTGTCTACCATTAAACCATCTTTCCAAGCAGTCTCCATGTTTCCAGTGTCTTTTTCCCCACTTGGATCTGAACCCAGATAGACATTTCTTCCAACAATCAGTGTCCATAGAAGCCACCACGACATCATGCGAATCACGGTGTCAATATAGAAATAATGCAATGTACCAACTTCGAGTCATTTAGTGATAACACGGCTGGTAGAAGAAGTCTTTGAGGCAATCACGTGTCCATCAACTGTGACTTTAAATATACATGAAAAACACCTTTCCACTAACCTGCCAGAATATGCTGTCAATTGTATTGCCCAAAAAGCCATCCCGCCCTTCTGAGGAGACCAGTTTAGGCCCAAGGATCGTCATGAATTCATCAAAATCAACTTGACCATCTCCTAGAAAGGAAGAGGAGAGAGAGAGAGAGAGAGAGAGAAACAGGTGTAAGAGAAGACGGGGAAAAAAATGAAAGCAGAGAATTCTGAGAAATGACACTGAAGTTTTGGTGGCCATCTTGGATTGTTCAACAGAGATTTCTGACATGAATTGTACCATTGATTATTTTGTTGCGAGGGAAGACACTTTTATACTCCCAGATAAAAGAGAAGATCACAGCAAAGTACAAGATATAGATGAACATCACACCAAGTAAAACACGCTCAGGAAAAAAAAAAAGCCAATAAAGTAAAGCAAAGCAAACTGAAGCCAATTAAAACAGCTATTAAAGCGAGAAATAAAGAAAACAGACCATTCAGCTAAACTGATCAAAAGACTGGGCTCGACTTGTGAATATTTATGGAGGAAGTTTCCAGCAGGGCAGCTACTTACACAATACCACAAATGTGTTGTTGATTTGTGGAAAATGTTAGGGAATAGGCGGCATGGTTTTCTTTTTTTAAAGGCAGGTTTAATTAAAAGGAAGGAAATAGAGGGAAAGTGCAGAACAAAGTACCCAAGCACCTTTACTCAGAACAGATCCCCTGGTCTCATTTGATTAGAAAATAAACACGTTCAGAGGACTCTTTCTGCTGCTTAGCTTAGAAGCGTTTTCATTGAACTGGGGAGGAAAAAACGGAAAAGAAGTGAAGGAAACACATGACATTTTTCTTCTGCCCAGGGGATGTTTCAGGGCTCCCAGATCGGGGGCACTCAAAATAATCACCAGATAGCTGCAAAGAATTACTCAAAATTCTTAATTCGAGTCGTTGTCTGAATCCCTGCAGCCCAGATACCAGAGTTCTAGTGTTTTACTTTATTTATTTATTTTATTTATTTATTTTGCCAAGCATGTATTAGATAACAGATATAAGTATAAACATAACTAGGAATACATGAAAAAGGATACGAGTAAAAAGGGACATTAGGACAGGGATGGTAGGCATGTTGGTGTGCTTATGGTCGTCCCTTACAGACCTCTTAGGAATGGGGGTGACGTCGACAGTAGACAGTCTAAGGGTAAAGTTTTGGGGGTTTGGGGAAGAAACCACAGAGTCAGGTAGTGCATTCCAGGCATTGACCACTCTGTTACTGAAGTCGTATTTTCTGCAATTAAGTTTGGAGCGGTTTACCATAGGTTTGTATCTATTATGTGCTTGTGTATTGTTGTGTTTGAATCTGAAGTATTCATTGACAGGTAGGACATTGGAGCAGATAATTTTATGTACTATACTTAAGTCGGACCAAAGATGGTGAAGTTCTAAATTGTCTAAGCCCAAAATTTCAACTCTGGTGGCCTAAGGTATTTTGTTGCGAGCAGAGGAGTGGAGGACTCTTCTCGTGAAATATCTCTGGACTCGTTCGATTATATTAATGTCCGATATGCAGTGCGGGTTCCAGATAGATGAGCTGTATTCAAGAATTGGTCTAGCAAAAATTTATGAGTGGTCACACCTCATCATGGCAGCCATTTTATGCGCCAGCAAGCTTCCGCAACATTTTTAGTAACTGGTCAGGAGAGGACCTCAAAATGGTCAATGGACTCCCTCGGCTTTGCCTGCCACTGGCATTTATATTTTGAGAGACTCTTATTTATTTCTATGCTACCTATATCTCTCTATAGTAACTCTGGGTGACTTGCAATAGAACAAAAGCAAGAGTATACAAATATTAATACGTTACAAATATTGCAAATATTAACAGAGATTGGGTAGAGTAGGAACCAGTACGCGGGCAGGATGGAGGTGGGGGTCTTCTTTCTTAGTTCATTGACCACCTCCATTGTAGAATGACCCCATTGGTGACCCAGGGCAATTGGAAGACTCTTTGAGATGCTTTCAGAAATCCAGAAGGATCAGGGGTAATCTCACACACCAGATGTTCCTCTCTCTATCTCTCTCTGTGTCTCTGTCTCTGTCTCTGTCTCTGTCTCTGTCTCTGTCTCTGTCTCTCTGTCTCTCTCTCTCTCTCTCTCTCTCTCTCTCTCTCTCTCTGTGTGTGTGTGTGTGTGTGTGTGTGTGGACACAGCAGAAAAGGCCCTTCTCCTGGATCCCATCAACCCATCTTCTTTGACCAATGGAGCCAATGGCAGTCTCCTTCTGCCAGAGTAAAAGGCCAATCCCATTGAGATGAAATGATTCCTCAGGTAGCCTGGACTCATGCCATGAAGGGTTTAAAGGTGATAACTAACATCTTGAACAAGACCCAGAAACAAACTTTCAACCAAGTGCAGCACTCATTGGAAGATGTCTATGGAGATTCTCTGTCATCCAGGTCATGGTTGTCCCAAAGGTGCTTTTTCAAGAGGCAACTGGATTTTCTTGGGTTTTTTTCTTTTGAAGACGTTTCACTTCTCATCCAAGAAGCTTCTTCAGCTCTGACTGGATGGTGGGGAATGGAAGGATTCATATTCCTTGCAGACTGCTGGTAATCTGCATCCTTTTAGGGTCTACTCAGGTGACCCTGAGGACACAGATAAACCTCCAAATGCTTCAACGACCAGCTAAAAGGATGCAGATTTCCAGCTGTCTGCAATGAATATGAATCCTTCCATTCCCCACCATCCAGTCAGAGCTGAAGAAGCTTCTTGGATGAGAAACAAAATGTCTTCAAACAAAAACAAGAAAGTCCAGTTGCTTCTTGAAAAAGCACCTTTGGGACACTCATCCGAAGAGCTGCATAGCCCTAACTTTTTATTTCTATCTCACCTCTCTATTCAGTCTGAGCATTTCAGGTGGCTGGGAAGCGGAGAATAAATAAAAGCAAAATAAAAATGACACACATTAAAATCAAAGCAAACTCAGCTATTAAAAACCTGGCCAAAGAGATGCTCTTAGGTTGCTCTTCTTAGGGGACAGAAAATAAGGCCAAAACACATGTTCTAAAACGAATTCATTCCATGGTTTGGAAGTGAAGCAGGAGTTGGCCTCTTATCCATGTTCCAAAAAGGCCATCTTCTAACAATAGCTTCATCTTCACAAGGGTTTGTCCAGCAGCTTCTATTAGCCAAATAATTCAACAAAGAAGATGATGTTTGGTAGATGGTCAGGCGCTAAACTAGACCCCCAAGATTAATACCAAGATTTTAATTTGGAGGTTATAAAAATATCTGCAATATTAAAGCAGGGTGGGAGGAAAGGACTTTCAATAGAAAAATGCATCATGATTCTTTTGCATGCAGCAATTCATAGTTGTGCCCTTGTCAATGGGCCTACTGCCAAGGGCATATAAAGACCATACAATAACGCAAATGCATACGTTATCATGTAAGGATTTATTTCTTTGGTGTGTAAAGGGATACATACCCAGAATAGTAAACCATCTCACAATATTCAAGAGATGCAATTGAAATGAACCTATCCATATCTTTAGATGATCCACATTTAGATTGATGGCCATCTCAGGTTGATAAGTGGCAAAAGCGTCCTTCACTTTGTCAAATATCATTGCATTCTCTTTACCTTTCAGCCATTTTTCGTCTTTCTTTTGTTATATGACATTAAACTAACCCACCCTGTGAATTTAAAGTTTGAAGTGTATTGAATGGGGCTGGTTCATCAAATATTGTTCTGATCATGTATTTTTAAATTCTCCAAAATCTACCGTGATCAACATTTGAAAGCTAAATTGAAAATGTAGTTGCTAAAAATTTAGGCAATTTCTATTATGTGTAAAAAAAAAAAAAAGAACGCAATTAAGAGAAATTCTCACTTGAAACAAAGCCTGTATATTTCTAGAACCCTAGAATAATCAGTTGAAGTCAAACATATAAATAATAGATCTCTTTCCAGAGAGTTTGTTTCAGTTTTTGTTCCATTTTTTTTTTTTTTAGAATTTAAAGGTAAAGTAAAGGTAAAGGTTCCCCTCGCACATATGTGCAAGTTGTTCCCGACTCTAGAGGGCACTGCTCATCTCTGTTTCAAAGCCGAAGAGCCAGCGTTGTCCGAAGACATCTCTGTGGTCATGTGGCCGGCATGACTAAACACCAAAGGCGCATGGAACACTGTTACCTTCCCACCAAAGGTGGTCCCTATTTTTCTACTTGCATTTTTTACGTGCTTTCGAACTGCTAGGTTGGCAGAAGCTGGGACAAATAACGGGAGCTCACCCCATTATGCGGCCCTAGGGATTTGAACTGCCGACCTTTCGATTGACAAGCTCAGCATCTTAGCCACTGAGCCACCACATCCCTACCATAATCAATGGGTTAAATACAGATAATCCTCGATTTATGATCACAATTGACCCCAAAATTTCTGTTGCTAGATGAGACAGTTGTTAAATGATTTTTGCCCTATTTTAAAACCTTCCTTGCCACAGTTGTTAAGTGAATCCCTGCAGTTGTTAAGTGAGAACATAGTTGTTAAGCGAATCTGGCTTCCCCATTGATCTTGCTTATTACAAGGTCAAAAGGGGATCATATGACCCCAGGACACTGTGACTGTCATAAATATGAACCAATTGCCAAGCATTGATCATGCGACCAATGGTTGTAAGTGTGAAAAACAGTCATAAGTCACTTTTTTCAAGTATGTTGTCACTAAACGAACTGTTGTAAATTAAGGACTACCTGTATGGATTAACCATGCACTGTTCTCTTTGGGTGGCATCCACTATTTCAGTCTGCACTTATCTGGGTCCCCCCCACTTTTTGGCTGTGGTTTTTTTTTTTTTTTAGAGCAGGGAAGTGGGGAATTGAACCTAAAGAGGCCACCAAAATCAGCATCTTAGCCACTGAGCCACCGCGTCCCCATTTTAGAATTTAGGGATGTACAAAATATTTTGCATTCAAAACACCTCACTGTTTTGAATTTGACAGAGTTGCTTTGAATGCAATTGAAAATGAACAATTTTGATCATTCAAGAAGCATTCAGCATCCAGAATGATTGAAGGAACCTATTTTTTTGTGAAACAGTTGTCTTGCACTCAGAATGATTGTTTTGAGCTTGAAAAGCGGCATTTCGAATTTAAACAGGTTGCATGTTCAAAATCTAATACACAGCTTTAAAAAAAACAACAACGAAGGAGGCTAGTGTGTTAAGCTATTGTTCTAAATTCCAATAGAAGAATCACATTAAAGGGCTGGACCATAAACAGCAAGGAAAAAAGTAAATTAAATATGTCAAGAAGATTGCTAATGCGTTCTGTTCCTAGCTATTACAAACCATGGAGAATTAGGCACAAGAATTATTATTACAAAAAAAAAAAGTTCTTGTTAAAGAAACACTCCAGCAAAATAAGCCATTCCTCCAAAATCATGCTGCCTTAATGGAGCAACATGCAGTGGAACACTTCCATTTATTATCCTGATAATTTGAAAATTTGAACCTGTCCTGAGCGGCTTTTGTTATGGTCTTTTATATTCCTTTCCCATTATGGCTGAAAACAGTAATTTACAACATTTTGGGATCAGTAGTACCTACTTTTTCAATATAGGTAGTCTTTATTTGGGAGCCAGTTTAGCATAGTACTGAGGGGAAACACCCCTCTCCTAGAAGAATGAAATATTTTGAGGAATATTAAAAAGGCAGAACATTATATTTCCCTGGATGAGAAATGGAGAAACGTGTTTTTTTTAAGAGGGAGAAAGCAGCCCCCAACTTTCTTAATAGCCTTCAGCAGATGTCAGCACTTAAGAAAGAAAGAGATGTATAGCTCTATTCATAAGCAAATACCCTCACCCAAGATCCAACACAGGAAAAAGATATTCAGCCACAATAGGAATTGCCCAACGCCCCTTCATTACATCACCCTCACAAACTTCAACCAAACCTGGGAGCTCAGACAACCTATAGAGCCAGTACATAATTCCTACATGACCCCATGGGAGTCTGACAACAGCCAATAGAATACATGTTCCTGCACAGGAACAGGAAGTTCAAGTGCAAAGCCCAAAGAAGGTATAAAAAAAAAAAAACCCACTCAACTCCATGTGGTCAGCTGCACCAGAACCATGTGCTTGGTGGTTCTTCCCCCACCCCCCCCATATACGTTTTATTTGTAGTTTTCCTTCAACACCATACATATTTTATGGACAGTATATTGACTGGTTCAATATCCTTTTTACAAAATGCTAACAGTAATAATACCATTAAATATACATAATCCTAATCTTCCTTTATGATGATCTTTATGATTCTTTATCACTTTTTTCATAAATTCGTTTAAACATCAATAACATTTCTTTATACAATATTTTTTTTTTTATTTTGAATTTGTATACCGCCCTTCTCCCTGAGGACTCAGGGCGGTGAACAGCCAAGTAAAAACATCAAGTACAAATATTAAAATACAGTTAAAATATACATATATAAATTTGGCCCCATTAATTAAAAACAATAAACAAAACACTTAAAAACACTTTAAAAATTAGGCCAGCCCGGCTTGCTGGAAAAGGAAGGTTTTAAGGGCACGGCGGAAGGCACTGAGGTCTTGGATTCTCCTTATCTCTGGAGGCAGTTGATTCCAGAGGGTAGGTGCCCCCACAGAGAAGGCCCTCCCCCTGGGGGTCACCAGCCTGCACTGTTTGGCTGATGGCACCCCGAGGAGGCCCTCTCTGTGGGAGCGCATAGGTCGATGGGAGATCGTCGGTGGCAGCAGGCGGTCTCGAAGATAGCTAGGCCCTATGCCATGGAGCGCTTTAAAGGTGATAACCAACACCTTGAAGCGCACCCGGAAGACCACTGGGAGCCAGTGCAGCTCGCGCAGGAGCGGTGTTACATGGGAGCGCCAGGCTGCTCCCGTCACTACCCGCGCTGCTGCATTCTGGACCAGTTGGAGCCTCCGGGTGCTCCTCAAGGGGAGCCCCATGTAGAGAGCGTTGCAGTAGTCAAGGCGAGAGGTGACGAGGGCATGAGTGACTGTGCACAGGGAATCCCGATCAAGAAAGGGCCGCCACTGGCGGATCAGGCGAACCTGACAAAAGGTCCCCCTGGTTACAGCCATCAGATGTTCCTCCAAGGACAGCTGCCTATCCAGGAGGACTCCCAGATTGCGAGCCCTCTCTGTGGGGGCCAACGACTCGCCCCCAATAGTCAGTGATGGAGTCAACTGACTATATCGGGATGCCGGGAGCCACAGCCACTCAGTCTTGGAAGGGTTGAGCCTGAGCCTGTTCCTCCCCATCCAGATCCGCACAGCCTCCAGGCACTGGGACATCACTTCAAGGGCATCGTTGGGGTGGCCTGGGGTGGAGATGTACAGCTGGGTGTCATCAGCGTACTGGTGGTATCTCACCCCAAAGCCACGGATGATCTCGCCCAGCGGCTTCACATAAATGTTGAACAGGAGGGGCGAGAGGACCGACCCCTGAGGCACTCCACATATAAGAGGCCTTGAGGTCGACCTCTGCCCCCCTGCCAACACGAACTGCGACCGGTCGGAGAGAAAGGAGGAGAACCACCGTAATACGGTGCCCCCCATCCCCAACTCTTCCAACCGGTGCAGCATGATACCATGGTCGATGGTATCAAAAGCCACTGAGAGGTCTAACAGGACCAGAATAGAGGAACAATGTTTGTTGTCCCCTGCTGAATCTTTAATATTTTAAGAATTACTCAATTCCATCATAATTTCAATATCCCAAATATCTAGAAACACTAATAAGGCCAATTATTAACAAAATTTAATCAGTCCCGGGATTATATTTCAAAGTCCCCAAAATTTCTAGTTCAAAAAAATTATAGTTTACAATATAGTTTTTACACACTGTTAATAACAATAATACAATTAGGTTATCTAATCCTAGACTTCCAACTTCTAACCTTAATTTGTTTATGATTATAATAAATTCTATTATCTGTTGATACAGTATGTATACTACTATTTCCCATTTTGTGGTTTCTACTTTTTATCTTTTATCTCTATCCGTCATCTCTTACCCTTTTTGAAGTTCCATCATTTACTGACTTTTTGATCACTCTTTTATTTCTTTCTCTTGGAATCTTATATCTCTTTTTGCATTTTTATACCCATTAAATATTCCCTTCTTCTTACCCCTTGTCTCTCTTCTGCTGCATCCTTTGAGCACCCACCCAAAATCCTTTCTTTTTTTGGAGGGGATTTTTCTTCCCCCCCCTCTCTGTTCTATTGTAAACTCTTAAGGGATTATCTATTTGATTCATACTTATTATTCCTTTCTCTTCATTGTCTTCATAGTGAGCCTGGATAGCTCTGCAGACTAAGCACTGTAATTTAACACCAGCTGTCTGCAATTAAAGTAAGTTCGAATCTTGCCAGGCTCAAGGTTGACTCAGCCTTCCATCCTTTCTAAGGTAGGTAAATTGAGGACCCAGTTTGTGGGGGCAATAAACTGACTTTGTATAAATATACAAAAGTATGAAGGCTATTGCTTAACGCACTGTAAGCCGCCCTGAGTCTCCGGAGACGGGCGGCATATAAATAAAAAAAAAATATATATCTTTATCTTCTTGCATTATTTTGCTTTGTCTCCTCCACTTCTTCTGGTTTCTCATCTATTTTCTCAATATTATGTTCATCTTTTTCTTTTTCCTCTGTTTGTTGAAGACCTTCTACACTCACTTCTTTATTTTTGGACTATGTGCTTGGTGGTTCTGTTCACCATTAAAACCTCTTTCCAATCAGCCCCCATGTTTCCAGTGTCTTTCTCCTGGCTTGGAACTGAACCAGATAGACATTTCTTCCCATAGTACGTAAGGCAATGAGCTAGAAACTAGGAGCCTGTGAGTTCTAGTCCCACCTTAAACACAACGCCAGCTGGGTGACTTTAAGCCAGTATTCCTCGTAAGATGAGGAAAAGAGCAAGAGCAAATTGCTTCTGAAATCTTTCCAAGAAAACTGCAGGGACTTGTCCAGACAATCACAAGAAGTCAGAAACTGAAGGCACACACAAAAAATAGTTGTTTAGTGACTGCCTTGGATAGCAACCAGTTGCAGTTATGATGGCAATGGAAAAGGAACTTTGATACCGATACCATCTCTCTCTGTGTATCATGTGTTTGCCATTGCAGTCAGTTAGTATGTGTTGTTCTGTTTTTGGTCTTTTGTTTGTTTTTTCCCTCCTTCACAAGGTGTAGAAATTGTATAAACAAGCTATTTCTTCCTGAACCTCCTGTCTTTTGCAGGCCAGCACGTCCTTAAAAGAACAAACTCAGCTCTGTGACCTTAATTACTGGTACCAGATGCTGGTACTTACCTATAAAGCCCTACATGGCTTAGGTCCAGGGTACCTGCAGGATAATCTCCTGCCTGCCTCCCACCGTCCTGTCTGCTCTCACAGGGCAGCTCTCCTCAGGGTACCGTCGACCAGACAATGTCGTCTGGTGACATCCAGGGGTAGGGCGTTCTCTGTGGGCGCCCCTGCCCTCTGGAACGAGTTACCCACCGAGCTCCGGACGGCGCCTGATCTCCGTTCCTTCCGTCAAGGCCTGAAGACTTGGCTATTTCAACAAATGGGCTGATTCAGATTCTTGGGTTTTATTATTTGTTATTATTTGATTTTAACTGGTTTTAATTCAAATTTTATTGTATGTTTTTGCTTGTGTTCGCCGCCCTGAGTCCTTTGGGAGAAGGGCAGCATATAAATACATGCAAATAAATAAATATGTGCAAATAAATGACTGAAGTTTGATTAAAACCAAGCTGCTGTCTGCTTAAGACATGATTGTCCTCCTCCTGATGTTTTCCTTTCTTTTAATATGTTTAACTTTTCTCTTCAGGCTGCCCTGACTTCTTGTGGAGTTGAGCAGCCTTGATATATGAATGAATGAATGAATGAATGAATGAATGAATGAATGAATGAATGAATGAATATTACTCACATACTATGTCTTCAGAACTGAACAAGCTTCTTGGATGAGAAACAAAATGTCTTCAAGGAAAAACAAGGAAGTCCAGTTGTCTTTTGAAAAAGCACTTTTGGGTCAAGCACGACCTGAGACTGGATGGATGGATGGATGGATGGATGGATCAATGTCCTCACTGGGTGGGTGGGTAATCGTGGACCTTAAATTAGATGCTAACATTTTGCTTATGTGTCATGCATGGCTGGTTTATACTTATTCTAACATCTAAATCTATTCTATAAACCACTTTAAACAAAACATGGCTTTTTAATTGCATTTTGTCCTGTCTTCACAGCAGAGTGTTAAAACTGCTTCTAAGGATCGGATTGTGTTTTCTTTCTTGTTGAGAGGAGCCAAATCAGTTTCCAAGAGAGACGTCTTACAAGGAGATAACAGTGATACATCGTGCACAAACCAATGCTGTGTCCCACTTTTTTTCTAAATCTTATTCATTTGGCTGCAAAATGCTAAGAGTTTATCAGAAGTAGACATACACTGGATGAATCCAATTTATAGATTTTAAAGCACTAAAAGTACAGTTTAATGAAGAGACCTCAATTTCCCTTTAACTACAATGATATAACATACAAAAGGGTTTTGACTTGAGTTTTAATTATGGACTACTCAGAATAGAATAGAATAGAATAGAATAGAATAGAATAGAATAGAATAGAATAGAATAGAATAGAATAGAATAGAATGACAGAGTTGGAAGGGACCTTGGAGGTCTTCTAGTCCGACCCCCTGCTTAGGCAGGAAACCCTATACAATTTCAGACAAACAGTTATCCAATTTCTTTTTAAAAACATCTAGTGTTGGAGCATTTACAACTTCTGGAGGCAAGTTGTTCCACTGATTACCGTATTTTTTGGACTATAAGATGCACTTTTTTGTCTCCCGAAAGGGGGTGAAAATGTTGTGCATCTTTTAGACCAAATATTGTCAAAGCCCCGCCCACCTGCCAACTGGTTTTTTTTTTTGCCTCTGCACGCCCCGTTTTCAGGGCTTTTTTCAGCCCATTTTTTGAGGCTTTTTTTAGCTCATTTTTGAGGATTTTTTTGGCCTGTTCTTGAGGATTTTTTTGACCAATTTTTGAGGCTTTTTTGGCCCATTTTCAAGACTTTTTTTGGCCCATTTTCAAGGCTTTTTTCAACCAGTTTTCAAGGCTTTTTTCAACCAGTTTTCAAGGCTTTTTGGGGGGCAATTTTTCCAGAAAAAAACAGCCTGAAAAAAGCCTTGAAAATGAGCTGACAAAAGCCTTGAAAATGGGCTGAAAAAAGCCTAGAGTGCTATTGCTATTGCTAACTGAGGACTACCTGTAGTATTGGGTGGGAGATTAATGGTATATCCCAGGGTAGTAGAGTACATTGTCAAAATGAAATGCAACTTTCATCTCTTGCAATAAGGATGAGTCCATATAATCACTAGGAGTTGAGCTCAAATAGAAGAGACCTTTACTTTAAGCATAATTTACAACTTACACTATAATTTTCATGGGTAAGAGAAAAGAAAAAAAATCACATTAAAGCGATAAGAGAGGAGTCTAGAGACTATGAAATGCAGTTCAGGGTATGTATTTGAACTCTGGACTCACCTACTCTGTATAAAAGGTAATATACGCATTTTTCAATGACTTTTTAATGTGTGGAGGTGTGCAGACAGCAATGCGGTTATTTGGTTTCAGTGGACCTTGACATTAATTCAAACACATTATTTATACACAAACGTATAAATATAAATGAGATTGTAATATAACGCAGCGTTTCTTCCTTCGCCTATCTTTCTGTCTGTCTAATTGCTTATATCAATCCTCAGTGCAAACATAATAGGTCAGGCATTCAATTCATCTGTTACAGTTCAGTGGTGGGTTTCAAATTATTTCACCACCGGTTTGCAGAAAATGTGAGTGCACGCGTGCGCACGGCTTCCACACTAGCCGGTGGTGCAATTTGCTGGTTCTCTGAACTACTCAAAATTTGCGCTACTGGTTCACCCGAACTGGTCCGAACTGGCTGAATACCACCTCTGCTACTAACCCACTTGCAAGCTTCCTTTTGCAAAATATCTTTTTCCTGAATTATTTCCATTTTTGCTGAACTCAAGCACCTGGTTGAGCAGAGAAATGGATGCATTCCCTGGAAAACTCCACAAGAGTGTTATCGCTTTTCTCCCTCTTTTATAAAAGATTTTTAATTTTTAATATCTTTTAGTATTTTATATATTCAAATTTTAAAATTGGTTTTAAATTGATTGGGGTTTTAAATTTGTCTGGGCCAAAACTATTTAATTTGATTTTAATTCTACTTTTAAATTTTGTATGTATGTATTTTATTGTTTGGCTGTGCACCGCTTGGAGTCCTTCGGGAGTAGGGCGGTATAGAAATCAAATAAATAAATAAATAAATAAATAAATAAATAAATAAATAAATAAATAAATAAATAAATATCAGGAAAGAAACTGTAAGTTGACAATGGCAACTACATATAAAGAAAATTTACATAAAATGTTTTATAGTGGCACTTACCACCGGCGAGACTAGAAAAGATTTTTTAAAAAATGTCCGCCGAATGCTGGAAATGTAATCAGACACCGGGCACGTATTATCACATGTGGTGAACATGTATGAAAGCAAAGAAATATTGGACCAAAATACACGCATGGTTAGAAAGAATGTTAAACCTGCATATAGATTATTATAAGCCAGAAATATTTTTGTTAGGTATAATACCATAAAAGAATGATAAGGGGAATTTATATTTAATACTACATGTTTTGACAGCAGCAAAGATTGTATTTGCACAGTATTGGAAAAATGAGGAAACTCCGAGAGAAGGAGATATAATTAAAAAAATATTAGATTGTGCAGAAATGGATAGACTGACATTAAAGATAAAAGAAAAAAAGATACAGAGTATTTTCAAACATGGGACTTATTTTATAAATGGTTGGATAACAGAGGTGGAAACTAGGAGTGGGGAAAGTATTATTGAACCAGACAATGCACTGTTCACAAAGCACTTACTGTATGTATGTTAAATGAAAATGTATAAATAAACTGTTAAAAAAGAGTGTTATCGAGAAATATTTTGTGGATTGATTTATTTCATAATTTCAACACGTTCTTTGGTGGGCAATTCTTTTAACAGAGGATATAGCAAATCAAGAGGAATGAGGGACATGATTAAGAAAGAAAGTTCTTTTTACATGGTACTTCAAAAAGGGACAAAAAAGAGGAATGCCTATGGTTTCTCATAGGCTTTTTGCAATAGCAATAGCACTTAGACTATATACCGCTTCATAGTGCTTTACAGCCCTCTCTAAGCAGTTTACAGTGTCAGCCTATTGCCCCCAACAAACTGGGTCCTCATTTTACCCACCTCAGAAGGATGGAAGGCTGAGTCAGCCTTGAGCCTGGTGAGATTTGAATGCCAAATTGCAGGGAGCCGGCAGTCAGCAGAAGCAGCCTGCAGTACTTCACTCTAACCGCTGTGCCACCATGGCTCTTTGTAACTTAAAATATGTCTTAGGGGAAAGTACAAATATCTGGACTGAAGTTTTTCCTCCATAAATATTAATATTGTGGGCAAAACTCAGAATAAATTGGTTTCAAAAGTTAATATTTTGGCACTAGGACAAAACTTCACAATATTTCACTGTTACCAGTATAAGTGGCCCTAAAAAATAAAATAAAATAATTTGAAAGAAAATTGAAAGAAAAAATAATGACCATAAGGGAGCCTACCCATCTCGACTGTAGGTTGTGACAGGTAAAAGGGTCACCCATATGACCAAACTGATTTTATGATCTTCTTTATAATAGTCATTAAGTAAACCCTGTGGTCATTAAGAAAACTTATGGTTTGCTATGGGTCGGTTTGCCAAAATCCAGGAATAAATGTTGGTTTGCAGCAAAATCATGTGGTCAGGTGATCATGGGATGCTGCAAACAGCGGTAAATTCAGGCCGGTTGCTGAGCACCCACTGTCAGAATTTTGGAACAAGGTTGTAAATCATCCTCAAGAGCTCTACTATAAGCTTGAACAGTCGTTTTGCAACTGGTCATAAATCAAGGACTACCTTTAGTTCTGAGCCCCTGAAATTAGGCTTGTGTGAAAGAACACTGCTCCATTTTGCTAAGTTTGTTCAGATGTTTTATCTCAGTTGGCCACCTAGTTTTAACAAACAGCACTTCTTTGCATAACCTGTCCTCTAATGCAGGGGTCTCCATCCTTGGCAACTTTTAAGACTGTCAGTATATAAGGGTTCATGAATTGGAATAGACATGGTAACAGGTCAGCCAATGGGGACTGTTTGGTGATCCAGATGGCTCGGAGCCTGGGCGTGGCTTAGGTTCACTGATCTGTATATATATGAGTGCTTCTGTGATTCTATAGTTTTTGTGATTATATATAATCTGTACTTCTGAATTCTGAGCTCTGGTTCTGGCTTCTGCTGTATGCTATTGTATATAAAGAAGTTTCTTATTATAAATGAATCTTGCTGAATTGTTTACTTGTGCGCTGGTTGGATTGATGCAAACTCTAACAAAGATCTGGGGACTTCAACTCCCAGAATTTCCCAGGCAGAATATTGCAACAGACATACATCTCTTTATTTTCTCCAGCAGCTCTTGACATCTTTTCAATCATCTGAAATGCGGGGATTTAATGAGGATATAGAACAGAATAAGGGGAGGGGAGGGGAGGGGAGGATTGGAGAGGAGGGGAGGGGAGGGGAGGGGAGGGAAGGGAAGGGAAGGGAAGAGAAGAGAGAAGAGAAGAGAAGAGAAGAGAAGAGAAGAGAAGAGAAGAGAAGAGAAGAGAAGAGAAGAGAAGAGAAGAGAAGAGAAGAGAGAGACGTCTTTATTAGTCAAGTCTGATAGACACACAAGGAATTTTTCTCCGGTGCAGAAGCTCCGGTGCAGTGTACATGCAAAACTACAAAATAATCATAATCATAACATCAAAGTAATAATAATCATAATAATGAATATCAATAAGAGAAGTTAGTGGAACATATGAGAAGGATGAAAGTAATACAGCCATACTACATACTTAGACATAAGACACTACTGTGGGAATTAGGTTGTCACAAGTAAATGCCTTATTCTCCATTATGTAAATAGTATATGAACAGGGTATCAGGGGTTAACTTATTCTTCACTTCTTAATGTATTCATACTTCACCACTCCTTTTTCTAGCTCCACCCATTGTATATATAAGGTGCTGCATACATCCCTTCTTTGCTTCTATCTGTGAATATTCAGTGAATATAGAATGCCTTATGTAAATAAAGAGAGATATATTTGAACTCTTAACTCTCAAATTATTTATTGAGTCTGATCCTGAAAATATTGCAACAATCTGGTAGCAGAGGATGGTTGAATTGACTCAATAAAAATTTAAATATGTCTAAAAGAGATAGGCCCAACACCAGGGCATACAGCAAAGAAATGGAAACGGACCAAGAAATAATCGATGAGTCCACGAATGCATTTTCAAGAGAATCTGAAGAATACACCACAGAGGACGAAGAAATAATAAATGAAGATGATGACCAGGAGGAAAACGAAATAGAAAACAACGAACTCAGGTCAGAGATACTAAAGCTTTTAAAAAGCCAAAAGAGCGATGAAATTCTCATTGCGAACCTCCAAGATATACTAAAAAACAACGGGGCAGCGAGAGAAAAGCACATCGCTACTGAAAAGCCAAAAGACTCAAAAATAGTGAGTGAAATGCTTACAGACAAAAACGCAGTGAAGAAGAAAGGCAGCGATCCCGCGCAAAATTTCGAATGGCAGCCATCTTGGTTTCAACAGACACCCAAGGTGAGCGAAGCAGAGCCAATCAGAAAGCAAGATTCAAAATTTCTGGCGCGAAAGGCCTTACTCGATAAAGAAAGTAAAAAAGAAAAAATGTATACCTCAGAAGAATCAGAATCAGAGAACGAAGAAGATTCAACAGACTTACAAATAAAGTCAGCAATGAAAACGCTTTTTGCTGCATTTGGACCGAAACTGAAGATTACTAAAAAATCAACCAAAAAACAAGCAAGCAAGCCAGAGCCTCAAAATCTACCCGCTCCTATCCAGGCAACGAGAGCACCGACGCCTGAACCCAGAGAGCCCTGCAGATACCACCCCACGCCACAGATTGATCCAAGGACCAGCGTCTTCAGCAGAAGGAAACGAGCACCCGCTATCACCAGGACTCCCAAGGTCGAGCCGGAGACTGATTCATCGGAAGAAGAACAAAGTGAACGAGCTGCAGCAGCGAGAACCTCTCACGGCGACTCCAGGAACGAAATGAGCAACGCGCATGCGCAGGACTGCGAGGACGACCCAGGAAAACATGAGATGCGGAGAGAATCATGTAGACTCGTTGCGAGCATTCCCACGCCGTTTTGCCATTTCCAGCATTTACGAGACCACGGACTACCCCCGGTTGTAAGTAATGGACCCAACAATGTTGGGAATTTACCCAGTGACTTCCCAAAGCTGAGGATAGATGGCATTAATTTGCAAGAATGGTATCAGCAACTCCAGGTTGTCTTTATGAAGGAAAACTTATTGTTTTTTATCACTAATCCCCCAAAAAGACCTTGGACTCTAAAGTTAGATTGCCTACACCATAGAGCATTTTTCTTATTAATTTCCAGTGTGTCTCCTGCCATGTATCACAGCATTAAGCAGAATCTGACTGTATCAGAAATTATTCAATGCATGTTCAATTTATTTCACAGTGATAGTGTAGCTACCACCACAAGAATGTCTAAAGATTTCTTCTCTTCTAGGATAAAGCCAGGGGTTACAATAAGTGAACATTTAATATCTTTAAACAAAATTAGAGCAGAACTGCATTTGAGGGGGGAGGTGATTTCAGATCAAACGATGAAAAGTGTTATCATCAACTCACTTGACCCATCATGGGATAATTATATGTCACATTTAGACACAATCAATCTAGGATACTTATCCATAGAAAGTCTATCCAATAAGCTAATAGCTGAAGACAATTCAAGGAGGAGTCGCTCTGACAACCATATAGAACACAAACAGTATAGAAAGGTAACATTTCAAGAAAGATATCATGAAACATTTAGATGTCACAATTGTGGGTCCAAAGAACATAGTAGGAGGGATTGCCCTAAAATTACAAGAGAAAGACATAGATCAGAATACAGAAGTAAGTGCAACAGCAGACAGTCTTCCATTGATAGACATAGGTATAGAAGTCCACCTAATTATAAAGAACATAGAGGGGGCAGAGACATTTCAAAGGATAGGAAATCTGGTTCACTGAATGGACTAAACAAACAAGACAACACTAACATACAACAAACAGAAAACAATAATTGGCTTATTGATTCTGGAGCAACTAATCACACTACAAATAATAGAAATATATTGTCTTCATTTGTAGAGGATAAATTTGTAATCAAAGTAGCTAATCAAGAAAAAGTCCAAGTAATAGGTAGAGGGAATGTAACTCTACCTGGTATAGGAAAAATAGAGGGGGTATTACTAATACCTGAAATACCTCATAACATACTTAGTGCCATAAAACTAAGCAGAGATTCTGACACTAACATTGTGTTCTCAAAGGGAAAAGCAACATTAGAGAAAAATGGAGTAGATATAGGTACAGTAATAATCAAAGGAGGTCTACCTTATTTAATGACAAAGGAAAAATGGTTACACAACATTGATTCAAATATGGAAGATAGCATTGAGATAGATAATGGAAACAATAGTAACAGTGACAATGATGAATGTGAAGTAACTCATAATCACAAAGATACAAACAATGAAAAAAAAACCTAAAATAGGTAAGCCAATTCACGATGAGTGTGCTCATGTTTTACATAGGAAGTTAGGACATGCCAGTTTTCCTGTAGTACAAAAGATGACTGAACACGCAGAAGGTGTTAAAATAAAAAATTGTGAAAATTATTTGGAATGCTCAGTATGTAAGTCCACAAAGCTGAAAACTAGTCCCAGACCTAAAAGATCAACAAGGTCAACTAACAAAATTTTTGATTTGGTACACATGGACCTAGTTGGTCCACTAACACCATCAATTACTTACAAAAAACGTTACTTTCTAACCATTGTAGATGATTATAGTCGTTATGGATTTGTTTACACATTAAAACATAAAGATGAAACCTTTCAGAAATTTAAAGAGTTCTACAAACATATAGAAACACAGCACAATATTAAAATAAAGCAAATCATGACAGATAGGGGATGTGAATTCATGTCTAAGGATTTTTCCCAATGGCTAAAGGATAAAGGAATGTTACATTACACATCTAGCCCATTTTCCGCATTCCAGAACGGAGTGGCAGAGAGAAAGAACTCAACGTTACAAACCATGATTAGATGCACATTAGAAGATGCTGGCTTAGGCAAACAATTCTGGTCAGAAGCCCTACAATATTCTAATTACACACAAAATAGAACTTGGTCCAGCATTGTAAATAAGACACCATATGAAGTAATGTATAATAGGAAACCAAAATTAGCACACATGCACATATTTGGAGTCACTGCAGACGTACACATACCTAAACAATTAAGGCGTAAAGGAGAGAACGTATCCAGAAGACTTAGATTTATGGGATACGAGACAGGCACAAAAGGATACAGATTCATCGATAACAATAATAAATTTATAGTTTCCAGAACGGCTGTGTTCCATGAACAGGCCAACTGGTCTAAAATACATCTTAATGAAATATTCTCAAACACCAAACCAGATACCAAGCTCCAAAGAAAAGGAACTATAGAAGAACACAGTAACAACATGCATAGAAACAAAACCAAAACATGGACAAACAGTCAACACAAAATAAAGACAGACTCTTTAACAAAAAAAGAAGCAAGATATTTACATGACAATGATAGTAAGCCTGAAAGAACAATCAGAAGTAATAGAAAGTGCCAAACAAATACAAAGATTATGTAATGTATATGGATGGAGAATCAACAACACCTAATACATATGAGGAAGTGTTAAAACTTCCTCCTGAAGAAAAAGAAAAATGGGAATCAGCAATGACCAAAGAGATGGATAGTTTACGAGGGCTAAATGTATTTACACCTGCAATTGCACCAAAGGACAAAACCATCATTGGCACTAGGTGGATATATAAAATTAAAAATTTAGAGGGAGGCAATACACTATACAAAGCTAGATTAGTTGCACAAGGTTATGCACAGAAATATCCTGAGGATTATACGGACACATACTCTCCCACAGTAAGAACAGAGAGTGTCAAAACAGCTCTAGTTATAGCATCAGCACTCAATCTCAACGTGTTCCAATATGACATACAGACTGCGTATTTACACGCAAAATTAGATAAAGAAATATATGTAAGAGCACCTCACAGTCAATACACAAACAAAAATGAGACTTGGTTATTAAACAAAAGTTTATACGGGTTGAAACAATCTGGTAAACGATGGTATGATTGTTTAGTAAAAGTACTTAAAACTATGAATTTTAGTGCCACTACTGCTGACAATTGTTTCTTTGTAAAAAAGGATGGTGATTCCATAGAATTTGTATTAATCTATGTGGATGATATTTTGTATATAGGTAAACATAAAGAGAGGAGAGAAACATTTGTAACAAAACTAAATGAACATTTTTCACTGAAATCTTTGGGTAAAGTTAATAAGTATCTTGGTGTTCAAATCAGTAAAACCAGAAGGGGATTCAAACTTTCTCAAAGAGATAAAATCATAGAGCTCTTGAATAAATGTAATTTAAGTAATGCTAAGCCCTGTGACACTCCCATGCAAACTGATTTTCTAAGGAATGCAGACGAATCATCCCCTGAATTCAAAGACAATACATTTTATAGATCAATCATAGGTTCCCTTCTTTACATTTCCAATTGGACTAGACCTGATATTGCCTTGCCTCTCAACTTACTGTCAAGACATGTCAGCAAACCAACACTATACCATTGGGAAGCTGTCAAAAGGATATTAAGGTATTTGAAGAATAGTTTAGACTTTTGTTTGTTATTGGAACCTGATAATATCAAGGAGCCCATCCTCACATGTTACGCCGATGCGGATTGGGCTGGCGATACTTCATGTAGGAAAAGCACATCTGGTTATATATTTCTCCTTAACGGTTGTCCAGTTTACTGGTACACTGGCAAACAAGATTTAGTAGCTACTTCAACAACAGAAGCAGAATATGTTTGTCTATCTAAAGCAGCAAATAACCTTGTATGGTTTAATGACTTACTTTCAGACACTTGGAAAAAACCCACCTTACCATTTATCATGCATGAAGATAACAAAGCTGCTATCGAAATATCTAGATCTGATGCTATTGGACAAAGGTCCAGACATATAGATATAAAATTTAAACATGTGAGACAGTTGTCTCAGGATGGATTTATCAAAGCAGTTCATTGTGAAACATCAGAGCAAATAGCTGACATATTAACAAAGCCTTTGCCGTCCAAACAACATAAATACTTGACTTCTAAGTTACATGTTTTATATTGTTCTGAATCTGAATGTAATTGGTGTGATATATCGAATCGGCATTTAGAGGGGGATTTGTCACAAGTAAATGCCTTATTCTCCATTATGTAAATAGTATATGAACAGGGTATCAGGGGTTAACTTATTCTTCACTTCTTAATGTATTCATACTTCACCACTCCTTTTTCTAGCTCCACCCATTGTATATATAAGGTGCTGCATACATCCCTTCTTTGCTTCTATCTGTGAATATTCAGTGAATATAGAATGCCTTATGTAAATAAAGAGAGATATATTTGAACTCTTAACTCTCAAATTATTTATTGAGTCTGATCCTGAAAATATTGCAACATAGGTATTTAGCAGAACGCGAGGGAAAAACCTGTCTCTGTGTCTAGTTGTTTTGACATGCAAGGCTCTGTAGTACCATCCTGAGGGGAAGAGTTGAAACAGTTTATGTTCAGGATGTGTGGGGTCTGTAGCAGTAGCGGGTTTCGATTTTGTTTGCTACTGGTTTGTTCGCGGGAGTGCATGCAGGAGCACGCGCTGCTTCTGCACATACACAGAGATGTCTGGGCACATGGACGGAGCCTCTTGCTGCCACCGCTACCTTTTCTCCCGATCCGGGGTGAACCAGTAGCAACCAACCCATTGCTCTGTAGGTATTTTCTCAGCCCTTTTTCCGACCTGTACAGTATACAGGTCCTCAATGGAAGGCAGGTTGGTTGCAATAGTTCTTTTTCTGCAGTCCTAACTAGCCGTTGAAGTCTGTAATTTGGTTACTGTACCAAAGCAGTCGTAGAAGTACAAATGACAAACTCCATAATTCCTCTGCAGAACTGCATCTATATATAACGGGGAAGTATAATTATTGTTGATATTGTAACTACCTCCTTCACTATGATTTATGTTTTCATTTCCGTACGTATCCTCCTGTAAAATAACTCTTGCAGGCCAGAATATTTAAATGTAAAGCAGAAGCTAATCAAATCAGCAATTGAGCTGTGCCCGGAAACTGAAGGGCAGATAGAGAGGTTTGTGCGGAATTCTGAATCTTTTAACAAACACCATCAAAAGGTTAATTCATAGATCATCCACTTGGAAAATTCTCAAAGGGAAATCTGTTTAGCAACTCTGCTCTAAACTCATAGTTACAAAACTTTGAGCACCACTGTTCAGTAACAACAAGCCGTACTAACAAACATTAGAGTTGTAAAAGCGATTGCCAAAATAGTATTAACGGCAGCAATATACCGCAGTACTTAAGCGGCTGAGTAAAATGTTGAAGGGAAGCTTCCTTTCAACAAAACTTCAGATGAATCACCTCACCGAAAAGAGATTTATGAGATCTGTGAATTGAAGCCAGGTGCTGTGCTGAAGCAGCATTAATAAATCACGGAGCTTTGAAATGTTGCATGGCGTTACGGACCCCTTGGCAAACTAAGTGCTTTTCTGCTATTCTTGTAATGTTCATTTTTGCAACTTCACATCTATAAATGCATAATTCAAGGGGCATGCAGGGGTTTCTGTGAATGGCTGATTGGGTACCCTAACCCTAATATATGTGCCAGGCCAATGAGTTGCATATCTCCTGCAACTGCCTTTTGGATAATTTCTGGAGGGACGTGGCTGTTTTTTGGGGGGCAACCACTTCACTTCTCAGCTCCCCACCTCTTTAAAGTCATAACAGATTAACAGATTAACAGAGTTGGAAGGGACCTTGTAGGTCATCTAGTCCAACCCCCACCCAAGCAGGAGACCCTAGACCCGCTGCGAACCAGTAGTAAAGGTAAGTAGAACCCAATTCTGGTTTTGCTCCATTTTATGACTTTTCTTGCCACATTTGTTAAGGGAATCACTGCAGTTGTTAAATTGGTGACATGATTGTTAAGTAAATCTAGTTTCCCCATTCACTTTGCTCGTCAGAAGGTTGCAAAAGTTGTGCAACATGACCTCGGGACACTGCAACCGTCATAAATGTGAGTCAGTTGTCAAGCATCCGGATGTAAATCATGTGGCCATGGGGATGTTGCAAGGGTCGGAAGTGTGAAAAACGGTCGTAAGTCAGTAAAGTTTTTTTCAGTAAAGTTGTAACTTTTTTTCAGTAAAGTTGTAACTTTGAGTGGTCACTAAATGAATCGTTGTTAAGTCAAGGACTACCTGTACACCACAAACTAGATGGTGAGACAAACAGGAGCATCATGAGGTAAATTACAGAGCATACAGAGCCCACAGAAGAAAAAAAGGCGGGGAGAAAAGGGAAATGCCTCCTCCACACCCACAGCAACCTATCACAACGCAGACTGCTTCACTCTCCAACCAATCAACTATAACTGTGTGTTTTGGCTCACTGTACAACCCCACTGCTCCACCTATTAAATTTAATTATCTTAACATGGTCCTTCCAACTCGAATGGGAGCTTACTCCGAATGTGGGGAAGGGTATCAAAACTAACTTGTCTAGTGTGCACACTTTGATTACAATTATGATGGCATTTGGGACCAGAATTTACATTGCTGAGCAATGCAGTGGTAAAGCTCAATGGCATATGACTCAGGGGTGAAATGCTCCCGGTTTGGACCAGTTCAGCCAAACCGGTAGCGATGGCAGCTGGTTGTTCGGAGAACCGGTAGCGATGGCGGTGCAAGGCTCCGCCCACCTGCCCGGTCGTCATTACTTCCTGGTTTTAACCAGGAAGTAACTTTTTTTTACCCTCTGCGCATGCACAGAGGGTTTGCGCATGCACAGAGGGTCCAAGCATGTGGCGCGTGCACTTCTGAACCGGTTGGGAAGGTAAGTAGATTTCACCCCTGATATGACTGTAAAACCTGATGCCAAACTTGACAGTCCCCATTACTGTTGTTGCTGACTCTGTAAACCGCTTAGAGAGGCCTGTAAAGCACTATACAGCAGTATATAAGTCTAAGTGCTATTGCTATTGCTATACAACTTTTACAATTTGCGCCATTAAGAGAAATTTAAATTTCTGGATTATCAGTGAATGGATGCCAGCCTAACAACAGCCCAGATATTTATTGAAGGTGTTGTAAACCTGAGCATTTCCTCCCTTCTTTTTATTTATTTATTTATTTTTTAAACCTATTTCTCCCCAATTCACTGTTAGGCACAAGCAACCAGAAGCACATGTGAAAGGTTCAAGTTGATTACTACAGGAGTGGGCAAATGTGGCTCTTTTACAACCTGTGGACTTCAACTCCCAGAATTCCTGAGACGGCTGTCTCAGGAATTCTGGGAGTTGAAGTCCACAGGTTGTAAAAGAGCCACATTTGCCCACTCCTGTAGTAATTTGAACCTTTCACATGTGCTTCTGGTTGCTTGTGCCTAACACATGTAAAATTTGCGCACCCCTGGACTACTGTATTCTATCTATAGTACAGGAATTTCCCCAGAATGCTCACTTTCCTTTGGGAAAGATAAAGTTCAACTATATAAACTACTGTGTAAACAGATAAAGTTGCATGGAACTTGGGGTGGGAATGTCAGGCATATGCTTCTTGCAGCTGTGCAAAGATTCAAGGCTAGTTCCCTGCTTGATCCGTCCTCCTTGCCTGGGTGGGTTTTTCCATTGTTTTGTATCTTGCTGATAGTTGAAAAAAAGCTTATTCTTTGAATAGTTTTGGAAATGTGGATTATTTAAAAGTTAGAGGAGGACACCACTTTCCTGGATTCAACAACCTGGGCTCTTTGCTTAAGAATTTGGAAACTGCTGGTGCTGCCCTTTCTTGGCAGTCAAAATTTATTAGAACAGACATTTGTGCTTATTCTTACAATTGGGGAAATAGTAAGAGGTGGGAAATGTCCAATTCCTCTTTACCCAATTCTCCTGATCCAATTTAGCACATTATTATACATCCAGGCTTAGCATACAGATAAACTGCAGGAAGTCAGGATCGGGTATCTCCCACCATTTCCATCTCAAACCATTACATTATTTTATAAAAGAATCATGTATTTTTGTAAATGTAATAAAGGCCCATTAAGGAGAACATTTATGCATGTATACTCAGCATCTAGACAGATTGGCAGAAGAAAAAAAAAACCCTTTCTGATAATTTCTGTAGCGATTGAAGACAATGGACTAGAAGCTCAGAGGCTTTTTAAGTTCCAAGTCCTGCATTGAACTGGAAGCCAATTTAGTAAATCTCGGCCAACCGCTCTCTCGTTCAATCCTAGAAGAAGGCAAGGGCAAACTGTTTCTGGAAATGTTGACAAGAAAATTGCACAGACAACTGCATGTAATTGCTAAAAATCAACACACATACACACAGATGTTATCAGGGTAGCATTTTTGCCTCTGACTACATACTGAAGGGACGCAGTGGCTCAGTGGCTAAGACGCTGAGCTTGTCAATCGAAAGATCAGCACTTCAGCGGTTCAAATCCCTAATGCCGTGTAATGGGGTGAGCTCCCGTTACTTGTCCCAGCTTCTGCCAACCTAGCAGTTCGAAAGCACGTAAAAAATACAAGTAGAAAAATAGGGACCACCTTTGGTGGGAAGGTAACAGCGTTCCGTGCACCTTTGGCATTTAGTCATCCCGGCCACATGATCATGGAGACGTCATTGGACAGCGCTGGCTCTTCGGCTTTGAAACGGAGATGAGCACCACCCCCTAGAGTGGGGAACGACTAGCACATATGTGCGAGGGGAACCTTTACCTTCACGTATTGAAGGAGAGAAGAATACTGAATGGTTAATAGAATTTAATACAGGTAGAAATCAGATTTACTTTATTCATTACATTCCAGGTAATCCTCAATTTATGACCACAATTGAGCCAAACATTTCTATTGCTAAGTGATACATTTCTTGTTATGTGAGTTTTGCCCCATTTTATGACCTTTCTTGCCACAGTTGTTAAGTGAATCACGGCAGTTGTTAAATTAGTAACACGGTTGTTAAGAGAATCCAGCTTCCCATGTTGATTTTGCTTGTCAGAAGGTCACAAAAAGGGGTCACATGTTCTTGGCACACTATAACGGTCATAAATATGAATCCGCTGTCAAGTATCTGAATTTTTATCACATGACCACAAGAGATGCCGCAATTTTCGTAAGGTTTTTTTTAATTTTTTTTTTTTTAATTTGATTTATATGCCGCCCTTCTCCAGAGACTCAGGGCGGCTTACAATGCGTTAAGCAATAGCCTTCATACTTTTGTATATTTTATACAAAGTCAGCTTATTGCCCCCACAATCTGGGTCCTCATTTTACCTACCTTAGAAAGGATGGAAGGCTGAGTCAACCTTGAGCCTTGGCGAGATTAGAACCTGCAGTAATTGCAGGCAGCTGGTCTTAATAACCAGCTTAATAACAGGGTGCCTTAGACCACTGTACTACCACGGCTCTTACTACCAAGGTAAGTGTGAACAATTGTCATAAATCACTTTTTCATGCCATTGTAACTTTGAACGATCACTGTTGTAAATCGAGGACTACGTGTAGTAGAATGCCTGTCAATCACACCTCTCTGAGTGTTGGATAAGAGAAACAATATAACATAATAAAAACAGCAATGAAATAGAAATCGTATCCATTTACTTTAACAATAGGGCAGCACATAAAACCACCAACAGTAAATAACCAGTAATTCTGAAAAGAAGCATGGAAAATAAAAGCAAGGTATTCACCACAATGAAAGTGTCACGATAGGCTGTTTCTGGAGGGCTATCTGCAGTGCTATTGAAAAGGCGCTCTTATCAATGAGCTCCCTGCTCTTTGATAAGAAGTTCTGGTGAAAGGCTTCGGAAGAAGATAGTTGTGTGTGCACAGAGATACTTCTCCAAATAGAGTAAGAACATAATGAAAAGATGGGCACTTCAGGCACCCTTTCAAGAGGAAAATCCATACAATTTCATGCAGATGAAAGCAACGAAGATATCACAGGCAAGTAAATGCATTCTCCCACTCATATTCACGTGTTGGATGATTTCCCTCTTTTGCATTTTTTCCACAGTGAGTTACCACACTTGGCATCCAGATAAACTATTTTCTACTTACCTTGACTACCAGTTCGCAACGGAATCGCGCGATGGGATCACTTCGCTCGCGTGCACACTGAGTTTCTATGCATGCGCAGATCATCTATGACGACATCCGGGTGGGTGGGTGGAGCTACCCCCCGGTTTTACTACCGGTTTGCAAGAACCGGACCGAACTGGGGGCAAACCATCACTGATTTTCTCCCAAGCCTTTTGGGCTACTGGCAGGGGTGGGATTCAGCCGGTTCAGACTGGTTTGGGAAAACCGGATGTTAATTTTAATCTTGTTCACTGAACCGGTTGTTCCAAGGACTGGCTGAACCCGCCGACCCCACTCCGCCCCTCCCAGGAGTCTCCATGCAGCCCATTTTGGATGCCAAGTAAGTGCAGGGCGTGCACAAAGGCTCTGGGAGGGTGAAAAAATGGGCCTACCAGAAGTCCAGAAACGGGCCTGTTTGCGGCCTCCGGAGGGCCTCCAGTGCCCAGGGGAGGCCGTTTTCACCCTCCTGGAAGCTCGAGGAAAGCTTCTGGAGAGGACAAAAAACGGGCCTACTGGAAGTACCGGAAGTCTGGAAATGGGCCAATTTCATTCCTCTGGAGGGCCTCCAGAGCCTGGAGGAGGCTGTTTTCGCCCTCCTGGAGGCTCAAGGAATGCCTCTGAAGCCTGGGGAGGGTGAAAATGCCCCCCGCCCCACCGTGGTGTCTCCCAGAGCCTCCGCTCACGCCCTGCACTTACCTGGCATCCAAAATGGGCCGTGTGGAGACTCTTGGGAGGGATGGGATGAGTGGTGTCAGCCAGTCCTTAGAACAACCAGTACTAAGTGGTTCACCCGAACTGGTCCGAACTGGCTGAATCCCACCCCTGGAGATAGGGAAAGTCAGGGCCATTTGGTTCTTGCTATTCCAGGGACAGGCATTTGATAGAGAAGGCACATCTCCTGGGTCCTACCAGATCACATTTATTGAGTGACAGGGTTTGGAGCTCACCAACTTTGTCAGTTCTTACTGGATGAGGAGAGTTTATTGCTAACAGTCTTGTAAATAACCTGGCTCTGTGGCATTAAGGATTTTAAAAGGGTTAAGTAGCACCTTGAATTCTACCTGGAAGTCTGCTGGCAACCAGCACATTCTCCTTCAGCAAAGACTATGAGAAAAACTGGAAGACTCACCATCCATGTCCAACCGCTGCATAATAATGGCCAGTTCCACCTCGCTAGGCATGTATCCCAGAGAGCGCATGGCCATTCCCAGCTCCTGCTTGGAAATGAAGCCATTGCCATCCCGGTCCAGGACTCGGAAAGCTTCCCGAATTTCTAAAAAAAAAAAGAAAAAGAAGGGTTGAATTATTTTCTTAGTGCACGGATTTTCTTCAAGCACTAATGCTAAGTCAAGACTAAGACCTTGAAGCTGTTCTTAGGAAATTTACAACAACTTGGTTCTTTGAAATACATGTAGTCCTTGGCTTACTACCACAGCTGAGCCCAACATGTCCATTGCTAAGAAAGTCAATTATTTACGTGAATTTTGCCCAATTTTACAACCTTCTTACTGCAGTTGTTAAGTGAATCACTGCAGTGATTCTGCAGTTGTTGTGGCCCATCAGCGGCCTGTGCAGATTGTAGCTGATTCTGACAATGAGGAGGCTGTTCTGTCCCAGTACCACGCACACACCCAACCAGCCAGCCGAGGGTTAAATAAACTCTTCAAACACTCAACGTCAGTGATAAGGAACTTGGCAGCAACTCCATGGCTGCCTGCCAAGAATTTTTACTCCGATAACACAGACAAAAATACACACAGTTTGAATAGTCCAGTTTGTAATTAAATCCACAGCAAATAGGTGTTGTGTCCGAAGGTGCACAGTGCCTCGCCAGAGATTAGCTTTGTCCGTCACAAAGTCCGAATGGCCACCACACTCCCTTTTATAGTCTGTGGGGTGTGGTCCAGTGACTCAGCTAATCTCTGGCACGCCTTCCCCTCTGCTGCACACGCTTCTCCCTGCGCCTCTGGTGAGGGTCCAGCCAGCACTTATTTTCCTCGTCGCTGTCCACCTGTGGCTGCAGGGACGTGCTTGGCTCTGAGCCTATCGTTTGGCCTTCGGTGTCCTCCGGAGGCATTGCCAGAGAGGAGGGTCCTGGATAGGGAGGCCTTGCCAACTCCTCCCCCTCACTCTCAGAGTCTGCATCTGTTGATAGCCCAGGCTCAGGCAACGGAGCCACAACAGAGGCTGGTGTGGCGTTACGCCAGCAGCCTGTGCAGCTGGCACTCGAGTCAGACAATGAGGAGGCTGGAGAAGATGTGGTGCCAGAGGCAGGGACTCAGCCAGGGCCTTCAGAACCTCCAGAAGCTCCTTTAAGTGAAGAGGACGAAGAGGTGGAATTTGTTTCAAAACTATTATCCGTTGGCCTTTATATGTAATAGTTTGATCCCTTGTTCGTTTATAAAATTCTTCGCACAAGGCTTTCTTATTAAAACGAACGTGAATTTCCTGCTTAATTCTATGCGCCTCACCCCCCCCCGTGCATGTGCACATGACCCCCCCTGCACTCCCCCCACTTTTGGCACACAATGGCACTGTGGGCCCAGTAGGCCCATTTTTCACTCTCCCAGGCTCCAGAGCCTTTCTAGGAGCCTGGGGAGGGTGAAAACGGCCTTCCCCACATCCCCGGAGGCCCTCCAGAGGCTGGAAAAAGCATGTTTCCTGACTTCCAGTGGGCACAGAAGGCCCAAAAATCAGCTGGCCAGAGCTGAGCTCGCGTGCCCACCAATATGGTTCTGCGTGCCCCCTGTGGCACGCGTGCCATAGGTTTGCCATCACGGGTATGTGGTCTTCTGCTTAAGCAAGGGGTTGGACTAGAAGATCTCCAAGGTCCCTTCCAGCTCTATTCTGATTGTTTCTTAAGAAATGGAAACACGAATAATACTGGACTTAATTCATGCCTCCAAATTTTGGGGAATTTTTTCTTCTTCTTGCAGCATGCATTCTTTTTCTATATTTTCTCAGACACCTTTTCTATCTTCTATCTGATTCTCAATCAGAATTTAAAGGAGGTGGGAGAAGCAGATAATTTCTTGTATTAGACAGTTTTCCCTTTTATGCCAGTGATTCTCAACCTTAGCTCTGAGGTTTAAAGCAGGGGTGTCAAACTCAAGGCCCACGGGCTGGATCCAGCCTGCAGGGTACTTAGATCTGACCCGCAGGGCCTCCCTGGAAACAGCAAAGAACCAGCCCGTGGTGCCTCTGCCAGCAAAAATGGAGCTCACACGGGACGCACGCGGCCCTCCTGAGCTCCATTTTCACTGGCAGAGGGTTGCAGGAGGCCATCACAGCCGAAAACGGAGCTCGGAAGCCCGTTTTTGCTGGCAGAGTGCTTGGGCCACCACAGTGACATCGAACTGGCCACGCCCACCCTGGCCACATTCCCCCCCCCCGGCCCCTTGAGGGCAAACACAACCCTGATGCGGCCCTCAGTGAAATCGAGTTTCGCATCGTATGAGGATTCCAACCAGGGGTGAAATGCTCCCGGTTCGGACTGGATCACCCGATCCGGTAGTGATGGAGGCAGGTGGTTCAGAGAACCGGTAGCAAAAATCTCTGCCCCCCTCAGGCCCAGCTGAGCTGCACAATCATCAGAGGCTTTTTTAAAAAACTTTTAAAAGCATTTTTTCTACAACCTCTTTGGCCGAAAAAATGCTTTTAAAAGTAAAGAAAAAAGCCTCTGATGATCGCGCGGCTCAGCTGGGATCGTCAGAAACTTTTAAAAGCATTTTTTTCTGCAACCTCTTAAGGTTGTAGAAAAAATGTTTTTAAAAGTAAAAAAAAAAAGTTGGCCATGCCCACCCAGTCACATTAACCCCCCCCCCTCCACCAAGCCATGCCCACAGAACCTGTAGCAACAAATTTAACATTTCACCACTGATTCCAACTCCCAGAAATCCCTATCTAACATGCTGGCAGGAGAATTCTGGGAATTGAAGTCCACACATCTTAAAGATGGGAGTAAAGATGGGTAAATTACAAGCATGATCAACTGGAATAGATATTTCTATAGCCTGCTGATCTCCAGATGTGCAAAGATTACAAACCCTCAAGCTGCCTGAGAATTCTAGGAGCTGAACTCTCATCGAAGCTGGAAAACACTACAAGTGGAAAGGCTGAACAAAACATTTTGTGCCACTGGGAATTCCAGAATTCCCCAACAGAAGGAAAACCCTATTGCCCATCTTCAAATTTTAATGGAGAATTTCCAACACCAGAAAAGCAAAAACCAAGAATGTCACAGAGAATAGGCCAGTTATATCCCACTCTTAAATTAACCTATTTTCTACGCAGACACAATGCACTAACTCATAAAACAAACAGCCCACAATTGTGCAACTTGTTAGGCAACTTGTTAAGAATAAAACAAACAACTATGGCATATTTAACCAGGGCATTGGAGTTGGGAAGTATTTATTTATTTGACACATTTATATAAGTATCCATCTTACATCAATCTCTAGACATTTCCTAGCCAACAGTTAAAAAACATCAATAGAACCTGAATACATACACCTATTTATTCAAACCACAAACATTAAGTTGACATTAAGGTTAGATAGCCGTGAGGATGTCTTTGTTCCTGTTGGGTGAGTCTTTGATTTGTTCTTGCCAACTAATTTTTTTTTGGCTGATATTGCATTTTTTTCCCTACTGTTCTACAACATAGTTAGTTGCCCGGAGTCATATTTGCAAGTTGGGCGGCCACATAAATGGATTTAGTGCATCAAATAAAATAAATGCAAGTGCGAAGTTTTGAACTGATCTGTTTAAGTACATTATGCAACCCAGACTCAGGATATTTAAATGCCTGAAAACTCATTGCAAAGATGTGGGCCCAGGGGAGTGAAGGTGTGATGATGCAGCCTGTGATGTGCCTTCTAACCTACTTTCCTATTCATATTTAAATGAGATGTTCTGTCTTTTCCTTCTCTCCCCCCCCCCCCGCCCTTAATCTGCGGAATAAAAAGCTGCAATGATTTTGGAGGGAAGAGTGTAAGTAGAATGGAATGGAATGGAATGGAATGGAATGGAATGGAATGGAATGGAATGGAATGGAATAGAATAGAATAGAATAGAATAGAATAGAATAGAATAGAATAGAATAGAATAGAATAGAATAGAATTCTTTATTGGTCAAGTGTGATTGGACACACAAGGAATTTGTCTTTGGTGCATACACTCTCATTGTACATAAAAAAACAAGATACATTCATTAAGAATCATAAGGTCCAACACTTAATGATAGTCATAGGGTACAAATAAGCAATTAAATCATACTAGGAAACAATCAATATAATTTGTAAGGATACAAGCAGTAAAGTTACAGACATACAGTCATAAGTGGGAGGAGATGGGTGATAGGAATGATGAGAAGATTAATAGTAATGCAGACTTAGTGAATAGTTTGACAGTGTTGAGAGAATTATTTGTTTAGTAGAGTGATGGCGTTCGGGAAAAAACTGTTCTTGTGTCTAGTTGTTCTGGTGTGCAGTGCTCTATAGCGTCGTTTTGAGGGTAGGAGTTGAAACAGTTTATGCCCAGGATGTGAGGGGTCTGTAAATATTTTCACAGCCCTCTTTTTGACTCGTGCAGTATACAGGTCCTCAATGGAAGGAAGGTTGGTACCGTGTTTCCCTGAAAATAAGACCCTGTCTTATATTTTTTGAACCCCAAAATAAGGCCTTATTTTTGGGGATGTCTTATTATTTTGGGGCGTGTGGAGCAAGACAGGGCTTCTCTTGCCATCTTACCTGATTTCCAGCTCTGTCTCCCTAACCCTAATCAGAGGAAATGGCGGGAACCAGCTGCACATGCATTTAAATATTTTCAGGGAAGGCCTATTTTCGGGGAGGGCTTATTTTCAGGGGAGCTTATTTTAGCGCATGCGCTCAAAAGCCCAATTGGGCTTATTATAGGGGATGTCTTATTTTCGGGGAAACAGGGTAGCAATTGTTTTTTCTGCAGTGCTAATTATCCTCCGAAGTCTGTGTTTTTCTTGTTGTGTTGCCGAACCTAACCAGACAGCTATAGAGGTACAGATGACCGACTCAATAATTCCTCTGTAGAACTGGATGAGCAGCTAGAGAAAACTATACAGGTAGCCCTCCACTTCCAACCACAATTGAGCCCAAAATTTCTGTTGCTAAGTGAGACAGTTGTTAAATGAGTTTTGCCCCCATTGTGAGACCTTTTTGGCACAGTTCTCTTTGCGGTGGTTAAGTTAGTAACATGATTGTTCAGAGAATCTGGCTTCCCCATTGGGATTGCTTGTCAAAAGGTCACACACAAAAGGGGATAATAATAATAATAATAATAATTTTATTTCTATACCGCCCTTCTCCCGAAGGACTCAGGGCGGTGTACAGCCTATTTAAAAACACAAAAAACACGACAACAATTAAAATTTAAAATCATTAAATAATTAGGCTCCAATTAAAATCCCAGAAATTTAAAATACCCCAATTTAAAACATTATATTAATAGCCCTGCCTGGCGGAACAACAGGGTCTTCAGAGCGCAGCGAAACACCCGGAGGTCGGAAATCTTTCGTATTTCGGGGGGCAATTCATTCCACAGGGCTGGAGCTCCCACAGAGAAGGCCCTCCCCCTGGGTGTCGCCAGCCGACATAACTTGGCTGATGGCACCCGGAGGAGACCCTCTCTGTGGGAGCGAACTGGTCGGCGGGAGGCTATTGGTGGCAGAAGTCGGTCTCGAAGGTACCCGGGTCCTATGCCATGGAGCGCTTTAAAGGTGGTAACCAACACCTTGAATCGCACCCGGAAGACCACTGGGAGCCAGTGCAGCTCGCGCAGGAGGGATGTCACGTGGGCGCAACGACCCCGGGACCCTACAACCATCATAATTACGAGTCCGTTGCCAAGCCTCCAAATTGTGATCACGTGACCACAGGAAATGCTGCAACGGTCAGTAAGTGTGGAAAACCAGTCATAAGTCATTTTTTTCATTGCCTTTGTCGGTTGAGATCTGCATACGTGGGACTGATTGGGGTAGATTGTAAGAGTGACACCGAAATATAATTTTATGTCATTTTATTCTATTTTACATATTTGTATTGTCATTTTATTCTACTGTATTTTACCCTACTCTTATTTTAAATTGGTTGTATAGGATTTTATTGGTGATATGTGTTTGAACCTTGCTTTTTGATATGGCCTATAGCCTTGATGGCGAAGCTATGGCACGCGTGCCACAGGTGACACATGGCGCCATATCTGTGGGCACGCAAGCGTTGCCCTAGCTAAGCTCCAGCATGCATGCGTGCGTGCACCAGCCAGCTGATTTTCAGGCCTTCTGGTCCCACCGGAAGTCAGGAAACAGGCTGTTTCCAGCCTCCAGAGTGCCTCTTGGTGGATGAGGAAGACTGTTTTCACCCTCCCCAGGCTCCAAGAAAGCCTCTGGAGCCTGGGGAGGGTGAAAAATAGGCCTACCTGGCCCAACGTGTTATCACGTGCCAAAAGCGGGGAAAGCATGGGGGGTTGTGCACACATGCACTGGGAGGCAGGGTACACTGAATTGTGGGTGTGGGCACGCACACGCACAACCTCCCCACGCTCCCCACACTTTTGGCACCCGACAGCAAAAAGGTAAGCCGTCACTGGGCTATAGGCTAATCAATAAAACTATCATCATCATCATCATCATTGCCTTTGTAACTTCAAACATCGTTGTAAGTCGAGGATTATCTGTAACTCAAGAGTACTTTTTTAGTATCAAATTCCCTGTACTAGTGGGGAAACTAAAATTACAACTGAATTTTTCTTTCGGAAATAGTGGAAGAAGAAAATTTATTGTATCTCTATTTGTGGATACCCACGCACCCACCCACCCAATGTATATAGGTTGATAGATGCCAACATACCATCAAGTCCATGTCAGGTTTTTTTAGCAACAATAAAATAAAATACAAAACACACAACCACATGGATTTTTTTTTCACCAAAAGAGGGAGCTATAATACTGAATAAGAGTCATAGTGTCACAGCACCTCCAACTGATTTTTTTTAAAAAAATATGCTTCAATTCGGCCACTGATGAATCAGAACATTCTGTGTATAAAATTCCTTTTAAACTTTCTTCTGCATTTCAACAAGAACTAATAACAAAGAGAATTCATTGCTGGCATCTGTTGTTATTATGCTCCACTGAGTCATAGCCAACTCCTGCTCATTCGATGGATAAAATTCTCCAGGTTGTCCTATCTCTCACCATACTAAGCAATTTTTGCAGGTACATTTCTGTAATTCTGTCGATTTTTCTTACACGCTATTGGTCTCTTCTCTTTCTTCCCATCTTCCCTGATTTGATTATTTTTTCTATGGGAACATGAGCCCACCTCATGTGCCCTGAATATGATATTCTTTGTTTCATGATCCATGCACCATGGGTCAGTGGTGGGATTCAAGTAATTTAACAACCGGTTCTCTGCCCTAATTATTTATTCCGACAACTAGTGTGCCAAACTGCTCAGAAAGTTAACAACCAGTTCTCCCGAAGTGGTACAAACCGGCTGAATCCCACCACTGCCATGGGTGCTCTATTGCTGGAGGTTTTCAAGAAAAAGTTTGGACAACCATTTCTCTGGGATGAATAAGGACTTCTGCTTTGGGCAGGAGGTTAGACTAGAAGACCTCCAAGGTCCCCTTCCGGCGCTATGATTCTATGCTTCCAGCGAACATTCTGGCTTGATTTAACCTAATATTGAAGAATTGATTCTTATGTCTGTCCGAGGAATGGGAAGTAATCTTTTCCATCACCATAACTCAAAGTAGTTGATTTCCACAAAGGGTACACCTTTCATCTAGATCAGGTGTGTCCAACCTGCAGCCCTGGCCCCATAAGATCATAAACTTTTAATAGTATTATGTGATTTATATACACGAACTATATTACAACGCGAATAGTAAGCTATTCAGAATCATTGACTGAGATGGGCAACCACAGAAATTAAATACACACACACACACACACACACCAGTGGTGGGTTCCTCCTGGTTCGGCTGAGCTGGTAGCAGTGATGATATGATGTCACCAAACCAGTTCTCTTTGTTCGGGAGCTGGGCCCTCCAGCTCCCCCCGCCCCCCCACGTTATTCTTACCTTTTATTTGGCCCCACCCCCATCTATTACTGCCTCACGAGTCCCAGCTGATCAGCTAGAAGGAAAAAAACTGTTTAAACTCTTGCCGCGAGGCTTCAAAGGGCCGCCCTACAGCTGATCAGTGTTAAAAGGCAGTGTGGTGCCTCCAAAAACAAATGAGTAGACCGGTGCCTCCAAAAACAAATGAGTAGACCGGTGCCTCCAAAAACAAATGAATAGACCGGTGCCTCCAAAAACAAATGGGTAGACCAGTGCCTCCAAAAACAAATGGGTAGACCGGTGCCTCCAAAAACGAATGAGTAGACCAGTGCCTCCAAAAACAAATGAGTAGACCGGGGCCTCCAAAAACAAATGAGTAGACCGGTGCCTCCAAAAACAAATGAATAGACCGGTGCCTCCAAAAACAAATGGGTAGACCGGGGCCTCCAAAAACAAATGAGTAGACCGGGGCCTCCAAAAACAAATGAGTAGACCGGTGCCTCCAAAAACAAATGAATAGACCGGTGCCTCCAAAAACAAATGGGTAGACCGGTGCCTCCAAAAACAAATGGGTAGACCGGTGCCTCCAAAAACGAATGAGTAGACCAGTGCCTCCAAAAACAAATGAGTAGACCGGGGCCTCCAAAAACAAATGAGTAGACCGGGGCCTCCAAAAACAAATGGGTAGACCGGTGCCTCCAAAAACAAATGGGTAGACCAGTGCCTCCAAAAACAAATGGGTAGACCGGTGCCTCCAAAAACAAATGAGTAGACCAGTGCCTCCAAAAACAAATGAGTAGACCGGGGCCTCCAAAAACAAATGAGTAGACTGGTGCCTCCAAAAACAAATGAATAGACCGGTGCCTCCAAAAACAAATGGGTAGACCGGGGCCTCCAAAAACAAATGAGTAGACCGGGGCCTCCAAAAACAAATGAGTAGACCGGGGCCTCCAAAAACAAATGGGTAGACCGGTGCCTCCAAAAACAAATGGGTAGACCAGTGCCTCCAAAAACAAATGGGTAGACCGGTGCCTCCAAAAACGAATGAGTAGACCAGTGCCTCCAAAAACAAATGAGTAGACCGGGGCCTCCAAAAACAAATGAGTAGACTGGTGCCTCCAAAAACAAATGAATAGACCGGTGCCTCCAAAAACAAATGGGTAGACCGGGGCCTCCAAAAACAAATGAGTAGACCGGGGCCTCCAAAAACAAATGGGTAGACCCAGGCCTCCAAAAACAAATGGGTAGACCGGTGCCTCCAAAAACGAATGAGTAGACCGGTGCCTCCAAAAACAAATGAGTAGACCGGGGCCTCCAAAAACAAATGAGTAGACCGGGGCCTCCAAAAACAAATGGGTAGACCGGTGCCTCCAAAAACAAATGAGTAGACCGGGGCCTCCAAAAACAAATGGGTAGACCGGTGCCTCCAAAAACAAATGAGTAGACCGGGGCCTCCAAAAACAAATGGGTAGACCGGTACAGCTTTACAAGCAGTTTAAAGCCTGGTAGACTAGTACCTCTGCTAAATCCTAAAGAATTGTCACATGACCATCAAGCCACGCCCACAAAATAAGCCACGCCCACAGAACCAGTAGTAAAAAAATTTAGAACCCACCCCTGATACACACACACACACACACACACACACACACACACACACACACACACACACATTACATATAGCTCAAGACAATACCTCTTCACTCAGTGTGGACCAGGCAAGCCAAAAGGTTGGACACCAATAGTCTACACCAGTGATGGCTAATCATTTTTTCCTCGGGTGTCAAAAGCGTGTGTGCACATGCCTACACCCATAATGCAATGCCCCTCCCACATGCCCCTCCCCCTAAACATGCATGCGGCCCCCCGCATGTGCGTGCGCCCCCCCGCATGTGTACGTGACCCCCCCCCCCTTTTGGCCTCACATCCCAAAACACTGGAGGGGTGGAAAAAGCTTTTGCCTCCCAAAACGGCTGGGAGGGGAGGAAAAGCCTCCAAAAAGGCTGGGAGGTGGGAAGCCTCGCCTCCCAAAACAGCACCGGGAGGGGAATTTCCAGAGATCTGGAAAGGCACAGGCAGCAGAAAGTGAGGAGAAAGGTAGCCCCCCCCCATGCATGCCAGCGCGTCTCTCGCTTGCAGGGCAGATCTGAAAATCAGCTGGCCAGCGGGGAGCACACATGTGCAGTGGATCTGAGCTGGGTGACTGCTTGCGTGCCCCCAGAGAGGGCTCTGTGTGCCACCTGTGGCACACGTGCCATATGTTCGCCATCGCGGGTCTAGACACTGTAACAATGCATGCTTGCATTCTCACTCAAATATATCATCTGACAATCTTTTTGCCTAATTTCCATGTATTCATTCCATTTTTAAGCATTATAGTCCATCATTAACTCCTTTCTATGCCTGTTTTCTTATGACACTGACGAGATTGGAGCTTCCTATGATTTCTCTGATTTTCTTGACTAGATCCCTTGTGCTTCTTAATCTGACACTTTCTCTTTTTTTTAATAAAAAAGTATTTTATATTTTTATATTTAAACAAACAATACATCATTAATTATTCAGTGTCATCTAGGTACATATTTTTGTGTCATCATATTCCTCCTTTACTATCATTTTCTTACTACATTTCTACCTTACTTTTATATTTTAATTTAATTTATTACAACACTTTTTTCAATTTCTTGCATTTATATTAATTTTTATTATACCTCACCTCTATCCATTAATAGAATTGCCCCATATCCTGTAATACTCTGATTCTTCCTTTCCCTTAATTGCCAATGTAAGTCTATTCATTTCTGCACATTCCAATATTTTCTTAATTACTTCTCCCTCTATAGGGATTTTTTCTGCTTTCCAATTTTGTGCAAATACAATCCTCGCTGCAGTTATTACATGTATATATTTTTTCTTTACTATATTTCTCCGGTAAGATACCCAATAGGAACAGTTCAGGTTTTAAATCTATATGTTGTTGTATTATTTCCTCTAACCACGTTCAAATTTTTACCCAATAGTTTCTCACTTCTGGACATGTCCACCACATATGATAATACGATCCCGGTATCTGATGGCATTTCCAACATTTAGCTGATTTATCTTTAAACATTTTTGCCAATTTTTCCGGTGCTATGTGCCATCTATAAAACATTTTATACTGATTCTCCTTATATGCTGTGGACATTGTTAATTTATAGTTTCTTTCCCATAATTGCTGCCATTTGTCTAATCTGACACTTTCTTGTATTTGTCTACACTTTATGTTAGCTTTTTTATTCATGTCAGAAGCACAGAGACCCTTCCGGGTTGAAAGGATCATTGTTGGGGGCTCCTTTGATGTCCCTGGCAGGAGCTGGATGAAGGATGAGAGCTCAACCCTGCCCCATACCAGCTCTGGGGTCTCGAACACAGGCTTGCTAACCTCCTGCCCAGGGTTTCAACCACTTGAGCCATTGTGCTCCTTTCTGTGTTAACTAAACCAACACTACAACCACACTATGCATACAGATAGGTTCTTTTTATTTATTTACAACCATTTATTTAGCAACTGTTACAATAGTACTTGAAGTCTGCTTGTGTACTGCTTAAGTACATGTAAGTACATTTTCACACTATAAGTAAAAAAAAAAAAAGACTTACTGGTCCTTGCCCTTACAACTGCCATAGCATCCCCACAATCTCTGTTCAAAATTTGAGACAACCAGCATATGTTTACGATACTTGCAGTGTCCTGGGATCATGTGGTTGACATTTGCAACCTTCTCAACCAACTTCTGATAAACAAAGTTATGTGAAGTATTAGCACTTGGAATATTGGTCACCACCAGAGGTGGTATTCAGCAGGTTCTTACCAGTTCTGGAGAACCGGTAGCGGAAATTTTGAGTAGTTTGGAGAATCGGTAAATACCACCTCTGACTGCCCCTGCCCCCATCTATTCTCTGCCTCCCAAGTCCCAGCTGATCGGGAGGAAATGGGGATTTTACAGTAACCTTCCCTTGGAGTGAGGAGGGAATGGAGATTTTACAGTATCCTTTCCCTGGAGTAGAGTGGGAATGGAGATTTTACAGTATCCTTCCCCTGCCACGCCCACCAAGCCATGCCACGCCCACCAAGCCACGCCCACAGAACCAGTAGTGAAAAATTTTGAATCTCACAACTGGTCACCACATTACAAAAAAAGATGTTGAGACTTTGGAAAAAGTGTAAAGAAGAGCAACTAAGAATATTAAAGGCCTGGATTGGAGACAAAAACATATGAAGAACGGTTGTAAGAAATGGGAATGGCTAGTCTAGAGAAAACAAGGACTAGGAGTGACATGATAGCAGTGTTCCAGTATCTGAGAGGTTGCCACAAATAGGAGGGCGTCAATTTATTTTCCAAAGCACCAGAAGGCAAGAGAAGTAACAATGTATGGAAAGTAATCAAGGAGTGAAACAACCTGGAATTAAGGAGAAACTTCCTAACAGTGAGGACAATTAACTAGTGGAACAGCTTATCTCCAGAAGTTGTGGGTGCTCCATCACTGGAGGTTTTTAAGAGGAGATTGGACAGTCACTTGTCTGAAATGGTATAAGTTCTCCTGCTTGATCAGGGGGCTGGACTAGAAGACCTCCAAGGTCCCTTCTAGCTCTATTCTGATTAAATCAATGAGGAAGCTGAATTTGCTTAATGATGGCATGATTCACTTAACAACTGTGGTGTTTTTCTTAGCAACAACAGCAAAAATTGTCATAAAATCAAGCACAACTCGTTTAACAGCCACTTTCCTTAGCAATGGAAATTCTGGTCCCATTTCTGGTTGTCAGTCAGAACTAACTTTATATACCTGCTGGAGCTTTTCAAATTGTGTTGGTGGAAGTATAAAAAAAAATGCTGAATATTTCTAGTTTTAATGGCGATGCTCCGTCAATAAGTGTTTTGACTGAAAGTTTTTGAAGAAATTTGGTGAATCATCCAACAATTTTTCACCATAAATTCTGCTTGTAGTCTACTGTCCATATTCTCTAATTCATATAAATTGATGCAGCATAAGAAATTGATTCAGATCTTGCTGCTAGCTTCTAGGTTCATTACTGCATAACACTAGCAAATTAAAGAGAATATTTCAGTGGAGCAGTGGTTCAGATGTGAGGAAACTGTATTGGCAGAAAAAAAATAACACAACAAAGATTTAGGGAAACGAAGAATAAATGTATTGAAACCTGATCAACATATATATTAGTAATATAATGGTTTTTCTTATAAATGACTCTTGGTTGTACAAATGCAATTTTGAAATGCCGTCATTATGGTTAAAAAGTTTGCATGTGCACATTCATATTACCCTGTTTCCTCCAAAATAAGACATCCCCTGATAATAAGCCCAATCGGGCTTTTGAGCGCATGGCAATAAGGCCAAGCGCTTATTTCAGGGTTCAGAAAAATATAAGACAGGGTCTTATTTTCGGGGAAACACAGTATATAAACACACACATTCACAATTTTGCTGTCTATTTCTTTCTGTAATTTTGCATTCTTTCTTTCTTTTTTTTGCGTTTCAGTTTTGGACTTCTGTTTTTCAAAACGAAACAAAAAAATGATTTTGCATACTGTGCCTGTCAATGCCTCCTTCAAAAAGCCATTTTTTTCCTGGTTTTGCATCGTTGCTTCATCTTCCCAGGAAAATGTATAGTTGAGAGAAAGAAGTGCTGATCGCATGGCCAGACCAACTCCAAAGCACTTTGTTATACCTTGTTGCTTCAGTAATCCAAACATATTCTTTTCCAGCTTGGCATAGTTACAATAATGCAAGCACAAGAAAAGACATGGATTCTTTAAAGAGTGTTCTAACAACGATAGTCATGGTGGCTCTGGTATGCAGGCCCATGCCTGTTATAAAATAACTTCTCAGTCTAAGGCCCTCGAAGCTGCAGAGCCCTACAACCACTTAGAATGAAAAAAGATACGTACCACTGATTTTAACCAAGCTATGCCACTAAAACTGGAGAAAGACACAGTGGCCAACTGATTGGAAAAGGTCCAGGGGTGGGCAGCTGGGGGTTCGCAGGGGTTCGGGAGAACCTTTAGCTAAGATTCTATGAAGTTCGGAGAACTCCCAAATCCCACTCCTGACTGGCCCTGCCCACCCCACCCCTCCCAGGAGTCCCCACGCGGCTCATTTTGGATGCAGGTAAGCGCAGAGCACATGCAGAGGCTCGGAGAGGGTGAAAAACGGGCCTACCGGAAGTTCAGGAAGGCCAGAAATGGGCCCGTTTCCTGCCTCCAGAGGGCCTCTGGAGCCTGGGGAGGCCATTTTTGCCCTCCTGGAGGCTCGAGGAAAGCCTTCAGAGCCTGGGGAGGGTAAAAACCAGAGGTGGGTTTCAGCAGGTTCTGACCAGTTCTGGAGAACCGGTAGCAGAAATTTTGGGTAGTTTGAAGAACCGGTAGTAAAAATTCTGACTGGTCCCTCCCCCATCTATTCTCTGCCTCCCAAGTCCCAGCTGATCGGGACGAATTGGCGATTTTGCAGTAACCTTCCCCTGAAGTGGGGTGGGAATGGAGATTTTACAGTAACCTTTCCCTTCCATGCCCACCAAGCCATGCCTACCAAGACATGGCACGCCCACCAAGCCACAGAATAATAAAAAAATTTGAAACCCATCACTGGCAAACACACACACACACATGCCATGGTGCAGGAGGCCAACTAGGCCATGCCAACCATGCCCAGCTCTGCGCAGCTCTGAAGAAGCTTCTTGGATGAGAAGCAAAACATCTTCAAAGAAAAACCAGAAAGTCCACTTGCCTCTTGAAAAAAAGCACCTTTGGGACAAAAGAATAGGACATGTTTGTATACTCTTCCCCTATTTTTTCATCCTGGGTTGAAAGACAATGAACATGGTTTTAAAACTGGAAGAAGAAACATCAATAACATGTGCTATGCCCATGATAGTAGCACTTAGATTTATATACCGCTTCATAGTGCTTTACAACTTACTCTAAGTGGTTTACAGAGTCAGCATGTTGCCCCCAACATTCTGGGTCCTCATTTTACCATCCTTGGAAAGATGGACGGCTGAGTCAACCTTAAGCTGGTGAGAATCGAACTGCCGAACTACTGGCAATCAGCAGTCGGCAGTACTGCAATACTGCATTCTAACCACTGAGCCACCATGGCTCTTATAGCCCAAATGCAGAGTTCTAGTAATAAAAGCTCCAGTAATAAAAGCAAAGAATCACAATGAAAAAATGGAGCTAACTTAAAAGATAAGGAAGGCCAAATTAATGACAACAGGTAGAACAGCCAAGCCTTAGAATTAACACTGAGTCAGGGTTCCAAGTAACACCCCCAACAAAATCAAACTCCGAGGCTTGAAGTTTCTCAAAGCTAATTTTTTATTAGAGATGTCATATCAGCACATCTGGGAAAACCTGAATCTGAAAGCTTCCAGGTTTTCCTCACCCACAAGAATGTTCAAGACCTTGCCCACATCTCCCACATGTCCACACAGCTCCAGAATAGAAGACATCCTCCAATTTCTTCTTTGCACAGCTGTTGGACACCATGGCCTTGAACTTCTCTTAGAGAAGCTTCTTATGGCTATCTCTACTTCACTCATGCAATCCCCGCTCCCAACTTCCCACAGTATGATTGTGGCAGGCTTGGATCCCCAAGGCACACAGATAATATGGCTTCCAGGCATGACACACTGAAGATACAGAAGGGGTAGAGTGGTACTTGTTGGAAGGTCCTGGAAAAGATATTCAAATGCTGGGATGTGTCTATACTTACAAAGACCAGTATTGTGCAATTAATATTCTCTGTGGAGCAAACTTAGAGGATAATAAAAATAGGAACAATATTGATGCTTTTGAACTTTGGTGTTGGAGAAGGTACCTGAGAATAACATGGACAACCAAGAAAAGAAACAGATCACTGACCAAGTTAACCTAGAGTTCTCCCTCAAGGCACAAGGCTGAAATTATCCTACTTCAGACAGATTACATGAAGACCCAACTCTCTGGAGAAGGCACCGATGCTGTGGAAAGTAGAAGGAAAAAGAAAAAGAGGGCAACCAGCCACAAGATGGATGAACCTAGTTACAGTGGCAGTGGAAACAATATTGGAAGCAGTGGTGGGTTGCTCCCGGTTTGGACGATTCACAAGAACTAGTAGTAAAACCGGCAGAAGGCTCCGCCCACCGACCCAGGCATCATCATAGGTTATCTGCGCATGCAAGTGATGTGAACTGGTAGTAAAGGTAAGTAGAACCCACCCCTGGTTGGAAGGCTTGAAAGACCAGGTCAGGGACAGATCACCATGGAGAGAAACTCTACATACAGGTATATCAGTGTTTCTCAACCTTGGTAACTTGAAGATAGGTGGACTTCAACTCCCAGAATCCCCCAGGCAGCACTGCTGGCTGGGGGATTCTGGGAGTTGAAGTCCACCTATCTTCAAGCTACCATGGTTGAGAAACCCTGAGGTATATGGTTCAATGTCTATGGAGATTCTCTGTCATCCAGGTCATTGGTTGTCCCAAAGGTGCTTTTTTCAAGAGACAACTGGACTTTCTGGTTTTTCTTGGAAGACTTTTCGCTTCTCATCCAAGAAGCTTCTTCAGCTCTGAGTGGATGGTGGGGAATGGAAGGATTTATACTCCTTGCAGACTAAAAGAATGCAAATGTCCAGCTGTCTTTAAGGAGCATCAATCCTTCCATTCCCCACCATCCAGTCAGAGCTGAAGAAGCTTCTTGGATGAGAAGCGAAACGTCCAGACTTGGGTGTCACATACCGTAATGAAAGGTTCACCCAGCACCGGAAATGTGAGCTTGTGCCATCCGCACATGCATGCGGCATCACAAAACTCAGGAATTTGCTCATGCACACTGTCCGCACGTGTGCAGCAACACAAAACACAGGAATTCGCTCGTGCGCACTGTCCACCAATGTGTGTGTTGTCAAACAACACAGTGATATAGGACGGGATTGTGCCCAGGCGGGTGGGTGGGTCCAACCATAGGTTGCAATTACCGGTTCACCCAAACTAGCCTGAACCGGCAGCAGCCCACCACTGAAAACGTCTTCAAAAAAAATCCAGAAAGTCCAGTTGCCTCTTGAAAAAAGCACCTTTGGGGCATGTACATAGTTCCTAAGAATCGAAAATGACCTAATGGAAGATAATCAGTCAATCAATCAATCAATCAATCAATCAATCTAAAACTGAGAGCCTAGCACAGCAGTCCCTTTTAAGTCCATTCTTCATGGGTGCATGGATACAAACTTGTTTTCTTGACTGCAGTACAGAAGCCGTTGGGCAGTGTGTTCTTCCAGAAAGCTTATTTCAACAACCCTGAGATGCATTAGATTCCTTCCATCCATCTAATCAGAACCAATCCTGCTTGGCTGCCAACTCGAAGTGCTGCCACCTGTAAGACTCCCTCTTTCTGAAAAAAATGATTTTAAAAATAGCTTTCCAATATCAGTCAAGGTCATCTAGATGTCTTGGTTATTTCCAAAGCATTCAAGCATATATCAACGCCATCAAATATCTACATTGACTTGCATTTTTTTCGGGGGGGGAGGGGAAATCAAATTAACTCTCATGCTTACATTCCCTAAAGTGTATATTTCTGGCATCTAAAAATGCAAGTTAATTTGCAATGAAGCTAAGGTAGTACCAAAAAGTGTGTATGCAAGCAAGCCCAGGTTCAAATCCCAGAACGGCATGGTTAGCTGCTGAGAGCTAAATAGCTTGAAATAGATCTATACTAGTCTCCCTTTATTTCTTTGTCAGTAAATATAAATTTAATACAAAATAGTTTGTTGTGAAAGCGACTGCCTGAGGGCTCCTGGATTGGGGCTGAAAGGCGAAAGGAAGCAGCATGCTCCTTCCCATATTTGGATAGACCAGGTTGCTTTGATAGAAAACTCATTTAAACTCCCCTGGTACAAACTGACAGAGCGAGGATAACCTGTGGCTTAGAGGTTAATACATCTGCCTAACGTGCAAGCAAGCCAGCTTCGAATCCCAGAAAGGGTAGGATTAGCTGATGAGAGCTAAATAGCTTGAAATAGATCTAGTCTCTATTACTAGTCTCTATACTACCTATACTATACTAGTATCTATACTACCTTTATTTCTTTATATGATTCAAATAATTTAACCATCAGTTCTCTGCCCTAATGACTGGCTGGGTAGGGGTGGCTGAGTAGTCTTGTGACCGGGTGGATGTGGTCAACTCTACATCACTCACATTGAGGGGTGCCTCGCCCAGCCTCTCCTCGCAACGCCCAGCTATGCCTCACCCCTCCCCTCCCAGCTGCTCCCTATCACGCCCAGTCTCGCCTCGCCTCACCCTGCCTCTCCTCGATTTACGACCACAATGGAGCCCAAAAAGTATGTTGCTAAGTGAGAAATTTATTACCTGAATTTTGCCCCATTTCACAACTTTTCTTGCCATATTTGTTTAAGTGAATCACTGCAGTTGTTAAGTTAGTAACACGGCTGTTAAGTGAATCTGACCTCCCCATTGAGTTTGCTTGTCAGAAGGTTGCCAAAGGGGAGCACATGACGCTGGGAGACTACAACTGTCATAAATGTGAGACAGTTGTCAACCGTCTGAATTTTGATCACGTGACCGTGGTGATGCTGCAATGGTTTACTATCTTTATCTTTACTATCTCTAAGCTTAAAAACAGGTACCTCTTTTTTCCATAACCCATCTCTTATCTTTAAGCAAACCGGTAAAACGTCAACCTTTCAATCCAGGTGTCAGCAAAAAAGTCCATACAAGGTCACCAGAACTTTACAAAAAGCTCTTATGTCTTATTTTACCCTTGATAAAATAAACCAACTTCTCTACTCTTTCCTTTTACTTCTGAAAATCTTAATCTTTAATTCATTCAAATAGTGTCCAAAGATTTGATCTCTTTTCGATTCTTCTTTGTCCCATCGCAAGAGTTTATTCAAGGCTTTAACCAGCCTCTTTTGTAAATCAAATTAAAAAGACTAAGCGTGTCACTCTCTTGGTTTCTTTTTTTCTATTTCCCATTTAATTTTTAACATTTCAACCAACTTCATTTGTATATTGAAGGGAGGGACGGAGAAGGAGTAGGAATAGGAATGGCAGAATGTGGGAGCAGAGTTAAAAGAGGAACCAGCCTAGAATCTCTACATAGTCACAAGCAGTCTAAGTCCAACCTCCCCTTGAATTCCTTTGATTCTTACGGAATTCCACTGCAGATGCTAAGCTAACCATTAGTTGAGAAGATTCCTGTGCATAGACCAGGGGTCTCCAACCTTGGCAAGTTTAAGACTTGTGGACTTCAACTCCCAAAATTCCTCAGCCAGCAAAGCAAAGCTGGTTGAGGAATTCTGGGAGTTTATTTATTTATTTATTTATTAGTTCGATTTATATGCTGCCCTTTTCTGGAGACTCAGGGCGGCTTACAATGCGTTAAGCAATAGCCTTCATACTTTTGTATATACCTGCTTAGTAGGGCTTTCGCCCCCCCCACCAAGCGGTGTTCTTTTTTATACAAAGTCAGCTTCTTGCCCTCACAAACCGGGTCCTCATTTTACCTACCTTCAAAAGGATGGAAGGCTGAGTCAACCTTGAGCCTGGTGAGATTTGAACTTGCAATAATTGCAGGCAGCTGGTGTTATTTTAACAGTGCTTTAGTCTGCTGCGCCACCAAGGAGTTGAAGTCCACAAGTCTTAAACTTGCCAAGGTTGGAGACCCCTGACATAGACTGTTTAGCAATAACTTTGTTTAATTGGACCTTCATGTGTGGATCCTGTCTCTTGTGCCTGTGGAAGGAAGGAAGGAAGGAAGGAAGGAAGGAAGGAAGGAAGGAAGGAAGGAAGGAAGGAAGGAGGGAGGGAGGGAGGGAGGGAGGGAAGGAAGGAAGGAAGGAAGGAAGGAAGGATCTTTATATATTTCCTTTCTCCTTTTTCCTCCTTTTTTCCTTCCTTCAACTCTCTTGACTTTCTCTGAGTTTAGTTTGTATTAGTTTGCATTACCGTAATTAAAATCTTCAACTGAAAAGTATATTAAAAAAATAATGAATAAAAACAGACAGAACTAATTTAATTCTAGGACCCTGAAATGTCCCTGGGGTCAGGTGAGTCTCAAAGCCAAAAATGCTTATGAGACATTAAGACTGAGTCATCGCTGCAATTTAAAGGTCAAGCATCAAATGATCTCCAGAATGGAGCCAAGGTTTCAATATTTGGTAAACCACCAAATAGTCCATTATTCCATCTCTCCTCTTTTTTTATATTGGGGATTGCCAGCTAATCACTTAGGATTGGAAACAGGTTTCACCTTCTGTTCTCCTTTCACTTCACTCACATTTCTACCCTAACTTTGAACATACTAACCTAGAAGTCTCTCTAGTTTCTATTGAATACATCACTTTTACCCAACAAATTGCTTCTTTCAAGGTACAGAATAAAGGTGAGTGCACCTGGTCTTCTATTTTCCTAATCCATTCTGCTTTGTTGTGGTTGTCAATTGCGAAGTCGTGTCCGACCCATCGCGACCCCATGGATAACGTTCCTCCAGGCCTTCCTGCCCTCTACCAACCTCTGGAGTCCATTTAAGTCCATTTAAGCTCATGCATACTGCTTCAGTGACTCCATCCAGCCACCTCGTTCTCTGTCATCCCTTTCTTCTTATGCCCTCAATCTTTCCCAGCATTAGGCTCTTCTCCAGTCCTTCCTTCTCATTAGGTGGCCAAAGTATTTGAGTTTCGTCTTCAGGAGCGCTATGTATATCAATGGGTTAAAAGCAGGGGTGAAATCTAAAATTTGTTACTACCAGTTCTGTGGGCGTGGCTTGGTGGGGGGGGGGGAAATGTGACTGGGTGGGTGTGGCCATTTTTTTTTGCCTTTAAAACCATTTTTTACATGTAAAACCATGTAAAAAAATGCTTTCAAAAGGCTCTGACGATCCCAGCTGAGTTCCCTGATCGGCAGGCAACTCAGCTGGGATTGTCAGAGCTTGGATCGTCAGAGCTTGGCTCGTCAGAGCCATTTAAAAGAAAAAAAAGCTCTGATGATCAGCATACTTAAAAGATCGCTCACAAGAGACTTATGAATGTGAATGGAAAAAGTGGATAGATTATGTGCAGAACAAATATCAAACTAGGAAGTATCAAATAGCTTTTCATTGATAGTATTATATTATATTAAGATAGAAATATTTGAACTATGTGAAGATGAAAAATGATATGGGGGTTGGGGGGGGTTCAAGGTTTCTATATAAAGGGGATAATGATGGGGTATATTCTATGGAAGTCCGGGGGGAGGGGAGGGTTAGGGGGGGTTAGGGAGGGTGAGTTGGGGAGGTTGGGGTGGGTTAGGGGGGTGAAAATGGGGTGAAAATGTAATTGTAAAACTTTTACAATAAAAAAAAGAAAAAAGAAAAAAAGGCTCTGATGATCGCGCGGTTCAGCTGGGCATGGGGGGCGGGGGCAGGGATTTTTGCTACCAGTTCTCCGAACTGCTCGCCGCCATCGCTACCTACTTGCCCGAGCCGGTCCGAACCAGGAGCATTTCACCCCTTGTTAAAAGGTAAAGGTAAAGGTTCCCTTTGCACATTCGTGCTAGTCATTCCTGACTCTAGGGGGCGGTGCTTATCTCCATTTCAAAGCCGAAGAGCCAGCGCTGTCCAAAGACGTCTCCATGGTCATGTGGCTGGCATGACTAAATGCCAAAGGCGCACGGAACGCTGTTACCTTCCCACCAAAGGTGGTCCCTATTTTTCTACTTGCCTTTTTTACGTGCTTTTGAACTGCTAGGTTGACAGAAGCTGGGACAAGTAACGGGAGCTCACCCCGTAATGGGGCACTAGGGATTCGAACCGCTGAACTGCCGACCTTGAATTCTTTATTGGCCAAGTGTGATTACACACACAAGGAATTTGTCTCCAATGCATAAGCTCTCAGTGTACACACAGAAGTAGTGATAGATCATTATCATAGTCATTGTAAAAATACATTCATCATAAAACATTAGATACAACACTTGGTGATAGTCATGGATACTTAATAAGCAATCAACATAAATCATACTAGGATACTAATTAAACAATTTAAATCGTAAAATGCAAGCAACAAGTTATAGTCATAAGAAGATGAGGAGAAGGCGAGAATAATGATGGTAATACTGTCTTTCTAGATAGTTTGACAGTGTTGTGGGAATTAGTTGTTTAGCAGAGTGATGGTATGGCGGAAATATTTACACCCTTTACTGTATGTGTCAATAGTGGAATGCATTGCTAAAAGATGTGGTGATGGACATTAATTTGGATGGGATTGTATACATGTATGGAAGAGAGGACTATCAGGGGCTTTTCATCAGGAAGATTCAACATTATCTTCAAGTCAGGAGGATCCATGCTTCTAAAGGCCACTTGAGGAGGAACATTGGGCAGTGGAGAATATCTCAGTTTTCTCATACACAACAACTCCGAAGCATCAACTCGGCTGCCATGAGAAACCAAGTCAGACAGTGGCCTCATCCAATCTATTCTTAGGATCTAATACCAGGGGATTTAATCCAGCATTTTATTTACTTATTTACTGTCTGATTACTATCCCTCCTTTCATACAAGCTCTGAAGCAGTAAAACAGAACTCATTTCCATATAACAACAAGCTCTTTTTAAAAAAAATATTGGGTTGAGAAGGAATGACTGGCTTAAATTCAATGAGTTTTGAAATTGGAGGGTGATTAGAACCCGGTGTCAACTCGCAGAGCTTTCCTGACGTGCTCCCGAGTTGCCATAGGCAGGGGGATGGGAAATCGCGCCTCACAGCTGCACCAAGGAATCCACACTTCAGTCAAAACAAAGCACATCCTAGCCAGCCGAAGCCAAGGCCATCTCCATGAAGATATGCAATGGCCGGAGGGAGTGACTTCCACAACGTGCAAAATTGCTTCGTTGGGGAATGTGACAATGACATACCTTGGGGGGGGGGGAGGGGGGAAACCAGGTCAGAGGCAAGGCATGAACTGGGTGAAGTTAGAGCTGGCTTCACTTGATTCGTGTCTACATGGCGCTCCTAATAAACGACTGGATTGTTCTTGAAACTTTGCTTGAGGCTCCTGCTTTTATAAGGGCATTGGTCGAAACCCTGAAACCTGGATTTCCCCATGGCAAACTTCACCATTGCACCGCACTGCCTATAGTCCTAAATATCAATCTGTCTCTCACCTATATACCTTTCAAAACAAACAGCTGAGTGGCACATACACAATAGTTAAGCAATAAATATTGCTCAACGGAAAAAGAAAAGGAATCCAAATATGTCAGCAAAACAAAATCCTTGGCATGCATCATTGCCAACTGTTTGCTGTTTTCGAAAACATTTTATTGTACAGTGATATGCTCCAGCAATTTTTCAGGTCAGTGTTTTATTTTGTTTTAAACCTGTTGTAGAAAATGTGGAATATAGTGTTTATAAGCTCGCAGCAGCAATCTTAATTAAGCTAAGAAACATTGATCATCCCAACAACTAAATAAGGATTTGAATTATGTTCTCCCCAGTCTAAATCACTGCACAGCACAAGGAATTAATGGATTAATCTTTTTTTTTTTTAAAAAAAATCTAAGATCCTTCCTTCCTTCCTTCCTTCCTTCCTTCCCATTGAGTCAGTCTTGACTCTAGGCCAGTGATGGCTAACCTTTTTGCCGTCGCGTGCCGAAAGTGCACACCACGCATGCAACAGCATGCATGCGCATCCCTGCACCCATAATGCAATGCACATGTGACTCCTCGCACTCCCTGCCCCCTGCACATGCACGCATGACCCCCCCCCCGTACTCCCCCACACATGTGTGCGCAACCTCCTGGTCCCAGGAGGCTGCAGGGAGGCCTGGGAGGCCCAAAACAGGTATGAGGGGTGCGGCGTAACCCTCCCGTGGCCCATTTTTGGTTCCAAGAGGCTGCAGAATGAGCAGGGGGGGTGCCGCCCTGACCCATGCTCCCCCCACCCCCCCATGCATGTGTTCACAACCCCCCTGGGCATGCACATGGGTCTCCTGCATGCACCCTGCCCCCCCGCGCATGCACGACAGAGACCTGAAATTCAGCTGGCTGGCGGGAGGCACACAGGCATGTGGGGTGGAGCTGAGCTGGGCGACAGCTCACGTGCCTGCAGAGAGGGCTCCGCATGCCACCTGTGGCATGTGTGCCATAGGTTTGCCATCACAGCTCTAGGCAATTCTTTGAATAAATACATCCAATGTTCATGGCCTTCCTTCCTTCCTTCCTTCCTTCCTTCCTTCCTTCCTTCCTTCCTTCCTTCCTCCCTCCCTCCCTCCCTCCCTCCCTCCCTCCCTCACACTTTCCCACTCTCACCCTCTTGCCATTGAGTCAAACTTGACTCTAGGCAGTTCTCTGCACCAATGCATCCAGCTTTCTTGACAACAGTTTCAGAAATGGTTTGTAATTGCTTCCTTCTTAGGGCTGAGAGAAAGTGACTGGCCCAGGTGGCTTTGTGCCTAAAGTGGAACTAGAAATTATACTCTCCAGCTTTCTACCCTTTCTACCCCTACTCTTCAGCTTTCTACCCGGAGATCTCCGACCTCCGGGTGTTTCGCTGCGCACTGAAGACCCTGTTGTTCCGCCAGGCCGGGCTATCAACATAATAATTTTAAATTGGGGATTTAAATTTTCGGGGTTTTAAACCGGGCCAAATCTATTTAATTATTTTAATTTTTAATCATTGTTTTGTCTTGTGTTTTTAAATTGGCTGTATACCGCCCTGAGTCCTTCAGGAGAAGGGTGGTATAGAAATATAATAATAATAATAATAATAATATTATTATTATTATTATTATTATTATTATTATTATTATTATTATTATTATTATTATTATTACTACTACCCTGGTGCTGTAAAACCATTACTGCAAACTGGCTCTCCCATGTCAATTTCACACAAATTTATTGATACACCTGCTCCACTCGGTTTATTTATTTTTTCTTCCATTCGATTCCTGTTTGATTCTTGGAGACTACTTTGACAAGTCCCTGCAATTTCCCTGCAAGGTTTTTCAGAAGTACTTTGCCACTGCCTCCTTTCTAGGGCTGAGAGAAAGCGACTGGCCCAATATCATCCAGCTGACTTGGGGTTTAAAATGGGACTAGAACTCTGGGTCTCCTGGTCTCTAGACTGATGCCTTAACCACTATACCAAACTGGCACTCATTTCTTTATTAGCCTGCATCACAATCAAATCTACCAAAATTGTGTAGAAAGGTGAAATTCTTAACCTTGAATGTGTTTCATCTTTTTATCTAGAGTTTCTGTGTCTGCCTGCCTGCCTATCTATCGGTCTATCTGTTGGTCTGTTTATCTATCTACCTATCATTATTTATCTACCTGCTGGCTGGTCTATCTATTGTTATCTAGCTATCTGTTGCTATCTCTTTCCCTCTCTCTTCTCTCTCACTGAAAAACTACAAGAAGAGCAAATGTGAAGTATATTTATACTCCAATCTGCACATAACTTCAGGTGGTATGAATCAGGAGCATCATAACTCACAAACATTTAATTTTTCAAACATTTCAACCATGATTTATTTTGACCTTACAACTGCACCGTGGCTATGTTCACTTGACTGAACACTGATGGATAGTCTTCCAATCTTTGCCCTTGTAAAGTAATCTGTATCCAATCCATGCCAGTGTAACACATATTCAAACATTAGTCCAGGCTATCAACGTTCTGCATCGTTCTGAATTTTAAAAAATATCTTTTTATAGCTCATCTTTCTGCTCTGATGAGCCTTCAATATCGCTAATAAAACTGGGAAAAAAAAAACCTGAATATAAAAAGCTAAACCCAGAGATCAAAAAATAACACTAATGTATGAATATTTTTTTAAAAAGTAAGGTAAAGGAGTCCTTGCGGATTTTATTTCACTAATTTTTTTGCCAACGATAGGGGGTGATGCTCATCTCCATTTCAAGGTCATTGAGCCAGCACTATCTGAAGATATTTCCACAATCATGTGACCAGCATGATGTCACAAAATGCTGATGCCTTCCCACCAAAGTGGTACCTATTTATCTACTTGTATTTGCAAGCTTTCCAACTGCAACTGTGAGGACAGGAGCTCAACGCATCATGTGGCACTCAGGTCTCAAACCTGGTGTCATTCTGAGCTCATTGAAAGCAGAACTCCAAGGCAGGTAAATTCCTCAAATAACATGTTTGTTGGATACATCATATCGGCACAGGCGGTGAAAACCATCTCTAAAAGTTCCCAAGGTTTTCACCTAATTAAAAGAGCGAAAGTCCCCCTTCCCAGATGTCACCGGTCACATTGTCCAATGAAAGTAGCCTGCAGGCTGCTTGATCACTCCTCTCCTCCTACCATAGCCACCTGTTAAGATGACCTTAGTTCCCACAGGAAAACTTTTTATTTTGACAGTTAGCCGGTCTATCTACTATCTACTTCCCCCCTCCCTTCCCCCTCTCAGGGTTTGTGGCAACAAGATGGCTTCAGCCAGGTTTGCTTCAGAGTTGACACCTGGGCTGCCAGCTTTCCAGCTGACAAGTGCATTGTCTTAACCACTGAGCCATTGCACTGCCCCAGTTTAGATATAGTTCTAAAATAATTTAAAGTAATAGCAATAGCACTTAGACTTATATACCATTTCACATTGCTTTACAGCCCTCTCTAAGTGGTTTACAGAATCAGCATATTGGCCCCCCACAATCTGGGTCCTCATTTTACCCACCTCAGAAGGATGGAAGGCTGAGTCAACCTTGAGCCGGTCAGGATCGAATTCTTGGCAGCGGGCAAAGTTAGCTTGGAATGCTGTACTTTAACCACTGCACTACTACAGCTCCTTTAAATTTAATATAAATTTAAAGAATGAAACAAGAGGTGTATCTTTAAAGATATTCTATAGGTTGTAAAAGCGGCAAGCAACCCAAAGGTAAGGAATTATCTTGTATACCAAAGAAAGCTCAATTTTCGGAGAGACCTAACAGACTTCGTTAGAATCAGGATAAAAAGGATGCTCCAGAAACAGTAGCAGATCAAATGGTAGAGGATAAAATGTCACGGCATCTGTAAGTAAAAGTTGCATCTGGTACAAAGCCAAGCCTATTCATTTATAAGGTCATTTAAAAGATGCACACATCAAACCGCTTACGCTTCTGCTCGACTGAGCCCTCAACGTGTCTAGAAAAACTGAATATGGAAAGGCCAATCCAGAGATCTAAAATCTATCCTGAAACAAACATAGGACTGGAATCTTTTAAACAATTAAAGGCTCGACGAAGGAGCTACAGCTTTAGAAATGTTCTGTTAGTTGAGAAAGTGGCAAGCAATACACAGGAGTATTCTTGGGTGCCTGAAGGACACGTAGTAGTAGAACGCTTATTTTCAGACAGTCTTTTTTTTTTTTTTTTAAGAAGGAAGACAAAAAAAGAACACTCCAGAAACGTAACAGAGCAAAATCGGAGGATCAAATGTTATGGCAGGTGTAAGCAAGAGTTGCACCTGGTGCAAAGCCCAGCCTGTTTGTTTATAAGGTCATTGAAAAGATGCACACACCAAACCGAATAGCTGATAGAAATTACTAGGTCAGCTGAAAGAAATGCTAAGGAAACATACCCTCTCTCTCTGTGAACAGCAGCTTTGCCCTTGGCAGAAAAATCCTCCCTAACTTAATTGAGTAGGAAACAGGGGATCAGAATGTAAGGTCCCAAAATGTACTTGAGTCACCAGAATGCCAAAGAGAGAGACTCAAGAAGAGGCTTGGAAAAATATCAGCTTTTATTTGTACAAAGAAGAGCTGGGTAAACCATACCACTACATACAGACAAAGAGCGTGCAGTGAAAGGCCACACTTTGGGGAAGGTATGGCGTCCTTTTATACCTTCAGAAACATCAGCTTAGTACCCACTTCTGGCCCCCTGGCCCATGCCTTCCTTGTAGCCTTGCATTGGCCGTGCAGCAAGGAACAGGGGGGCTGAGTGCTTAGCAACAGAGGGGCTGGGTGCTTAGCAACACAGGTATTTGCCTGATGTAACCCTGCCAAACCATGACATACCCCACACCAGGCACTGAGTTGAACACAAAAACAAGATAACAGAAGTTAGATCAGTGGTAGAAGCAAATGGGAGAGGCAATTCTAATCCGTACAGGAACAAAGCAATTCTTACAGAAGCGAAATAGCAAGTTAAACTAATTCTACTGACTCTACTATTATGTCCCATTAATTCTACCTATTCTATTATTATTATGTCCCTTCAAGAATAACAGACTTGGAAGGGACCTTGGAGGTCTTCTAGTCCTACCCCTGCTCAAGCTGAAAACCCTTCACACATGCGCTTCCAAACCAGTAAGGAAGGTAAATAGATTTCACCCCTGGAGAGAAGCAATTTAGAAGTAAGGAGAAATTTCCTGACAGTTAGAACAATTAATCAGTGGAACGACTTGCCTCCAGAAGCTGTGAATGCTCCAACACTGGAAGTTTTTAAGAAGATGTTGGATAACCATTTGTCTGAAGTGGTGTAGGGTTTCCTGCCTAAGCGGGGTTGGACTGGAAGACCTCCAAGGTCCCTTCCAACTCTGTTATTCTATTTTAATTGTTCCTGACTATCAAAAGGTAAGCTGCCCAGACTTGTACATTTAATAAAACTCTTCTCTTCTTGTTTATCTGAAAAGAATGAAAGGAAGGGCTAGGGGTGATATGATAACCATGTTCCAATATCTAAGGGGGTTCCATAAAGAAGAAGAGGTCAACATATTCTCCAAAGCACTTGAAGGCAGGACAAAAAGAAATGGATGGAAACTAATCAAGAATTGAATCAACCTACCTGACAGCCAGAATAATTAATTAATGCAACGACTTGCCTCCAGAAGTTGTGAGTGCCCCAACATTGGAGGTTTTTAAGAAACGATTGGACAACCATTTGTTTGAAATATTATAGGGTCTTCCTGCTTGAGTAGAGGATTGGACTAGAACAGTGGTCCCCAACCTGTGGGCCATGGCCCACTATCAGGCCGTGGTCTATTCACAACTGGGCCCTGTGAGTACCCCACTCACGTGAGAGGCAGACGCCGGCCCTCTCATTCCCACTCCTGAAAATGGTGCCGGTGCTCGCAACTCCACTCACACGAGTGGTGTGCATGTGCAGCTGCCATTCACATAAATGAAGCGGTGGGTGCACATCCCTGCCCCTTGCACAAAACCATCCCCTTTTCCCCCCTTCCCCCTCCCCCATGCCAGGTCGCCAACCTGGAAAGGTTGGGGAATGCTGGATTAGAAGGCCTCTCAAGTCCCTTCCAATTCTGTCATTCTGTTATCTTGCTTTTTATTCTTCTGGAAGCAATTCAAATCGTTAGTGCCTTTCGTAAAACGTAGTGCCCAGAACTGGGGGGGGGGGGGGGGCAATTTTATCAGAGATGTGAGGAAACCTTAGGATAATTTGTTATACTTTTCAATCTTAGCAGGTGGTAGCTCTTGGCCGGGGATTATCAGGGATTTGATGCTAAGGAGGGTCAGAGTTGGTTAGTGATTTGAACTGAGAATTTCCAGGAACCCTGAGGATGCAGATTGTCAAAAAGGAAAAACATAATCTGGAAGAAGAAAGTGGCAAATCTATTCCAGGCTATTTCCAGGCTAAGACAACTACAAGATGTGAGATTTTTTAACTTTCTTTTGGTACCCCATTATCCATCCCTCCAGCTTACCAACCAGTAGCTGGACTTGATCAGAAGGAGCCTTTACCTACACCTTGAAAGACCCTGATGGAATACACTGCCCCAACTGCCCTGGCCTCATTCTGGAAAGTACCAGCCAGCTGTGTATACCTGATAAGACCACTGCTGCTGGCAATAGGAATTCAAGTAGTGTAGCATGCTGGCAACTTGAGTAGCATGCTAATGGAGAGAGGAGGCTTTCTGACATCCTTCTTAGTCTGCCATCTGACTCATGGTAGGAAGCTGAATTTAACCATTTGCAGACAAGAACTGTACTGCACCATTGGACGGCTTTAAAAAAAAATCCAACTCCCCAAAATAAAATAAGAATAATTTTCAGACTTATTCTTTCTGCTGATGACACCATATGTTAACCCTGTGAGGTATTCTACAACTACCAGGATTACTAGTTCTTTCTTTGTAGGTTACATTAATAGAATCTTGCAAAACTAAAAGTATTCCTCCCATCCTTTCTTTTTACTCTCTAGAAAACTAGGGAGGATCGCTTCTGAAATTCCATGCCTTCAACAATTTTGTGGGGCGAGATATCTTTTAAGGGCCAGTTGTCCACAGCTCTGCCTTCTGTCCCTCAAGGTCATTCCCATATACCACTATACTCGGTCATTAACTCACAGCCAGTGGCATATAGAAGCTGGAAATACTTAAGGGGAGGGGAGGGGAGAGGAGAAGAAGAAGAGGAAGAGGTGGAGGAAGAGAAAGAAGAATAGAAGAAGAATAGCAATAGCTCTTATATAACACTTCATAGTGCTTTTACAGCTGTCTCTAAGCAGTTTACAGAGTCAGCATCTTGCCCCCAACAATCTGGGTCCTCATTTTACCGATCTCAGAAGGATGGAAGGCTGAGTCAACCTTGAGCTGGTGAGATTTGAACTGCCAAACTGCAGCTAGCAGTCAGCTGAAGTAGCCTGCAGTACTGCACTCTAACTACTGCGCCACCTCAGAAGGAGGAGGAGGAGGAGGAGGAGGAAGAGGAAGAAGAGGAGGAAGAAGAAGGAGAAGAAGTAGAAGAAGAGGAGGAAGAGGAGGAGAGGAAGCGGAAGAGGAAGAGGAAGAGGAAGGAGGAGAAGAGGAAGAGGAGGAGGAGGAGGAGGAGGAGGAGGAGGAGGAGGAGGAGGAGGAGGAGGAGGAAGAGGAAGAGGAAGAAAATAGTAGTTAAGGATTTTGAAGACAGTAAAGTAAAAACTCTTGCCCGTTTATATAAGAAAAGGGCAACAGATGTACGGTATTTACTGCAACCTGGGAGAATTTGTCTTCCAGATCATTCCTAAGTTCAGTTTTGCTAACTATGAAAAAGCCTGGTTCTCTGAAATATGCTTCTATGCCTGAAGATTCCCAAACTTGAAGCACTAGTCTCTTAGCAACCATGGTACTCTTTGTATTAAAATATAGCTGCAGGGAACTGACTGTCATTTCCTGGAGCCCAAAACACACTGAATCAGCAAGTGCCTAAGAAAAGACAGACAACAGTGCAAAAACGGGAATAGGACACAGAAGGCACTTTAGCCCTACGAAAGAATTCTCATTTTGTAGGGGAATATATAGGAAAGAAGGAAAATTTATACCAGGGCCCCATGAGTCTACTCCACATGGCCCCAGATCTCTGCAATGAAATGGAACCTCAAACTCAGCATTAGGTTTTTTTTAAAGTCCTATCGTGCTCTGGAAATCTTTTGGGGAGAAAAACACAAGAGGAAAATATGCAAAACTTTGGAGCTGAAGAGTTTGAAACATCAACAACTTCAGATATGCTGATAAAATGATTCTGATGATTAGAAGATGGGGAAAAAAAAAGAACATACAGAATCTTTCATTGCAGCTGAAAGAAAAGCGTATGAAAATGCCCAATATGAAACAAAAAACAAACAAAACAAGAACTATATAATTTATGTTTTTATTAATTTTTTTAATCATTTAAATTAACAATTTTCTCCTTTCTAATTCCTAAATTTCTGACATAAGACGAGACCAAAGAAAGGGGACATTAATACTATGTCAATTCACAATGCTAACTAGATGCAAATAAGTGGAGAAGAAAGTGACGTACAGGTAGTCCTTGACTTACAACCATTCGTTTAGTGACCTTCGAAGTTACGATGGCATTGAAAAAAGTGACCTGACCCTTTTTCACAATTACGACTGTTGCAGCGTCCTCGTAGATCACATGTACAAAATTCAGATGCTTGGCAACCGGCATGTACTTATGACGGTTGTGGTGTCCTGGGGTGATGTGATGATCTTTTGCTACTTTCCGACAAGCCAAATCAATGAGGAAGCCATTAACGACTGTGCTATTGAGTTAACAAGTGCAGTAATTCACTTAACAACTGTGCCAAGAAAGGTTGTAAAATGGGGGCAAAACTCATTTAACAACTGTCTTGCTTTAGGAATAGAAATTTGGGGCTCAGGTGTGGTTGTACATCGAGGACTACCTGTAGTTACAGGCTTGTAATTCCTAGACTCAAGTATTCACAGAAATAGTAACTGCAAGCTTGAGAGGTCTGCTACTTGGTTCGAGACAAACTAATACAGTGGAGACTTCACACTGACACCAAGCCACAGTTTCCTAGTTGCAATGTATGACAGTGAAAGCCGGATCATCAGAAATGCTGAATGAATATTAAAATATATGGGATTTATTTTATCAATGGATAGAAAATGAATATGATAGTAATGTCAAATAAGTTAAGTTGAGAAATGTTATGATAATAGATATGTTAAGTATTAAACATTAATATTAAAGTAAGAGTAGATATAAATAATGAATATGGTGGTTAGCTTTAACTTTTATGACACAAAAAAATTGTACGCAGCAGGGGTGAAATCCAGCAGGTTCTGACAGGTTTTGGAGAACCCATAGCGGAAATTTTGAGCAGTTTGGAGAACCGGAAAATACCACCTCTGGCTGGCCCCAGAGTGGGGTGGGAATGGGGATTTTGCAATATCCTTCCTCCAGAAGTGGGGAGGGAATGGGGATTTTGCAGTATCTTTCCCCTGGACTGGGGTCGGAATGGAGATTTTGCAGTATCCTTCCCCTGCCACACCCACCAAGCCACACCCACCAAGCCACACCATGCCCACCAAGCCAGGCCCACAGAACTGGTAGTAAAAAAATTTGGATTTCACCACTGGTACCCAAATGACACACTGTTTAATGAATGATGGAATGTTTTGTATTAAAAGAAAATAATAATAATAATAATAATAATAATAATAATAATAATAATAATAATAATAAAAAAAAAAAAAGAAATGCTGAATGAAAAATTGATTCCTTTGAATTGTGGTCCTGGAGAAAATGGTTGAGAATATTTTGAACCCCGAGAGGAAAACTAATATTTAATAATAGGTGAAGTGAATCCAGACTGTTCATAAAGTCACTAGTAAAGCTGAAGCTTAGATGTTTTGACACATGAAGTGAAGGCAAAGTCACTAGAGAGACCTGACAAGAGAAAAATTGAAGACAACGGGGGTGGGGGTGGGGGAGAAGAGTATAACAGAGAAAAATGTGGCTAGTATCAAATAAGATGAGACAAACATGAGCCTATTTGACAGACAAGCCTGGTGAAATTACATCTTTTGGATCATAGAGTGAACAACATGGAGATTGAAGCAACAAATTTGATCTTCTAAAATAGGTGTTTAAAAAAAAATACCAGCAGGGGTGAAATCCGGTAGCAATGGTGGCGGATGGTTCGGAGAACCGGTAGCAAAAATCCCTGCCCCCCTCCCCCCATACCCAGCTGAGCTGCGCGATCATCAGAGGCTTTTTTAAAAAAAACTTTTAAAAGCATTTTTTCTTCGGCCGAAAAAATGCTTTTAAAAGTAAAAAAAAAAAGCCTCTGATGATCACGCGGCTCAGCTGGGATCGTCAGAGCCTTTTAAAAGCATTTTTTCTACAACCTCTTCGGCTGAAGAGGGTGTAAAAAAATGCTTTTAAAAGGCTCTGACGATCCCAGCTGAGTTGCCTGATCATCAGAGGCTTTTTTTTACTTTTAAAAGCAAAAAAAAAAAATGCTTTTAAAAGTAAAAAAAAAAAAAGTTGGCCACGCCCACCCACTCACATTACCCCCACCTCCACCAAGCCACACCCACAGAACCGGTAGTAGCAAATTTTATGTTTCACGACTGAATACAAGCCTTGGTCACAATAAAAGCCCACAGCTCATGGTTCCATGCAGTAATGTGGCCCCACAAGATCATAGACTTTTAACATTATTATGTGATTTATATATTTATATTCTATTCTATTTTCCAATCCAAAACTCACATGCTCATTTTCTCGTAAACACTGCAACCATGTTCACCTATCTTTCCCTCTCCAAAGGAATAAACTTTGACAAAGAGTTTCCCCAATGAGTGACACTAGACAAACGTGAAGAAAACGAGTCTCTATTGGTTTATCAATATCAAAAAAATAACGTGGCAGAAGCTTAATCCCGGAGTGAGTAAGAGACAATGAATGACTTTCCCAAGCATCCAAGTTTGTAGGCGTTTGACTGCTGTCATTACTGTACTTTATCAAAAGTCAACTGTGTGACAGAAAATGTGTGGGGGGAAAAGGGAATCAATGAAGTTAGTGAATTCTTATCTGTTGTTCCATTAAGTAGATTACCAAAGAAATGCCTAAAAGTCTGTAGAGATTCTCAGTCATCCACATCCCAATCTCAGTCATCCACCCTTTGGGACAACCATGACCCGGATGACTGAGAATCTCTACAGACTTTTAGCTATACAATTTGGGATGGACACCCTTTGAATAGTGTGGGAGTAGGAATGGATTTCCAGAGGAAAAACTGTAGACTACAGGAACCAGGAGCACTACTCAGGTGACCCAACCTCCAAGTGCTTCAACGACACTCTAAAAGAATAAATTTAGAATAACAGAGTTGGAAGGGACCTTGGAGGTCTTCTAGTCCAACCCCCTGCTTAGGCAGGAAACCCTACACCACTTCAGATAAATGGTTATTTAATCTCTTCTTAAAAACTTCCAGTATTGGAGCATTTACCACTTCTGGAGGCAAGTTGTTCCACTGGTTAATTGTTCTAACTGTCAGGAAATTTCTCCTTAGTTCTAGGTTGCTTCTCTCCTTGATTAGTTTCCACCCATTGCTTCTTGTTCTACCCTCAGGAGCTTTGGAGAATAGCTTGACTCCCTCTTCTTTGTGGCAGCCCCTGAGATATTGGAACACTGCTATCATGTCTCCCCTAGTCTTTCTTTTCATTAAACTAGACATACCCAGTTCCTGTAACTGTTCTTCATGTTTTAGCCTCCAGTCCCCTAATCATCTTTGTTGCTCTTCTCTGCACACTTTCTAGAGTCTCATCTTTTTTACGTTGTGGCGACCAAAACTGAATGCAGTGTTCCAAGTGTGGCCTTACCAAGGCATTATAAAGTGGTATTAACACGTGACCTTGATTCTATCCCTCTGTTTATGCAGCCTAGAACTGTGTTGGCTTTTTTGGCAGTTGCTGCACACTTCTGGCTGCAAAGGATGCAAATGACCAGCTGTCTTTAAGGAATATAAATCCTTCCATTCCCCACTATTCTGTCGGAGCTGAAGAAGCTTTTTGGATGAGAAGTGAAACATCTTCAAAAAAGAAAAAACAAGAAAGTCCAGTTGCCTTCTGAAAAAGCATCTTTGGGAGAAAGAAATGCCTGGAATAGCAATTTCATAAATTTTGTCAGTATCAATTAATCTGGGTAGAATCAGAAAGGAAACGTCAGCAACCATTTGTGTAGTGGCCATTCAAAGTCATATCGGCACTGAAAAAAGTGACTTAACGACCAGTCCTTTTCATTGAGACTATTGCGGCATCCCCATGGTCATGTGATCAAAATTTGGATGCTTGGCAACTGGTTCACTTAACTGCAGTGATTCACTTAACAGCCATGGCAAACAAAGTCATAAAATCAGGAGCGATTCACTTAGCATCATCCTTGCTTAGTAATGGAAATTATGTGGTTGTAACTCAAGGACATCACCCTGCCAACAAGTCAAGTCTATGTATAGTCAAGGCTATGGTTTTCCCAGTTACAATGTATGGCTGTGAAAGTTGGACCATAAGGAAGGCTAAGCACCAAAGAATTGAGAGGCCTTTGAACTCTGGTGCTGGAGAAGACTCCTGCGAGTCCCTTGGGCTGCAAGGCAATCCAACTGGTCAGTCCTAGAAGAGATCAACCCTGACTGCTCTTTAGAAGGCCAGATCCTGAAGATGAAACTCAAATACTCTGGCCACCTAATGAGAAGGAAGGACTCACTGGAGAAGAGCCTAATGCTGGGAAAGATTAAGGGCAAAAGAAGAAAGGGACGGCAGAGAACGAGGTGGCTGAATGGAATCACTGAAGCAGTAGGCGTGAGCTTAAATGGACTCCAGAGGATGGTAGAGGACAGGAAGGCCTGGAGGAACATTGTCCATGGGGTTGCGATGGGTTGGACATGACTTCACAACTAACAACAAGAACAACTCAAGGACTACCTGTACTGAACAATAACTTTGCCTCTGTTTTAAATTTCAATATCTTAGTAAACAGGATAGAAATGAAACACAGATGCACACACATACAACCAGACTCTAGAAAGACAAAAACCAAAACTTACTACATGCAGTAGCTTTGTCTTCATCTAACTTGAGATTCCAGAGAGTGAAATTTGGTCAAATTCTTGCATAAAGAATAGGATAGGGATAGGGATAGGCAGTGGTGGGATTCAGCCGGTTTGGGCCAGTTCAGGTGAACCGGCAGTTAAATTGCTGGCTGGCTTGGCCCTGCCCCTTCCCGGAGTCCCCACATGCCCTCATTTTGGCTCCCAGGTAAGTGGAGGGAGGTCTCCTAGGGCCAAAACAGGGGGTGTGGGGGTGGGGGCACACTCCTGCAGCCCTTTTTTACTCCCAGGAGGCTGCAGGGGGGCCTACTAGGCCCAAAATGGGGCATGGGGGGGCGGCGCATCCCGCCGTGGCCCGTTTTTGTTCCCAGGGGGGTGCAGGAGGCCGAGTTCTGCCTGTCACACTCCCTGGCCATGCTCATCATGGCCACGCCCACCCAGTCGTTCATTAGGGCAGAGAAGCAGTTGTTGAATTATTTGAATCCCACTATTGGGGATAGGGATAGGGATAGGGATAGGGATAAGGTAGTGTAGTGTAGAGTAGAATGTAGAGTAGAGTAGAGTAGAGTAGAGTAGAGTAAAGTAGAACAGGATAGGATAGGATAGGATAGGATAGGATAGGATAGGATAGGATAGGATAGGATAGGATAGGATAGGATAGGAAGGGACCTTTGAGGTCTTCTAGTCCAACCTCCAGAGTATAAGAATATGTCTTATACCCCGATCAAACACTTCCTATTCATTATCTAACGTGTCCTACTCTGGTGCTTTGAGAGGGAAATGGTAGCAGCTGTTTATTTAATCATACCAACCAAAAAGACAACCGAATACACTGAATTCGGTCATACAGAATAGAAGCATTATAAACCTTATTGGCTTAATATGACTATAGAGGTAGTCCTTGACTTACAACCATTTGTTTAATGATGGTTGCAGTGCCCCCGAGGTCCTGGGATTCTCACTTGCAACTTTCTTAGGGAGCTTCTGACAAGCAAAGTTCATACGGAGATACGGACAATTCCGGACTTACGTACTTTCCGTCAGGCCCTCAAAACCTTTTTATTTCATCAAGTCGAGCTGGCCTAATCTCCCCAATTGTGAATTTTAATTTGGATTTTTAATGGGGGATTTTAACTGTCGGGCCAAGTTGTTTAATTTATTTTAAATTGTTTTTAAATTTTGTATTTGATGTTTTTTACTTCTGGCTGTTCACCGCCCTGAGTCCTTTGGGAGAAGGGCAGTATATAAATTTAAATATTAAATTAAATTAAATTAAATGGAATAAGCTATATTTGTTTAATGACCACACAATTCACTTAACAAATTCAGTGATTCACTTAACAATCATGGCAAAAATGTGATAAAATGGGGCGTGACTCACTTAACAGCTGTCTTGCTTAGCAGTGGAAATTTTGGGTTTAGTTATGGCTGTAAATCAAGGATTACCTGTCTTAGTACAAAAAGGAAAAAAATAAGCAATGAATTGCTGTATTAGATCCCTAGTTCATTAGTCCAATAGTTTGTTCTCACGGTGGCCAATTAACTGCTCAAGGAAATCTACTGGTCTCCTAGCAGATGGCTTTCAGAAACAATCATGCTGCCATCAAAGCTAATAACCATTAATCCACATTACTCACTGCATTAAACTGAGTGTCCTTTATATAGTCTAGAATTAGAAAGCTATCAGATTACATTTATTGATCAAGACGATTTCAGTCATTTTATTAATTCTGACCACTAAAAAGCTAAACCCAGAAACTTATTCCAATGCTGCACACTAGATCACATAGAGTTCTACATGATCTTCATGTAGAGCAGGGGTGTCAAACTCAAGGTTCACAGGCCAGATCCAGTCTGCAGGGTGTTTAAATCTGGCCCGCAGGGCTGCCCTGGAAACAGCGAAGGACCGAGCGGCAGGGTGCTTAGATCTGGACCACGAGGCCACCCTGGAAACAGCCAAGGACTAGTCCGTGGTGCCTCTGTGAACAAAAACAGAGCTCGGGAGGGCCGTGTGCAGCCCTCCCAAGCTCTATTTTTGCTGGCAGAGGGCTGCAGGAGGCCATCACAGCCGAAAATGGAGCTTGGGAGCCCGTTTTCACTGGCAGAGCGCTCAGGCCACCACAGGCGCCCCTGACACAAGTGATGTCAAGCTGCTCATGCCCATCCTGGCCACACCTACCCCAACCCTCTGAGGTCAGACACAACCCAGATGCTCAATGAAATCGAGTTTGACACCCCTGATGTAGAGTCTAGTGAAAAGAAGGAACAGGGAGTGACATGATAGCAGCATTTCAATATTTGAGGGAATGCCACAAAGAAGAAAAGGCCAACCTATTTTCCAAAGTACCAGAAGGAAGGACAAGAAGCAACGGATGGAAACTAATCAAGGAGGGAACCAACCTAGAACTAAGGAGAAATTTATTTTTTTATTATTATTATTTTTTTTTTAATTTGATTTATATGCCGCCCTTCTCCGGAGACTCAGGGCGGCTTACAATGCGTTAAGCAATAGCCTTCATACTTTTTGTATATTTTATACAAAGTCAGCTTATTGCCCCCACAATCTGGGTCCTCATTTTACCTACCTTAGAAAAGATGGAAGGCTGAGTCAACCTTGAGCCTGGTGAGATTTGAACTTGCAGTAATTGCAGGCAGCTGATGTTAATAACAGTGCTTTAGTCTGCTGCGCTACCAGGGCTCCTGGTATTGTTCTGATGGTTCCACTCTGAGGCACAAAGCAGACCACACATGGCATACTGAAGCCAGTTCTCATCCCCCCAAGAAGGACACCGAGGAATCAGACGGAGCACAGAGAAGAGTGACAATGGAAGTTAAATCCTATTTAAAATGGTCAAAGAAACTGGATAGGTTTCAACTTAAGAAGAGAAAGCTAAGAGAGGATGTGATAGCAGTCTTTTAATACTTGAAGAGTTGTCACAGGGAAAAGGATGTGGATTTATTTTCCACAGTTCCAACGCTAGGTTAAAAAAAAAAAAAAAACAAAGGGAAGAAGATAACTTTACAAAAGAGAGCCAAAGAAGAAATAAGGAATTTTCTGACCATGATAGCTATTAAGCAGTAGAACAGCCCATGTCTTGGAGTCCTGGTAGTTTCATCACTGGAGGTTTTCAAGCCAAAATTGAACAAAACTTTGTCTGGAGTAGTAGTAGGATTCCTGCCATGGGTTGGACTAGAAGATCTCTGAGATTCTTTCTTACCCTGTCATTCTATGATAAGGTAACAGAGATGAGCAGACAGATTTACTACAGTAGTTGTGTGATGGATCATGTCAAGCAGGAACCATGGAAGCACTTATCTTAAAACATTTGATGAGAAAGACATTTGATGATTGAGGCCTGCTAATTACTGAGAATTAGAAGGAAAGGTGGTAGCTAAAACCATATTTTCCAACTGTTTCAGTCATAGTTTGGGAAGAAGGAGGTCCAACATATCTCTAAATGTATCCACCCTGGTTTGTTTCCCCAGCACCACAAAATAAGAGGCAATTGTTGAGAAAGAGAAAAGTTTGTGGTGCTTTCAAGAGGTTCAAAAAAAGATGTAGGGGACTTCCGGTTGACGTCACAATGAGATCAGACATGAGGAGCGGGTCCCCGCGTTCCCATGCCAAGTTCTCTCCATTGGTGGGCTCCGAAACGGGCCAAAGCCATCCTGTAAGGGCAGCAAAGCAAAGAGGGGTGCCCTGTGAGGTCAAGGAGAGTCACAACTCTCCTGTCTGACTCGGGGTTTGTTTTCCCTCTCAGCCACAGCAAGGAGAAGAGGCAGCTAAAAGATGGCTGTCACGAAGCTGGGACAACTGAGGAACAACTAAGACTGGTGCTGGAGCGAAGTAGGTGAACAGTGATTGGAACTGGGGGAGAGGATTCCTTTTTACTTAAGACCTAACTCCAAGGAACAATTTAGAACTATTTGCTCAGAATTGCTTGTTAAAGCAGCAATTAAGCAGTCTGAGAAAAATACCAGACCAGAAGGAAAAGACCTAAAGAGCAGGAAACAATAAATTTCTAAAAATACAGAAGATTGGACTCTTAAACTGGGAAGACATGGTAATAGGAAGACATTTTTAAACGCTGGAAATTTTTACTTTAAAAATGTATCCTGCTTCTATAATTGAATTACAATTGAAATTACGATCAAAATAACTAAAACTAGACTGATTAGCGGCAACATTGACATTTAAGTTGAAAGCGTCACCTGCTGACAAAAGGAAAATTTACACATCTAGGAATACTTATATGAAGGATTGTGAAAATATCTACTGGGTTATATTTAACTACCCCATGACTACTGGAAACTCAAATATGAAAACAAAGAAGTTATTTAATTAAAGTGACCCCTGAATGTTATGCTAGAAGACTAAACCTGTAAAGGGGACGTAAAGAGGCTTTTGAGAACTCCTGGGATTATTTAAATGGAACTGACTGATTTCCTATGGGATACAAAGAACTGTGATTAGTGTACTTCTTGAAGGGCAATTTTAGGTCTGAATAAATGGTTCTTTAACTACTGGACAAAAGTTGGATTTTAAAAAAACAACAAAATAAGATGCTTCATAAGGAAGAAATGAGTGAAACTTTGAAGGAGATGGCATTGATTTTCCAAAGCACAAAGGACATCATGGAGAAAGTATTTAAGGAGATTATGGAAAAAATGAAAAATAATATATGAGGGATGATGAGTAAAGATCTAGACGCTCAGAAAAAGGAGGAGCTAACAGAAGGAATGGAGGAAAAGACAAGGCCGAAGAACCAGCGAACAAAAGAAGAAGACAAAGAGGCAATAATAATAAAAACTAACAGTGATTGATGAATTAAACCAGGAGGAAAATATTTTAAGAGAGTTGAAAAGAGAATTGGAAATACAGGAAGATACTCTTGAATGGGAGATAGGGGTTTGGGCAGATACTCTGGAAGCTAGGCAGTGGAAGAGGGTAGAGATGGAAGAAATACTTAGACTATATAGTCAAGAAGTAGATACAGACAGAGATAAAGAGCCAAGAGAGGAATCTGGGAGGCAAGTCAAAAAAAGCATAGCAACTAAAGTACTGAAGCGGGCAAGAGACAATGGTTAGAAAGGAAAGTGTTTCTCTTTTTTTCTTTGATGTTTTGATTTGTTTTTCTTTTTCTCTTTCATTCCCTTCTGGCATGATTAGAAGTTTGGTAGAAATAAGAGAAGGGGAAAATATTTTTATATGCATACCTTTATATAATGGAATAAAAGTAACAATAAAATGGGAAAACTAGAGATTGAATGATGGTATTATTAAGTATGTTTTAATAATATTGTGATTGGCATTGTAATAATATATTGAAACTCTGAGCAATTAAACAATGAAAGAATATACTTTATTATAAACATGTGTATTATTATCAGAATTATATAGATTTGATGATTGTAAAGAATATGATTAGAATAATTTTGTATGTCTAAAATATTGGGATTGGTATTAGAATTGTGTATTGAAACATTGAATAATGAAATAATGAATGATTATATCTTAATACAAATAGATGTAAAGAGTGAAATATGGGAGGTAAGTTGAAAATGAACAGGATTCAAAGCACCAAAGTGGGCAAAAGGTGTTTGATAGAAAAGAAATGTCTTTTAATAAAAGGGTGACATGATTAGAAGTTAGAATAGAGATAGAAATAAGAGAAAGGGGGAATATTAGTGTATACATTTTTACATAATAAAATAAAAACTATAAGAGGGAAGCTTAGAAATTGAATGGCGGTATTATTATGTGGTGAGTAGCATTAGACTAAACATGGAATAATTAAATAATGATAAAGTACATCTTAATATAAATGTGTATTATTATTAGAAATATATAAGTTGTTTGAATGTAATAACTGTGATTAATTCTGCTAGTTTTATTTGTATTAGAATGTATGATACCCAGGTGCCACACTGTTCACGCATTGATATGTATATGTAAAATAAAATAAAAAACTTATATATGATTTTGTCACATACACATGTAGTGGGAGATTATTGGGGAGGATGGAGAAGCAATGGAAGGAGGAACAGACATAAACAATAAAGAGACAGAAGACAAGATTTTTGGCAGTTTGTCTCATAAATAGCAACTTAGCTAGGGCTATCAGATATATGAACACCCAAAGACATGGTCAATTGGAAAGTAATCTTGTCTGGACTACTGCAATGCATGCTACATGGGGCAGCCCTTGAAGAGAATTCAGAAGCTTCAATGGGTGCAGAATGTGGCTGCGTGGATGGTATAAGGTTCCAGAGAAACAACACATGAAACATCATTGCTTTGTGAGCTGCATTGGTTACCGGTATGTTTCCAGGTGCAATTCAAGATGCTAGTTGTCACCTTTAAAGCCCTTCGTGGCTGGGGCCAGGTTACCTTAGGACAGTGGTGGCGAACCTTTTACCCTTTACTAGAGTGCCGAACAGGTACACGCTTCACGCATGCGCGTGCTATCCGTGCTAACTTGTGGCTCCTCCCCCATGCGCTGCACGCACAACCACACCATTTGCACATGTGCATGGCGCGTGCCCCCCTGTGCACTGTGCATGCTACCACACCATCTGCACATGTGTCTGGCTTTTGTGTGGCTCCCCGTCGTGCGCTGCACGCGCAATCACACCACCTGTGCATGCATACAGTTTTCATGGGAGCAATGCATTTGCACAAACACTGTCTATGTATGCAAGTACTCTCGTGCACATGCTCAAATGTGCATGCATGCACAGGGCAGTTCTGAAGACCAGCTAGTTCCCTGAATTGTGCACATGCACACTGGACGCCCAAACACCAGCTAGGGCGCATGTGCCTGTGCAGCTGCAGGTGAGTTGGGCAACAGCTCGCATGCCTGGAAAGATGGCTCTGTGTGCCACCTCGGGCACGTGCGCCACAGTCCTTAGGGACTGTCTTCTCATCCAATTCTCATCCTACCCATCCAATTTGGCCAAGCAGGTTGGGCATAGTCTGGAACTCTGTCAGCCAAGGAATGCCGACTGGCAGGATCCAACAGACAGACATGCCTTCTCTGCTGTAATTCCTGTTCTCTGGAATATTCTCTCTTCGGATATCAGGATGACCCTTCACAGACTATGAAGACTTGGTTGTTTGCCTGGGCCTGGGGCAGTGGTGGGTTTCCCCCAGTTCAGACCCGGTTCAGACGGTTGCCCCCGGTTTGGCCCCACCCACCGCCCTGGATGTCATCATTGGTGATCGTTCGCTCACGCACACGCGTTATCCTGTTGTGAACCAGTAGTAAAGGTAAGTAGAACCTACCCCTGGCCTGGGGCCCCCAGGGTGTTAAGGGCCCCATTTCCTGTTCCTGTCAAGAGGAACAGTTTTACTAGGTGCTGTATATATTTAGTTTGATCTATTTTCATATTTGTTTTTAATTGTTTTCATGTTTTATGAAGTACATCGTCCAGAGTCACCTATTGACCACAGTGGAGCCTAAAATTTCTGTTGTTAAACAAAATTAGTTTTGCCCCATTTTATGACCTTTCTTGACACAGTTGTTAAGTGAATAACATTGCAGTTGATAGATGAGTAACCTGATTGTTAAGCGAATCTGGGTTCCCTGTTGATTTTGTAAGTCGAGGACTACCTGTATAGAAACCAACCAACCAATCAGTCAATTAATCAATCAGTCAATAAATGGGAGAGAAGGTCACCCTGTTTTAACTTTCCTAGCATCCATGACAAACATTGCAGAAAAAAATATGCAGAATCTACTTGGGCGTACATGTATATGATTTTTTTTTCACCAGTATTAGAAGGACTGGCTTTTTAATTGCCATATTTTTCCAACAAATTGTTGTATTTTCCATGGCTAGGAGTAATATAGAATTGATGACAGTATGGTTTTCAAATTTCACCATACAAATATATGAAGGGTTTTGTGATCTACAGACTACGCTCTAGATTTGAAGGGGCTGGATTGAAGCCGATTGCTGGAATCAGAAAATCAATTAACCAACATAAATCAAGGCTGTCAGGATTGTCAATGGACAAGAGGAAAACAGAAGGAGGCAGCTTTCAAGGTCACGATACACAAAAGTTTGAATCACTACTGCTGTGAAAACAGTCTCCTTCCCTCCAAAGAAAACCCCAAAACAGTCAAAAATCTGGATAATATTTAATTTTAAGGCTATGCCTGTTGGTTAGATAACATCAGGATAAAAAGAATATGCCTCATTTTGGAAGACATGTGGTAAGCCTCATCTTAAGCCAGGTGTCAAGAACCTGGGAAGGAGCATTTCAGATCAGAGACTCCACCTTAAGTAACGTACTATAACTCTTTTTTTTTTTTTTTGTCTTTTAATGGCTCCATAATCCTTTATATCAGGGTGAAGTCTGGGCAACTGAATGGAGCTGAGTTTACTGGCTGGATGCCCTTCCTGTCACCAATGAGGAGTTCTCAGCAGATATATTCTCATAGTGCCCAGAGAGAGAATTAATGTACCATAAATGAAGGGGAGAAATTCCTCCTACAGTTTTCAAGAATCTGTATTTATTCCCAAGTAGCATTTAAGACACCTTCCTATAATCAGTGTAGTTCTCGCTTCCTTGATCTACCCATGGAAAAAAAATACAGTGATTCCTTGGTACTCAACTGCTTTGAAATTCATCGAATTTAGTATTCAATGCATTTTGACGTGAAAATGTTGTCCCGATACTCGTCGTTTGTTTGGTACTCGACGCCCACTAGAACTTGTTGGTATTGGCTGCCTTGTGACTCACAACATTATTCCTTATGGGAAAAATATGTTTGGTACTCATTGTGCCTCCTGGAACCAATTAAGGTTGAGTACCACTGTATTTGAAGCTCAGAGTTGAACTGTGGAGTCCTTGGTGCTCTCTGAGCTTGGTTGTTTTCTTGCAGATATTTCATTACTCAGCTAACATCATCCATGCTAGAAGGGAGAGGGTTTTGGTCTCTGTTTATATACAAGGGGCTTGTCCTGTCAGTATTGGCAGGAGTACTTTTGGTGGTACTTTGATTAGGCTGTTGTTTACTGTGTGATTGTTTGTCTGAGTTGGTAGTTCCTTGATTGGGATGTTGTTTAGGACTGGGTTGTTAGTCTAGTGTTAATCTTGGTCTTAATCTCTGCTTATTTGGTTGCCGATTGCTGGCAAGGAGATTTTATTTTTATTTTATTTTATTAAATTTCTATACCGCCCTACTCCCGAAGGACTCAGGGCGGTGAACAGCCACAGAATAAAACACATAAATACAAAAATTTAAAACAGAATAAAAACGAATTAAATAATTTGGCTGAACAAATTTAAAATACCCCATAATTTAAAAACAAATTAAAATTTACATTTAAAAAGGGGAGAAGATTTAGGCCAGGCCAGCTTGATGAAATAAAAAAGTTTTAAGCACGCGACGGAAGGTACGCAGATCCGGGATCCTCCGTATCTCCGGGGGGAGCTCGTTCCAGATCATAGGTGCCCCCACAGAGAAGGCTCTCCGTCTAGGGGCCGCCAGTCGACATTGTTTGGCCGACGGCACCCGGAGGAGCCCCTCTCTATGGGAGCGTACTGGCCGGTGGGAGGCTATTGGTGGTAGCAGGCGGTCCCGTAAATAACCAGGTCCTAAGCCATGGAGCGCTTTAAAGGTGATAACCAAAACCTTGAAGCGCACTCGGAAGACCACCGGGAGCCAGTGCAGCTCGCGCAGGAGAGGTGTTACATGGGAACTCCACGTCGCTCCCATCACCACCCACGCGGCCGCACTCTGCGCCAGTTGGAGCCTCCGAGTGCACCTCAAAGGGAGCCCCATGTAGAGAGCGTTACAATAGTCCAGAGATGTATTGGTGTTTTTGTTTCCTTGAACTAGCCCAGCAGGATGCAGCTTTATACCGATTGGATTGGATTGCTAGGTTGGATTGGTTGGATTGGATTGATTGGTTGGATTGCTAGGGTAAAACTGAGTTGTATGGCTACTACAACCAGCGAGATGAAAAGAAGAGGCTGTACAAGTTCATCTTGTTTCCCTTTTTCATGGGATTAAAGTTTAAGAAAGATTATAGTTGAAACTGGGTAAGGCCGTTCGGTAGCATTATTTTTATGATGGTTTAACAAGATGACAGTATCTCATATTGGGGCCATGTCACAAACGAAGAGATCCAAGCTGGTACTAAGGAGAAATTTCCTGACAGTGAGAATGATTAATCAGTGGAAAAGCTTGTCTCCTTGAGTTGTGGTGCTCCATTGCTGGAAGTTTTCAAGAAAAGATTGGGCAACTATTTGTCCCAAATGGAATAAAGAGTTGGACTAGAAGACCTCCAAGGTTCCTTTCATCCTTTTATTCCATTCCATTGTAATCAAGATGTCCGTATCTATAGTTGTTTTAAGAATTAAAACAGCAACTTTACAATTCTGCTTCTGTATAAATATCATTCTCCGTTATCTTGATGCATAATTTTCTTTCAACTTAAAAGAAGGCCTGGATGAAAGCAAATTTTCAAAATGATCTTGTTTTGATCCAACCCACATATTAAAGTAAAAGACAAAATAAAGAACACAGAGCAACTATACATGTGCTCTGAGGAAGATGAGAGCTATGCCAGAGGTTCAACCACACTGGACAGGTCTCACCAGAGGATTCGGACAAAGAGTGTCTCTCCCATAAAAAATATGGTGAGACATAAATTTCAGAAAGCCATACCGGCTCAGATGTCACCTGGGTTAACAAGATCTGCGCTAGATGTTGGAGTTCCTGGATATCTGGTGAAAAATGGGCTACAGGACTCAGGACTGTTGGCTGAGCAACCAGGGCCAGCAGCTGCAGAACTACTGGAAGAAAAGATGTTTACCCGTCACAAATATACAATGATTGAAAACAAAGAAATAATGATCTGTTATTACAGTTCAAGTCCAACAAGAAGACAATATTTGAAATGAATTATTGTTGTTGTTGTTGTCGTCATATGGCATTGTTAAATTAGCCAGAAAACTGCAATGTAATTGCAGAGTAGTAGTTTAGCTGCCAAAGTACCAGCTCTGTTGTAGGAAATGCTTACATGCTTCCCATGGTGCACCACAAGGAGGCGAGCTGGCTTTGCCCCAGAAAGAAAGATAAGTGGTTCTTCCTGCAGTGTCTTCCAAGGCCTCCTTCCTCCCTGGATCCATCTTGCAAATGAGCACTGCAACCAGGAAGGTTCAGAGCTGGTAGGAATCTGACAGCCTGCACAGAGCACCAACTCGTCCTGTCCTCAACAAAGTGGTACCTATTTTATCTACTGGCATAGAACATGCTTTTGAACTGCAAGGTGGGCAAAAGCTGAGGTAAGTGACAGGCGCTCACCCTGGCACACAGTGCTAGGACTCGAACTGCTGCAGCAGAAACCATCTTAGGCATCATTAAGCCACTGGGCCGTTGCACCTTGGACTACTTGTATTACAGTGGAGCACCTTTTTTTCCCATAACAGCAATTAGTTCTCTATCGTTACTTGAATTTTGGTTGGGGAGAAACGCTCCTACAGCTACAGTCCCAGTTGTAAATACATTACTCGGCTGGATCCCTTTGGGGTTTAAGATACTGAATGTGTGCTAGGATCATCAGAAGGGAACATGAATGAATGAATGAATGAATGAATGAATGAATGAATGAATGAATGAATGAAATCAATTTGCACTTTCTTCTATGCACTTTGTTCGGATGAAAAAAACCCTTCTTTTGAAGGATATCTTTCTCAGAGAGCCTTAAGAATATAGCAGGAGTCCATCTGTAGTTTTACTTTCTAGATTTTTGCCTTTACTACTCAATATCAGCCACAAACAACTTTTTAGGCAGTGTATAAACCGCGTAGGAGTTTTATTTATACCAAAAGTCTTTGAATGCAAAAAACCAAACAAAAACCCTGAAATAAATATTTTAAAACAACTCACAAACACTACAAATGATTAAAGCTTTTGAAATACATTAACTGTTAGAAGAAAAATCTGATGTCTTAAACATTTATTTTTTTATTTTTTATTTGTTCCTATTTCTATACCACCCTTCTCCAGTAGGACTCAGGGTGGTGAACAGCCAAAGTAAAAAACAGTACATACAAAATTTAAAAGCAGTTTAAAATAATTAAATATTTTGGCCGTAAATTAAAACAACCCAATTTTAAAATTTAACTCAAGCCAGCCCAGCTAGTTGAAATAAATGGGTTTTCAGGGCCCGACGAAAAATCCGGAGGTCTGTTATTGTATGTATCTCTGGGGGGAGGTTGTTCCAGAGGGTGGGCGCCGCCACAGAGAAGGCTCTCCCCCTGGGAGTCGTCAGCCGACATTGTCTGGCGGACGGCACCCTGAGGAGGCCCACTCTGTGCGAGCGTACTGGCCGGTGGGAGGCTATTGGTGGCAGAAGGCGGTCTCGTAAGTACCCCCGGCCCTAAGCCATGGAGTGCTTTAAAGGTGGTCACCAACACCTTGAAGCGCACCCGGAAGACCACCGGGAGCCAGTGCAGCTCGCGCAGGAGAGGTGTTACATGGGAGCGCCTCATCGCCCCTATAATCCCCTGCGCGGCCGCGTTCTGGACCAGCTGGAGCCTCCGGGTGCACCCCACGGGGAGCCCCATGTAGAGAGCGTTACATAATGCAAGGTGGATATGTTGGTCCCTGAAATTCGGTGTTTCAGATGAATGCCTTCCACATTCTTGTTCTCAGTGCATTGCAAATGACTGCATTACTATTAAATTGTAGAGAAAAGTCTCAAAAACTCCGAAAGAGAAGAATGTCTAAGTGTGTTTTCTTAAGATTGATATTATTGCAAAAAACAAACAAACCCCCCCCCCCTCTAATAGACTGCACTTCTGGGAGAACTTTTCCATAATACACATGAGCAAGTTTATGTTGCAAACAGCATCAAAAGAAAAAAAAATAGAAAATGCGTAAACTTTGGCATATAATTGGGTTTCTATTTGCATATAAATTCAGGAACTGAAAGTCAAGCACCTTTGCATTTAAATGCCAGGCTAATAAAAATTTTTCTGCATAATGATTAAGAATAAGAAAGCCTCTGCATAGTACACACCTCACAGGTGTGTATGTGTGTTTATCAGTTAAAATTTGTACGCATCACACAACCGACTTAAGAGAACTGCACAAAAGTTGGAGCAACAAGGGAAGCGGTACTCCAAAGTCCTTTAAGTATTTAAATATTTAAATTATTTAAGTATTCTCCAAGGAACCAGAAGGCAAGACAAGAAACAATGGATGGAAACTAATCAAGGAGAGAAGAAACCTAGAACTAAGGAGAAATTTATCGACAGTTAGAACAGTTAATCAGTGGAACGGCTTGCTTTCAGAAATTGTGGGTTCTCTAACACTGGAGGTTTTTATGAAGGGATTGGACAATCATTTGTCTGAAATGGTATAGGGTAGGGGTGTCAAACTCACGTCATCACGGCAGGGGTGAAATCTATTTACCTTCCCTACCAGTTCAAAAGTGCACACGTCACATGCGCACACCGACCCTCTGTGCATGCGCAAACCTTTCTGTGTACGCGCAGAGGGTAAAAGCAGGTTACTTTCTGGTTAAAACCAGGAAGTAATGACAACCGGGCGGGTGGGCGGAGCCTTGAGCTGCCATCGCTACCGGTTCTCTTAACCACTGGCCGTCATCGCTACTGGTTTGGCCGAACCGGGAGCATTTCACCCCCGCGTCATGGCAGTGTCACATGACGTATCGGGACTTTTTTCCTCTTCACTAAACCAGGTGTGGGAGTTGCCAGCATGTGACACATCCGGCCCACGGGCCAGAAGTTTGACAGCTCTGGTATAGAGTCTCCTGCTTGAACAGGGGGTAGGACAAGAAGACCTCTAAGGCAGTAGTGGGTTTCAAATCCTGTTGCTACCAATTCACTCGTCGGCACGTGTGTGCTCGTGCGTGCATGCGTCACTTCTGCGCATGTGCAGAGATGTCCGGGCAGGTGGACAGAGCCTCCCACCACCGCCGCTATCAGTTCGTCCAATCCGGGGCAAACCGGTAGCAACCGACCACTGCTCCAAGGTTCCTTCCAACTCTGTTGTTCTATTATTTAGTTCAGTCTTCAAAGTTAGACATTTGCTGTTCTGTTTTATTATTATTAATTTTTCTTATTAAAGCATGCCTCCCTTTATGTGGAGTTTGATTTCCTTTATAGGTCTATCCTGGCTGGAGGCTCAGAGAGAGCAATTGGAGGAGGTTATATCAAATCAATGTTGCAGTACATTAGCGTTACCTTATTCCTGGAATAAATTCAGCAGCTCTTTAGCTTTGAGCCTACGGAGAGCTGGAATTCAATACCAAAAAGGAAGAAAAGGGTATCTATAACTGCTCAAGTATGTCATAAAAATCTGTAGCTTATGTTACTTCAGGCAACAATGTCAGCCTTTTGTTTTGGGTATTTTGACAATGCACATAATTCAAAAGAAGCCTGCGCTGACTAATAGTTTGTTACATCTACTATAAGTAGCGGGTAATAAATAGCTTTATTCTGCTGTAGCCTGGTTAGTGTTCTGGTAATGTTACTCTTTTTAATGGACAGTAAAAACAAGCTATTTACTTTTATGAGTAACGAGTGAAAGGCAATCTCGCTTTCTTTGGTGCCTTTTTTTTTAACGAGTTATTATATCTTATTTTTATTATAATTGGGGGGGAGTGATAAGTAGGGCGGGCATAATGAAACAGGAGGGGAAAAAATGAGATACTCTTCAACTTATGACTGTAATGGAGACCAGAATTTCAGTTGTATGTAATGATAGTCATAAGTGGGTTGCACATTATGTTGCTACCGGTTCCCGCATGCGCCTGCCTTCCACCTGGCCTTCCACGCATGCACTTTGCTCACACACGCCTTCCGTGCATGCGCCCTGTCTCAAATCATCCCTAAATAGGATGACATGGAGCTGAACATGTACTGAGCAAGCACTGAGCATGATGGGAATCAGAAGTTATTTTTAGTAGAACAATTATATACACATTCCACACACATTCTTGAAGGTCATTTGTGGCTCCTGTGTTCATTAATACAGAAGCACCACTTAACTAACTGGGGTTTCCTACAGAAAACCATGGTTGGGAGTTCTACAAAAGGTAAAGGAGTCCATGTGGATCAGAGGTGAGTTTCAGTAGGTTCTAACCAGTTCTGGCGAACTGGTAGTGGTAATTTTGAGTAGTTTGGAGAACCGGTAATAAAAATTCTGACTGGCCCCGCCTCCATCTATTCTCTGCCTCCCTAGTCCCAGCTGATCAGGAGGAAATGGGGATTTTTCAGTAACCTTCCCCTGGATTAGGGAGGGAATGGTGATTTTACAGTATCCTTCCCCTGGAGTGGGGTGGGAATGGAGATTTTACAGTATCCTTCCCCTGCCACACCCATCAAGCCACGCCCATCAAGCCATGCCACATCTGCCAAGCCACACCCACAGAACCGGTAGTAAAAAAATTTGAAACCCACCACTGGTGTGGATTTTACTTTGCTAGTCATTGCCGAGTGCATCTCCATTTCAAGGCTATTGAGCCAGCGATGTCCAAAGGCATTGCCCTGGTCATGTGACAAGCATGACATCATGGAATACTGTTGCCTTCTCACCGAAGTGGTACCTATTTATCTACTTGCATTGCCATGTGTTTCAATTGCTAGGTGGACAGGAGTTGGGGTGAGGATGGGAGCTCACCCCATCGCGTGTTGCTTGAATTTCGAACCTGGGCTGCAGGCATCTTAACCTGACAAGCCCAGTGTCTTAACTGCAGAGCCGTCATACCACTCAATGGGAGTTTGATGCTGGCACACATTTTATAATGATATGTGTGAATGACCGCGGGAGACAAGTGGAAGAGCTGCAGCCTAGATAACCCTTTGATAAATGAAATATGAATCTTAAGGAGGAGGGGGTGGTGAAAGTACTCTCAGAAGGAACTCTCCTTAGGTTTCGCAGAGTAAATGTAGGGGATGGGAGGTGTACTTTCAGATTTGCAAGATCCTATTATAACAAACATAGAGGAACACAGGGCAGAGAAAAATATCCTGCAGAAAGCACAGCTCCAAAACACAGTCCCTTCAGCAGTTCCAAGAAGGCTCCACACCAGGGGTAGGATCCTACCAGTTTAACAACTGGTTCACTAAGCGCGCACTTTGCTAAAGGCTAGAGGCTAAAACATACGATGAATGGTTGCAGGAACTGAGCATAGCTAGTCTAGTGAAGAGAAGGACCAGGGGAGACATAATAGAAGTATTCCAATATTTGAGGGGCTGCCACAGAGAGAAAGGGGTCAAGCTATTTTCCAAAGCACCTGAAGGCCAAACAAGGAATAATGGATGGAAACTGATCAAGGAGAGATTCAACCTGGAAATAAGGGGGATTTTTCTGACAGCGAGAGCAATCAACCAATGAGACAGCTTGCCTTCAGAAGTTGTGGGAGCTTCATCACTGGAAGCTTTCAAGAAGAGACTGGACAGCCATTTGTCTGAAATGGTGGAGAGTCTCCTGCTTGGGTGGCGGGGGGGTTGGACTAGATGTCCTACAAGGTCCTTTCCAATTCTGTTAATCTATAATCTACCCTGTTTCTGCCAAAATAAGACATCCCCTGATAACATCCCCTGCGCACAGTCACTCATGCCCTCGTCACCTCTCGCCTGGACTACTGCAACGCTCTCTACATGGGGCTCCCCTTGAGGGGCACCCGGAGGCTCCAACTGGTCCAGAATGCGGCCGCGCGGGTAGTTACGGGAGCTGCATGGCGCTCCCATACAACACCTCTCCTGCGTGAGCTGCACTGGCTCCCAGTGGTCTTCCGGGTGCGCTTCAAGGTGTTGGTTATCACCTTTAAAGCGCTCCATGGCATAGGACCTAGATATCTTCGAGACCGCCTGCTGCTACCGATGGCCTCCCATCGACCTGTGCGCTCCCACAGAGAGGGCCTCCTCGGGGTGCCATCAGCCAAACAATGTAGGCTGGTGACCCCCAGAGGGAGGGCCTTCTCTGTGGGGGCACCCACCCTCTGGAACCAACTGCCCCCAGAGATTAGGAGAATCCAAGACCTCGGTGCCTTCCGCCGTGCCCTTAAAACCCTCTTTTTTCAGCAAGCCGGGCTGGCTTAACTTTTTTCTTAATTTTTTAAATGTTTTAAATGGGTTTGTTATTGTTCTTAAATTACGGGGCCAAATCTATATATATTCTTTTAATACTATTTTAATGTTTGTAATTTATGTTTTTATTCGGCTGTACACCGCCCTGAGTCCTCAGGGAGAAGGGCGGTATATAAATTGGATATAAAATAAAATAAAAAAAAGAAATAAACCCAATCGGTTTTGAGTGCATGACAATAAGGCCAAGCGCTTATTTCAAAAAATAAGACAGTGTCTTATTTTCAGGAAAACACGGTATATACCACTTCACAGTGCTTTACAGCTCTCTCTAAGCACTCTACAGAGTCAGCATATTGTCCCCAGCAATCTGGGTCCTCATTTTACCGACCTCGGAAGGATGGAAGGCTGAATCAACCTTGAGCCTGGTGAGATTGTCCATATCTATATCTATATCTATATCTATATCTATATCTATATCTATATCTATATCTATATCTATATCTATATCTATATCTAATCTATATCTGTCTATGTCTATGTCTATGTCTATGTCTATGTCTATGTCTATGTCTATGTCTATGTCTATCTATCTATCTATCTATCTATCTATCTATCTATCTATCTATCTATCTATCTATCTATTTTCTTGGAAGAAAAGGTCATTGGAGATATTTATGCCAGTATTCCAAAACTGCAAAAAAACTCCACCCTCTCTCACTGGCCTTGCTGAAATATAATGGCAGAAGAAGACTAGGCTCTGTAATGTCTTTCCAGCAATTAAACATTACAGTGAGTCAGGCAAAAGCAACGTTAAACAGGGTTTGCAAACAGGCTATCATGGGAATCGTATTTTTCAGATGCCATGCTCTCAAAATAGCTGTGCAGAATGCAGCGACTCTACCGGCATCCCATTCAGACAGAATGAATCACCGTTTCTGCCACGCGTGCTGAGCTCAGGACTGTGACTGTGTCTATCTACATCTCCAGGGCATATGGTCATTGGCTGCCCACTCCCACTGCCTTCAAGCTCTTTCGATGTTTCTCCTAACATGTTTCTCACTTCCGCGTCACAAAGTGGGGAGAAGCGATCCTCTTCATGTCTCTTCACAAGCATCCATTCCTTGTCTCAAAACAACAACACGACATTCACTAGCTTTCCACCAGTATTTGCACAACTTAAAACTCCTTTACCTTCCCATCTTTACTAAGCACACAGGTAGTACTCAAGTAACAACCATTTGTTTAGTGACTGTTCAAAGTTACGACTCATGCTTTTGATGGTTGCAGCCCCCCATGGTCATGTCATCAAAATTCAGGCGCTTAAAAACTGTCATGTATATTTATTTTATTTATTTATTTGTTCAACTTGTATGCCGCCTTTCTCCAAAGACTCAAGGCGGCTTACAATGCATTTAAAAACCATATATAAAATCTTAAAAATTAAACCATTAAAAACAATTAAAACCCATTCACACCATTCATGGCCGGATCTCGCCAAATCACAGCGCGAGATCAATAGCCCCAGGCCTGCCGGAAGAGCCAGGTCTTCACCGTTTTTCGGAAGGCCAATAGGGTGGGAATGGTCCCGACCTCAGGAGGTAATTGGTTCCAGAGACCTGGGGCAGCCACAGAGAAGGCCCTCCCCCGCGGGCCCGCCAGCTGGCATTGTTTAGTTGATAGGACCCTGAGGAGACCAACTCTGTGGGATGTAATATGTAATGAGGCAGCATCCTAAGGGTTATATTGTCCTTTGTGACCTTCCCAGCTGGCTTCCGACAAGCAAAGTCAATGTCAGGGTTCCAAGTAATACATCCGATTCAATAAGAACTCTGAGACTCTGGCTGGTTGACCTTGGGCCAGTCATCTTTTTTCAACCCTAGGAAGCAAACAATGACAAACTACTTCTGAAAAAACCTTGCCAAGAAAACACCCAGGCAGTCTCTGAAAATCGAACACTATTGAATGGGAGAAAAAAGGAAAAAAGAAAAAAGAAAGAAAGAAAGAAAGCATACCACCAAGATACAAATTTCATTTGCTCGTTTTGCCAATTATTCATTTTCCCTCTGGAAACACAATGCAATTTATTTGACATTTGCTGCAAATCATTCAGGATCTCATCCAACAGAACATCATCTGCATATTAATTCACATCCCTAATCAACCTGCTTATAGCATCATCATAAGCGTTCTTTACACATTAAAAATGAAAGATGTCTCTTTTCACACATCTTTATCTTTTATTTTATTTATTTATTTATTTATTGGTTTGATTTATATGCCGCCCTTTTCCGGAGACTCAGGGCGGCTTACAATGTGTTAAGCAATAGCCTTCATACTTTTGTATATACCTGCTTAGTAGGCCTTTCGCCCCCCCCCCCCACAAGCAGTGTTCTTTTTTATACAAAGTCAGCTTATTGCCCCCACAAACTGGGTCCTCATTTTACCTACCTCAAAAGGATGGAAGGCTGGGTCAACCTTGAGCCTGGTGAGATTTGAACTTGCAGTAATTGCAGGCAGCTGGTGTTACTTAACAGTGCTTTAGTCTGCTGTGCCACCAAGGCTCATTTTACCTCCTGTTCGCCGCCACCATCTTACCTCCTGTTCAATGTTGAAGCGTTCCTGAAGCATTCAATTTATTCTCATGCCTGCTTTCCTTCCATCATCTACTGCTGTGATTGTGTTCAGCAAGCAACTTTCAACATCTGTATTCCACTGCTTAAGGCTATATACTTTACCGTACACTTGCTCTAAAATCAACAAATATATCAGTGGTCGGTTTCCATTATTCCTACTACCAGTTTGCCAACTTCTTAACATGCACCCGGACTTCCACGCACGCACCAAGCCTCGAAAACATGCCTAACTAGGACGGCATAGAGCCAGGGCAGGTGGGCAGGCCCACCGGCGATCTCCGCTACCGATTTGCCTGAACTGGTATGAACCGGCTGAATACCACCTGTGAAATATACAATAAACTTTCTTCTTTTTTTTTTTTTTACAGACCTGCATTTCTCCATGATCATCTAAGAGAAGAAATCTGGGTTAAATATCTACCTGCATGGCAGGAAACTTTACTGCAATTCCAAATTTTGCTCACTGTCACCTTTCGTACCCTTGCAATCTGAATTCTGCCAAATCCCTGCCTAGATGCAATTAGCAAACTTAATGCTTCCTTAGTTTGGGCATTCAGTCTGGCTACTTTTTTCCTTCTCTGAATAGGGGAACAATACCAGCACATTTCCGATCATCATGCACTTCGTACACATGTTAAATAAGTCATAAGTAAAGCCACTGCCTAAGCAAACCACAACCAAGCTTTATTATTTTCTCTAGTGTCATTATCTAGAGAAGAGCAACAAAGATGATTAGGGGATTGGAGGCTAAAACATATAAAGAACAGTTGCAGGAACTGGGTATGTCTAGTTTAATGAAAAGAAGGACTAGGGGAGACATGATAGCAGTGTTCCAATATCTCAGGAACTGCCACAGAGAGGAAGGGGTCAAGCTATTCTCCAAAGCATGTGAGGGCAGGACAAGAAGCAATGGGTGGAAAGTAATCAAGGAGAGAAGCAACCTAGAACTAAGGAGAAATTTCTTGACAGTGAGAACAATTAATCAGTGGAACAACTTGCCTCCAAAAGTTGTAAATGCTCCAACACTGGAAGTTTTTAAGAAGAGATTGGATAATCATTTGTCTGAAATGGGTTTCCTGCCTAAGCAGTGGGTTGGACCAGAAGACCTCCAAGGTCCCTTCCAACTCTGTTACTCTAATTCTAATCTAACCTGGCAGCTATATCCCTTTCTAAATAAAGGTAGGCTTTGACTTATGACCATTTGTTTAATGCCTATTCAAAATTACAACAGCAATGAAAAAAGTGACTTGCAACCAGTCCTCACGCTTAGGACCATTGCAGCATCTCCAAGCGATGAAAATGTGGGTGCTTGGCAACTGGGATGTATTTACAATGGTTACAATACTCTGGCGTTACTTGATCGCTATTTGCAATATTGTGATAATGAAGAGAAGAGAAGAGAAGAGAAGAGAAGAGAAGAGAAGAGAAGAGAAGAGAAGAGAAGAGAAGAGAAGAGAAGAGAAGAGATGTCTTTATTAGTCAAGTGTGATATACACACAAGGAATTTTTCTCCGGTGCAGAAGCTCCGGTGCAATGTACATGCAAAACAACAAAATAATCATAATCATAATATCAAAGTAATAATAATCATAATAATGATACCAATAAGAGAAATTAGTGGAACAGATGAGAAGGATAAAAGTAATACAGCTATACTACATACTCAGACATAAAACAGTTAGAAGGGACCTTGGTAGTCTTCTAGTCTAATCCCCTGCTCAGGCTGGAAACCCTATACCCGTGATGGCGAACCTATGGCATGTGTGCCACAGGTGGCACACGGAGCCATTTCTGTAGGCACACAAGCGTTGCCCTAGCTCAGCTCCAGCAAGCATGTGCGAGCTGGTCAGCTGATTGTTGGGCCTTCCGGGCTCACCGGAAGTCAGGAAACAGGCCGTTTCCGACCTCCAAAGGGCCTCGGGGGGGGGTGGGGGGGTGGGGAGGGCCGGTTTCACCCTCCCCAGGCTCCAAGAAAGCCTCTGGAGCCTGGGGAGGGCGAAAAAACGGGCCTACCGGTAAACATTTTGCCGTCGCGTGCCAAAAGTGGGGGGTGCGGGGGGGCATTGAATTATGGGTATGGGCACGCATGACCCGCCCCCACTCTTCCCGCTTTTGGCAAACAACAGCAGAAAGGTTAGCCATCACTGCCCTATACCATTTCAGACAAATGGTTGTTCAATCTCTTCTTAAAAACTTCCAGTTGGAGCATTCACAACTTCTGGAAGCAATTTGTTCCACTGATTAATTGTTCTAACTGTCAGGAAAATTCTCCTTAGTTCTAGGTTGCTTCTCTCCTTGATTAGGTTCCATCCATGGCTTCTTGTCCTGCTCTCAGGTGCTTCGGAGAATAGCTTGACCCCTTCCACTCTGTGGCAACCCCTCAAATATTGGAACACTATTATCATGTCACCCCTAATTCTTTTTTTCATTAACCTAGACATAATCAATTCCAGCAGCTATTCTTTATATGTTTTAGTCTCCTTGTGAAGAGGATTCCAAACAAGCAAAATTAATGAAGGAAGCCAGATTAAAACCAGATGATTCACTTCACAATTCAAAACAGTTTGCAAAATTGAGTGTGACACACTTAATCACCACATTGCTTAGTGATGGAAGTGCCAGTTCCAAGTGTAGTGGTAAGCCAATCACCACCTGTATATTTACAGCATTCCTGTCTTTTTTTTTTTAAATCCACTTTTTCTTGGAGATGTGCATTGATAGCACTAATTTCAATTCAACTCTTTGAAACCTGAGAATACTGTGGACAGCCAAGAAAAAAACCCAAATAGGTCAATGAATAAATTAATCCCAGAGTAGATATAACCAGGTAAAAATTATCCTAGTTTGGACATTATGCAAAGACTAGCTCTCTAGAGAAGGCTCTGATGCTGGGACAAGTAGAAGGAAAGAAGAGAAGAGGAGAGGAGAGGAGAGGGGAGGGGAGGAGAGGGGAGGGGAGGGGAGGGGAGAGGAGAGGAGAGAAGAGAAGAGAAGAGAAGAGGAGGGGAGGGGAGGGGAGGGGAGGGGAGGGAAGCACCAGTAGCAAGATAGATGGATGCAATCACAGAAGTGATGGCTGCACAACTGGAAAGCTTGAAAGACCAAACTGGGGGAGCAGAAAAACTATTCATGTGTTTGCTAAGAGTTGACACCCAACTTGATGCAACATAACCAGTCAATCAATTATTGCTAAGTATTGTGTTTAGATTTGCGGTGACTGATTTATGTGCGAGGAAGTCAGTATCAGCTTCAACTATTCATGTAGGTAAACCATGAATATTAGCAAGGGAGAAAGCACTGGTTTGGCAGAAATCGATAAACCATTCTTCTGTTAAGTGTCTTTTTTCTAGGCATCCTGTGTTTTTCTTGTTACTATTTTCAACTTTGGCATTACAATTTGCAACCATAAGCAGCATGTCATGCTTGAATGTTCTGTTGACTTCAGATTGGACTTGACATTAAAACCTGTTCTCCTCTTCTTTCTCTGCCTCAATGATTACTAAAGGGCTATCAAATAATTGGTATTATTTGATCTTTGACTGCACTGCATCTAAGTGCCGTCTTTGCTACAGTATATACTTCCTCACTATGAAAGCAATAAGGTTCCTCTGTCTACAGAGATTCTCAGTCGCCAGGCCATGGTTGTCACTGTTCTGTCCCAGCTCCTGATTTCTGAGGATATTGACACACACCAACGGTCCTTACCAAATTTATTAAGTAGCAATAATAAACCAAAGTCCGGCAAAGGTTGGCAACCAGCCCAGAAAACAAAATACGATAAGACTTTTCCAAAAATGCTCTGATGATAATTACAAGTTGTTTCCAGCAAGAAACTTACTAACCGTGTGTGACTTAAATAGGCTAAGGGAGTGGCCAATTATCCTCAAGCCCTACTCTCGAGGAGACCTCCTCCTCCTGAGTAGCCACTCCTGCCTTTTGGCAGCCCTGCATGCCCGAGCATTGAGGAGAGGCTCCTCCACTTCTTTCTCTCCACTTGAAGGAGCCTCTGCAGGTTCTGAAGGCCCTGGCTGAGTCTCTGCCTCTGGCACCACATCCTCTTCAGCCTCCTCACTGTCCAACACGAGCACTGGCTGCGCAGGCTGCTGATGCGACCCCACACCAGCCTCCTCGTCGGCGGGATCAGTCACGATCCACGCAGGCCACTGGCGGGCCACAACAGTCACAAAGGTAGCTTTTTAAAAGGCAACTGGGTTTTCTTTGGGTTTTTTTTTCCCTTGAAGACTTCTCGCTTCTCATCCAAGAAGCTTCCTCAGAATGGAAGAAGCTTCTTGGATGAGAAGCGAAAGGTCTTCAAGGAAAAAAAAAAAAAACAAAGAAAGCCCAGCTGCCTTTTGGAAAAACACCCTTGGGACAATAATGTTCCTCCTTTGTTTTTTGTTTCATGAATTTATTTATTTTATTAATTTATTAATTCAACTTATATACCGCCCTTCTCCCCAGGGGGACTCAGGGCGGTGGACAGCCAAATTTAAAACACATATAGTACAAAAGTTAAGAAAAAACTAAAATAAATTAAATCATTGGCATTTCCAATTTAAAATCTGTGATCTGTAAAATGGAAAAGTTCCCAATTTAAAACCCAGAATCAATAAAATCAAAAATTTAAAAACCCCATGAAAACCATTAAAGCTAGGCCGGCTTGTTGGAATAAATAAGTCTTCAGGGCCTTTCGGAAAGTGCGGAGGTCTGGGATCAGTCGTATTCCAGGAGGTAGCTCATTCCACAGGTTGGGTGCCCCCACAGAGAAGGCTCTCCCCCCGTGGGCCGCCAGCTGACATTGCTTGGCCGACGGCACCCTGAGGAGGCCCTCTCTGTGTGAGCGTACTGGCCGGTGGGAGGTTATCGGTAACAGCAGGCGGTCTCGCAGGTATCCCGGCCCTATGCCATGGAGCGCTTTAAAGGTGAGAACCAACACCTTGAAGCGCACCCGGAAGACCACTGGGAGCCAGTGCAGCTCGCGCAGGAGAGGTGTTACGTGGGAGCGCCCTGTGGCTCCCATAATCACCCGCGCGGCTGCATTCTGGACCAGTTGGAGCCTCCGGGTGCACCTCAAGGGGAGCCGCATTTAGAGACCGTTACAGCAGTCCAGGTGAGACATGATGAGGGCATGGGTGACTGTGCATAAGGAGTCCCGATCCAGAAAGGGGTGCAACTGGCGCATCAGGTGGACCTGATAGAAGGCCCCCCTGGCCACAGCTGTCATATGTCCTTCCAAAGACAGCCGTGAATCCAGGAGGACACCCAAGTTGCGAGCCCCCTCTGTGGGGGCCAGTAACTCACCCCCAATAGCCAGTGATGGCACCAGCTGGCTATAGCGGGATGGCTATACTGAATGGTAAGCAATATAATGTTTTGACTGAAGTGAACTTTTAAGATGTGAGGACTTCAACTCCCAGAATTCCCCAGCCTGAACAGCTGGGGAATTCTTTCAGCTGAAGTCCGCACATCTTAAAATTGACGTGTTTGAAAAACATTGTGTTCATGAAAAGACCAAGACCCTCTGTTCATTGTTTATGGCAGAAAAATAATTTATCCGGAGGATCAATTTTCACAGTTCAAAGAATAGTACGATGAATCTAATTGAACTGAAATGTTGTGCATAATTGTTACTTGTATCGATTTGGCTTTCTTCCTATTCCAATATAGGTTTGTGAGACTCATTTGAAAATAAATCTAATTATAATTAAGACTGAAAGAGAAGCAATTAATTGGCATTTACAGTCCTGGCAAAAATGGTTTGGTCATCGGTCTGAATTAAACCAATGAGAAAGGAAACACTATATGTGACAAATTCATCAAAGGTGAACTATGTTTGGAAAAAAAGTATGGAAAATGCTCTTTCAGCTACACAATATCCTTTACAAAGTCAATTAAGAATGGAATGACTATATTGACATTTTTTTCAATCCCTGTTACTATAAAAAGGGCTTAAGCAGGACAATTCTTTCTTACTTTCTAATCCAGGGGTTTCCAATCTTTATCGTTCCAATTTTAGTATATGTGCTGCCGAAGCAAGTACGGACAGTTGCCAAGGTTAGAAACCCCTGAATTAGAGCATTATAATGTGAGTTCTTCTTTTCAAAGGAAAGTATACGGAGAAGCACTTTGCAGTTCAGGAATACTGAACGAGACCACTTCTTGTCCATAAAATATGCACTAAGATCAGTGGTTTATTTTAATGGCAAGTTTAAGATGCATGGACACTGACTGGGGAATTCTGGGAGTTGAAGTCCACACATCTTAAAACTGACAAATTTTAAACACACTGCTTTAGATTACCACTGAGCCATAAAATTCCCTTTTCCCTTCTCTCTCATCTATTTATTATGTACGGTCTCTTCCTGACCTGATAGATCAACATCCATTATCTGTTACTGAAAAGTAATAGAAATTCTGTTACTTTCCAAAAATTCTTCAATTGAAATAAGTTGACTGAGAGACAACAAGGCGGGATCTACCTCCAGAGGAAATTTCAAGCTTTATGTTGGTTAAATATAGAACATCAGGTTACTTCTCCCACATTGATAAATCAATAATTCTATAAGGACTGAATGGCTCAGTCATCTAGAGTAGACAAACAGAAAAAATAACAACCAAATAATAAGACATTATGGAGTGGTCTCTCCCAGAATACAGTATGGATGGTTGGGGAAGAGAAATAATTTTCCTTTCCTTTCCTTTCCTTTCCTTTCCTTTCCTTTCCTTTCCTTTCCTTTCCTTTCCTTTCCTTTCCTTTCCTTTCTCTCCCCTTCCTTTCCTTTCCCTTCCTTTCCCTTTCTTTCTCCTCTCCTCTCCTCTCCTTCCCTCCTCTTTCCCCTTTCCTCTTTCCCTTTCCTTCCTTCCTCTCCCCTTCTCTCCCCTCCCCTCCCCTTCCTATTTCTTCCCCTTCCTTCCTTCCTTCCTCCCGTGGGAAATGGGTCTGCTCCAGAATTAAAGCAGTTTTAAAGCAGTTCTTTCTACATTTTTGAAGGAATCATCTAAGCAAGTATATATTTGGAAATTTACAAAGTTTATAAATTAAATTACATGTCAAAAATTATATACATACATACATACGCATGTATAACTTATGATTAATTATTGTAACTATGGTTATGACCTATGACCTGTTACTTACTGTTTACAGTATATGTACAGTACACTGCGAGCTTATGCACCCCAGACAAATTCTTTGTGTGCCAAATCACACAATAGAAATTCTATTCTATTCTATTCTATTCTATTCTATTCTATTCTATTCTATTCTATTGATAGATATAGATATACACATCAGTGGTGGGTTTCAAATTTTTTTACTATCAGTTCTGTGGGTGTGGCTTGGTGGGCATGGCAAGGGAAGGATACTATAAAATCTCCATTCCCACCCCACTCCAGGGGAAGGTTACTGCAAAATTCCCATTTCCTCCTGATCAACTGGGACTTGGGAGGCAGAGAATAGATGGAGATGGGGCCAGTCAGACTTTTTACTCCTACTACTACTACTCAAAGTTTCCGCTACTGGTTCTCCAGAACTGGTCAGAACCTGCTGAAACCCGCCTCTGATACACATACACACACACATATACATACACATAATGCTATTGCAGAGTAGGTGCAATCTATTAACCCTCTAAATAAAACAAAACAAAACAAAGATGATAAATTGGCCTGACTAGTATCTGTGAGCTTCGAAAATGCTGAGAGACAAAAAGGATTTAAAGAAATCAGGAGTTAAGAAGATTCTGTGAGTCAATCAATTATATCTATTGCTGCGAATAACTGAGTCAAGAAATGTGAAAGAAGTCATTTGAAACTGCAACAATGAGTGAAAGGAGAAATTAGATTAGAGCGAGGGAGAAAAAAATGGTCTGCTTAAGCCTTTTTTGTAGTAATTTGAATTAAAAAAAAAGCAGACTCCAAGATTAATAAAGTCCTTTCTTCTAAAACTGACCAGGTATTTCTTCTATTTTCCATGTTCCTGAAATTCGTGGCTTGTCTGCTTTAAAATCGTCTAATTAGAGAACAGCCTTTCTTTCCACTGCTATACAGTGTTCTTAGTTTGGTATAAAATTGGCTCCAAAACCAGCTCCCAAAATGCTGAGAGAGAAAAAGGATTGAAAGAAACCAGAAATTAAAGAGATTCTGTGAGTCAATCAGTTACAGCAATCGCTGATGTGATTAGGTTTTTTAAATTCTTTAATAAAAATTCTTTAATAATTCTTCATGAGGCTTGGTTTTCAAACCCCTTATTAGTCATGTAGCTTCTCCTTTCCTCTTTAAAATACAGGATGCAGAGCTGGACGCAATGCAGGTAGTCCTCAACTTATGACTGCAGTAGAGCCCAAAAAGGGAGGCAGTTGTTAAATGTGTTTTGCCCATTTTATGACCTACAGTTCTTAAGTGACTCATTGCAGTTGTTAAGTTAGCAACACGGTTGTTAAGGGAATCTGGCTTCCCCATTGACTTTGCTTGTCAGAAGGTTGCGAAAGGTGATCACATGACCCAGGACGCTGCAACCGTCATAAATATGGGTCAGTTGTCAAGCTTCTGAATTTTGATCACACAAACATAGGGATGCTGCAACAGTGGCTAACACTGAGCTTGTCAATCAGAAAGTTCGGCAGTTTGGCGGTTTGAATCCCTAGTACAGGTCTCCTGCATGAGCAGGGGGTTGGACTAGATGACCTCCAAGGTCCCTTCCAATCCTGCTACTGTGAAGTTATAAACGGTCCTAAGTCACTTTTTTCAGTGCCGTTATTATTATTATTATCATTATTCAAACTTCTATACCGCCCTTCTCCTTTCGGACTCAGGGCGGTGAACAGCCAAAATAAAAACATTTAAACATAACATTACAGTTAAAAATAGATTTAAAATAATTAAATAAATTTGGCCCGTAATTTAAAACTTGTCAATATAAAATCCGTATCAAAATTTTAAAACCAACCATAAAATCAAGACAGACCGGCTAACTGAAAAAAGTAAGTTTTTGGGCCCGACGAAAAGTCCGGCGGTCAGAGATCACTTGTATCTCTGGGGGTAGATTGTTCCAAAGGTTAGGTGCCACCACAGAGAAGGCTCTCCCCCTGGGGGTCGCCAGCCGGCATTGTCTGGCCGATGGCACCCTGAGGAGGCCCTCTCTGTGGGAGCAAACTGGCCGGTGGGAGGCTATTGGTGGCAGAAGGTGGTCCCGTAAGTACCCCGGCCCTAAGCCATGGAGTGCTTTAAAGGTGATCACCAACACCTTGAAGTGCACCCGGAAGTCCACCGGAAGCCAATGCAGCTCGCGCAGGAGAGGAATCACATGGGAACGCCCTGTCGCTCCCATAATCCCCCGCACGGCCGCATTCTGCACCAGTTGGAGCCTCCGGGTGTACCCCAAGGGGAGCCCCATGTAGAGAGCATTACAATAGTCCAGACGAGAAGTGACGAGTGCTTGAGTGACCATGCGTAGGGAGTCCCAGTCCAGAAAGGGGCGCAACTGTCGTATCAGGCGAACCTGATAAAAAGCCCCCCTGGCCACAGTTGTCATGTGCCCTTCTAAAGACAGCCGTGCGTCCATAAGGACACCCAAGTTGCGGGCCCTCTCCGTGGGGGCCAATGATTCGCCCCCAATAACCAGCGATGGCTTCAGCTGGCTATTCCGGGACGCCGGCAGCCACAGCCACTCGGTCTTGGAAGGGTTGAGTCGAAGCCTGTTTCTCCCCATCCAGACCCGCACGGCGTTGTAACTTTGGTCATTAAATGAACTGTTGTAAATTGAGGACTTACTATTATTTAATATTTTAAGAATTACTCACCATAACTTCAATATTCCAAATGTGTAGCATTACTAGTAATGCCCAATTTAATTTAATTTAATTTAATTTAATTTAATTTAATTTAATATTTAAATTTATATACCACCCTTCTCCCGAAGAACTCAGGGCGGTGAACAACCAGAAGTAAAAAAACATCAAATACAAAATTTAAAAACAATTTAAAAACAAATTAAACAATTTGGCCTGACAGTTAAAATCCCCCATTAAAAATCCAAATTAAAATACACAATTGGAGAGATTAGGCCACCCCGACTTGATGAAATAAAAAAGTTTTGAGGGCCTTTCATTTAACCTTTCAGTTTGGGCATGCACACACGTGCAGTTTTGGGCACTTGGCGAGCGCGCATGTGGGGCTCCATTGCGAACCGGTAGTAAAGGTAAGTAGAACCCATCCCTGACCGTAGGGGTGTCAAACTCAAGGCCTGTGGTCCGGATCCGGCCTGTGACATGGTCATAGCATGGCTATCCTAGAAATTTTAAGAGGGCTGGCCCCGCGCATGCTATCACAGCAGGCACAGACCCGGCCCACCCCATCCTGGCATGCGCACATGTGCAGAGGAGGCAGTGGGCCAGCGGTGCCTTGTCCGTTGTTCGCTCCTCAGCTGCCACTGCCATCTCTTCCTCATGGATCAGGAGGGATCACAGCCACTGCCGCCGTCCGCAGCTCACTCCCCCAAGGCTGCAGCTGAAGTGGCCACTACTGCTTGGCACAGAGCAGTCTGGGGAGTGTGAGAATTGGCAGGAGAGGCAGGCCGGCCACCCAGGTGGAGGGTTGGCACGATGGGTGTGGTAAGGAGGAGGAGGCTGCCACTCTCATGCACCCGATGCACCTTGGCACCGCAACCTTTCTAGCTGGCCAGCTGAGGGGCCAGCAGGCTGCAGCTACAGCTGGAAACCGTCTTGCCCCACACAAAGGGTGTCAAACATGTGGTGGCCAATGGTTTCCAGCTGTAGCTGCCCCATTCCCTGCCTCACCTCACCCTATCCTGTGGGAAGAACTTCCTGCCCACCGCCCCACACAACAGAGACCCCTGGATTCCCTCCCTAACCCCACCTGGCCATGCCCAATCAGCTGCGACCACCCCAGCCATGCTCCTCCCCCAGTGGTGAAATCCTCCACGGATTTCCACTGGTTTGCTGCTTGCACATGCGTGGTGCACGCCAAAAGCACACTGTGCGTGCATGTGCAGTGTGTGCCAAACACACGCTTTGCGTGGAAAAAGAAGACTTAACAAGGTTTAGCTTCGCTAGTTATAAGCAAATATAAACCACGCAGTGCAGCTGATCGTCGGAAATACCGGTTCGGACGAACCAGTAGTTTTTTTTAACTACCAGTTTGCCCAAACTGGTAGCTTTTTAACTACCGGTTCACCTGAACTGGTAGCTTTTATCACTACTGGTTCGCCCGAACCGATGCGAACTGGTAGCATTTCACCCTTGCCCTCCCCCTCTCTGACCCTCAGAGGACAATCACAATGCTGATCCGGCCCTCAATGAAATCAAGTTTGGCACCTCTGGTTTACCGGGATTCCTTTTTTCTCTTCACAGTACAGGTCTCTCCAACTCTCTCTCTACACATTTGATTTTTCTTGCTCACGTGCAAGGATTTGAGAACACTGTCCTGTTGGATTTAGCCCAAAGTTAAACTCGTTTGAGGTCATTTTGAATTGTGACTTCAGAGAGAAGATTATTCTGTTCTTCTCTGGGAAGCTAAGACTGATCTTTGATAGCTCCTTAATGGGAGGATTATTCTTGGGCTGCTCCTCATGTTCATTCTTTCATGTGCAGCCCAGAAATAGTAGAATTCCTTCTGCGAGAAGACATCAAAGAAAGCCAGTTTGGGCTAGTGGTTAAAGCATCAGACTAGACTGTGAGTTCTAGTCCTGCAGTAAAAATAAATAAACAGAAGACCCAGAACTGTACTTTTCCATTGTAGGTAGTCCTTGACTTATGACCACAATTAAGCCTCAAATTTATGTTGCTAAGCAAGACAGTGGTTAAGTGATTTTTGCCCCATTTTACAATCTTTCTTGTCATAGCTGTTAAGTGAATCATTGCAGTTGCTAAATCAGTAACACGGTTCTGAAGTGAATTGATTTTGCTTGCCAGAAGGTTGCAAAAGGTGATCCCAGGACCTTGGGACACTGCAACCATCATAAAAACCGAATAACTAAATAACCAAATTGGAAGGGATCTTGGAGGTCTTCTAGTCCAACCCCCTGCTCAGGCAGGAAACCGTATACCATTTCAGACAAATGGTTGTCCAATCTCTTCTTAAAAACCTCCAGTGTTTGGAGGCAAATCATTTCACTGATTAATTGTTCTAAGTATCAGGAAATTTCTCCTTAGTTTCTCCTTGGTTCTCCCTTTGATTAGTTTCCATCCATTGCTTCTTATTGAACAGAAACACGACTGCAGAAGTTATTACACAGGTGGGAACTTTTATGGAACCTTCTATTGTATATCAACCTGTCTTGGTCAAGATCAGTTGCACACGGTCAAGTTAATCCAACAAGGAAGAACATTTGGTCAAGATGCCACCAAGGGCTCTTGAACTAGCCACCTTACTTACTTATAAATGTGAGTCAGTTGCCTAGCGTCTGAATTTTGATCACAGGACCATGAGCTGCAACAGTAGTAAGTGGGAAAACAATCATCAGTCACTTTTTTCAGTGCTATTGTAACTTAGAACGGTCACTAAAGGAACTGTTGTGAGGACTACCTGTATTTCTAACGTTGTCTAACCGGTGCAAAGGAGAATGGAACCTGTAGAGGTAGAGGGAATGTCCTTGAGGGACAGTAGAAAGAGGTCAAGTCATCTACAGAAAAGTTGATGTCAAGAAAATAAGTCAGATGAGTCCAGGGCAGAAAAAATAGCCCGAGTAAACATCTTAGGCAAGATTTTTCTTAGTTCTCAAGAAGATAAAAGGAGGGAGGAGGGAAGCACTATTAGAGTTGCAAGATTCTTTTTTTTTAATTCTTTTTTTTAATTGTTTATAATATAAAATACAAAGAGATGAGGATTACCTGAACTAGTCATCACAATGTAAAAAAGATGTTGAGACTCTAGAAAGTGTGCAGAGAAGAGCAATAAAGATGATTAGGGGACTGGAGGCTAAAACATATGAAGAACCGTTGCAGGAACTGGGCGTGTCTAGTTTAATGAAAAGAAGGATTAGGGGAGACATGATAGCAGTCTTCCAATATCTCAGGGGCTGCCACAAAGAAGAGGGAGTCAAGCTATTTTCCAAAGCACCTGAAGGCAGGACAAGAAGCAACGGGTGGAAACTAATCAAAGAGAGGAGCAACTTAGAACTAAGGAGAAATTTCCTGACAGTTAGAACAATTAATCAGTGGAACAACTTGCTTCCAGAAGTTGTAAATGCTTCAACACTGGAGGTTTTTAAGAAGAGATTCGATAATCTCTTCTGAGCTCTGGTGGCTCAGCAGACTAATTAACATCCACTTACATCTGCTGCCTGCAATTACTGCAAGTTCAAATCTCACCAGGCTCAAGGTTGACTCAGCCTTCCATCCTTTCTAAGGTAGGTAAAATGAGGACCCAGATTATGGGGGCAATAAGATGACTTTGTATAAATATACAAAAGTATGAAGGCTATTGCTTAACGCATTGTAAACCGCCCTGAGTCTCCGGAGAAGGGCGGCATATAAATCAAATTTAAAAAAAAAAAATCATTTGTCTGAAATGCTATAGGGTTTCCTGCCGAAGCAGGGGGTTGGAAGGGAACTTGAAGACTAAACTGTTCTGTTCTGTTCTGTTCTGTTCTGTTCTGTTCTGTTTTAACAGCATCCAGAACTGTTTGCGACTGGCTAGCTGTACCCTGCCTTTAAGAGGCTGTACCGATCAGATCGCCTGTCATACCATACTGACTGCAGAGCATAAACAGAGGGATGAGGTGGTTGAACTCGCTCCCTTTCACGGAACACCTGGTTGCAAGAAAGCAATTTGAAGAAGCCTCCCTTCCTCCCTTATCTCCCCACGCAACACTGTGACAGCGGTATCATGAGAAGCAGCTTGAATAAGGTACATTAAAAATGAAAAGCGTAGATTAAAATTGCATGCATGCATCATTAGCAGAATACAGCGGATCTTTTTTTTTTTTTTTTTTTTTAAAAATCTGTTCCAGACTCAGCAAGAACTATTCACACTACAGTACAGTAACACAGTCCCCTTAGGTAATTCAAAAGAGGAGTTGTTATATCACGCCAAGTGTAAAAGTACATAGCTATCAAAGGAAAAAAAAAACTTGCAATGAGCAGTCGGCTAGGGATCAAACAATTCCCGTGGGACTTAAAAACATCTCGCCGTAATTATAAAGGCCTTTAGCTGCAGATTGGCAGAATCACTATTTTCCGGCACATTTTCAACGGTGTGCTAAAATCAGGATCAGTATCCAGGATTCAGAAGAAAATTCAGACATTTTTTTTGAAACTAGACTAAAAAAATACACAAAGCTACGTGTTATTTCCTTTTCCTTTTCATTTATGATTTATTTTTAAATGTCCTCACCAAAAGGGTAAAGCCAGTTTGGCATAGTGGTTAAGGCATGAAGCTAATTGTCAACTTGTAAAGCATCCCTGGCCTGCTCTTGAGTTGCCATAGGCAAAGGGGGATGGGAAACCGACGAAGCAGCATGGCAGCCAATACAAAAGCACATTCCAGAAATATCTCTCTCAGGGCTATCTCCCAGGGTTACCCATAGCGGCCGGTGGGGTGTGATTTCTACAACATGTGAAATTGCTCTGTTGGTGAATGTGATGACACACCCTGGGGGGAGGGGGGAAACAGGGTCATGATTGGGATATAAACTACACGGGTTCAAAGTTGGCTTCATTTGGAACGTGCCAACAAGAAGTTCCTAATAAATAACTGGATTTCTTTTGAAACTTGGCTCGAGGCTCATGATTTAGATAGGACATCCATCAGAACCCTGATACTAATAATATCTGGGAGGCCAGGAGTTCTACTCCTATGTTAGATACAAAGTCAGATAAGTGACCTGGGGCCAACCACTCTCATTTAGCCCAGCAAGAAAGCAATGGCAAAACACTTCTGAAATCTTGCCCAGAAAACTGCAGGGTCTTGACCAGGAAGGAGTCAACATTGACCTGAAGGCACAGACAAACAAATGAAAAACCCAAAAGGCAGCAGCACATAGTAGCACCAGGTTAACCTTGCCTGGGTTCAGACATCAAAGAAGTAGATGACCTGGTTAGGAGACCACAAAGAAATCCCAGCACTATAGAGTACACTAAGAAATTAGAAGAAGGTAATGGTGATCAGCTTCCATGTTGCTGCAATACAAGTCACACAGATATACCCATAAGATCACCAGAGTGACTTTATCCTAGGGCAGTGATGGCTAACCTTTTTGCCATCACGTGCCAAAAGCAGGGGGGAGCATGGGGGGGGGGGTCGAGTACACATGTGCCCACACCCATAATTCAATGCGCCCCGCCTCCCATGCATGCACGTGTGACCCCCCCTGTGCGACCCCGCTTTTGGCTGGTAATGGCACGGTGGGCCCAGTAGGCCCATTTTTTGCCCTCCCCAGGCTCAAGAGGCTTTCCCCACTCCACCGGAGGCCCTCTGGAGGCCAGAAACGGCCCGTTTCCCGACTTCCAATGGGCCTGAAAGGCCCAAAAGTCAGCTGGCCAGCGCATGCATGCGGGCTGGAGCTGAGCTAGGGCAATGCTCACGTGCCCACAGATATGGCTCCGCGTGCCACATGTGGCACGCGTGCCATAGGTTCGCCATCACAGTCCTAGGGTGACTACTGTCTCCTTAGGACAAGGGTGTCAAACTGGATTTCTTTGAGGACCAGATTGTAGTTTTCCTCTGTGAGCCGGCTGGGGTGTGGGGGGGAGAGACAGAACGGATGCCTCCTGCAGCAGCCTGCCGGCCAAAACGGGACATGCACATGAGGCCCCCCCAAGCCCCGTTTTTGGTCTGGACGGCCTCCTGCAGCACCCTGCCAGCTAAAACAGTATGCGGGGGGGGGGGGCATGCAAAGCCTCCCTTGCCCCATTTTTGGCCTCGACTGCCTCCTGCACCACCCTGCCAGCCAAAACAGGGCATGGGGGGGGCGCATGAGGCCCCCATGCCCTATTTTGGCTGCCAGAGGCACTGTGGGTCGGTCCTTTGCTATTTCCAGGCCGGCCCCATAGACCAGATTTAAGCACCCCTGTGGGCCAGATCTGGCCTGCGGGCCTTGAGTTTGACACCCTTGCCCTAGGAGAAGCAACTATCTGGATTACTTGTGGAATACATTCTCAATTCTCTCTTTCTCTGAAGAGGAATTACAAAGAGCCAATGTAATCGCCGATTCCTCATTCTGCTGTAGTATCGTGGTACAGTCATTCTGCAGCAGTCATCAGTTCGCCAGTTCTTCCCCAGCAGTCCAAAATGTTAATGACCTTCTGATCAATCATGTGACATTTAGAAATATTTTGTATGAATCTTGTTAAGATTTGGGAATATTTTTTTTTTAAAAAAAATGCAACATTGCCCATTGGAATTCCTGCCTTAAGAGGAAACTCGTTCATTTTTTTTAACTTTAAAAAAGTTTCTTACCATCAGGCATCCTACAAGTGTTGTATTATTTCATACAATATAAAAACAGCATACAGTAGGAACAGCATACCCCAATCAAAAGGAGGATGGGTGGCAGCTATTCAACCCTACTTACAAGTTCCTCCAAGAAAAAGAGTTGGTGCTACAGAGCAGATAGAAAGACAAAATTTTTATTCCAGAACTCCGACCCAGGTGTGGAGCATATCTCCCTAACACTCATTACTTTAAGAGTCAACGAAAGTACCCTGTACTTGTTAGGTTGAAGTACAAGAAGAATATTTGCAAGCCCTATTAACCAACAATGACTCCAAGTGATGCTTTAGCTGCTCAGAGTTACTTGGTTGAGTTGGGTGGCTACAGAAAATGAATGAATGAATGAATGAATGAATGAATGAATGATAAATTAAGGAAGCCATTTTAGTTTTATAAGCCATGATTCATAGCTTTGTGTGTCATATATCATATATACCATGGTCTAGAACAGGGGTCTGCAACCTTAAACATTCAAAAAGCCTTTTGGACCCATTTCCCACAGAAAAGAAAACACCAGGAGCCACAAAACCCTTTCCGATGCCAGACTATTTCTTGAGTGGCCACAAAACTGGCATATGTAGTTGAATTAAACATTCTGTCTGCTTCTGAAACTTTTCTTTTCTTGTATTTATCCATGGTTGGCCTACCGGGGGGTTGAAAAGCTCAATAAATTGCATGCCGGCGGGTGTCGCACATTGGCAGTTGTGACTCATATTTTGAGTGACAGGGAGCCGTAGCAGAGGGGTGAAAGAGCCACATGTGGCTCCAGAGCCGCAGGTTGCTGACCCCTGGCCTAGAACAAGGTGTGAACTGAATCTAAAAAACTTGGAAGGAACCTAACTTTTCCTTTCTAATCAATCTTGGGTTCTCACAAGTTTAACCAGGGTGAATTTGATTTAAATCGAGTTGATTTAAATCACAATTTAAATCATGATTTAAATCACTAGTAAAAAGGCTTGATTTAAATCAACTCGATTTAAATCATAATTTTTAAAGAGTAACTGTCATCTCTGCTACTCCTTTGACCCACTGTTGACTCACTGATAGTCCCAGTGTTGCAGAATATACAGCCTCATGCTACATAACTAACCTCCATTTCATGCTGAATAAACTAAATTATTTATGTATCTTAAATAGAAAACTATCTTACGATAGATTTTTACCCCAAAAGTTTTTTATTAAAATAAATTTGATAAAAATCAAAAAATCCGATTTAAATTAAAAAAATCAGGTTTTTTTTATTTTTTTAAAAAAATCATTGATTTTTATCCACCCTGAGTTTAACCAAAGAGTTAATGTGATGCCACTTGTACAGTGGTTGCTCTGTCTGCAAAACACACAAAGATTGCATTCCCTCAATCCATTCGGTCTAGTTAACGCCTTACCTCATTTTGTGACTTTGTGCAATATATCAAACCATATACATGAGTAGGGGAAATGAGTGCAGCAATACACTAACCTGCAAGCAACCACTTAATCTTAGTGTTGAGATCCTTCACTCAACTAAGTAACTTCCTGACTTGATTGTTATGTAAATGTGGCCAAAGGGTATCTTTGCAGTCTGTTCAGCTTCCAAGGATAATTTTGCATCCTCTCAAAACACAGCCTTTTTAGGCTGTCAATCAACAAGCCTAAAGCCAACTAGGGAATTACATGCATCCACAAAATTAAACAGATGTTTATTCTGTCTTTCCATCTTCTGACAATAACGTCTACTATAATGACACTGTAGAGTTGTCTCAGCAAGGGTGATTCCATCTACTGATACTCCCCCCTCTCCCCATTTTTACAGCATTTGCTTGCAACTTGGAAATTTAGAGGAGCAAAGGCAGAATTCAAAAAGAGGAGGCTGCATAAAACCTTTCGGGCGCAATGGGAGAAAAGCCAACATTTCAAGCTCAAACAGCATTTCAGCTGCCTGAATTAATTTGCTCAAGCCGAAACATCCTTACCCATATGGTACATATTTAAACAGAAAACCTTCTAGCATCTTTGAAGCCTCTAAAGACATGTGTTATGGATGGCACATCACTTTCAACTTGGCCATTTTCTCCCGAGTTACACAACTTAATATCAACCAATGTAGGTAGCCCTCTGTGAGTTAATTTCCTCTGCAATTATAAGAGTGCTCTTGAAAAGAGAGGGAGGAGAAACTTCTAACAAGAAATTATAATTTGCCTTTAATGCTGTTTTCTATCTGAAAGAAAGATAGATTTAAAAGATCAGACAGGGGGTGGGGGGAGGAACCCTACCTCTGTTACTTTATTATTCCTGAACTGAAGATGATTTTCACATGAAAAGATGCCGTATTTTTCAGAGTATAAGACACTCTGGACTATAAGACGCACCTACCTTTTTTGGGGAGGAAAACAGGAAAAAATAATCTGCCTCTGCCTCCCAGCCATTTGCCTCCTTGCAGCAAACAGCCTGCTTTAGTTTCATTTTCAGCACAGCCTGATTAGCCCAAGAAACAAAATCTGCCTCCCAGCAATTTGCCTCCTTGCAGCAAACAGTGGAGGCCCGCAAGGCAATAGCAATCCCTGCAGCCTGAAACAGCTGAGGGTCGGGAGATCGATCCAACTGACAATCAGCTGCTTATGCTAATCAGGCTGTGCTGAAGCTCAAACGGACTGTTTGCTGCAAGGAGGTAAATTGCTGGGAAGCAGAGGCTGAAGGGTGGGGGCCGGCGGGTGGGTGGGAGGGACTACATTCGGTGTATAAAACGCACCCAAATTTTAACCCTCTTTTAGGAGGGAAAAAGTACGTCTTATACTCCAAAAAATATGGTAAGCTGCACTGGGATTGATCTCAAATAGCTAAGATGCAGTTAATACTTGACTAGGAAGGACTTCCGGTGGCTCCGCAGACGTCGAGGACGGTCTCCATAGACCGCCAGCCACCCGATCTGTTAAAACCGCCCTGACAGCGCTAAACAGCTGTCCGGTGGTTTGAAAAAACTCTCCTTCGGGCAAAGAAGGAGAGGAGAGTCAGAGGGGGTGGGTAGAGCTCCCCGAAAGTCACTGGATTAATTCCAGGGACTCGGAGGGTGAGAGCTCCCCAGTTTACCCCTCCCATCGCTCCGGATCGCTGGTGCCTCTGTCTTCAGAGCAAGATGTCTGCGTCCAATTCTGCCGGCAAACAGTGAGTTTTAATGATTTTCAACAAGGCAGACAGAGCGGAAGCAAGAGTGCAAGCTTTTTAAGAGAAACAGAACTTAACTCTGTGAATACATTGTTGCAAACGGAGCTCTCTGGAGCTGGAGGCTGGGAGGAAGCCTTTGTTATGGGCGGAAGGGAAAGTGAAAGTTAAAAGGAAACTGCTTGTTAATAGCCCTCTGCCTGAAGAGAAAACTGCTGGGTATTGAGTATAGTTTGAAGAGAGGATTGTTTATTTTGGAAAAACTTTGAAATATACTTTCTAAGACTGTTTACAAGATTTTCTGGCTGTAAAAGGAAAACTTTTTTTAAAATAAAATGGCTGCTAAACAACTAAAGCCACCAACTTCTAAAGGGGGAGGAGGTTCCCGTGTAGTGACTCAAAAACAACAACTTCCGGCTGATACACAGTCACAAGACCTTAAAGAATTTATAATGGGTGCCCTGAATAGTCAGACAGAAATGATGAAAGAATTTTCAGAGGAGTTAAAGAAACTTACAAGTGTGGTGGAGGAAAAACATGATGAAATAAGAGATGACATTGTTTATGCAGTTTCAGGATTGGCTACTCACATGTTAAAGATTGAGGAGAGAGTGCGGGAAATTGATGATGCCAACTTGGAGATTGCAACTAAACTGGGAGAGGTTATGATACAGACAGAGAAAGTGGATGACGAGATGGTTATGTTACAATACAGGTCAATGGAATTTGCCCTGAGGCTGAGAGGTTTGAAAGAAAAGAGTGGTGAAAATTTAAAAGATGTTTGCTCCAACGCTTTAGCAGAGCTGATTCCAGAAAGGCCAGAAGATGTGGCAATTCAAATGGACAAAATTTACAGGGTCAATTCCTGGCTGGCAAAACAAAAGCAGCTACCAAGAGATGTGGTGATCTATTTTACAACAAGGAGAGTTAGAAATGACATTTTGCAAGCGTCTTATAGAAATAAGATTAAAGTGGAAGGACAAGAGCTGGTGGTCCTGAAAGAGCTCCCTCCTAAAATGTTAAGAGACAGAAAGCAGTTTGGCTTTTTGGTGAATGAACTAAGAAACCAGCAACTTCAGTACAGATGGGATGTCCCATTTGGGATAATAGTGACACACGCTGGGCAAAGACATCGTTTAAACACAGTTGGAAAGGCAAAAGATTTTTATGCCAATGTTTTAAAGGCTGGAAGGCCACCCTCACCAGGGGGTGCTAGAAAGCAATTGGAAATTACTCAACAAGAGAAAGATGGAGGGCAACCACAAACCTATGCTCAAGCACTAGTTGGAGGAGCTATTCTGGAAGAAGATCCATTACTGAGTGGGGGTCCACCACCAACCCTTGAGTCATTAACGATGATTCAGCTGCCAAAAGATCAACGACTGACAAGAGCTACCTATAAACAACATTTGGCACAACAGCCTCAAGATCCAACTCAACAAGCCCAAAAAACACAAGCAGTGGGAGGAGCTAGGCCGAAGTCTAAAATGGCGGAGGAAGTTCAGCTGATGCTCTCAAAGCTTGGAATGCCCAGAGATGGCAAATAAATTTCTATCTTGGAATGTTAACGGTTTAAATTCTCCACAAAAAAGAAAGAAAATATTTCATTATCTGAAGCAATTTCAGAACGATGTTATTTGTTTGCAAGAAACGCATATCAAATCTTCAGATCAAAAGTACTTGATAAATTCGAAATTAGGTACACATTTTGTGGCATCAGCACCAGAAAAGAAAAATGGCCTAGTAATATACGTTAAAAGAGGCTTAGTGGCCAATTTAATTGAGGCTGACACTCAAGGTAGATATAATGCAATTGAATTAACAACACAGAGTGGGAAGCTGCTTGTAATTGGAGTATACGCACCTAATCAACAACAAGATAAATTTTACAAACTTTTACATACCAAAATATTACAATGGGACTATAGATCCTTATTTTTAATGGGTGATTGGAATGGGGTATTAGATACCCAGAAAGATAAAAAAAGTCTTTCCAAGATCTCCATGCGTGCCAAGTTGCCTAAATCTTTTTTTGATATTTTGGAGGATATGGAGCTTAGAGACATTTGGAGAGAAAGGAACATATTGGAGAGCAATTTTACTTTTTTCTCAGATAGGCACCAATCTTTTTCGAGGATTGATTTTATATTAACTACAAACGATCTTTTTTCTAGGGTGAAGAGTACGAAGATATGTCCAAGAACTTTAACTGATCATAGCCCGGTTTGGGTGGAACTAGAGCAGGAGAGAGGGGAAAGAGGTCTTGGAGGTTAAATGAGAATTTATTTAGATATGAAGATAATTTGTGTGAGCTTAAAAAACAAATGAAAGAATTTTTTATTAATAATATGAACAAAGGAACTTCGATGGAGATGGTATGGGATGCGTGTAAGGCTTATATGAGAGGAACATTAATCTTTTTGAATAATAAATATAGATTAAAACAACAAAATAGACGGAAAGAGATAGAGGAGGAAATTAAAAAGAAAGAACAATTGCTTATAACTAACCCGGGAGATAAAAAAGCAAAAGACATGATTAATATTTTAAGAGAGCAATTTAATATGTTAATGGCGGGGCAAGTAGCAACCAGCATACAATATGCCAGACATAACACATTTTGTAATGCTAATAAACCTGGGAGATGGTTGGCTTACACGATGAGGAAAAAACAGAAATCACGTATTATAGACAAGATAGAATTTAGAGGTAAAGAGATTTATCAACAGAATTTAATAAAAAAGGCTTTTTTGGAGTTTTATACAAAATTATATGCTAAAGATGCAATTCAAGATGTTGATATTGATAGATATTTAAAGATGGAGATTCCTGAATTAACGTTGGAACAGAGAGAGAGATTGAATCAGCCAATAACTTCTGAGGAAATTGTTGGGGCAATTAAACAATTAAAAATAGGTAAGGCTCCGGGAACAGATGGACTAACAGCTGTTTATTATAAACATTTACAATCCGAAATGTTAGAACCACTAAAAATTTTATTTAATAAAATACAATTAGGAGGAGGAGTACCACCTTCTTGGAAAACAGCCTTTGTTTCACTAATTCCAAAGGAGGATCAAAATTCCATTAAACCGGAGAATTTCAGGCCAATTTCACTTCTGAATACTGATTATAAGATTTTTGCTAAAATATTAGCTAATAGACTAATGCCAGTTATGCAACAAATAATTCACAATGATCAATCAGGGTTTATAAAAGGTAGACAAATGAGATATAATGTTAGACAAATTGTAAACTTACTGGAATATTTGGAAAAAAATAATCAAGTCCCTGCAGCGTTTATATTTTTGGATGCAGAGAAGGAATTTGATCGTTTGAACTGGCAATTTTTGTTTAAAATAATAGAGAAAATGCACTTTGGGGAATATTTTACACAATCAATTAGAGCGATATACCAGCAGCAAACAGCACAAATCATAGTTAATGGAGGTTTAACAGAGGCTTTTAAAATTGAGAAAGGAACAAGACAGGGGTGTCCTCTGTCCCCACTATTATTTATTTTGACTTTGGAGGTACTATTGAATAAGATACGTGATTCAGAAAAATTGAAGGGTATTGTAATTAGACAGCAAGATTACAGATTAAGAGCCTTTGCAGATGATTTGGTTATTACTTTATCTCAACCTATAGAGTCGGCTCCATACATATTGGATATAATTGATCAATATGGGAAAGTATCAGGATTTAAAGTTAATTCACATAAGACAAAGATGATAGTTAAAAATATGACTACATTTGAAAGAGACAAACTAGCAAGATTAACAGATTTTGAAATAGTTAAAAAGGTTAAATATCTAGGGGTATACATAGCAGCTTCAAATACAAAATTATACAAAAACAATTATGAGGTACTTTGGTCGAAGGTACAGAAGGATATGGAAAATTGGAAAAAATTACAGTTGTCTTTACTGGGAAGAATTGCAGCAATTAAAATGAATGTTTTACCAAGATTTTTATTTCTGTTCCAAATGATACCTGTGCTTAAGAAAGATGAAAATTTGAGAGAATGGCAGAAAGGTGTTAATACTTTTATTTGGGCTGGGAAAAAACCCAGAATAAAAATGAAAATTATACAAGATACACGGGAAAGAGGGGGTCTTAAAATGCCTAATTTAAGATTATATTATGAAGCAGCGGTTTTATCACAAATCAGTGATTGGTTTAACTTAACTGAGGGGAGAATTTTGAATTTAGAAGGTTATGACTTGTTATATGGATGGCATGCCTATTTGTTATATGATAAAAAAGTGGATAAAGTATTTAAGGTTCATATATTAAGAAATGCTTTGTTAAGGGTTTGGAAAAAATATCAATATAAGCTAAATTATAAGATACCTTTATGGGCAAATCCTAGACATGCAATAGAAAATATAAGTATAGAACAAAAACAGGAGGTGATTACTTATAAAGAGCTTCTTATTATGGAAAGGGGGGTAATGTATTTGAAATCTTTAGATACACTGAGAGAAGAAGGTATAATTTATACATGGTTTCAGTATGGTCAACTTCAAGCTAGATGGAAGGAAGATAAAAAAACTGGCTTTGTGCAAAATGAGGAGAATTTGGTTAAACAAATTAGAGATCAAAAACAAATGCATATTAAAAGGTTGTATAGTGCTTTACTGGAAATAGATTCTGAGACTGAATTGGTTAAAGACTGTATGATTAAATGGGCACAAAATTTTCAAGAGCCAGTAATGATGGAAACTTGGGAAAAGATTTGGATTAGAAATGTGAAATTTACACAAGCACAAAATTTAAGAGAAAATTTTTATAAAACGTTTTATAGATGGCACTTAGATCCTAAAAAATTATCATGTATGTATTCTAATGTGCAAGCTAAATGTTGGAGATGTGACTGTGATGATGCAACTTATCATATATGGTGGACTTGTAGAAAAATCAAAGCATTTTGGATAAAGATTTGGTGGGTGATGCAGAACATTCTTAAAAAGAGATTGAAATTTACTCCACAGTTGTTCTTACTGGGTATAACTATGGATTGTACAGTTGCAGAGACTAAATTGATTTTGAACTTGATAACAGCAGCAAGATTGCTGGTAGCACAACATTGGAAGAAGGACTTTTTGCCTACTATTGAAGATTGGATATTGAAAGTAACTAATTTAGCTGAAATGGCTAAAATTTCAGCATATTTGAAGGATCACACACAAGAAAGGTACATACAGGACTGGAGAAGATGGATTGATTATATACAAAATAAGTACCAGACCAAAAAATATCAAATAGCTTATGAATGATTTTTCTTATTTGTATAAGTGTTATATAAGTGATATTAGATGTATTATGTTTAAGAAATAGGATTTTACATATGGGGGGTTAAGAAATTTTTTTTTTATAGGGGTGTTGGTTTATTGATTGGTTATGCAATTTAGATTATTGTTAAAGATCAATAGAAATACCTTGTGTTCTGCTCTGGGAAGTCGGGGAGGGGGAGGGGGGGTTGGGGGGGTTGGGGGGGTTGTGGGGAAAATATGTTTGTTTTCAAAACTTTTTCAATAAAAAAGAAAATACTTGACTAGGAAGCAGGGAACTCATAAACCATAATCCCCCAGAGATACAGAGGATCCCGGATCTGCCCACTTTCCGCCGTGCCCTCAAAACATTCCTGTTTCAGCAGGCCGGCCTGGCCTAACTTTCCCTTTATATTGCTTTTGATTTTATTTTAAACTGGGATGTCTTGAATTATCTAGGACCAGAGAGTTTAGTATATTTTAATTGGTTTTTTTTAACGTTTGTATTACATGTATTTTTATCGTTCGCTGTTCACCGCCCTGAGTCCCTCAGGAATAGGACGGTATATAAATTTAATAAATAAATAAATAAATAAATAAATAAATAAATAAATAAATAAATAAATAAATAAATAAATAAACCTGAACTGAGAAAAGTCCCATAAAATGGCAATGGTACATCAGTTCCATACTGTTGGCAGGAAAACTATATAAACACATTTGTGTCTTTACTAGGAACTGAGCTCACTTCTATGCTTAAAAAAAATAGGGGGGGAGGGTGTTGAGGGAATGCCAGTCCACCTTCCAGGTAAACACAGCAAAATAAATTGCTCCAATTTGTTCTACAAAGAAATGGCCTCTGCTCCATTACTCTCAGAGTTGATAATCTTCCTTAAAGGCTAAGGTAGGTATTGCTCAACCACACTTCTCAGGAGACAATTCCTGGGATTTTTCCTGTTTTCACTCCTCACTTAGGAAAAAAAGAAAAGTTTACAGACTTTTCTCCAAATGGTTTGCGTGTCTTTGTAGAAAAAAAATTATGATACCATTATGCATTTTGGTCACAGAAGGCTATAAGGTAAAGGTAAAGGTTCCCCTACACATGCGTGCTAGTCGTTCCTGACTCCAGGGGGCGGTGCTCATCTCCGTTTCAAAGCCAAAGAGCCAGCGCTGTCCGAAGACGTTCCGTGGTCATGCCAAAGGCACACAGAACTGTTACCTTCCTACCAAATTGGTCCCTATTTTTCCATTTGCATTTTTTACGTGCTTTCGAACTGCTAGGTTGGCAGAAGCTGGGACAAGTAACGGGAGCTCACCCCGTTACGAGGCACTAGGGATTCGAACCGCTGAACTGCTGACCTTCTGATCGACATGATCAGCGTCTTAGCCACTGTGCCACCACGTCCCATAGAGCTGTAGACACAATCAAACAAATCAAATTTAAACGTCTGTAGAGATTCTCAGTCATCCAGGCCATGGTTGTCCCAAAGGTGCTTTTTCAGGAGGCAACTGGACTTTGTTTTTTTCTTTTGAAGACATTTCACTTCTCATCCAAGAAGCTTCTTCAGATCTGACAGGAGAGTGGGGATAGTCCAGGGCTGCCAAACTCCCGGCCTATGAGCCGGATGCATCACATGCTGACCACGCCTGGTTTAGCGAAGGGGGAAAAAAATCCCGATACATCACGTGACGTCTCAAACCACATGGTGACCCACTTCATAACCACAACGACTTATAGCCAAAATTCCAGGCTCCATTGTGGTCATAACACGAGGATTACATGCAAGCAAGAAGGGATAGGAAAGGAGAAAGGGAAAGGGGAAAGACAAAGAAAAAGAAGGAAAGATGGGAAGAGATCAAGGAAGGAAAAAGAAGGAAAGAGGGGAAGGAAGAAGAAAGGAGAATGAAGAGGGAAGGAAAAAGAAGAAAAGGAAGGAAGGAAGCAGATTATAATGAGAGTGAGGGAGGGTCTGAGGGAAGTCCTGCCTTAGCACTTGGTCACCACAGGTGCCCTTGACACGAGTGACATTGAGCTGGCCACGCCCCCTGGCCATGCCCCCAGCCCCCCTCGAGGCCATCACAACCCTGATGTGGCCCTCAAAGAAATTGAGTTTGACACCTCTGCCCTAGATTAACCCCTTCCCACATGAAAAGTGGGCTTTGGCTGGATTCTCCTCTAGATTTGCAGTGGAAATGAAAAAAAAAAATGTGTCAGCATCTGATGCAGAGTACCAAAAAAGGCCAAACACAGCTGCTCTCGCAGGAGACAAATGAGGTTGTTTTTTTTTCCTTTTTCCCACTGCTGCTTATAGCTTGCTTTGCCTCCATCATCCACTTAATCCTGCCAATAGTAAGCACTGGTTTATAGAAGAGGCCAAGAGAATATTGCAAGAAGCAACAGATAGCAAACAAGGAATGGGATAAAGCTTCAACTTATTTTTTTTCCTCCTGTGGTCTTGCTAAAACTCAGGTCACAGAATGGAAATAAAAGAAACAAGTACAGGTTAATCCTCTCCTTACAACCACAACTGAGCCCAACATTTCAGTTGCTAAACGAGACAGTGAGTTTTGCCTCATTTTACGAACTTTCTTGCCCCTATTGCTAAGTAAATCACTGTAGCCGTTAAATTTGTAACATGCTTGTTCAGTGAATCTGGCTTCCCTATTAACGTTAAATTTATATTTTACAGACAGAAATAAAGGGAAACTAGTATAGATCTATTTCAAGCTACTTAGCTCTCATCAGCTAGCCATACTCTTCTGGGATTCGAACCTGGGCTGCTTGCATATTAGGTAGATGTATTAACCTCTAAGCCATGGACTCTCCTTGCTTTGTTGGCTATACCAGGGGAGAGTTTAAGATCAGGGCAACCTGGTCTACCCAAATATGGGAAGGAGCGTACTGCTTCCCTTTCGCCTTTCAGCCCCAATCCAGGAGCCTTCGCAGGCAGTCGCTTTCATGACAAACTATTTTTGTGTTGAATTTATATTTACTGACAAAGAATCCCAGAAGGGTATGGCTAGCTGATGAGAACTAAATAGCTTGAAATAGATCTATACTAGTCTCCCTTTATTTCTTTGTCAGTAAATATAAATTTAACACAAAATAGTTTGTCGTGAAAGCGACTGCCTGCGAAGGCTCCTGGATTGGGGCTGAAAGGCGAAAGGGAAGCAGTATGCTCCTTCCCATATTTGGGTAGACCAGGTTGCCCTGATAGAAAAAACACTTCTTCTCTATTAATGTTGCTGGTCAGAAGCAGAGGTGGTATTCAGCTGGTTTGGACCTATTCGGGCGAACTGGTAATAGCAATCTGCCTGATAGTGGTGACCTGCAGGTGGGTCCGCCCACCTGCCTTGGCGCAATCCTGTCCTATATTGCTGTGTTTTTTACGCTGCAGGCATATGTGCACGGTGTGTGCGGGCGAATTGCCATGTCATTTGACATCCCACGCATGTGTGGACAGCATGCACGAGCAAATTGCTGATTCAATTCAAGATTTTTCCAGCTGTGTAGAAATCTTTCACTTCAGTTTTACACAGGGGTGGGCTCCTTGGGGTTCGGCAGGATTCGGGCGATCCTCTAGCCAAGGATCGCTGGGGTTTGGCGAACTCCCAAATGCCACCCGCGGCTGGCCACGTCCACCCCACTCCACCCTTCCCAGAAGTCTCCATGTGGCCCGTTCATCATTCCAGATAAGTGCAGGGGCTGCATGGAAGTTCTGGGAGGGGAAAAAACGGGCCTCCCAGAGGTTCCGGAAGTCTGGAAATGGGCCTGTTTCTGGCCTCCAGAGGGCCTCCAGACCCAGGGGGAAGCTGTTTTCGCCCTCCCGGAGGCTTGAGGAAAGCGTCTGGAGCCTGGGGAGGGTGAAAAACGCTCCCCCCCTTGCCATGGTGCAGGTGGTCGACTAGGACACGCTCACCATGGCCATGCCCATCCAGCAACGGGGCACTGAACCAGTTGCTAAAGGATCTGAAGCCCACCCCTGGTTTTATACACACACACACACACAAACGTCATTCCTACACATGAGGAGTGGGGCAGAGTTTATTATTAAAAAAAATGATCCCCCCCTCCCAATCTCATCTGAATACAGATCACAGAGAGCAAGATACTTTCCTTCGATCTAAGTGAAACTCTTCCTTTCCACCTTAGATTGTTGAAGTTTCCCCAAAGCAGCAAAAACTCGGCTGAGCTGAAAACCTGGAACGTTGCCAGAAAGCGAAGATCTGCAATAAAAACAGTGCTAGGAAAGGAAAACAGTGTTGGGATTCCCACGAGAAATCTGCTGCCTAACAGGTGAAGAATAAATAGGATATTAGCAGAAAAGAAACCCGGTGTTGTGCAAGGAACGTGCAGCAATGCATCCACACAAGCAAGCCCAAGACAAACAAGGCATGAAAGGATGGGGTGTACTGGATCTCACAGCTCTCACAAATAATCTGCCACTTATCTGTTTCCGTAATGGGAGGGCATTCATAATTTCTTCCCATATAAGAATAAGTTCTAAGACAATTTACAAGTCCATTTGCAACTGTACAACTTCAAATGTATGGGAAGGAATATCGTGTTTGGTTTCTAAGCAGGGATCAGAAATCTGCCTTCCCCCATATATTTTATTACAATTAGCATCATAAGAACAGGCATTATCTCTCTCTCTATCTATCTATCATCATCATCTATCTATCTATATCATCATCATTATTATCTATCTATCTATCTATCTATCTATCTATCTATCTATCTATCATCTTATCTATATATATATATATCATCATCTATCTATCATCATCTGTCTGTCTGTCTATCTATCTATCATCCTATCTATCTATATTATCATCTATCTATCTTCATCATCATTATTATCTATCCATCTATCATCGTCTATCTATCTATATCATTGTCTATCTATCTATATCATCATCTATGTCTTCTCAAGTTTTCACGGGTGTGTGTATGTAAAAAGTTAAAATCTTGGGTGTTTTCCCGCGTCATTAAAAGTCTGTTAGTTAAAATGCTTAAAATCTTAAAATCCTGGCTAACATCTCAGCTCAAAATCCTCTAAAATCCTAACAAAACACTTTGTAAGGTCTTTTAAAACTCTGGCTAAAATCCTAACCAACACTTTAAAGGTTTTTTGGCAACGTTTCGACAAGCTCTCTAACTTGTCATCATCGGGCTCCTAATTTCAGTTTAGAAGCTGTGGGTATGCTGCCAGGTCGGAGTTGTCGCTTTTCTCTGTTCACTGCTGCTGACGTATGCTGGTTAGCTTGCAACTCTGTGTCCTGATTGGAGGGCAGCCGTTTTTTCTCCTACTTCATTATCATAGCTGCAGCCTGACTGCGTGTTAAAGGCCCAGCTTTCTCTGGTTCTCTATTACTCACTGTCAACTGCAAAGAGGAAAGGATTCTGGTAGGCATCACAACACCACTGGTTGCCTGAGGCTGAGAACTCTGACCTCGCAGCATACCCACAGCTTCTAAACTGAAATTAGGGGCCCAATGATGACAAGTTAGAGAGCTTGTCGAAACGTTGCCAAAAAACCTTTAAAGTGTTAGTTAGGATTTTAGCCAGAGTTTTAAAAGACCTTACGAAGTGTTTTGTTAGGATTTTAGAGGATTTTGAGCTGAGATGTTAGCCAGGATTTTAAGATTTTAAGCATTTTAACTAACAGACTTTTAATGACATGGGAAAACACCCAAGATTTTAACTTTATACATCTATCTATCATCTATTTATCTATCTATCTATCTATCTATCTATCTATCTATCTATCTATCTATCATCATCTATCTATCATCATCATCTATCTATATTATCATCTATCTATCATCTATCTATCTTCATCATCATTATTATCTATCCATCTACCATCGTCTATCTATCTTTATCATCATCTATCTATCATCAATCATGTTGGCAATCCTATTTTTGTCAACAGCCGCATGAAAAAGTGCTGCTGAGTTTTGTCCAAACCAGTCCCTTAGGTTTTGAAGTCACGATATTCTTCTTCTGCCTGGACCTCGTTTGCCTTCAACCTTTCCTTGGAGGATTAAGTGAAGGATGCCATATTTTTCTGGGTGTCACATCACATGTCCAAAATATTCTAACTTTCTCTTTTTAATGGCTTTGATGATTTCCCTTGGCTTTCCCAGGCGGCTTATCACCTCCTCATTTGTGATTTTGTTAACCCAGCTTATATGTAACATCCATCTGTAAATCCACATTTCAAATGCTTCTAGTTTCTTCAAGTGGTTTTCTGTCAGAGACCAACTCTCTACTCCGTAGAGCAGGATAGAAAAGATCTGACAAGCCTGATTTTCAGTCTTAGGCTTATGTCGTGACTGCAGAAGACCTTTTTCATTTTGAAGAATTAAATTTATATACCGCTTTACAGTGCTTTACAGCCCTCTCTAAGCGGTTTACAGAGACAGCATATTGCCCTCTCCAACAATCTGGGCCCTCATTTTACCCACCTCAGAAGGATGGAAGGCTGAGTCAACCTTGAGCCTGGTGAGATTTGAACTGCCAAATCGCAGGCAGCCGGTAGTTAACAGAAGTAGCCTGCAGTACTGCACTCTAACCAGGGGTGGATTCTAAATTTTTTTACTACCGGTTCTATGGGCGTGGCTTATTTAGTGGGCGTGGCTTGATGGTCATGTGACAATTCTTTAGGATTTAGCAGAGGTACTGGTCTACCAGGCTTTTAACTGCTTGAAGAGCTGTACCGGTCTACCCATTTATTTTTGCAGGCACCGGTCTACTCATTCGTTTTTGGAAGCACCGGTCTACCTTTTACCACTGATCAGCTGTAGGGCGGCCCTTTGAAGCCCTGCAGCAAGAGTTTAAACAGTTTTTTTCCTTATAGCCCATCAGCTGGGACTCAGGAGGCAGCAATAGATTGGGGGTGGGGCCAAATAAAAGGTAAGAATAACGGGGGGGTGAGGGGGGGTGGGGGGGCCAGACCCGGTTTGGTGATGTCATATCGTCACCGCTACCGGCTCGGCGGAACCAGGAGGAACCCACCACTGACTCTAACCACTGCAACACCATGGCTAATGCTTTCTTTGCTGGACGCCCAATATATAGTGTTAACAAAATTATGCTGTATTTTCAGATGAGCTGTTTTAGATGAACTAGGTTTTGGCCACATAATGGACAGATAGTCTTCGACTTACAAAAGTTAGCAACCCTTCGAAGCAGTGAAAAAAGTGACTTATGACCATTTTTTCATATTTATGACTGTGACAGTGTCCCCATGATCACGTGATCAAAATTCAGACACTGGGCAACTGGTTCATACTTATGATGGTTGCAGTGTCCCGGGGGGGGGGGGCGGGTTCGGGGTCACGTGATCCCCTTTTGCAACCTTCTGACAAGCAAAGTCAATGGGGAAGCCGGATTCACTTAACAACCGCATTGCTGACTTAACAACTGCAGTGATACAACTTAACAACTTTAGCAAGAAAGATTGTAAAATGTGGCAAAATTTACTTAACAACTGTCTGGCTTAGCAAGAGAAATTTTGGACTTGGTTATGGACTAAGGGGACATGGTGACTCAGTGACTAAGACACTGAGCTTGTCAATCAGAAAGGTCGACAGTTTGGTGGTTCGAATCCCTAGCACTGCATGACAGAGTGCGCTCCCGTTATTTGCCCCAGCTTCTGCCAGCCTAGCAGTTCGAAAGCACGTAAAAAATGGAAGTAGAAAAATAGAGGCCACCTTTGGTGGGAAGGTAGCAGCGTTCTGTGTGCCTTTGGCATTTAGTCGTGCCGGCCACATGACCACGGAGATGTCTTCGGACAGCGCTGGCTCTTCGGCTTTGAAACGGAGATGAGCACCGCCCCCTAGAGTTGGGAACGACTAGCACATATGTGTGAGGGGAACATTTACCTTTTACCTTTTATGGACTACCTGCACATATGTGTCTCTGAATTTATGTCTCTAAGGGCCACTGGAGGCATGTTCTGGGGATGGAGTTGTTGTTTTTTTCCCCCAGAATTGCACTAATTTGGAATAATGTGGGAGATGATTCAGCCATTTTAAATATCAGCATTGGAGGCTTAAACTGTAATGCTCAGATCCATTCTGTCTTTGCAAGCATCCCTTCCCCCAAATCTTAATGCACTGAAGAAATTGGCTTTTTGTAAATTAAATTTGGACAAAGTGGTCCCAGATTGTCAAGGAATTGGAAAGTGGAGGCTGGGGTCAGACCATGAGCTATTCTTTGATTGCAGCAATAAGGCAGGACTGAAGAGAGCAGCCAATATTCCAAAGGGAATACTGGAAAAATAAAAAAAATATTGGAAAAAAGGAATAATAAAAATCCAATGTGGGTACGTAGGTGGTGGGTAAAGGATTGTGCATGTCATGGAAAAAGTGAGTATAGCAACTCCGTGACTCTCAAATAATTTTAACAAAGCATTCCACTTCAAAAATGTCAATGGAAAGGTGGCAATTCTATGCAGATACACATTTTTAAGTAGACATTATTCCAGAACACACAAAAGCTAATCAAAATTGAACTTAGTCATGGAGTTAATTATGCTTCAAATAGACCCAGGGAAATCAAGGGCTCTTACATTAATGATAGCTATGTCCCCTTGATACCAAGGAAGCGTCTCTAAGTATGATCAATATTATTATTGTGATATCAAAATCCCTGATTGTAGTTATCCTTCCTTCCTTCCTTCCTTCCTTCCTTCCTTCCTTCCTTCCTTCCTTCTTTCCCTTTCCTTCTTTTTTCTTTCTTCTTTCTTTCTTTCTTTCTTTCTTTCTTTCTTTCTTTCTTTCTTCCTACCTTCCTTCTCTCTCTCTTCTCTGTCTCTCTCTCTCTCCTTCCTTCCTCCTCCCTTTCTTTCTTTCTTTCCTTCCTTCCTTCTTTCTTTCTTTCCTTGTTTCTTTCCTTCTCTTTCTTCCTTCCTTCCTTTCTTCTCTCTCTCTCTTCTCTGTCTCTGTCTGTCTCTGTCTCTTTCCTTCCTTCCTTCCTTCTACTCCCTCCTTCCCTTTCTTTCTTTCTTTCTTTCTTTCCTTCCTTCCTTCCTTCCTTCCTTCCTTCCTTCCTTCCTTCCTTCCTTCCTTCCTTCCTCTTTCCTTCCTTGCTTCCTTCCTTGCTTCCTTTCTTCACTCTCTCTCTCTTCTCTGTCTCTCTCTCTCCTTCCTCCCTCCATCCATCCATCCATCCATCCATCCCCTTTCTATCCTATATATTTTGGAACTGATAGCTTTTGAATCAGAAGCAGGCTTCTTTGGTTTCATAAATTATATGCAAGCATGGTACTAAGGAAGTATTTGCTGTTCCAAAAAAAGGACCTGGATGTTCAGGATGTTATCAAATTCACCTTTGTTTTTGACTTCAGTAAATCCTGCAAATTCTGTGCAACTGATATATAGATAAGGTGAATTCAGTCCCCATGAATATTCTCTCCAGTTTTCCTTCACTGCAGTGGGTTTAATTCTTGACTTTGCCCTCTTGTATATCTGATTTCCAGAAAAATGAAGTAGTAGTAGTAGTAGTAGTAGTAGTAGTAGTAGTAGTAGTAGTGATGATGATGATGATGATGATGATGATGATGATGATGATGATGATTGGAGCCCTTGGAGCAATACCCAAAGGGCTACCCCGCTATTTAGAAATTCTAAATTTGCCGGACTTGAACATTTTGACTCTACAAAAAACCACCTTACTCGGAACAGCTTACATCCTCCGACGATACCTTAACAGTTCCTAGGTCCTTGGTTAGGACTTGAGCTGCTGAGCTATTAACCAGCCTCAAAAGCTGTGAATCTCACCAAAGATTAACTAATCATCATCATCATCATCATCATCATCATCATCATCATCATCATCCAGTGTAGGTGGTCCCAGTGGTACTTGGCACACTGGGTGCTGTGCCTAAAGACCTTAAGCACTTAAAAACAATTGGCACTGACAAGATCACCGTTGGTCAGCTGCAGAAGGCCACCTTACTGGGATCTGCTCGCATAATCCGCCGATACATCACACAGTCCTAAACGCTTGGGAGGTGTTCGACTAGTGATTTGGGATGCGAAATCCAGCATGGTCATCTCGTTTGCTGTGTATACTGTCATTTTTGTATATATAACAACAACAACAACAACAACAACAACAACAATAAAAATCCTATACATAGTTTAAACCTCAGTAACTAATATTAGATTCCAATAAAAGGAAATATAAAATCACAAAACCACATCTCTCTTATTTTGGCCATTTTATGTGGGGGAATTCACTGGAGAAAACAATTATGTTTGGAAGAATTAGTGGTAAAAGGAAACCAGGCTGCCAAAAAAAAAAAAAAAACAATGGATGGACACCATCAAAAATGATACCAGCCAGAGCATAGAAAAACTCAAGAGAAGTAGTGCAAAATCAGAAGATGTGGAAAGACTGGTCCATAGAATTGCCAAGAGTCAGATACAACTCAATGGATAACATCATCCTCAGAAGGGAATATATGTAGCTCAGGGATTAACTATGAAGTCCTTGGTACTCTTTGAGTTTGGTTGTTTGCTTAAAGACATTTAATTACCCAACTAGATAACAGCATCAGTGTTACTGGATGTGGAACTTCCTCCCTGTTTATATATATTAGCTTGGCCTGTCTGTGTTTCTGGGGTTTTTCTTCTTGGTAGTTCCTTGATTAGGGTATTGTTTTCTACCTGGATTTGTCTGGTGTTAACCCTATTTTATCTGGGTGTTGTTTGCTGGAGATAATGTGTTCTGGACTTTTTGTTGCCTTCTTAGCATTTTTACTATCTCTTTTCAATGGTGTATAAATGTGAACTACTGATGACTGATTTATCTCTATGGGATATCTCTTTAAGCAGAGGTGGGTTTCAGCAGGTTCTGACCAGTTCTGGAGAACTGGTAGTGGAAATTTTGAGTAGTTCGGAGAACCAGTAAACACCACCTCTGACTGGTCCCACCCCCATCTATTTTCTGCCTCCTGAGTCCCAGCTGATTGGGAGGAAATGGGGATTTTGCAGTAACCTTCCCCTGGAGTGGGGAGGGAATGGAGATTTTACAGTATCCTTCCCCTGCCACGCCCATCAAGCCATGCCCACCAAGTCATGCCATGCCCACCAAGCCACACCCACAGAACCAGTAATAAAAATTTTTGAAGCCCACCACTGTCTTTAAGTCAACTCAGAAAGCTCAGGCTGCCCAAGGGGCTGCTGATACAGTTCTACAGAGGAATTATTCAGTCTGTCATCTGTACCTCTATAAGTGTCTGGTTTGGCACTGCAACCAATCAAGGCAAACACAAACTTCAACGGATAATTAGAAATTCATGGGAAAAAAATTGCTACCACTCTACCTTCCATTGAGGTCCTGTATACTGCACAAGTCAAAAAGAGGACTGTGAAAATATCTACAGACTCCTCGCATTCTGGACATAAACCATTTCCACTGCTACCCTCAAAATGATGCTACAGGGCACTGCATATCAGAACAAGTAGACAAAACAAGGACAGTTTTTTCCCCCATACCATCACTCTGCTAAACAACTAATTTCTACAACACTGTCAAACTATCTAAAAAGGCAGTATTATCATTATTCTCATCTTTCCTATTACCTATCTCCTTATCTTATGACTATAACTTTGTTGCTTATTGCTATTGTTGTATGTACATTGAGACGCACCAGAAACAAATTTCTTGTGTGTCTAATCACACTTGGCCAATAAATAATTCTATTTATCTTCTGTCTATCTCTTTACATCTATTACGGTTGATTTATCGCTATGATTTAACTCTATGTGTCTCTTGATTCATTATCTCTATGTGTCTATTGAACAGCTTTTTCTCATAAAGGAATTAAAGCTCCCATGTGCATATGTAATTAATTTTGGATAGTGCCTTGAGTCTTCTAACTTTTTTTTTTAAAAAAATCATTTCTAAAAAGTAGATTCCCAAAACTATTCAACAGGGATGTTGAATTTCATGTCACCATACCCTAAGCTTGAGTCCTTCATATCTAGAGGTGGGATTCACTTACCTTCCCTACCGGTTCGCAAATGTGAGCACATGTTCCATCTTCCATGCATGCTCGGCCTTCCACACATAGTCTTTGCTAGTGTGCATGCCTTCTGAGCGTGTGCACGCCCTCCAAAATGTGACGAAATAGGACGACATTACATCTGGGCAGGTGGATGGGGCCTACCGGAGTCGCCGCTACCGATTTGCCCGAACCGGACAGAACCGGCTGAATCCCACCACTGTTCATATCTTAGTTTTCAAGTTTGTAAGACTTAACTAATTATTTGAAAGAATAAATAAAAACAGAACCCTATGTTCCTCCCTACCAACAGTTTAGTCAATCCTTACCATCCAATTCTTCCACTGAGATGTTGGCCAACTGTTCACTGTCGCTTCCTGCTGAGAGGGACCGGTTCAGATAGTTTCCCTTGTACAGCAGCCCAGCCGTGACATGATGGAATGGCATCTTCTCCCTAGTGGTAGAAAGACAGGAAAGGATTCTCACATTCTCATTCATCTCTAGAACCCAAAGCACGGCATATTAGAAATAACAAGTGATGCCAAGTATTAAAATACTTGATATTACACATTATAACAGCCGCCCGTATAGTTTATGCCCAAAATTGGAAAAAAGAAAATATACCAACAGATGAAGAATTGATAAAAAAAATTTTTTTCAATGTGCCCAAATGGATAAATTAACAAAATAACTTAAAAGGAGGATATGGAATATTATATAATTTGGCATAAATAGTATAAGTGGCTGGAGGATAGGAAAAATGAAGAAGAAAAATAGGGGGGAAAGATAGAAAGACTAGAAAGTAAAGAAAGAATTTATTAAAGTATAAAAATCAGAAAATTGGTATGAATGATGAGAAATATCCTGTAATTAAAAATGAAAGGGACTGGAAGGATTTATATTCCTTGCAGACAGCTGGTCATTTGCATCCTTTTAGAGGGTCATTGAAGCACTTGGAGGTTGATCTGTGTCCTCGGGGTCACCTGTAGTCTGCATTTTTTTCCCTCTGGAAATCCATTCCTACTCCCACACCATCCAAAGGGTGTTCATCCCAAATTGTGTAGCTAAAATTCTGTAGAGATTCTCAGTCATCCAGGTCATGGTTGTCCCAAAGGTGCTTTTTCTGGAGGCAGAACGGACTACAGGAAAAAATTGCAGACTACAGGAACCAGGAGCACTAGTCAGGTTGAAGCAGGAGTGAAATGCTCCCGGTTCAGACCGGATCACCCGATCTGGTAGCGATGGCGGCAGGTGGTTCGGAGAACCAGTAGCAAAAATCCCTGGCCACCCCCCCCCATGTCCAGTTGAGCCGCGCGATCATCAGAGCTTTTTAAAAATTATTTTTAAAAGCATTTTTTCTACAACCTCTTCGGCCAAAAAAATGTTTCTAAAGGAAAAAAAAAAGCCTCTGACGATCAGGCAACTCAGCTGGGATCGTCAGAGGCTTTTAAAAGCATTTTTTTACAACCTCTTCAGCCGAAGAGGTTATAGAAAAATGGTTATAAAAGTTAAAAAAAAAAAAGTTGGCCACACCCACTCAGTCACATTAAACCCCCCCCACCAAGCCACGCCCACAGAACCGGTAGTAAGAAATTTTACATTTCACCACTGGATTGAGGACTATCTGTACTTCACAATGTGCCATATTCCTGCACTGATTCACCTGATGAACTTTAGCAAGGAACAAAAAATACATTAAAGGCATTACTTCACAAGCCATCTCCAGCAATCAACTCTTCCAAATGCTTCCCCAATGGTGCCACACACTGCCAGAAAATAAATACTGTCTTTTGAAAAATACTTCACATTTTGAGAAAAAGTACGCAATCAATTTGAAAGAAGGATTTTTTCCCCCAGAAAATACATCAAAAACGAATCAGATGCAGCCATAAGTGTCCAATGATATCAAAATGATGAGAAATTCATTGTAATGTCATTGCATAAATAATTAAGTAATCTCCATCAACTGCACGCTGTCTGATACCGAATACAAAATTTTCATCATTTGCCTGACAGCATTGTGACTCACAATGTCATTTACTTCTCTCCTGCAGCCAGCAGATATCTATAAGTTAATAGAATAATAGAATAACAGAGTTGGAAGGGATCTTGGAGGTCTTCTCATCCAACCCCCTGTTCAAGCAGGAATCCCTATATCATTTCAGACAAATGGATACAAGTCATTCCACTGATTAATTTCCTGACTGCCAGGAAATTTCTCCCTAGTTCCAGGTTGCTTCTCTTCTTGATTAGTTTCCATCCATTCTTTCTTGTCCTACCTTCAGGAGCTTTGGAGAATAGCTTGACTCCTTTTCTTTGTGGCAGCCCCTGAGATATTGGAACACTGCTATCATGTCTCCCCTAGTCCTTCTTTTCATTAAACTAGACATACCCAGTTCCTGCAACTGTTCTTTATATGTTTTCCTAAGTAACCCATGCAAGTTGACCCATTAGTTGTCACGTGAAATCAGCTAAGAGCTAAGAGCAGCTGCTGCTAAGTCAACACAGTTCTAGGCTGCATAAACAGAGGGATAGAATCAAGATCACATGAAATGCTAATACCACTTTATAATGCCTTGGTAAGGCCACACTTGGAATACTGTATTCAGCTTTGGTCGCCACGATGTAAAAATGATGTGGAGACTCTAGAAAGAGTGCAGAGAAGAGCAACGAAGATGATTAGGGGACCAGAGGATAACACATATAAAGAACGGTTGCAGGAATTGGGTATGTCTAGTCTGATGAAAAGAAGGACTAGGGGAGTCAGGATAGCAGCGTTCCAATATCTCAGGGGCTGCCACAAAGAAGAGGCAGTCAAGCTATTTTCCAAAGCACCTGAGGGCAGGACAAGAAGGAATGGGTGGAAACTAATCAAGGAGAGAAGCAACTTAGAACTAAGAAGAAATTTCCTGACAGTTAGAACATTTAATCAGTGGAACAACTTGCCTCCAGAAGTTGTGAATGCTCCAACACTGGAAGTTTTTAAGAAGAGATTGGATAACCATTTGTCTGAAATGGTGTAGGGTTTCCTGCCTAAGCAGGGGGTTGGACTAGAAGATCTCCAAAGTCCCTTCCAACTCTGTTATTCTATTCTGTTCTGTTCTGTTCTGCTCTGCTCTGCTCTGCTCTGCTCCGCTCCGCTCCGCTCCGCTCCACTCCGCTCCACTCCACTCCACTCCATTCCATTCTATTCTACCAATGCTTTGGTAAAATTCTTTCCTTGAGCCTTTTTTGTATTAGGAAGAATGATAGCTTCCAAGATTGCAGAGTGTTTGGGCACAATATGGGTAGAATGGCGGGGGGGGGGGGGGGAGGGAATCCTTAGTAACTGGACATCAGGAGGAGAAATACTTAGCCTAACACTTAACTGCTAACCATGTTAATGTTTTACCAATAGAAGATATTATTTGCCGTTCAGGGTTTAATGGTGGGGTCAACAACAGCTTAACTGAGGAACTACCAAGAACACTCCCACCAATACTGGTTCATAAACCAAGAGCGAACCCCACTTCCTTCTAGCACTGATGACGTTACCTAGTTGGGTAATGAAACATCTGAAAGGAAACAAGCTTGAAGAACACCAATGTCTCACATCCAAAGTCATGCTCTATGAATGAATAATAATTGAATAATAATGAATCTTATAATTGGGGTTTTTAAATTTTGTTTTCTGGGCCAAATTATTTAATTGTATTTTAATGATTTTTTAACATTTGTATTATATGTATTTTATCTTTTGGCTGTTCACCGCCCTGAGTCCTTCGGGAGTAGGGCGGTATATAAATTCAATCAATCAATCAATCAATCAATCAATGACCGGAAACAAAGTAGGCTGATTGGATTTTGCTCGTTTTTCAAAACCTGAAATCAAATGCATCCTCTTTGAAACAGGAGGGCTCCAGTTTGGTAGGCAAGGAACGTAAAAGAAAACTTAGAAGCTTGTTATTATATATGCGGACAGTGGAAAGAATCTTATATGCACAAGATGGAAAGAGCCATTAATTCCCACAATGGAAGAGTAGATGATAAAAGTGATAAGAGAGCCAGTGGAGATGGCAAAACTAACTTCTTTTAACTAAAGAGAAGAATTCATCTAGTTTGGTTTCTACTCAGAAACCACTTCTGGACTTTTTGCTTGAAACTGAAAAAAAAATGAAACGTCGGTTTTAGGTTTGGATGATTTGGATGATTTTTGTTATTACGGAAATGGTTTGAAATGTTGCAAAACGCTGAGCAAGGTTGTAATTTTGGTGTTTTACTGGAGTGAAAAAAGTAAAAAATTACCTCTTTCTTCTCTCCAATTGCACTTTTTCTTTCTCTTACTTTTCTAACTTTTGGAGGGTTTTTTCTGTATTTTTATTTTATAACAAAACTCAATAAAAGAATTATATACAAAAGAAATAGGAGGGCTCCTTAAGCCCTTTTAACCCCGTCTAAATTTATTTAAAGGCACCACGGTGCATGAAATTGCCTGGAAGTGTCTTTCCAGCAGCTACATAAATTCATCTTTCAGCTTTAAAATGCTATTAAATTTGAGGCTGTTTATATATATATATATATATATATATATATATATATATATATATATATATATATATATATATATATGTATATATATATATATATATATATTTTCCCCCATTTCTGTATTACAAAACCGCAGTGGCTGTGCCCACATCAGGCCCACTCCTAACTACCCCGCTGCTGCCAATGAAGCCATTTTGTGTCACAATTCATCAAAACTGAACTTCCCAAGTGCCAATGTATGAATTAAAGAGGGCATCACAGGTGAGGCTCCATTAATGGTTTGCCAATTCTAAATTGCTGGCTAGAGTTAATGATGACAGTGGCCGTTGTGCTTAAAAACTTAATTTAATTAACATGAGTTGGAACTGGATATTAAACACTTATGGCTTAAATTAAAACACAGCTCAGAGCTCACACCCTCAGCTGATTGCTTCTTCTTTGGCATCTTTGATCTATTTGGTGACAATATTTTCAGTCTTCAGGGGCTTTTATTACTTCAAAAATATCCTGAGCCCGTAGAAGTATGCCTAAATAAAACACACTTTATTTCTTAGCAAACAGAAATGGAATCTACCTTTTAAGCTTGTAACAGTATAGACTAGGGCAAGAGTGTCAAACTCAATTTCATTGAGGGCCACATCAAAGTTGTGTTTGACCTCAGGGGGCCGGGGTGGGCGTGGCCGGGGGTGAGCTTGGCCAGCTCACCACCACTTACTGAGGCTCCGCTTTCAGTCATGATGGAGGCTCTGTTTTTGGCCACAACTGTTCTGCCCCAGCTCCGGATTTCCGAGGACATTGACACACACCAACGGTCCTTATCAAATTTATTAAGTAGCAAGAATAAACAAAACCGGCAAAGGTTGGCAACCAGCCCAGAAAACAAGATATGATAAACCAAAATACTCTGATAATAATACGAGTTGTTTCCAGCAAGAATGCACTAGCTGCGTGCGACTTAAATAGACTAAGGGAGTGGCCAATTATCCTCAAGCCCTACTCTCGAGTAGACCTCCTCCTCCTGAGTAGCCACTCCTGCCTTTTGGCAGCCCTGTGTGCTCGAGCATTGAGGAGAGGCTCCTCCACTTCGCTCTCTCCACTGGAAGGAACCTCTGGAGGTTCTGAAGGCCCTGGCTGAGTCTCTGCCTCTGGCACCACATCCTCTTCAGCCTCCTCGCTGTCTGACGTGAGCGCTGGCTGTGCAGGCTGCTGGCGCGACACCACACCAGCCTCCTCTTCATCGGGATCAGCCACGATCTGCACAGGCCACTGGCGGGCCACAACAACAACAGCCTCCTGCAGCAGTGGTGGGTTTCAAAATTTTTTACTACCGGTTCTGTGGGTGTGGCTTGGTGGGCATGACATGGCATGGTGGGCATGGCTTGGTGGATGTGGCAGGGGAAGGATACTGTAAAATCTCCATTCTCACCCCACTCCAGGGGAAGGTTATTGCAAAATCCCCTTTCCTCCCAATCAGCTGGGACTTGGGAGGCAGAGAATAGATAGGGGCGGGGCCAGTCAGAATTTTTACTACTGGTTCTCCGAACTACTCAAAATTTCCACTACCAGTTCTCCAGAACTGGTCAGAACCTGCTGAAACCCATCTCTGTCCTGCAGCCCTCTGCCAGCAAAAATGGAGTTTGGGGAGGCCACGTGTGGCCCGTCTGGGCTTTGATTTCAGTTGCGACGGGCTCCCCAGGGTTTGTTTTCACTGGCAAAGGGCTGCAGGAGGCTGTTGTGGCCAAAAATGGAGCCTGGGAGACCTCCCAAGCTCCGTTTTCATTGGTAGAGGCACCATGGGCCGGTCCTTCGCTGTTTCCAGGGTGGCCCCATGGGCCAGATCTAAGTACCCCCGTGGGCTGGATCCAGCCCACGGTTCTTGAGTTTGACACCCCTGGACTAGGGTGTAACCCGGATGTACTTTGAAGAGTCCGTATTGTTCTAAGCTTAGCAATCTTTTTCCGTATCTTTTTAAGAATCAAAGAAAAGTACAAAACTGAAATGTCCCCCCATTGAAGTAAAGCTGAGAGAGCTACCTGCTTTATTCTAAACACTAGTTTAGGCATACACAGATACTCTTTTCAACTGGAACGAAGTGACTAGCCAAATCAAGCAGGCCGATTCAAGCTGTCAGAGTAGAGCAATTCTTTTGAGGCACTGCCTCAAATTAATAAAGGAGAATATTTGTAGCTTGGGGTGGAAATGAGGGGTCCTTGGCACCTCTCTGAGATTGAGTGTTTTCTTGGTGCCTCTCTGAGCTGAGATTGTTTTCTTGATGTTACCTAGGTTGGGTAAAAAAGTAAAACAATGTCTGCAAGAAAACAACCAAGTTCAGAGAGCACCAAGGATTCCTCACTGCCTCAAACTGGATTGGTCCAATTCAAGACAGTGAATCAGAATAGAGTACAGTAGCTGTACATAGGCTGTTATGACTTTAGCTTAGCTCAGAAAACTAAGGAGCATTGGACTTCATTAGGAATTGGATGGAGGACCACCAGAAATCCCACAGCAGTTGACCAGAGTGGGAGGATGGATGGATGGATGGATGGATGGATGGATGGATGGATGGATGGATGGATACATACATACATACATACATACATACATACATACATACATACATACATACTATTGCCTATGTTCGGAATGACTGTCTGCCTGCCCATCCATCCATCTATCCATCCATCTAGCTATCTTATCCATGGATCCTCTACCAGAGGCCTGGGAGTTTGAGGGTTCTGCACAGTATCTTAGCCATTCAAAGCACTGCACTCTTCTGGACAGGAAGCTCTGATGTTGTTCCTGGGATTTTCCAAAGCACCTGTAAGCAGGACAAGAAATGAATGGAAACTAATCAAGAAGGAACCTGAAACTAAGGAGAAACTTCCTAACAGCGAGGACAATTAACCAGTGGAACAGCTTGCCTTCAGAAGTTGTGAGTGCTCCATCATTGGAGGTTTTAAGAAGAGACTGGACAGCCACTTGTCTCAAATGGTATAGGGTCTCCTGCTTGTGCAAGGGGTTGGACTAGAAGACCTCCAAGATCCCTTCCAGCTCTGTTCTGATTGACATCTGTTAAAGCCCTTCTCAGGAGTCACTGCCCCAAGTGGTCTTCCACCACCGCAACCACTTTGGCCTTTTCTCTCCACATGTTCTCTAGTTTCTCCTCCAAGCTCTGGTACTCCTCCAGCTTCTCATACTCCTTCTTCCAAACGTCGCTGGCACTTGGCACCGCTACATCTATCACAATCACTGTCTTCTGGTCCTTGTCTACTACCACAATGTCTGGTTGATTGGCCAGTACCTGCCTGTCTGTCTAAGTCTGGAAGTCCCATGAGATCTTAGTTTTCTTATTCTCCACAATCTTTTGTAGATCTCCCATCTAGACTTAAGAGGATGTTTCTGCACACAATGCCAGCTGGCACCGTTCAGTGTGTGCTGTTCCTGCCTGCATTTTTACACCCTGCCGGTAACAGTAAACCACTTCTGACATTGTTGTCAAAGAAAACTGCATGGACAGATTCATGTACCTATCAGGTATTGAGTTCAACTCAAAAGGAACTTTAACTTTGAATGAATCTTTACGTAATTCTGTACACTATTGAACTGCTCCCATTTTAAAACTCAGAAAATTGTCTTACTTGATTTGGACATCTGATCCAGCTAGCTTAGTACATACAGTATGGCTTCCGAATGAAGGCGAATATACATGTTCCAGGGTAATGTTGCAGGATCCAATCTGGGTTGGTCACTGGGACCAGAGGTTTAGTCTTCCAAGCTTTCAGACTCGCGCTGGAGCCCATCCTCAGGAACCATTTCTCTCACCATATTCTGGTAGAGAAAATTTCTCTGATGATGGGTGTCATGCCCTCATCGAAGCCTGAATCTGCAGGGGAAGACGAGCTGTAACTGGAGCCGACAGAGATCGAGTGGGAAGCTTCATTGGCTTCAGAGGAAAATGGGGAGGAACAGACCCAGTCAAGCCATGGCCTTTCAGGATTGGGACGGTTTGTAGACAGGGAGAAACAGGGGCAGGATGACTCAGAGAGACTAAGCAGTGAACATGACAGACAGAGCTCAGACAATAAGTAGGGACCACCCCCTCCTGATCCTCGAGCATGGAGAGGGGAGAGAAGGCGAGAACAGCACAGATTGACTCGGTTACTTGGGAGTAGAGCACCCCACCGCTCTTCACAAGGCACACCTGTGGACTGAGACATTGTAGGAAGGGGCATTTGTTGGGAACAAACGCTGAATTCTTGGAGTGTTGAGTGCTGATGTTTGAACTTTCCTGGATTCCTTGCATTCCTTCTGAATTTCTGGATACTTGCTCCTTTGCTTCCTGAACTCCTCGACTTGCCCTGCTAGATTTCTTGCTTTGCAGCCATGGTGCTCACGGCGTTAGGCTGGACTATTTACAGCCAAAGGCTGCTTGAGGTGTGTGTGTGTGTGTGTTTGTATGTGTGATCACTTTACTCTGGGACTTGCAAGAAATGTGGGAGTGTTTGGGGAAATTTGGAGCAATAAATGGTAGTTTGAACTGCCAGCTTCCTCAAACTCTTTCTTTCTGAGGAGCTCATCAATTCCATCCAATCATAACTTCTCCAGCCCTTCCCTTCTACTTGACTCATTTTCCTTTGCTGTGGTCCTCATTCAGAGCAGACCCACACACTTGGCATGTTACTTTTAAGAAACTGCCGTCTGAATGATGCTGTTTAGATTCCCATCATTACAATGCCAGGCACAAAATAAACAGGGAATGGAGATAGTCAAGCTTCAGCACTCACAATCAGCAGTAAATTGTGATATAGATCAATCAAGACTTGCCCCAAAGCTGTGGCTTCTTGTGATTTGTTGCAACGGTGTAACTCAGTAAATTTTTATGTTCGGGATTTAATGATGTTGGTGGGGAGGAAGGAGGAAAGCTCCGTTTCAAATCTCCTTTTCGACAGCCATGTATTTTTCTTGACAATGAGCACCATTAGCTCTTCGTTCAGGTTGCCAAGAGAAAAAAAAAGGTTCTAGTTTTGTGCTATTTTATAAAAAATAAGGAAAGGATGCTGCAGAGAATAATCCCATTTCTGGAGAAGAAACTATTGTCATCTAGATCAGGGGTGTCAAACTTGATTTCATTGAAGGCTGCATCAGGGTTGTGTTTGACCTTGGAGGGGCAGGCGGGCGTGGCCGGGGGGGGGGCATGGCCAGGTTGATGTCACTCATGTCTGGGGCGCCTATGGTGGCCCAAGTGCTTGCCAGTCAAAATGGGCTCCCAAGCTCCGTTTTTGCCTGCAACAGCCTCCTGCAACCCTCTGCAGTGAAAATGGAGCTCAGGAGGGTTGCGTGAAGCCCTCCCGAGCTCCATTTTCAGTGGCAGAGGCACTGCAGGCCGGTCCTTTGCTGTTTCCAGAGCAGCCCCGTGAGCCAGATCCAAGCAGCCCGCAGGCTGGATCCGGCCTTGAGTTTGACACCCCTGATCTAGACTATTATTCATAAAGCCTCTTTGGATTTCAGCCCTGAGCATCCTAACTGCACCACTGACCGGCTTGACTGCTTTTGAGGTTAAGCTATCACTTGGGAGAAGACTGCCATCTCATTAAGGAACATATAGGTTTGCACAAGCAAATACTTCTGCACTAGGTTGAGTGGTGAACAAGCAGAAGGCAGTTAGCAGCTTTTCAGTGGTTTTATGACTTAGGCTATAAATCAGGTAACTCGACAGATAACCCTGGGACTCAGAGACCATAAATTAGGCAAGAAAAAAAAATCTGCAGAAGGAACAAATAAAACTTGCATAAAGTTCATACAGTGGTGGGATTCAACCGGTTCGCACCACTTTGACTAAACCAGTTGTTAAATTGCTGACTGGACCCACCCCTCCCCGCCCCTTCCAGAAGTCCCCACACACCCCATTTTGGCTCCCAGGTAAGTGCAGGGAGGCCTACTAGGTCCAAAACGGAGTGTGGGAGGTGTGGCACAGCCCCCCCACCACCCATTTTTGCTCCCAGGGGGCTGCAAGAGGCCTACTAGGCCCAAAATGGGGTGCGGTGGGGCGGCGGCCCCCACGGCCTGCTTTTACTCCCAGAGGGGTGCAGGAGGCCAAGTGCTGCCTGTCACCCGCCCCTGGCCATGCCCACCCAGCCGGTCATTAGGGCAGAGAATTGGTTGTTAAATTATTTGAATCCCACCACTGAATTCATCGCTGTTGCTTGAATAGGCTGCGAAGGAGAAACCCATTACAGTCCAACTATCTAGAGTTGACTATAGTATGTATAGTATAATAGACTATAATCTCCAAACCAGGGCTAGTAAGCCAAAGATTTCTTTGTAGGGCATGGAACCAGGAGAAACCAAGAATGAGAGGTTCAAGAAATATAGATCTTGAAACGGAAGATTGTTTCCAGCAAGGCGAGAGAGCTGGGCAAGCTGACACCTTTCTCTCTAGACTTGCTGATTGCCACTGTTCCCAGCACTGCTGTTCTTCCCTTTTTAAAAATGACTTTTAGAAATAGTCTGTATTTTGCTTCATTTGAAAAACAGAAATTGACCCTCTTTAAAACAGGGATGTGTTTATAGAAAAATGTGGTTTCTGTGTACGTAGGCATGTCTGCACATGTGTGAATGAATATACGTAGGACAGTATTAAGTCAATATTATATAATTCTTCCATGTCTAGATCAAACTTTAAACTGTCAGAATGAAGCTGCCTTCTTGGCTTTGTCGTTGGCCAAAATAAGTTCATGTTTTTGGTAGTAGCCAACATACCAGCAGATGAGCTGGGCTCTGTGTCTCTCCACTTTCACATAGCATGTTGTTATCCCCTAAAAGTCTCCACTTGAGATATTGGTTTTACATTTAGGCTCTCCAAATATCAATCTATTCTGGGTCCTCCAAGTAGTATGTCAGATCCTTCAGCCATATCCTCCTTCAATGTTATTCTTTGCTCGATGCTCTCTTTCCAGAATAGGATAGGATAGGATAGGATAGAACAGAACAGAATAGAATAGAATAGCAGTGTTGGAAGGGACTTTGGAGGTCTTCTAGTCCAACCCCATGCTCAGACAGGAAACCCTACACCAGTTCAAGAGATTGGACAATCTCTTCTTAAAAACTTCCAGTGTTGGAGCATTCACAACTTCTGGAGGCAAATTGTTCCACTAGTTAATTGTTCTAACTATCAGGAAATTTCTCCTTAGTTCTAGGTTGCTTCTCTCCTTGATTAGTTTCCACCCATTGCTTCAAGAAGGTCCTACCCTCAGGTGCTTTGGAGAATAGCTTGGCTCCCTCTTCTTTGTGGCAGCCCCTGAGATATTGGAACACTGCTATCATGTCTCCCCGGGTCCTTCTTTTCATTAAACTAGACATACCCAGTTCCTGCAACTTTTCTTCATATGTTTTAGCCTCCAGGTCCCTAATCATCTTTGTTGCTCTTCTCTGCACTCTTTCTAGAGTCTCAACTTCTTTTTTACATCATGGCGACCAAAACTGAATGCAAGTGTGGCCTTACCAAGGCATTATAAAGGGGTATTGACACTTTACGTGATCTTGATTCTATCCCTTTGTTTATGCAGCCTAGAACTGTGTTGGCTTTTTTGGCAGCTGCTGCACACTGCTGGCTCATATTTAAATGGTTGTCCAGTAGGACTCCAAGATCCCTCTCACAGTGCATTTTGTTTTTTTTACCTAAATGTAGAACCTTACTTTTTTCACCATTGAATTTCATTCAATTCACCTTTTAATTTGATTTTGTTCTTGTGTACCCTCAAGAATATTTGTTCTTGCCATAAATATTACGTAATCATGATGTGCAACGGGATCATAATATGTCTGGTTTTTTTTCATCTTGCCATCTCTACCCTTTTTTTTCTCTAGTTTTTTTCTTGTTTTTTTTTTAATTTTTTTAGTAATTTGTAAAGCACTTAAGAGTTGATGGAAATCAGGTAACAAAACTTAATACACTGTCGTTATGTTGATCAAACAATCAGTCATATGTTTAGACTGGATTTGGCATTTTTATCTACCTATTGAGTCCTTCCCAAGCACCTACGATAGGCAGATGTTCTTTGATGATGTTAAAGGTTCTGTCGAAAGATGTAAGTTATTATTATGTTTCATTGCACACTGAGCCAGATGTTGTTTGATGGTGTTAAAGACACTGTTGCAGGTTGTTATTATTATTTATTACATAATATAATCCTGGCTGGCTTTTCTTCAGAAAACTGAATTATCCTCCTATAATCCTTTTAAGCAAAGTTCTTGTTTCTAACATTTTTCCTAAAATGAATATTTCATCTTGGTTTATGTACTTTTAAAAATTGTGTTACAATTTTTCTCCAAATGCCTTGTATAAATAGTTTAAAAAATTTAATCTGGGAGAACTCAAACATGGTCAAACTTCAAGGAAGATTTAAAAATTGGCAGTCGCTGTGTTCATCTATAAACTCTGAAGGAACAGAATAGTAACAGCATCGACTCTCTTGATGTTACAGAAGACTCCTGAGAATACCATGGACCACAAATGGATCATGGAACTGATCAACCCAAAGTTCTCACTTGAGGCGCAAATAACCAGGTTCAAATGATCACACTTTGGAAACATTAGGAGAGGACTTAGTCCTCTGGAGGCCAATTATAATGCTGGGAAAGGTAGGAAGGAAAGAGTAGAAGATGATAAGGTACATTGTTGTAAAGACCTGAAGTGGGTACAGAACACCCTGGAGAAGATCTTCTTTGTGGTCACTTGATGATACATTGTTGTTGTTGTTGTTAGTTGCAAAGTGGTGTCCAACCCATCACAACCCCATGGACAATGTTCCTCCAGGCCTTCCTCTCCTCTACCATCCTCTGGAGTCCATTTAAGCTCACGCCTACTGCTTCAGTGACTCCATCCAGCTACCTCATTCTCTGTTGTCCCCTTCTTTTTTTGCCCTCAATTGTTCCCAGCATTAGGCTCTTCTCCAGCGAATCTTTCCTTCTCATTAGGTGGCCAAAGTATTTGAGTTTCATCTTCAGGATCTGGCCTTCTAAAGAGCAGTCAGGGTTGATCTCCTCTAGGACTGACCGGTTTGATTGCCTTGCAATCCAAGGGACTCACAGGAGTCTTCTCCAGCACCATAGTTCAAAGACCTCAATTCTTTGGCGCTCAGCCTTTCTTATGGTCCAACTTTCACAGCCATACATTGCAACTGGGAAAACCACAGCCTTGACTATATGCACTTTTGTTGCAAAAAATTAAAATCTTGGGTGTTTTCCTGCGTCATGTTAAATAAGTTAGTTAAAATGTTTAAAATTCTGGTTAAAATCCTAGCTTAAAATCTTCCAAAAATCCTTACAGAGCACTCTGCAAGGTCCTTTAAAACTGTTGTGGCTCCGACCCCCGAGCCCGTCTTATCGGAGGAAGAAGGCTCCGAAAGGGAAGGAGAGGAGTTGGCCGGGCCTCCCTCTCCAGGACCCTCCTCTCTGGCAATGCCTCAGGTGTCTTCCGACGGAGAAGAGATTGGCCAGGAGCCAGGTATCCCGGCGCAGGCGCAGTCGGATAGTGACGGGGATGGATCCACGCCAGCGTCGGAGAGATAAGCGCATGCAACAGAAGAGGAGGCGTGCCAGAGATTAGGCTGAGTCACTGGACCACACCCCACAGGGTATAAAAGGGAGCGTGGTGGCCAGTCAAGCCTTGTGACGAACAAAGCTGAAAGCTTCCACGCCATTCTGCATTGCCGGACTTTTGCTATAGGCTTTGCTGGATTATATTTGGATTTAATTTACTCTGTAATTATTGAATATTTTACTTTGATGTACCAAAAGCGGAGAGAAGTTATCTCTTCCCTTCTTGAGTAATAAACTCTTGGCAGGCAGCCACTAGGTTGCTGCCAAGTTCCATTATCATAAGGAAAAGGATTTTGTCAGCTGGTTTGGTTTTTAACTCTTGGACGTCTGTTAGTGTGTGTGTGTGGGACGGGACAGAACAAAAATCTTAGCTAAAATCCTACCAGTACCTTAAAAGTTTTTCTTTCTAGCAATGTTTCGACAGGCTCACAACCCTTTCATCTTCAGGCTCTTGTTTAGTTTAGAAGCTATGGGTGTGTTGCGAGGTCGGAGCTGTCGCTTTTCTATGTTTGCTGCTGCTGACGTATGTTGGTTAGCCTGTAACTCTGTGTTGTGATTGGAGGACAGCAGTTTTTCTTCCTGCTTCCTCATCCTGGCTGTTTGGCTACGTGTTACAGGCCCAGCTTTCTCAGGTTCTCTATTATTATCTGTCTGCTGTAGAGGGGAAAGGATTCTGGTAGGCATCCCAGCTCCCTTGATTGTTAGTTGAGATCTCAGCCTGTCTTCTGGCTCGATCCTCTCTCTCTCCCTATTGCTAGCCACCCTCTGCAAAGAGGGAAGAATTCTGGCAGGCCTTACAACACCACTGGTTGCTTGTTGGAATCTCCTGCCTCTCTTCTTATGTTAACACTCGAGTTTCTCTCAGTGCAGGTCCCCAAATACTTGATAACCTAGAGGCGTCATCTTGTCTGTTCATATTCTGTGGCCTCTTTTCAATTTCGATGGCCTCCCTGATTATTCTTTTGTTGAGATGTTCCTCTTTCGCCACTGTTCTGGTTTTATTAAAATCAATATTGTGTCCCATGGCCTTCATGTGTTGTACCAAAGAAGAAGTTTGCTCTTCTTTCCTCACTGCATTTTTATGTTCTTCTAAACGTATACCTATTTGTCTATTTGTCTGTCCAATATAAAATGACTGACAGGAGGCACATGGCACTTCGTATATCCCCTGATTTTCCAACTCAATTTTATCCTTAGGGTTTCTCACCATCATCGATATTTTTCTATCTGTACGGAACACTGTTTTTATTTTTTGTTTCCGTAATATCTTACTAATTTTGTCGGTGGTCCCTTTTATATAGGGCAGGATTGCAGTTCCCACATTCTGTTCTTCTTCTTGGGTTTTGCTCTGTCCTACTGTCCCTTGCTGGATTATAGTTCTAATTCTATTTTCGTGGAACCCGTTTTCTATTAATACTTCTGTGAGGGTCTTAAACTCTGTTTGTACATGTGCCTCATCTGCTAGACGTTTAGTTCTAGTGATTAAAGTTTTTGCCACTGAACCTTGGTAGTACAGGGGTTTAAGGCACCCTGTTATTAAGCTGGTTATTAAGACCAGCTGCCTGCAATTACTGCAGGGTTCGAATCTCGCCAAGGCTCAAGGTTGACTCAGCCTTCCATCCTTTCTAAGGTAGGTGAAATGAGGACCCAGTTTGTGGGGGCAATAAGCTGACTTTGTATAAATATACAAAAGGATGAAGGCTATTGCTGAGCACTTTGTAAGCCGCCCTGAGTCTTCGGAGAAGGGCGGCATATAAATCAAAATTAAAAAAAAAACTTATTTGTGAGGGATGATGGTGTGAGTGTGCATTCAGGTAACGATTTGTATGTGTCTTCTTTTGATAAACACTGTGTCCTAGGGTGCCATCAGTTCTCTTATATATTAGTACATCTAAGAATGGGAGTTGATTTTACTTCTCCATTTCCATAGTGAACTTTATCTTCGGGTGCATGTTATTCAAGTGTGCTAGTCTATATATACATAATCACCATCAAATTGTGTACACGGAGACATACAAAAAAAATACGAAGAAAGCAAGGAACTTCTGAGAAAATGACCACAGAATGTATTATAGGAACAGAAGAACAATTAGAGTGGAGATTTCAAGGCGGATTTCAGCCAACACCAACAGTGACACTCGGTTGTGTTGCTTCCCCCACACACTCTTTTCATCAGAACAGACTGACAATTAAAACAATTACCAAAGGGTCACATTTCAAAGAGATATCCTACTGATGAACAACAGAAGCTTGTAAGATGCTCATCTCCTATTTGAATGTTGCAGATGGAGAGATGGGGGAAAAAATTGTGACAAGATGTCAGGTCAGTGCATTTCGTGGTGAGGAAAAAGGAATGTAGGCTGCCGCAGGGCAAAAAGAAACACTGTCGCTTTTAAGGAATTATTCAGACATATATGCTTTCTCAGCCTAGAAACGTCAGCCCAGAATATAAAGCAGGTGGACCAAGAATTTTAGTGCTGGGGGGGGTTTGTTTTTGTTTTAAAATCCATCTACTGAAGCCACATAAGGACAAGAAAGAATTAAACTCAAATATCTCCCATACAACATGATTGTCTTCTCCTACAGAATTAGGTTTGTTCTATTTAGCCCCTGGGTTTGTGCCATTAGACCCCACTAATGTTGGTGTTGGACACTATACTGTCTTCTATTCAACCTTTCAGCCACCAGCATCGAGTAGAAAACATTGGCCTCACTTTGATTTGTCTTCACCCATCATCTTTGCTGTGACACTTGACAGAATTCTGATAGATGGGTGGGTAGGTGAATGGATGGATGGGTGGAGAGGGAGAGGGAGGGAAAGAGAGAAAGAGAAATATGATAGATGAATGGATGGATGGATGGATGGATGGATGGATGGATGGATGGATAGGCAAATGAATGGACAGGTAGATGATAGATAGATAGATAGATAGATAGATAGATAGATAGATAGATAGATAGTTAGATAGATAGATAGATAGATGGATAGGCAAATGAATGCACAGGTAGATGATAGATAGATAGATAGATAGATAGATAGATAGATAGATAGATAGATGATAGATGGGTGGATAGGCAAATGGATGGACAGGTAGATGTTAGACAGATAGATTAGCTAAAGAGATGGATGGATGGATGGACAGACGGACGGACAGACGGACAGACAGACAGACAGACAGACAGATGGGCAAATGGATGGAAAGATTGGAGTCCAGACAGCTTAAAGTTGCTACACTTGAGAAACATTGATCTTCTAGAGCAGAGGTGTCAAAATCAAGGCCTGCAGGCCGGATCTGGCCCATGGGATGGTTAGATCTGCCTGCAGGGCTGCCTGGAAACAGCAAAGGACCGGTCTGTGGTGCCTCTGCCAGCAAAAACGGTGCTCAGGAGGGCCGCGCACGTTCTTGCCAGACTCCGTTTTCAGCCATGACAGCCTCCTGCAGCCGTTTGCCAGTGAAAACAGAGCTCGGGAGCCCATTTTCACTGGCAGAGGCTCAGGCCACCACAGGCGCCTCGACACAAGTGACATCAAGCTGGCTGTGCACATCCTGGTGCCGCCCCCCCCAACCCCACCCCACCCCCCCTGAGGTCAAACACAACCCTGATGTGGCCCTCAATAAAATCGAGTTTGACACCCCTGGTTCTAGAGGATGGCAGTAAGGATGATCTAGATCAGGGGTTCCCAAGTATGGCAACTTTAAGACATGTGGACTTCAACTCCCAGAATTTCCATACATCTTAAAATTGCTAAGTTTGGGAACCCTTGATCTAGGAACTAGATGCTATAGGGTATACTATGAAGGAATAAGTTATGTTTGGCTATGAGAAAAGAAAAATTAAGACAGTTCTGCCAGGAGAGAAATCTGAACAGTTATTACGGCAAAGATGGCAATTATCTACCTCCTATTCTTTCAAGGGCAAGGAACAGAAAGTTAGATTCCATCTGAATGCTAGGAAAGACTTCTTAGGAGGTAAAAACAATCCAACAATGAAATTACTATGTAGAGAGGAATAAGTTCCCCTTGATAGATATGTTCAAACAGAGACCAATCAACCATCTGTCAGGGACACAATTTAAATTCCAGAATTGGACATATTTGCCTACATAGTACCTTCCACGTTCGTGATGCTATAATCAAGCAAATAATTTAAGGGCCAGAAATATTCTTTAATGAACATGCAGAATACGTTCATTATACTGTTTTCATTTAAATCATTTAATTTTAATCTTTTTTCTCCCACAACGTTAATTTTCCCTCTCCCCTTTCTGAATTGCTCCATGCTTTTGGAACTGAGCAAAACTTTCCAAAACACAGTATGCAACTAGCTCAGATTGCAACCTATGGATTGAAAATTAATGATAATTATTGAGTGCTTGATTTGGCTGCCATGAATGGAACATGAGTATGAACAACTAATGTCAGGATTTCTCTTTAATGTCCTTATGGACTAGTTGCCAGTTGACAGATAAAGTTCACAAAGCTCAAGATATATTAATTATTCCAGCAAGACGGAAACTACTATGGGAAGCCGCCATCACCCCTCCAACAAGAATGACATATTTTGAGGAATATTTTAAAAAGCCAGGATAAAATATTTCCCCTAAAAGAGAAATAAAAAATCTTAAGGGAGACTGAAACTCAGAGCCCCAGCTCCTTGCCCCCAAGCAGATACTGAGCTGGGATAGCTTTAGAAATGCAGAAATGCAGCAAAGTCTGAACAAAGATTAGCCCTCACCAGTGGTGGGTTTCAAATTTTTTTACTATCGGTTCTGTGGGTGTGGCTTGGTGGGCGTGGCATGGCTTGATGGGCATGGCTTGGTGGGCGCGGCTTGGTGGGCGTCGCAGGGGAAGGGTACTGTAAAATCTCCATTCCCACCCCACTCTGGGGGAAGGATACTGCAAAATCCCCATTTCCTCCTAATCAGCTGGGACTTGGGAGGCAGAGAATAAATGGGGGCAGGGCCAGTCAGAATTTTTACTACCAGTTCTCTGAACTACTCAAAATTTCCACTACCGGTTCTCCAGAACTGGTCAGAACCTGCTGAAACCCACCTTTGGCCCTCACCCAAGAGCCAAAAGTCAGAATAGGAATTATTGCATCCCCCTCAGAAACTTCAACCAAACCTAGCTCAGACAAACATCTAGGATTTGTCCTTTGCCTATAGAGCCAGCTATGACCCCTAAATAACCCCTATATGGCACCATAGAAATCTGACAACAGCCAATAGAACACATGTTCTTGCACAGGAACAGGAAGTTCAAGTGCAAAGCCCAAGAGAAGGTATAACCCGCCCCCCAACTCTCAACTCCATGTGTCAGCTGCCCAGAAACATCCATGTGCTTCTACGTCATCATTAAACCCTCCTTCCAATCAGCCTCCAGCCTCCATTTTGTCTCCAGTGCCTTTCTCCTGGCTTGGAACTGAACCAGATGGATATTTCCTCCAACATTACTAAACACTATTTGATAAAATCCAAAATATTCTATATTAGTATTAAGATTATTGAACTCTTCCTAAAGTGATTTAAATTACTCAGTAAAAACAAAAAAGATTGTCACCTTTCCCCCCCAAATACCTGGTATTTTTACCCAGAAAAAAAATGAAAATTCTCTTTCATACGCTTTAAAGTGAAACTATTCCATTTCACTAAAATCATTGCGCAGATAGCAGTCATAAATGTTATGTTTTTTGCTTACTTGCGTATGAAAAAAAAGATGCTAATCAAACATTTTATTTTTTACCTCAGTGACTTACACGACACTTCTTTTGCTAATTTTAAAGTGCAAAAAGAAATCCACCACGGGGGGGGAGGAAGGAATAGAAAGGCTTGCTTAAATTTCTGATTAAAACTTCCCTTTGCTTTTTTTTTTTTTGACAACAAATGGTTAAAGCAAAAATTTTTCAATAGATTTCCTGTCTCATAGATCATCCTCTGCTATGCATAACCTGCTTCCATAGTAACAAAAGGTGAATTCTGTTTGAACGAAGATCTGCTACATGGTGTTTTAAGCTGCTTCAACTTAGTGCCCTCCAGGTGTGCCACATATTCTAAACCAGAATCTTACAGGAATTGAAGTCCAACATATCTAGAGTGTATCAGGCTGCAGAAGGCAGTTGTAATGTTTTTTTTTCCTTCCCCCCCCTCCACCTCTCTCTAATCCTAAGAACTATCCCCTAATCCAGTGATGGCTAACCTTTTTGCTGTCGCGTGCCAAAAAATTGGGGAGCGTGGGGGGATGATGTGAACGTGTGCCCACACCCATAATTCAATGCTCCCCCCTGCGCATGTGCACGTGACACCCCCCCATGCGCGACCCCCACTTTTGGCACGCGATGGCACGGTGGGACCGGAAGGCCCATTTTTCGCCCTCCCCAGGCTCCAGAGGCTTTCTTGGAGCCTGGGAGGGTGAAAACAGCCTCCCCCCCCCACCCGGGAGGCCCTCCAGAGGCCGGAAACAGCCTGTGTTCTGACTTCCTGTGGGCCCGGAAGGCCCGAAAATCAGCTAGCACACGTACTGGAGGTGAGCTAGAGCAACGCTCACGTGCCCACCGATATGGCTCTGTGTGCCACCTGTGGCACGCGTGCTATAGGTTCGCCATCACGGCCCTAATCCTTCTGGCCAAGAATGTTTCCTATTGTTGGAAAAAATATCCATTTGGTTCAGTTCCAAGCCTGAGAGAAAGACACTGGAAATATGGAGGCTGATTGGAAAGATGGTTTAATGATGAAGCAGAACCACCAAGCACATGGTTCTGGGCAGCTGAGCACCTGGAGTTGAGAGAGAGAGCTATTTATACCCTCTCTTGGGCTTTGTACTTGAAATTCCTGTTCCTGTGCAAGAACATGTATTCTATTGACTGTTGTAGGGGTCATAGCTAACTTTGTAGGTTGTCTGAGTCTCAGGTTTGGTGAAGTTTCCTGGGTGATTGTCTCCAACAATTGTGCCATGTGGTGAGCTCTGCTGCTAGATGGGTTAATCCTATTATGTCCCGGAGGGTCATGTCTTAATCCCATCAACCTGGAACTGGTGATCTTTCATCTTGTAGATAGGCTGGCCCAGTCTTTCTTAATGGGCACCAAATATCTGCTGGGGGCAGGGAGCTGCTCTCTGTCTTTAAAACATGTTTCTTCTTTTATCATCCAGGGAAATATAATATTCTGCCTTTTTAATATTTCTCAAAATATTTCATTCTTCTAGGACAGGGGTGGGTGCTAGCTTTCTACACTATCATTTTGTTCAATGCTTCTAGTCTAAGGTGACCAGACGTCCCGCTTTTGGCGGGACAGTCCCGCTTTTGAGCAATTTGTCCCGCGTCCCGCGGCGTTTCAAAAAAGTCCCGATTTTTCTTGAGCCCCAGCTGATGGCTAGAAGAAAAAAAAACTGTTTAAACTCTTGCCCCGGGCTTCAAAGGGCCGCCCTACAGGCAATCAGTGTAAAGCAGTTTTTTTTTCCCCTAGCTAAGCTTCAGAAACGAAACCGAAACCGAAACCAGGGTCTTTGGTGCAGCGTGACAAAATGAGGCAGAGAGAGATTTATTTTTATTTTTATTTTTCCTCCCCAAAAAAGGTAGGTGAAAAACTGCAAACAATGGGAAATTTAGGAGGAGACTTCAAGATTTTAAAACACAAAGGAAAAAAAGCTGTATTTAACTAGGGAATTGTAATAATTGAGATACTATTAATTGTATATTGTGTTGAAAGCAGAAATGGTTAAGTTGTGTTTCGGAGGAATATATGGGAGAAATTATTTGGTTTATTATTATTGGTAAATATAATTAATTGATTTGTAAGAAATTGGATTGCATGGAAATAATTGGAATATTCATGTTCATATTGATTAATATACAAAAAAGATAGTTTTATAACTAATTGATTTATATTAAAATGTTGAATTTGTATTAAACAACTGTATTACATAATTACATAATTAAACAATGTGAGGATGGATATAAAAATAGATGATAATGGGAAGGGGTATAATATAGAATAGAAGGGAAAAATTGAATTTGATTAAGATTAGAGATGAGGATGAAGGGTAATATTGTTTTTTTAAAAAAATAGATGAGGAATAAATATGGCAAAAAGGAAATATAGAAATTGTAAATTTAATTGAAATGACTAAACGCTGTTTAAATTTGTGAACCAGCCAAATATTCTGTTCAAAGAAAATACATTGTATGTTTGTATGTGTGTTTCTAATTATTGCTATTTATTCATATTTGTTCTCTTTTATTATTTAAAGTTTAACAATTCATTCTTTATCTTAATATCTTTATATTTGCTTGGGGTTGGCTTTCTTCCCTTTCATCTTTTTTATTGTACAGCAATCTTTCTCCTCAAACCTACCACCTCTCTCTTTTCTTTCCTTCTTACTTTCTCTTCCCCCCACCCTCTTTTTCTCCTCCCTACTTCCTCTTTCTTTCTCCTTCTCCTCCTCTCTTCCTCCCTCTCTTACCCTCACTCCTACTCTAATTTCCATTCCTTCATCCCTCTCTATTGCTGTAATCCTTTAATGCATATGGACTACTCAGAGGGCTGAAAAAGTTATTTTTGACTGGTCCTCACACTTTTGACCAGTCCTTGAACTTATGACTGTCCTCACATTTTACATTTTTGCCCTATCTTGTCATCATGGTGAAGAGAAGCAGTTGTGAAATGAGTGACATGGTTGTTAAGAATGCTGCATGGGCATAAATGTGAGGATGGTCATAAGTGTGAGGACCAGTCAAAAGTGCGAGGACCTGTCAGAAATGACTTTTTTCAGCTCTCTGGTTAGTCCTTTTGTGCATATGGACTACTCAGAGGGCTGAAAAAGTTATTTTTGACTGGTCCTCGCACTTTTGACCAGTCCTCGAACTTACGACTGTCCTCACATTTTACATTTTTGCCCTATCTTGTCATCATGGTGAAGAGAAGCAGTTGTGAAATGAGTGACGTGGTTGTTAAGAATACTGCACGGGCATAAATGTGAGGATGGTCATAAGTGTGAGGACCAGTCAAAAGTGCGAGGACCTGTCAGAAATGACTTTTTTCAGCCCTCTGGTTAGTCCTTTTGTGCATATGGACTACTCAGAGGGCTGAAAAAGTTATTTTTGACTGGTCCTCGCACTTTTGACCAGTCCTCGAACTTACGACTGTCCTCACATTTTACATTTTTGCCCTATCTTGTCATCATGGTGAAGAGAAGCAGTTGTGAAATGAGTGACATGGTTGTTAAGAATGCTGCACGGGCATAAATGTGAGGATGGTCATAAGTATGAGGACCAGTCAAAAGTGTGAGGACCTGTCAGAAATGACTTTCCAGCCCTCTGAGTAGTCCCTATACACATAGCCATGGCCACCCGGTCACATGACCAGCTAGCCACGCCCACCCAGTCACATGGCCTCCAAGCCATGCCCACACAATAAGCCACGCCCACAATGGTGTCCCTCTTACCAATGTTAAAATCTGTTCACCTTACCCTATACACATAGCCATGGCCACCCGGTCACATGACCAGCTAGCCACGCCCACCCAGTCACATGACCAGCTAGCCACGCCCACAAAATAAGCCACGCCCACAATGTCCCTCTTTACCAATGTTAAAATCTGGTCACCTTATTCTAGTCCTGAACAAAGAATGGCAACCACAGAAATATTTTATCATTATTCCCAAAGCATTCACTGTTGTGCTGTCATTGAACACAGAGATTTTTGTTTAACTACCAAGACTAACAGGCCCAGAGAGATGTCTTCTCCTCCACACTCGTTCATCTAATTGTCTCTTTTATTTAAAGCCACCTGAGCTACCGGCCAACTTCACCTCTGAAATCAATACAGAAGGTGAGCCAATTCTGTAATATCCATAGACTCCTTCTGTGAAATCTCCTATATCTTCATTAACGGTACGCTTGTTCTTCTGTTGCCTGATGCTCTGGTGACTTTCCTAACAGATTGTTTTTACTTCTATTGCTCTGAAATAAACAGCCAGACCTATCATTAGGTAGAACGAAGTGGATGTTTCTAGCAGCAAATTGGGGCAGGTAACATTGTAGACTCATTCCTCCATCAGCTGGTCTCCTAACCTCCTGGCCAAAATAACCAATTACTTGAGTTGAAAGTATTTTTTGGTTTTTTTTTTGTTGTAATTTGGAAGTGTTTTGGGACACAGGAAGAGGAAGCAAGTGGCAAGGGGTCCTCTTTCCACTTTAGGTAAAGTCTCTTAACAGAATAACAATGTCTCTTCTTGGAACATCCTAAATTGTTGGACTAAATTAATAGTCCATCAGCGTATGGCCTCCTGGATAAAGCCAAGATGTTGGCCTGTAGACAGAAATCTTCATTCAGTTATCAGTTGTTAAAGCTCACTCTGTTATCTTGGGCAAAACATCAAGCCAGAGAGTTTAATCTCCCTTGCAGAGCTCTTGATGGAATAAACAAGAGACATTATATACTAAGGCTTATAAGGATAGAATGGGAAAACAGGGCACCTTTACCTTTGAGAAGACAACTGACTGTGCTGTAAAAAGACTCAAAACGATGTCGCACAAAAGGAAGCCAACATCTGTTCTCCATTCTTTCTACCACAGAATGTATTCATTTCTTGATTTCGATGTATACATGGAATTAAGGGACCAGATACAAAAAGGAAATTCCAATGGCATATTATAAAATTCTCAACAGTAAGAATAGTTTTGGCTGTGGGGCTCATTAACAATTGAAATGGTGAGAACCAGGGGTGAAATGCTATCGGTTCGAACAGATTCGCCTGAACTGGTAGCGATGGCGGCGCGTGGTTCAGAGAACCGGTAGCAGTGGCAGCACGAGGCTCCACCCACCTGCCCGGACGTTGTTAAAACCAGGAAGTAACCTGTTTTTGACCTTCTGCGTATGCGCAGAAGACTTTGCCCATGTGCAGAGGGTCCAAGCGCACATGTGAAGCGTGCCACTTCCGAACCAGTAGTGAAGGTAAGTAGATTTCATCCAGGGGTGGGTTCTAAAAATTTTTATTACCGGTTCTGTGGGTGTGACTTATTTTGTGGGTGTGGCTTGATGGTCATGTGACAATTCTTTAGGATTTAGCAGAGGTACTGGTCTACCAGGCTTTTAACTGCTTGCAGAGCTCTACCGGTCTACTCATTTATTTTTGCAGGCACCGGTCTACTCATTTGTTTTTGGAGGCACCGGTCTACCACCACACTGCCTTTTAACACTGATCAGCTGTAGGGCGGCCCTTTGAAGCTCTGCGGCAAAAGCCTTGGTAGTACAGTAGTCTAAAGCACCCTGTTATTAAGACCAGCTGCCTGCAATTACTGCAGGTTCGAATCTCGCCAGGCTCAAGGTTGACTCAGCCTTCCATCCTTTCTAAGGTAGGTAAATTGAGGACCCAGTTGTGGGGGCAATAAGCTGACTTTGTATAGATATACAAAAGGATGAAGGCTATTGCTTAGCGCATTGTAAGCCGCCCTGAGTCTCCGGAGAAGGGCGGCATATAAATCAAATTAAAAAAAAAAAAGAGTTTAAACAGTTTTTTTCCTTCTAGCCTATCAGCTGGGGCTCAGGAGGCAGTAATAGATTGGGAGTGGGGCCAAATAAAAGGTAAGAATAACGTGAGGAGGGTGGGGGGGCAGATGTCATATCATCACCGCTACCAGCTAAGCCGAACTGGGCCGAACTGGGAGGAACCCACCACTGATTTCATCCCTGGTGAGAACCCCTTTATTGGATATCTTCAAGCAAAGGTCAGAAAGTTGTCTGTCAAGAATGCTTAAACTAGATTCTTGCATCAAGCATCTCTGAATAAACCCTGCCAACTCTGGAGTTTCAACCTCTTTAAAAGATAGTCTGTCTTTTTTGCAGTAATCTCACTGATTCCACCTTCCCAAGGCCATCTCTTCTACCTGCTCTGAAGTGCAAACAAAAGCAGATGACAGCAACAAAAAAAGGGCAAGTGAAATAGAGAAATAGTGATATTTGCTATATAGCTCCACCATGCAGCTGCCATGTATCTGATAACACTATCTTATCACAACATCAAAGAATGGAGTGAGCAATAGTTCACCATCTCTATTTCTCAGAAACCTGCTAGAATCCAGGAGCACTTTGGAGAAAGGACCAATAAGCAATTAAGAGAAGGAAGGATAAAAATGGTTGCATCTACTTCAGTTGGTCAGTTCTTCTGACCATGAACAAAAAATGGTATAACAGAGTTGGAAGAGACCCCGGAGATCTTCTAGTCCATTATCCTGCTCAAGCAGGAGACCCTATACCAGTGATGGCTAACCATTTTGCCATTGCGTGCCAAAAGCAGGGGGAGCACGGGAGGGTCGCGCGTGCACGTGCCCACACCCATAATTCTATGCGCCCTGCCCCCCTGCACATGCACGCATGACACCCCCCCCCCCCGCATTCCCCCTGCTTTTGGCACGTGATAGCACAGTGGGCCCGGTAGGTCCGTTTTTCTCCCTCCCCAGGCTCCAGAGGCTTTCTAGGAGTCTGGGGAGGGCAAAAACAGCCTTCCCCACCCCCGCAGAGGCCCGCTGGAGGCCGGAAACAGCCCGTTTGCTGACTTCCAGTGGGACCGGAAGGTCCAAAAATCAGCTGGCCAGCGCACACATGCGTGTCAGAGCTGAGCTTGCATGTCCACCGATATAGCTCCACGTGCCAACTGTGGCATGCGTGCCATAGGTTCGCCATCACGGCCCTATACCATTTCAGACAAATGGTTGTCCAATCTCTTCTTAAAGGCCTCTAGTGTTGGAGCATCCACAACTTCTGGAGGCAAGTCGTTTCACTGATTAATTGTTCTAACTGTCAGGAAATTTCTCCTTACGGTAGTTCTAGGTAGCTTCTCTCCTTGTTTAGTTTCTACCCATTGCTTCTTGTCCTGCCTTTAGGTCCTGTTTTATTTTATTTATTTATTTATTATTTATTTAGTTTGTCAAACATGTACGAGATAACAGGAATAAGTATAAACATGGGAACGAATAAATGGGGACAATAGGACAAGAACAGAAGGCACGCTGGTGCGCTTATGCACGCCTGTTGTGACCTACGCTTACTGAGTCATTACATTACACAATAGTCCCAAACAAACCTATTTTATTGTAACACCTGAGAATTATGTTCATTCCCAGCTGAGTCTAGAGTTGCCAGGTGTCCACTATTTGAGCGGACAGTCCACTTTTTTCACATTATGTTCACTATTTTTTTTCACACACAAAAAAAGCTTTTTTATTCAAAAGCTTTATGATGAAATGGTACGTAATCTAAAGCTGTACAGTCTAAGAGAATAAGGATAGGAGAATCGCGTTTTGTCTTTTTTTTCATAAGTTAGAATGAGACAAAGATCGAATATCCATTGAACTCGATTCTCCAAAAAAATTAATGATGAGATTAAAATAAAAATATATTATAAAATTATGTACAGTTCACATTTTTAAAATGTATTGTAGCTTGTGTCGACTGACCTAAAATGGCGTCGAGTGATGAGAGTGACAGCGGCGAGATTTCAAATTCTTTAAAATGAAAGAGAGGAGTGTGCAAATACACCAAAGACTGGGAAGCTACTTTTGCATGGATTACCAACAACGAAACTGACAGAACAAATACGACGGCCTACTGTAAATTGTTTGTAAGAAAATATATAATTTAATTGTAATTTTTTTTTAACTACTTAATCCCCCCCCCCCCGCTTGTCCGCTATTTTTTGGAAGCAGACCTGGCAACCCTAGCTGAGTCCCAATTAGTTGCAAAATAAGTCCTTCGGAAGTCCTTCGGAAAAATCACCAACCTTTATCTTCTTTGACACCCTGCCAAAGGCCTTACTTGGCAAAGACCCACGAACAAGAGATGCAGACTGGAAACTGAGTTAGCAAAGTTGCTTTCCTGAAAAAGGCCCCAAGTGCCTTTGTTTCTCTTTTAAGCCTTATGGGAGGGACCAATCATCTCCTGGCCTTACTCCTGAGTCATCCCTTTTGCTTTAGCTGCTCTTGCCTTCTTGCAGCTCTGCGCATGCGTGCACTAGGAACAGGCTCCTCCTGTTCCTTTGCCTCTCTGCTGTTTGACTCTGGGGGCTCTGGAGTCCATGCATCACTCCCAGATGGCCCTGGCCCCATCTCTGCCTCTGATGCAGAGCCCTCCTCCAGGCCTTCCCCAGTCTCCAGGACTGGCCCATGTTCCTCCCCAGCCTCCTCAATGTCCGACTCCGCTGCCGACTCCGCAGGCTGCTGGCAGACCACAACAATACCCCTTACAGATCTCTTAGGAATGGGATGAGGTCAATAGTAGAGTTTAAGGTTAAAGTTATGGGGGTTTGAGGATGTAACAACAGAGACAGGTAGTGCATTCCAGGCATTGACCACTCTGTTTCTGAAGTCGTATTTTCTGCAATCGAGTTTAGAGCAGTTTACCTTGAGTTTGTACCTATTGTGTGCTGTATAATTGTGGTTGAAGCTGAAGTAGTTATTGACAGGTAGTACATTGTAGTGGATTATTTTGTGTACTATACTTAGGTCGGACTGCAGGCAGCATAGTTCTAGGTTGTCCAAGCCTAAAATTTCAACCCTGGTGGCATAAGATATTTTGTTGGGAGCAGAAGAGTGGAGCAGTGGTGAAATCCAATTTTTTTTACTACCGGTTCTGTGGACGTGGCGTGGTGGGCGTGGTGGGCATAGCTTGGTGGGCGTGGCAGGGGAAGGATACTGCAAAATCTCCATTCCCATCCCACTCCAAGGGAAGGATACTGCAAAATCCCCATTCCCTCCCCACCCCTTGGGGAAGGATATTGCAAAATCTCCATTCCCATCCCACTCTGGGAGCAGCCAGAGGTAGTATTTGCCGGTTCTCCAAATTGCTCAAAATTTCCGCTACCGGTTCCCCAGAACCTGTCAGAACCTGCTGGATTTCACCCCTGGAGTGGAGTACTCTACTTGTGAAATACCTCTGGACTCGCTCAATTGTAAATGTCTGATATACAGTGCGGATTCCAGACAGACGAGCTGTATTCAAGAATTGGTCTAGCAAAGGTTTTGTATGCCCTAGTTTGCAGTACAGCGTTACCGGAGAAGAAGCTTCACAAGAAAAACCTTTGGAGAATAGGTTGACTCCCTCTTTTTTGTGGCATCCCCTTAGATCTTAGAACACTGCTATCATGTCCTAGTCCTTCTTTATATTAAACTAAACATACTTAATTCCTGCAGCCATTCTTCATGTCCCCAAGTGTTTTCAAATAGGCCACATATTATCAGCCGGACTCTATTTGCAGAATTAAAAAAAAATTTTTTTTTTCACCAATTACAGAGTTTTTCTTTAGCACGCAGACATAAATTAAGCAGGTAAATATCTTAAGGTTCTCTATTTTCTTTGGATTCTGCTTTTTAAAAGGAGAGTTTTGTATCAATTTCCAGTCTTCTAGTCATCTGGGAGGGAAACAAAACAGACCCTTCCAATGTAATAATTGGTTACATCAGTTTAGTTGATGCAGTTGTCGTTTTTGTCACAACTGCATTAAACACCATGCATGGCTGCACCTCGGTGCCATTCAATGCTGGCTTTTTAATTTATCAGTCAAGTTCTGTGATGATATTTAAAAAAAATAGCTCTCTTGATGCACTACATCAAAGGAAAACAAAGAGGCCATAACTACCCTACCCAACCCTGAAGCTGCAAGAGCAATTAAAATCTTGTTTAGCTTTTCCACAAACACCATTCTTCTTCTACAATCTCGTTAAGCACCCGCATCTGGCAACTTCTGTCTTCCTTGGGTCACTTCTTGGTTGTCATAGGGGAACAAGACCAACAGCTGATTAAGAATCATTCAAATGAAACCTCGTAAACTTTCAAGATTACTGGATACACAGCAGGCTAGGTTTGGTGGACCCGTGCCCATTTTGACAGATGCCTGAACATACTGCTGTCAGCCAGCTGCCTTCCCTGCCCTTTATTGCGTTAGAGAAGAAGCATCATTTAAAAAAAAATATCGAAATCAAAATATAACTAAGTCAAGCAAGGTTGAGCAGGAGGAAGAGCCGGAATAATTGTCAGAATTCTCAGTGATTTACAATATCTCAAAAAAAAGGTTTCCTACTTCCCACTTAATCAGTTATTGCAACTGATTGCATATATGTTTACTTTTCTTCTGTCTTGTTCTCATCATACCCTAAATAAGTAAATAAGTCATTTCAACTACAGGTAGCCCTGGACCCACAGCAGCTCGTTTAGTGACGGTTCGAAGTTACTTACAATGGCCCTGACAAAAGTGACATATGACTTGTTTTTTGCAGTTATGACCTTTGCAGCATCCCCATGATCATGTGATCAAAATTCAGAGGAGTAGGAGAAAGGGAAGGAGAGGGAAATGTTCTGTTCAACATTTATGTAAAGCCGCTGGGTGAGATCATCCGTGGCTTCGGGGTGGAGTTTCACCAGTACACTGATGACACCCAGCTGTACATCTCCACCCCAGGCCACCCCAACGATGCCCTTGAAGTGATGTCCCAGTGCCTGGAGGCCGTGCGGGCCTGGATGGGGAGAAACAGGCTCCGACTCAACCCCTCCAAGACCGAGTGGCTGTGGCTTCCAGCGTCCCGATATAGCCAGCTGACGCCATCGCTGGCTATTGGGGGCGAATCACTTGCCCCCACGGAGAGGGCTCGTAACTTGGGCGTCCTCCTGGACGCACAGCTGTCTTTAGAAGATCATTTGATCTTCTGTGGCCAGGGGGGCTTTTTATCAGGTTCGCCTGATACGCCAGTTGCGCCCCTTTCTAGATCGGGACTCTCTACGCATAGTCACTCAGGCACTAGTCACTTCCCGCCTGGACTACTGCAACGCTCTCTACATGGGGCTCCCCCTGCGGTGCACCCGGAGGCTCCAGCTGGTCCAGAACGCGGCCGCGCGGGGGATTATGGGGGCGACGAGGCGCTCCCATGTGACACCTCTCCTGTGCGAGCTGCACTGGCTCCCGGTGGTCTTCCGGGTGCGCTTCAAGCCTTTAACCACCTTTAAAGCGCTCCATGGCTTAGGGCCGGGGTACTTACGAGACCGCCTTCTGCCACCAATAGCATCCCACCGGCCAGTACGCTCGCACAGAGTGGGCCTCCTCAGGGTGCCGTCCGCCAGACAATGTCGGCTGGCGACCCCCAGGGGGAGAGCCTTCTCTGTGACGGCGCCCACCCTCTGGAACAACCTTCCCCCAGAGTTACGTACAATAACAGACCTCCGGATTTTTCGTTGGGCCCTGAAAATCCATTTATTTCAACTAGCTGGGCTGGCTTGAGTTAAATTTTAAATTGATTTTAAATTGGGTTGTTTTAATTTACGGCCAAAATATTTAATTATTTTAAACTGTTTTTAAATTTTGTATGTTCTGTTTTTTACTTTGGCTGTTCACCGCCCTGAGTCCTATTTGGAGAAGGGCGGTATAGAAATGGAAACAAATAAATAAATAAATAAATAAGGGAAGTGAAGAAGAGGAGAGAGGAGAGGGGAGAAGAAAAGGGAAGAGAGGGAAGGAGAGAGAGGAGAGGAGGAGAGAGGGAAGGAGAGGGAAGCGGAGGGGAGAAGAGAAGGGAGGAAAGGAGAAGGAAAGACGGAAAGAGATAGACTGTCGTTGTAAAACTGAAAATGTGATGTATTATAAAGGAAAATGTATAATAAAAACATTAAAAAAAATTCAGATGCTTGGCAATTGATTCATATTTATGACGGTCACAGTGTCCCAAGATCACGTGATCCCCTTTTGTGACCTTCTGATGAGCAAAGTCAATGGGGAAGACAGATTCACTTAACAGCCGGTTTACTCACTTATCAACTGCAGTGATTCACTTAACAACCGAGGTAACAAAAGTCGCAAAACGGGGCAAAACTCAATTTAACAAATATCTCACTTAACAACAGAAATCTTGGGCTCAATTGTGGTCGTAAGTCGAGGACTACCTGTACTCTTATCATGGGGGAATTCATTACCAAAGAACATGGTGAACGGCTTTAAAAGAAGATTGGATAAATTCACGAAAGACATGTTTATCAAGAGCTATTAATCTTAATAGTACCTCCAGGTTGGTACTATAAATTTATAAAGGCACAATGTTATCTCCCAGTTGGGAACAGCACTTCAGAACATATCACTGTTTGGTTCTAGAGAAGGAAAGGAACAGAATGAGGCCTCACGCTAATGTCTTTCTATCATTAGAGCAAAGATGCCATTGCAATATATCCCAGCTGGGCTACGATGCTATGCAAAGGAAAATGGGTCACTCCAAATAAGAAGCATTAGTGAATAGTTCTCAGCGGAAGCTATAGGATAATAGCAATAGCACTTAAGACTTATATACCGCTTTACAGTGCTTTACAGCCCTCTCTAAGACAGGGGGTCTCCAACCTTGGCCCCTTTAAGACTTGTGGACTTCAACTCCCAGAGTTCCTCAGCTGCTCCTAATTTTATATCTGTTATGAAGAAATCATATGATTTTAATTGGGCTTTATCATTGAAGTTGGGAGCAATGATATTGTGAGTCACAACCAACAGACAGATAAATTGTTTCTAAAAGGCACATGATCACTAAAGCATTTTAAAAAAAAAAATGACAGTGTTTGATTGGGCTTTAACTCTGCAGGATTCCATCTGGGTCTTAACTCAGTTCTTCTTGGAGATGCCTGGAACTAAACCTAGAACATGATTTGTCTTTTTTTTTTTTTTCGTAGCTCCGAGGTGCTATAAGGCTACAGCAGAGACTGATTTAGGACATCTGAAATCAATAGAGTTAATTTCCCTTTAAATTAAGGAGCAGTCACTTAACAAGCTTCTGATTCAAAGCTTATTCAGTTTACAGCTTGTCCACATAAATAATAGAAATGATATGTGGTAGGCACTTTTCTGTAGATTTCTTTGCTAAAGTCCAAAATAAACTGGCTGAATGCACCTCTGTGGATGTTTACCTATAGAGAGTAGCAGAAATGGCCTTGAGGGACAGGAGGAAGTGTCATTGCCAACGAAAAGTCAGATAAAAGGGAGTCTGGTCCAGATCTGCAATACCATAGACAAGAGCCTCTCTAGTTCTCATGAAGATAAAGGGAGGGAAGAGGAAACACATTATGTTGACCAGGTATCTAATGTTTCCATTGACAGTCTTAAGGGAGCATATGTGCCAATCAGGGGTGGGTTCTACTTACCTTTATTACCGGTTCGCAATGGGAGCATGCACAGATCACTTATGATGACGTCGTGGCAGGTGGGCAGAGCCTCCTGCCGGTTATACTACAGGTTCTACAGAACTGGACCGAAACATGGGCAACCCACCACTGGTGCCAATATCACCATTACTTCTGCAGGCCTCCAAGAACATGAGAAGTTCCTCAGGAAACATCCAAAGTCCCTGAGATACACCCAATGCCCTTGGAGGACCTCAGGTGGACCTCAGGTGGGTGGCTATTTCTGTTCTTCCTTCCTTCCTTCCTTCCTTCCTTCCTTCCTTCCTTCCTTCCTTTCTTTCTTAGAATTTGTCAAACAAAAACAAAAACAAGAATAAAAGAAAGAAAAAAAATACAATGACAGGGACAATAGGCACGTTAGTGCACTTATGCACACCCCCTCTACGGACCACTTAAGTAGGAAGTAAGGTCCATGGAAGTCAATTTACGACTGAAACAGTGAAAATTTGTAGCTGAGACAACTGGATCAGGTAGAGCATTCCAGACTTTGACAACTCTATTACAGAAATGGTATTTTTTACAGTCAAGTTTAGAACGATTTACATTGAGTTTAAAGCTGTTGTTCGCACACATATTATTGCAATCAAAACTGAGAAAGTCATTTACAGGTAATGCATTACTACATATAATTTTGTATGGATTACCTAGCTCTGACCACAAGCGATGCAGTTATAAATTATCCAAACCGAGAATTTCAAGCCTAGTAGCATAAGGAATTCTATTGTATATAGAAGGATGCAAAACTTCTTTATATTATCCAGAGTGTGCCAGCTTGTCTGAGTGGAGTGTGCCAGTGCTTCTGGGTGGAGAAGTGGACAATAAGAGCCTTGATAGTACAGGGGTTTAGTGCACCCTGTTATTAACACAGCTGCCTGCAATTTCTGCTGGTTCGAATCTCTCCAAGGCTCAAGGTTGACTCAGCCTTCCATCCTTTCTAAGGTAGGTGAAATGAGGACCCAGTTTATGGGGGCAATAAGCTGACTTTGTATAAAATATACAAAAGAATGAAGGCTATTGCTTAACGCATTGTAAGCCGCCCTGAGTCTCCGGAGAAGGGCGGCATATAAATCAAATTAAAAAAAAAAAATGTAGCAAACATATTCAGTAGTGGCCAAAATTGTGGAAACCTTTTGAGAAAAGTGTATTTTTGAGGTTTGATGGCTAATAACACCATTTTTATTTTTATTTTTTTGGAGTTTCAAGATAATCATATTCCACTGCTGGGATGGGCTGGGAATAGCCCAGACCTTAACACAATTGAAAATCTATGGAGCAGCCGACTAAAGAAACTTATTAGTCAGAAGCGACCCAGCAATAAAACCCAGTTAATAGAAGCAATCATTCAGTCTTGGTTTCACATTATCACAGCTGCAGAACTATAAGACTTAGTTCACTCCATAGGAAAGTGTTGTAAAGCTGAAATTCATGCTAAAGGTTACCCAACTAAGTATTCACTGACATGTGGATAATTTTCGTATATCTTGTTTTTTCTATGGTGATAATTTTGTATATCTCATTTTTTCTACGTGTTTCACTTTTCTTCTTTATACTGTAACTGCTATTCTAATAGCAAATCCTTCATAAAAGTTATTGCATTACATTCTTGATTAAATTATCTTTCCGTTGATATATAATTTTATGGTATTACTAAAAAAAAAAAGTGGTGTTATTAGCTAGTTTTAGTTTTACACTTTCCCAAAAAGATTTCCACAATTTTGGCCACTACTGTAAATATAAGTGTCAAAGTGAGTTCAGGGTTCTCTCTTGCTAAGGGAGGCCCATCCTTATTCATACAAAATTTATTGAAGTAAAAACCTGGTCTCTGTCTTTCTTTATGCCAAGCCACACCTGAAACTGACAAAACAATTCAAACTTTACAAGAGTACCAGCCCTTCAAGGTAGATCAGACTAGGAAACCAGTGGTATGTAGATCAGCATTATTTTTATTGTAAAACCATAGTGATGGAAACTTGTAGGTCTAAACGCACTTCCTTCTGCCTCTCAAGGCCATTCCTTCTGTCCTCTGCATTGCTATTTTCCTGTCATCCCAGTGATGGTATTCAGCTGGTTCTATCCGGTTTGGGCAAACCAGTAGCGGCGGCTGTGGGAGGCTCTGCCCACCCACCCAGATATCATCACATCCTGTTTTTGACACTCTGCGCACACACGCTCACATTTGCGAACCGGTAGCAAAGGTAAATGAATATCACCCCTGCCCACGTCTTCTAGTAATTCTGGTCCAGAGTGCTGCTTCTGTGCTATAGTAGCTTGTTTCCCATGGCATAAAAATTTCTCAAACAGGCTGAAAAGATTCAGTTTTGCCTCACAATCACCTAGAACAATGATGGCTAACCTTTTTGCCAAAAGTGGGGGGAGTGCGGGGGGGGGGTGTCGCATGCCCATACCCATAATTCTATGAGACCCCCCCTGCACTCCCCCCACTTTTGGCATGTGATGGCACGGTAGGCATGCTAGGCCCATTTTTTGCTCTCCCCAGCCTCCAGAGCCTCTCTAGGAGCCTGTGGAGGATAAAAACGGCCTTTCCCACCCCCCCAGGAGGCCCTCTGGAGGCCGGAAACAGCCCATTTGCCAACTTCCAGTGCGACCGGAAGGCCCGTTTTTCGCTCTCCCCCAAGCTCCAGAGCCTCTCTAGGAGCCTAGGGAGAGCGAAAATGGCCTTCCCCACCCACCCCCAGAGGCCCTCCGGAGGCTGAAAATGGCTTGTTTGCCAACTTCCAGAGCTGAGCTCGCGTGCCCACTGATATGGCTCCACATGCCACCTATGGCATGCGTGCCATAGGTTCACCATCACGGATCTGGAAGTATAAACTGACATACCACCCTTCAGATTTTCAGGCACTACATCTCAGTTCTCTTTTCTAAGAAAACCCCAATTACCCAAAAAGTTATCAGTGTGTGGCTATAGAGGCTGGGTAAGCACCGTTTTTTCCCCCCTGTAACTACCTTCTAAGAGCAGGACAGCACATTTTCCACTTCCTCAGCACAACAGTACAACAAAAGGCAAAGGTAAAGTTTCCCCTGTCCAGTCATTTTCCAACTCTAGGGGGCGATGCTCGTCTCCATTTCTAAGCCTTGGGAGCTAGCATCGTCCAAAGATGCTGACTAAAAGCAGGAAATCTTAGGGATCTGATTGGCTGGATAGTTTGGGGGAAATGTTGTGGTCCGCCAGCAGCCTGCGGAGCTGGCACCAGAGTCGGACAGTGAGGAGGCTGGGGAGGACCATGGGCCAGTCCTGGAGTCTGGGGAAGGCTCGGACGAGGGCTCTGCATTGGAGGCAGAGAAAGGGCCATCTGGGAGGTACGTGCTGCCTCCAGAGCCTCCAGAGTCTGATCTCAGTGAGGCAAAGGAAGAGGGAGAACCTGTTGCCAGTGTGTGCGTGCGAAGAGCTGCCAGAAGGCAAGAACAGCTAAAACAAAAGGGACGACTTAGGAGTAGGGCTTGGAGATGATTGGCTCCTCCCATAAGACTTAAAAGAGGAGCAAAGCCACGTGGGCCTTTGCAGGAAGCAACATTTGTTCATTCTGTTCAGCTTAAAGCCTGAAGCTCTGTTTGATTCTAGACTCCATGTGGCTTTGCCAATTATTATTTTTTTTAATTTGATTTATATGCCGCCCTTCTCCGGAGACTCAGGGCGGCTTACAATGCATTAAGCAATAGCCTTCATACTTTTGTATATTTATATAAAGTCAGCTTATTGCCCCCACAAACTGGGTCCTCAATTTACCTACCTTAGAAAGGATGGAAGGCTGAGTCAACCTTGACAAATTATCTTTGGCAGCGTGTCAAGGGAGATAAAGGAGGGTGATTATCCCGAAGGACATCTCCCAAAGGACTCTTTATAACTAATTGGGACTCATCTGTGAATGAACAGAATTCACAGCTGTTGCAATAAAAGAGGTTTTTGGGACTACTTGTGTGTTTTAATGACTCAGGAAGCCTAGGTCAGAGCAGAAAATAGGCATGTCCTTGTGTCTTGCATACCTGACCTTAGTTCTATTATGACGCTAAATGGGCCTTTCAGGAGGGGCAGCAGAGCTGGGGAAGTCCATTGTTATGAGATGGAATGTTGAGACAATGGGGGGGGGGCATGTCCCTGACTGAGGATGGAATCTTGAGATTTTTCATCTTGTTCAAAGGTAAAGATAAATGTTTCCCTGACCAGTTGTATTCAACTCTAGGGGTCAGTGCTCATCTATGTTTCTTAGCCGAGAGTGCCAGCATTGGTCAAAGATGCTTCCATGGTCATGTGGCCAGCATGATTCTATGCTGAGGCTCACAGAATGCTGCTACCTTCCCAACAAAGTGGTACCTATTTATCTACTCGCATTTGCATGCTTTGGAATTTCTAGGTTGGCAGGAGAAGGATATCTAGTGTGGTGCAATGATTATGGTGTTGGGCTAGGAGCAGGAGGATCAAGCTGACCCTCAAGATAGAGAAGCTCCGAGCCCAACAGCCAGATTGGTATAACAGTGAAGATGTTGGACAAATAGTGGTGAGACCCAGGTTCAAATCATCCACAGAAGCTACCTTGGTGACTTAGAGCTAGCCTGTCTCATAAGCAGGGGAAAATGGGGGGGGGGGGAAGCAGCATGATGCATGTCAACTTGTGTTTCTGGAGAAAAGATCTGGACTATAAATCTAAGACCTAAGAGAACCAATGTGGTGTAGGAAAGAAAGAGACCCAGATTCTTAGTCTTACTTCAGTGGCTGCATAGTGGATGACTATGGACTATGGGCCAGTCATTGTTTCTTGATCTCGCTCTACATTGCAGAGATCTTGTAAGGGGAGGAAATACTTGGTATGCGACCTTGAACTCCTGTACGAAACGTGGGATGTTTATTTACTTAATCAATTTGAACAGCTATCCATCTCAACATTGTCAAAATAAAAATTAGAGCAGGTACAAAAATGTAAATGTGAGGTAAAGTATCACAATCCACTAACACAGCCAAGGAATCGGGTCCCTTCAAACACTTGAGATTCCTGGCCTAGAACCAGGTTTTTGGGGCCTTATAAAAGGCCAAGAGGGTCAGTGCCACCCTAATCTCTGGTAGGAGAATGCCCCATAAGATGGGTGCCACAGCAGAAAAGATACACCTCCTGAGCCTCACCAACCTGCATTCCTGAGCCAACAGGACTGAGATCATGTCCATCCTGCCAGAGTGGATCAGAAGGGTAGGGATAAGCAGGGACAGAGGATTCCTTTAGTAGTTCAGTCCCAAGCTATGAAGGGCTTTAGAGGAGACAACCAGCACTTTGAATTGCACCCAGAATATCAATCTAGCTAGTGAATAAAAATGTAACTCATGTTTGATGCACAATCTGAGATGACTGTTCAATTATTTTTCCAGACCTCTAACCTGGAAAGTGGGGGGAGAGAAGAGGGAGGGATGTAGTGAAGGAAAAGAAAGAAAGACAGAGAGACAGTGAAAGAGAAGGGAGGGGGGGAAGGAGGGAAGGAGGAGGGAGGGAGAGAGAGAAAAGAAGGAAGAAAGGGAGGGAGGGAGAGAGAGAGGGGGAGGGAGGGAGAGAGAGAACTGATTGCACAATCAAGGTCATTGCGATCATGGACAGAGTTGGGTAGTATAGCTAATTCTGTTTTTTTCCCCCAAGCTTCTCCATGACTGAGAGGGAAACAAATACATAGGAAGCAGAGACCCTCCTCTGAATTAGATGTACTAAAATATTACTTCAATACCCAAACCACAGGATTATATTATTTGACTTCAGGGTCACAACATTTGAGAAATGATTTTATAAAGAAGAGATTGGTTTGCAAAACAGAACACCCAAATGAAATTTCTCAGAGATTAAATAAGGACCAGGGCTTTAGAATATATTAAAGTACCACGTGGAACATTATTACTGTTTCACATTTGGTATTTTCCAAAAGCATCGCCACCTTCTCTGTATTTACCCCAGGGAATCTTGTGGTCCGTCAAGTCCGCGGTTAGCATGAGAGGATCTTGCTCCCAGTTCTTCCCCTGAAACTACCTCCTTATAATCTCAACCTCTTATCCCATCTCATCCCCTGGAATGATAAAGAAAAGGTCTTGTTCTCCGTGGAACTCATTCAAAGCAGAAGCTTCTCTTGCAAACAGACAAGGTGCTTTTTTCGTCCTGCACAAAGATCCTTCTTTCCTGCCCCATGAAATCATCTGCACCTGGAATCATTCTATATACGGATAGAGCTCCAAACAAATCATTACTGATGCTTGATTCCAAATACAGTAAATGTGCCCTCGTGAACCAATATTTAAAAGTCATGCAGTTAACAGGAGATAATAAAGAACAGAACGCTGCAATCTTTTTATGAGACACCCCTTCGGTATTTATTATCATATCTTTCCTCAGTCTTCTCAAGCTAACATTCCCCGAGTCTCTTTTACAGGGCTGTGCTCCACCATTCATGGAGTCCTCCACCACCATGCTGTCTTCTCATTTGCTGGAACGGGGTTGGTTCAGAAGACCTTCAGGATCTCTTCCAAGCCCTATGATTCCCTGAAACTCTTCTAATTTCTCTGAATCCTTTTTGAGGAAGGGGAATGAGAAAAGCAAAGATAGGTAGGTAGGTATGAGTAAGTAAGTAAGTAAGTGGGAGGGAGGGAGGGAGGGAGGGAGGGAGGGAGGAAGGGAGGAAGGAAGGAAGGAAGGAAGGAAGGAAGGGAAGGGAAGGGAAGGGAAAGGAGGAAGGAAGGAAGGAAGGAAGGAAGGAAGGAAGGAAGGAAGGAAGGAAGGAGGGAAGGAATTAATTCAAAATAAGCTAATGTGATTTCTGTGATCTTGATTCAGCAAGGGATTTTCAGCCATTGTGGCTTGGAAAAAAATATTGATTCCTACTATAGAAGAATGATTGCAGAAGCTGATGCAATTGGCTGAAATGGCAAAATCGACTACTCTCCTCAAAGAAAAGGACATAAGTATTTTTGTTTCCACTTGGAACCTGCTTCTGAACGTGCTTGATGTGGAAAAGAATGAAATTTTGGCTTTGGGTTTTGTGGATTAGACTGATAGAATTTTGCAGAAGTAACTGGTTCATGCTATTATGGGAAAATTGTGGTTTTTTTGATAATGCTCTTTTCTAGAGAGAGTCAGAAGTCAGTGTTTCTTTTTCTTTTCCCATCCTTCCTCACTTTTCTTTTCCTTTTTTTCTCTTTCCCCTCATTGTCCTCTTATTTGCTTTTGTATTTTATAATATTTTATAACTTAATAAAAATGGTTTTAAAAGGAAGGAAGGAAGGAAGGAAGGAAGGAAGGAAGGAAGGAAGGAAGGAAGGAAGGAAGGAAGGAAGGAAAGAAAGAAAGAAATTCAAAATAAGGTAAGCCATTATGTGATTTCTGTGATCTTGGTTCAGAGCAAGGGATCTTCAGCCATTGTGGCTTGGAAAAAAAATATGTGAATCAGTCCACTTGCTCATTAAAACATGACTGAAAAACACTGTAGCTTAGGGCGATGTGTAAAACTGAGCGCTACAGAGGAGCAATACAAAGAATTCTCCAAAGCCAGATTTTGTAAGTAATTGTGGATAAAGCTATTCATGTACCTGCAAAACGTGGTGGTTACATTCTCACAAGGCTGTCTTGGGAATTGACAAATTGATTCATTGTCTTTAAGGGAACTGGAGCCCCCTGAAGGGATTCAGTCACAAGAATGCACACACATGCCTACCTTTAGTGAACTGAATTGTTAAATCAAGCCGACTCGGGTGGAAGCCAACCCACAGATCACAAAACTCCCAAGGAACCTGATCACCAATCGCAAATCAGATCTTGGCTGACATGCCTCCCTCACTGGAGGCATGTTTTGAACGATCCCTTGCATGGGCTGGAAGTACATAAGGGCAGCACCTGCTTTAGGGGGAAATGAGATGCTCGGAAGACAAACAGATGACAGCCCATCGGTGACAAACATAATGCCTTGTTGTCTGAAAGCTTATCAAAACTAGGACACAACAAAGAGTTTGCTGCTAATTTGCCAACTACTAAGCAGTAAATGTCCAGTCACCACCAAGCAAAATGGTTTTTGCAAGCACGTAGAGAAGGTGAAGGACACTATTTGCAAGTCTATTGTCTGCCTTTTTAAGTATACCAGTCAAAAATAAACTACATAAGCTAATTCTACTTTATTGTAACACTATGTTACAGAATCTTGCAAATCTAAATGTATAAATCCCATGGTTTCCTTTACAGCAGGGATGTCCAAACAGGGGCGGGTGTCAAACAGGGTACTCATAGCTATTGGCTCACTTGTGGGCATGCGCAGAAGCATCCAAGCAGGTGGGCGGAGCCTCCCGCCACCGCTGCTACCGGTTCACCTGATCAGGGACGAACCGGTAGCAATCCGCCACTGGTGTCAAACTCAAGGCCCAAGGGCCAGATCCGGCCTGCTGGGTGCTTAGATCAGGCCCACAGGGCAACCCTGAAAACAGTGAAGGACTGGCCCGCGGTGCCTCTGCCAATGAAAACGAAGCTCGGGAGGCAGCATTTTCAGCTGCAATGGCCTCCTGCAGCTCTCTGCCAGCAAAAATGCAGTTCGGGAGGGCCACGTGCAGCCCTCCTGAGCTCCATTTTCGGCTGTGACAGCCCCCTGCAATCCTCTGCAAAAAATGGAGCTCTATTTTTGCTGGCAGAGCATTTGGGCTACCACAGTCACCCCTGACACGAGTGATATCGAGCTGGCCATGCCCCCCCCCCCGAGGTCAAACACAACCCTGATGCACAACCCTGATGCGGTCCTCAATGAAATTGAGTTTGACACCCCTGCTTTATAGCCAGAGAATTTAGGGGAAGGTCTCTTTATGAGAAGACTCTTGAGAGTCCCTTGGACTGTAAGGAGATCAAAACTCAAGGAGATCCTAAAGGAAATCAGCCTAACATCCTTTGGAAGGACAGATCCTGAAGCTGAAGCTCAAATATTTTGGCCACCAAATGAGAAGAGAGGACTCATTGGAAAAGACGCTGATGTTGAGAAAGCTGGAAGGCAAAAGGAGAAAGGGACGGCAGAGGATGAGATGGTTAAACAGGGTCACTGATGCAATGACCCTGAATTTGGGCAAACTCTGGAAGACAGTGGAGGCAGAGGAGGACAGAAGGACCGGTCATGCTATGGTGAATGGAGTCATGAAATGTCAGACACAACTTAGCGACTGAACAACAGCAACAACCCTTATGAGCCTCTTTCTCCACCCATTATGTGGCAGTGGGCTATGACTGCTCTTATCTGACCATCCCCTAGGCCCGTGATGGCGAATCTATGGTAAGTGTGCCACAGGTGGCACGCAGAGCCATATCTATGGACACATGAGCATTGCCCTAGCTCAGCTCCAGCACACATGCGCGGGCCGGACAGCTGATTTTCGGGCCTTCCGGGCCTACCGGAAATCAGGAAATGGGCTGTATCTGGCCTCCGGAGGGCCCCTGGAGGGTGGGGAAAGCTGTTTTCACCCTCCCCAGGCTCCTAGAAAGCTCCTGGAGCCTGGGGAGGGCGAAAAATGGGCCTAGTTGTCCCACCATGCCATCACGTGCCGAAAGCGGGGGGAGCACGGGGGGACACATGCGCACATGTGCAGGGGCAGGGCGCATTGAATTATGGATGTGGGCACACATCCGCATGACAGCCTCCCCCCGCATTCCCCCCGCTTTTGGCACACGTCGGCAAAAAGGTTAGCCATCACTGCCCTAGGCAATATCTTTTGCCTCCATCTCCTAGGCCATTCCCACATACCTTTTCATATAACGACCAACCAGATGCTCTGAGAAGCCCACCAGAAGAATTGTTCCCCTAAAATTGAGACTGTCTCCTGTCTCTGATATGGTAGGTGGTATTAGAATAGGTGCATTAAGTGATGCTAAGAGTGGACAACCTTGTATCAAAAAGCCTGCACGGATTACCCAATGTTCTTTTGTTAGGACAGTAAAAATCCTTCCCACCACTACAGATAGTCCTTGACTTACAACCATTCATTTAGTAACTGTTCAAAGTTACAACGGCACAAAAAAAGTGACTTATAACTGCTTCCTCCACTGACGTGCCCACGGTCACATGATCAACATTTGGACGCTTGGCAAATGCCATGTACTTATGATGGTTGCATTATCCCAGACTCAAATGATCACCATCTGGTAACCTTCCCAGCTCATTTCCCACAAGCAAAATCAATGGGAGAAGCTAGTGTCGCTTAACAACTGCATGGTTCACTTAACAACTTTAATGATTCGCCTAACAACTGTGGCCAAAAAAGGCTGTAAAATGGGTCACAACATCAGTGGTAGTTTTCAAAATTTTTACTACCAGTTCTGTGGGTGTGGCTTGGTGGGCGTGGCTTGGTGGGCGTGGCTTGGTGGGCATGGCAGGGGAAGGTTACTGCAAAATCCCCATTTCCTCACGATCAGCTGGGACTTTGGAGGCAGAGAATAGATGGGGGCGGGGCCAGTCAGAATTTTTACTACCGGTTCTCCAAACTACTCAAAATTTCCACTACCGGTTCTCCAGAAATGGTCAGAACCTGCTGAAACCCACCTCTGGCACAATTCACTTAACAACTGTCTTACTTAGCAAGAGAAATTTTGGGCTCTAGTGTGGCTGTAAATCGAGGTCTACCTGAACGACCTAAAATGAGTGATTTCATTTCCCGTTTTGAAGTGGATCATCTAAGGCAGCAGGTCAAGCGACAGGAACACGTTGTGAAGACTTAGCTTTTCTGCAGTAAAAGCTGTCATTTGGATGACAAAAGCAGAGATGACGGTTTTATTAATATGTATTTCTTTTATGAATCTGTCTTACAGATACTGTGATGTCGAGGCTCTAAACCACTGGGAATTGTTTCAGAGCACATCGGTATCCCACCCAAAGAGGAAAGGAAGAAGCCTAAATTCAGCATTAAGAGGAACAATCCCAAATCTCAGCAGTGGGTGGAAAATATAAGGACACCCAAAAAACCTCACCCGATTGCATGAGTTGATCTGAAGCCAGCCAGCCAGCGAGTCAACCATCACAACCTTCACAAACATTGTCCAGCTGGTAATAAGCCATAATGCGCTTTATTTCAATCACAGAAGTTAGGATCACAGAATTATGGCGTTAGAAGGAATTATAAGGGTATATAGTCCAGCCCCTTGCAATCAGGGGTGAGTTCTAAATTTTTTTACTACTGGTTCTGTGGGCGTGGCTTATTTTGTGGGCGTGGCTTGATGGTCATGTGACAGTTATTTAGGATTTAGCAGAGGTACAGGTCTACCAGGCTTTTAACTGCTTGCAGAGCTGTACCTATCTACCCATTTATTTTTTTTGCAGGCATTGATCTACTCAAGTATTTTTGCAGGCACCGGTCTACTCATCTGTTTTCTTTTAACACTGATCAGCTGTAGGGCGGCCCTTTGAAGCCCTGGGCAAGAGTTTAAACAGTTTTTTTCCCTCTAGCCATCAGCTGGGACTCAGGAGGCAGCAATAGATTGGGGGTGGGGGCAAATAAAAGGTAACAATAATGCGGGGGGTGGGTGGGTGGGGGATGGGGGGCGGGGGCAGAACCAGTTCGGTGACGTCATATCGTCACCGCTACGAGCTCAGGAGAACCGGGCCGAACCGGGAGGAACCCACCACTGCTTGCAATGTAGGTGTAGGAAAACCAATCAGGTTTTTCTGAGGGGTCACTGTCCAGACAGGACAGCATCTGATGCCTCTGAAGTTATAGATGGTGGTGTGGATATATATAAAAAAATGCCACAGTGCATGTAAAAGAGGGGGGAAGAGTTTCATAGTCACAAAACATAGCACTGGTGATGTTACTAAGTTTGGGTAATGAAACATCTACAAGAAAAAAAAAAAAGAATGCAAATGACCAGCTGCCTGCAAAGAGTATAAATCCTTCCATTCCCCACCATCCAGCCAGAGCTGAAGAAGCTTCTTAGATGAGAAGCGAAACGTCTTCAAAGAAAAACCAGAAAGTCCAGTTGCCTCTTGAAAAAAAGCACCTTTGGGAGAACCATGACCTGGATGACTGAGAATCATAGACAGTCTGCAAGAAAATAGCCAAGATCAGAGAGCACCAAGGACCCCTCATTTCGACCCTGAGTTACAAATAATTCTCCGTTATTGATATCACAGAAGAGTCACTATCTAGAACCATGATAGAGAACCTATGGCACATGTGTCAAAGGTGGCACGCCGTGCCCTCTCTGTGAGCGTGTGAGCCGTCACCCCACTTCAGGTCCACCGCGCATATGCACATGCCTCTTGCCGGCCAGCTGGTCTTCAGGTCTCTGCCATGCATGCGTTGGGGAGGGTGCATAGGGGGGGCACATGCATATGTGGGGGGGGGCGGAGGCATGTGGGGGAGCATGCACATGGGGCAGGATGCATGTGGGGGTGTGCATGCATGCATGGGGATGGGGTGCATGCAGGGGTGCATGCATGCATGGGAGCAGGGGTCGCTGCATACGCAAGGGCCATGCACACTTTGCATTTTGGGGGGTTCAGGCATTCGTGTGCACATTCGTATGCATATGCACACATTTTCGGGACTCAGTCTGGAAAAGGTTAGCCATCACTGATCTAGACTATTATTTTTATTGAACACAGTCATGATCTATATCTATATCTATCTATCTATCTATCTATCTATCTATCTATCTATCTATCTATCTATCTATCTATCTGTATTTCTCTTTAGCCAGGTTCTTCCTATGTAAACCAAGATATTTTTGCAGCTCTAGTTCAGTGAAATCACAATCCACTAGTTTCTACATGGGATGAGGGTGTGGCTAACTGATGAGGACTAATAAGTCCGAAATAGATCTATCTTAGTCTCCTTAGTCTTCCAATTAGTCTCCCAATGGGCAGCAGAGAGCTTGCTGGCTGCAGGAAAAAACAAGCCTAGAAATACACATAAAGCCTACGAAAAGAAAAGAAAAGAAATATATATATATATATTCTAATGCTCCCCATTCCCAGTGCTCCTGTGGTCCTGCCTCTTCTTAAAAACCTCCAGAGATGGACAACCTATGACTTCTATACCACAACTGTTCCATTGTAAGGTCTCCATCTCTGTTTCATGAAGCATATCATGCAATCCCAGTCCTTGAGATAGCCACTGTTTATAGCTTCGTGCAATGTGTTAACCCAGCCAATTTAACATACTCAATTAAAAACCATAGTTAAACTAATCTATGAATTCAGCCTATGAATATATAGGCTTCAGGCCAAGTAGCTATTATTAGCTTGATAATCCATGGACGGATCCATGTTGGTACCATAATGAGGATTAGTCTCTTTATTAATATTTCACATTTGCATAGTTTTTTTCAGAAAATTGGAAGGACGACCCTTTTCCTTCTTGCATTTTTGGCGATCACCCTGCAAGAAACAAGCTTCAGTCATCATCTCCCTGAGACACACAAGAAAGCAAAGAGTTTACAAGAGAGAAAGAATGATTTTCCAGAGCATCAGATGTTTGTGGAAATAGAATAGAATAGAATAACAGAGTTGGAAGGGACCTTGGACATAATTCCCTTAACAGCCGCTTTGCTTAGCGATGGAAATTCAGGTCCCAATTGTGGTTGTAAGTCGACAGTTAACTTAGTCCTTGCCTTTACGACCACAATTGAGCCCAAAATTTCTGTTGCTAGGGGAGACATTTGTTCAGTGAGTTTTGCCCCATTTACGACCTTTCTTGCCACAGCTGTTAAGTGAATCACTGCAGTTAAGTTAGCAAGGTTTCTAAGTGAATCTGGCTTGCCCATTGATTTTGCTTGTCACAAGGTCGTAAAATGTGATGACTTGACACCCCCCCCCCCCCGGGACACTGCAACCGTCATAAATATGAGCCACTTGCCAAGCATCTGAATATTGATCACGTGACCATAGGGATTCTGCAATGGTCATAAGCGTGAAAAATGATCATAAGTCATTTTTGTTTCCAGGGCTGTTGTAACTTCGAATGGCCACTAAACACTAAACAAAGTGGACTCTCTGTATTTGAATTTGTGGTTTAGGTGAACCCAGTCAATGCATTTTATAATAGAATGTGGACTTGAAGACAAGTCTTCCCACTTCCAGATGGGTACATCACACTACTTTTACATGTGTATCCTACTTTATTTATTTATTATTTATTGAAGAGATTTATATGTCAATCCAACTCACTCACAGTGACTCTAGACAGCTTACAAAGATAAATCCACAAATGCAAAAGCCAAAACACTCCCACCTCTCTAGGGATGAACATTCAGACAAACCATTTGGAAGCCTGGGATTCCAAAGCCCCCTGGCAAAACCATGCCTTTAGGGCCTTTCAAAAGAGTATTTTATGGATCTTATTTCCATGGGGATGATGTTCCACAGGGAGGGAGCCACCATGGAAAAGACCTTCTTGGTTCCACTACATGGACCTCCTTAAAGGGGTGGGAGGGGAAGATCCATAACATACCTGCCTCCTTGATCTAGTGGGTCAGGTAATAACTGGGAAAAGAGAGTCTTTCAGATAACCAAGCCATGTAGGGTTTTAAAAGAGATTCAGGAAGGCTTCTACAGATTAACAGAGTTGGAAGGGAGCTTGTAGGTCATCTAGTCCAACCCCCTGCCCAAGCAGAAGACCCAACACCATTTCTGACAGATGGCAGTCCAGTCTCTTCTTGAAAGCTTCCAGTGATGAAGCTCCCACAACTTCCACAGGCAAGTGGTTCCATTGGTTGATTGTTCTCACTGTCAGAAAATTTCTCCTTATTTCTAGGTTGAATCTCTCTCCTTGACCAGTTTCCATCCGTTATTCCTTGTCTGGCCTTCGGGTGCTTTGGATAATAGTTTGACTCCTTCCTCTCTGTGGCAGCCCCTCAAATATTGGAACACTGCTATCATGTCTCCCCCTGGTCCTTCTCTTCATTAGACTAGCCATGCCCAGTTCCTGCAACCATTCATTGTATGTTTTAGCCTCCAATCCCCTAACAAACGGGCAACCAATTCAGCTCTTGCAAGACAGGTGACATTAGATTCACATGCATGAATCTAAGCTTGCAGAAAACCATGCGAGATGCAGGATTTCATGGCAGCTTGCATAGAAATCCCTTCTCCAATTTTTCCCCACAACAGTCCTGTGAAATGGACTGAGAAACTGAATAATGAAGTTGGAAGGGACCTTGGATGTCTTCTCATCCAAACCCCTGCTCAAGCAGGAGAACCTCTACCATTCCTGACAAATGGCTGTCCAATCTCTTCTTGGAAACTTCCAGTGATGAAGCACCCACAACCTCTGGAGAGCAAGTCATTCCACCGATTAATTGTTCTAAGCTGCAAAGAAATGTCTCCTTATTTCTAGATTGGTTCTCTGATCAATGAGCTTTCCATGACTAAAAGTAGATTTGAACCTGGGTCTCTGGAGACCTAATCCAATGGATTATACCATTGCTGCTCGGTTTTAGCCTTATCCTAGATCCATGATGGTGAATCTATGGCACGCGTGACTGTGGCATGTGGAGCCATGTCACCTGGCACGTACGGCCTCACCCGTTCATCTTCCAGGTTTCTGGCGCGCATGTGCGTGCGACGATCAGCTGGCCTTTTTGCATGCAGCAGTGTTGGAAACTAGAATATTTTCTAGCTAGTCTTCTATTTTCCTATGTGAGTATGCGCACTGGCCAGCTATTCATCGCATGCGCATGCATGCCAGAAATCCGGAAGAGCAGCTGGCTGAAACCGGAAGTTCAGTAGCTGAAACCTGAAAGTTCATTTTTGGGCGCGCGCATGTGCCCTGGGTAGCTCGTTTTCTGGGTTGTGGCCCAGAAATGCATGTGTGCTCCCTTTTCGGCACTCAGTGCCGAAAAGGTTTGCCATCACTGCCCTAGATTGTCAAGTGTACATGGATTTTTCTGAATCTTTCTAGCTTTAAACAGAAATGGTCCCAAGTGTAATGGTAAGGCATGCAACTTAATGGAAATAAGAGGTTCTAAAGCAGATGGACTGAGCCCATGTGCAGAAAAAACAGTTGCTACCAACCTGCCTTACATTGAGGACCTGTATACTGCAGGAGTCAAAAAGAGGGCTGTGAAAATATTTACAGACCCCTCGCATCCTGGACATAAACTGTTTCAACTCCCACTCTCAAAACGACCCTATAGAGCACTGCACACCAGAACAACTAGACACAAGGACAGTTTTTTCCCAAACGCCATCACTCTGCTAAACAAATAATTCCCTCAACACTGTCAAACTATTCACTAAGACTGTATTACTATTAATCTTCTCATCATTCCCACCACCCATCTCCTTCCATTTATGACTGTATGACTGTAATTTTGTTGCTTGTATCCTTATGATTTATATTGATATTGTTCCCTGATTGCTTATTTATACCCTATGACTATCATTAAGTGTTTTACCTTATGATTCTTGATGAACGTATCTTTTCTTTTATGTACACTGAGAGCGTATGCACCAAGACAAATTCCTTGTGTGTCCAATCACACTTGGCCAATAAAAAATTCTATTCTATTCTATTCTATTCTATTCTATTCTATTCTATTCTATTCTATTCTATTCTATTCTATTCTATTCTATTCTATTCTATTCTATTCTGGAATAAGCAGAGTGAAAGAGACTATACCCCAAACCTGGGACGATGGACTGCAGGAAGGACAGCTCAGATAATGCGCACCACAAACTTCAAGTACTTGCTCAAGGAGAAAAATAAATGTTCCTCATCAAAAATAAAAGCATTAAGATAACAGCTCAGGATTTCCCATTTCTCTACAAAATCACCTTGCACGGTGAGGCTTTTTAGAATATTTTATGTCTAGCTGTGGGTACGAATTATGGCAGATTGCAATTCCTTTCCCCATTCACCCCATCCGTTCTCTGCAAACATTTGCTGCTTCTCCAAATCCCGAAATGAGTGGGCGTTAGGTACCGTGCACGTTGGCATCCAATCATTGTATGACACATCCTATCCACAAAATAAACATCTACCAACACATCTCCGCAGAAGTTCAAAGATCAAGGAGGCCAGGGCACAGATATTAGAAGTACATTCTGCATTTACAGGCGTGCCAGTCCCCAAATTACGCACGTCTATCCTAACAAGGATGTCAGCTCCTAACCTAGGAAAGGTCACTGCTGGAGACCTTGCAAAGGAACAACAGATGGTTTCATGCAATTAAAAAGACAGCTTGCCTCCTGTGGGACCTGATATTCACCATCTACACATTCCACAACATTACCCAAGGATAATTCAAGTTTAAGGAAGAGACGGAGATCCATCCACACGTCTAGTGGTGGGGACAAATGAACAGCAGAAGCCATGTCTCCATGGGAGATTGAAAGCTCACTCACGTCGGTGCAGAGCAATGGGACTGAGAAACATCTAAGGCTTCTGGAGAGCTGTTGCAACCAGCAAAGCACAGTCACTTCACTGCAACAATCTGTCTGATCCTGGATAAGACGCCTTCCAAGACTCCATATTACACCACCACCTATTGTTTGTTTGTTCTCCAGCACTCCTCTTCCTCCTCCCCTCAGCTATCCATTCTTCTCTGGAAGGACAGCAGCCATGGCATCCTAGAGCCTCTTATTTGAAGGGCTTCCAGGATGCACATGGTGTTTTGCCTGGTAATCCAATCCTAAAGGTAATCCAAACCAAGATGAAACTGGGAGTGTAACCGAAGGGTAGGGAAGCTTCTTCTGACGCTCCTATGTGAAGTTAGAGGCAGCCCTTCCTCTTTAAATCAAGAGTGGGAGCAGCCGTCTCTTAGCATCATGTTGTACTTGAAATGTTAGCCCAGCAAAACCAGGGTGGACAGAAATTGGAGGTGGATAAGCAGGTGCTTAACAATAAAACCCACCAAAGGTTAATCCACCCAAAAGATGGATCCATCTCTGAAAAGGTCAAAGATTGGGAGGCGGCGGGACAACCATGTACGTGCGAAAACGTTTGGAATGAGATCCGCTTCCATACCGGATCTGTTTCTTAAGACCTGTTAATGATCGAAGATCAGCGACAAATCAATCTAGCAACATAGTTTTTTACTGGTCTCTGGCTGGAGAGATCTCAAGGTTGCTTTGCAGCAAACAAAACACAAGATAGAGCCTTTATGCCTGAAGCCCTCACCCCCTCCCCGTCCTCCCTTGTGTACAGATACTATAGAGTAAATGCATACAATTCACACATACACAAAAATTCCACAGCAAACAGTGATTAAATATATATATATATATTTTAAAAAAAAAGAAAGGCAAGAGAAATAAGAAAGCAAGCATCACAGGGCCAGAGTGCAGACCTGATTTAACAGGTACCCCATTTTTCTACTCACCTCTATGCTAGTCACACTCCTCTATCCTCCTGCCCTTGGCAAAGAGACCATCCTACCTGATGCTTAGCAACTTTGTAGTTATTTTTGGGGAAAAAAACAACCCCTCTCTTTGGGTACACCGTCTAGCCCGCCGGCTTCATAGAAGCACAGAAAAACGGCTTTCTCCAGCAACCTTTCAGCTCTCCATCAGTTGGAAAAGGAGGGAAATGTTAGGTATCTGTTATGTGTTCTCTGTGGGAGGAAGCAGGGGGAACCTTTGTAGGGGGTGGAGGGTTCAAGACCTGCCACACATTTTTTCCATCCCCTTCCATTTTTGCCACCTGTCTAGGGCAGGATAGCTCAAGTGTTAACAATTATGCACGCATACACACACACACACACACACAACCTACCTTGATAAGGATGGAGAAAAGCACAACACGGAAATGAGCAGGGAGAAGGGGAGAAGAGAGGCGGTTCTGAATGCATCTCCCTTCCCCAGCTGGAGATTTCTCTCGTGCTAACACCCCGCTACCCCAGTTGAGAATGGTGAGCACTGCAAGTCCAAAATAGGAGAGTAACACCAGGCTGGGGGCAGGGGTGGGGGGGGTGTCGTTTGGTGGCACGAGATCTTGAAGAAAGATTTGCCTCTTTTTACATTTAGAAGCCAAGTGTGTTCAAGAGAAGGCGGCAAGCTCCGATCCCGAGGAAATATATTTATTTATTTATTTATTTATTTATTTATTTATTTATTTATTTATTTATTTATTTATTTATTTATTTATTTATTTATTTATTTATTTATTTATTTTGCCTTTTTGTGACTCCGGTAGCAAATTCCCACGACCCAAAGATCCCAGTTTCTCCCCAAAACATCTTCAACCAAGTCTTTCCCACCGGCAACTGCTTCCGTCCGTTCCCGAACCTGGAATTGCCACAGCCCGCTTGGAAACGGTGCCGCTTTAGACTCGCACCACACAACACAACCCCCCCCCCACACACACACACAAGACACACAAACACACAGAGACATAAGCACAGGCATCAAGAGGTGCAAACTTAAGCACAAACCTCCCCCACTGGATGGGCGCTCGGTCAACTCCAGCAGTCCCCCCTTTTTCCCTCTAACCGGCGGCTTCGGGCACCAACAGGTCTCTTCGGTCGGTCGAGGTGAAGCTTCCTCCCACGCCAGGTGTTCGGTTCCCGCGTCCCGCAAGAGAACCGAACCAGCCCCGACGGCCGCCTTGCCCTAAAGTCACAGCCCCCCCCGCCTCTTCCTTCTTCTTCCTCCTCCTCCTCTTCCTCCTCCTTCTCCTCTTCCTCTCCCCACGAGCGAGGGCATCTCCCGGCGGCGCGCCTCCTTTGGGGCACAACGGAGAGACCCCGCGCCCCCTCCCTCCCCTCCCCTCCCCTCCCTTGACTACCCCGGGTTTTGGCGAGCCCGTTTCTCTAGGGGAAAAAATCAGGTCTCTTGCAAACGGGGCAAGGGCGTCGGACCGGCGGGGCTCACCTTCCAGGCAGGCGGCTCTGCTGTTCCTACAGGTCTGCTTCCCGCCTCCCCGGGCTGCTCCTCCGCGGTAGAGATTCTTAGCCCCTTCCTCCTCCTCCTCCTCCTCCTCCTCGCCTCCGGTGATGCCGAGGCCGTTAGGGGGGCTGCCGGCCGGATCCTCTCCTCCTCCTCCTCCTCCTCCTCCCCGACCTCTTCCCCCCGAAAGCAGAGACAGAGGAGCCCACGCCGGCCTCCAAGGGGGTCTCGGAAGCCTCCGCATAAAGTCCCTTCGGGGGGGGAAAGCGTGCGAGCGCCCGGCTGGCTGGCTGGCTGGCTAGGATAGATGGATGGAAGGAAGGAAGGTGGGGTCCGTTCGGTTCAGGTGCGCCCGGCTGCCCCCCGAGCGCCCGGCTGGTCCCGGACGTGCGTGGAGCTCGGCGGCGAATCCGCGCAGCAGGTGGCCATGGCCGAGGGGCCCCGCCCGCCTCCGCTCGTCACGGGGGTGGGTGGGTGGCTGGATGGATCGGTGGCAGAGAGAGAGAGAGAAAGAGAGATGGATGAATGAATGAATGAATGAATGAACGAATGAATGAATGAAGATGAAGATGCAGAGCGGGGAAAGATCGCAGCAATGGGGGAGGGCGAGGAGGGGGCTTCGCCTTGGTCTGGCAGAGGCTCAGCCACGCAGCCGGCCGGCCCGAGCGCCCTGGCAGCCGAGAAGATGGGGGCGGTGGGAGACCAATCCTGCCTCGAGTCGGCAAGCCCTCCAACTCCTCCCGATTCGTCTCGCCCACGTCAAAACTCTGCACGCGAGGAGAAGGAGGAGGAGGAAGAGGAGGAGGAGGAGGAAGCGTCCGATCCTCGTGGTCCCCGAACGTTGGGGGGTCCCGGTAACCCTTTCCGCGCCTGCTATCATCCGCCACCTCTTTAGAAGGGTTTCCACATCTTGCCTTCCCCGTTTTTCTACTCCGGGTGGGGTGGTGGAAGAGAGGAAGCAGGGGTGAAATCCAGCAGGTTCTGACAGATTCTGGAGAACCGGTAGCGGAAATTTTGAGTAGTTTGGAGAACCGGCAAATACCACCTCTGGCTGGCCTCACAGCGGGGTGGGAATGGGGATTTTGCAGTATCCTTCCCCAGTGATGAAATTTGGATTTCACCACTGAGAGGAAGTCCACAAGATTGATGATGGTGGTGGTGATGATGATGATGATGGCAATAGCACTTAGACTTATATGCCACTTTGTCAGTCCTCTCTAAGCACGTGACCGAATCAGCCTTTTGCCCTCCAACAATCTGGGTCCTCATTTTACCGACCTTGGAAGGATGGAAGGCTGAGTCTCAATCTTGAGCAGGTGACAATCGAACTCCTGGCAGTGGGCAGAGTTAGCATGCAATACAGTCATGATGATAATGATAATAATGATGATGATGATGACGACGACGACATTTGCATTTCTGTCAATCTTATATCTTGTCGTTTGGTTTCAAAGACCTAAAAATCAGTGCCAACATCTCTCACCATCATACGGACATTCAGAATTCCTTGAATTCTGTTTTTCCCCTTAGTGTGGCTTCTAGCTCCTTAGCCCAATAACAACAATAATATTAATGTTATATTGATCTTCAAGATCCACCTCTGTTAACGCAACCATAACTCCGAGACCTAACTCTGTAGTGTAATAATCATAATAACAGCATGATGTCTTTCGATCCCATTTATCTTAGTCGATTTTCCAAAATCTGTATCAGAGTATATGGATAATGATATTGAAATAATAAATACAGCACTTTGGGTGACAACCTCAAGACAAATGAGTTTGTTATGGCATGAACCTCCTTGGGTTTGAGCCCACTTCATCAGATGTATGGAGTACGATCTGTGGTTGCCAACGAGATGGATAGAAAGCAAGGAGGGAAGGAAAGCTGAAGTCAAATGGGAGCACAATGCATACATTCCCCCCCCCCATGACATTTCAATTAAAGCCCAAATGCAGGCAAAACAGCTGATGAGCAGGTAATTGATCAGTTCTGCTGCAGGTTTTAATGTCAACCTAGTTAACCTGTTGTCCTGACTCCCTTTTTTTTTAGGACCCTGTAAGTCCCTATTTAGGGTAGAGTTGGGGTAACTGGAAAGAGCTGAGCATTTACTGGCCAGATGCCCTTCCTGATGCCTATGTGGAGTTCGCAGCAGGATTTTTTTTTCTTTGTGCCCTAGGAGAGAAACATCTGCTACTACCTAGGATTGAACTCTCAACCTTCTGAGTGGGAGGCAAGCATCTTCACCCCTTAGGCCACCACACCGCTCAACTTGTTGTCCTTATTTAGGTTAAAATAGAAAGGATAAGCAGGATCAGATTTGGTCTGTTCTATGAAGAACCAGAGGTGGAATCTATTCTAGAAAGTTTTTTAAAAATGGAAGAAGGAAATGGTAAATAATAATTTACTTAATTGCCTTACTTAGCAACAGAAATTCTGGTCCCAATTGTTATATGTTGAGGACTCTTTATGGCTTCTCAAAACGGGGAAATTTTCTTTCAGCTATTATTCAGTCTCAGGACAAGTAACAGCTATTTTTCTATTCTGAACGAGGAAATAGACTATCACTGGACTTCTCTCATCGTTTTTTTTCTACAAATCAACTGGCAAGTACTTTCTTTTTCCCTTCCTCTCCAGGAGCGATGCTCCACTATCTTTTTTAATCGTCGACTCCCTCTGCATTTTAATTTATTCTTTTTTCCGCAAGACGAGTTTGACAAATTATGGAGGGCTGTCCTTACGTTCCTTATAGTACTATTATTATTTAAACTACTTCCCCTGCTGATCCCTATCTTTCTTTCCAACTCTTCTCTCTCTTTTTGTGTTCTATATTACTCACTTGGTGAACTGTTTTTAACCACAGTTTTCCAGACTCGGGTAAGCATGCTGTTCTTCATCCTTTGTTAAAGGACCCCCGCTTGCATCCTTTTTGTGATTAAGTCACTGATATATGTCTCTGTTTCCTCTTTTCTTATTTAAAATCCTTGAGGGAGTTCCTGTGATGGCAAGTGGAAAAGATCTCGGTACATGGGGCAAAGAGATCCTGCCAAGAGAACACTCAAGGTTAGCCCACAGTTGGATAATAGGAAGGGTCAGAAGAGACCAGGGGTGAAATCCAGGAGGTTCTGGAGAACTGGTAGCAGAAATTTTGAGTAGTTCGGAGAACCGGCAAATGCCACTTCTGGCTGGCCCCAGAGTGGGGTAGGAATGGAGATTTTGCAATATCCTTCCCCCAGGAGTGGAGAGGGAATGGGGATTTTGCAGTATGCTTCCTCTGGAGTGGGGTGGGAATGGAGATTTTGCAGTATCCTTCCCATGCCATGCCCACCAAGTCACGCCTACCAAGCCACACCATGCCTACCAAGTCACGCCAACAGAACCGGTAGTAAAAAAAATTGATTTCTCCACTGGAAGAGACCCTTCTTAGTTTACCCAACTATAAAGGAGTTACGTGTATGTGTGTACTTTTAGACTTCAGCAAGGCATTCAACAAAGTAGACCACAACCTACTTCTTGGTAAGCTAGAAAAAAGTGGGCTAGATAGCATCATCACCAGATGGATTCATAACTGGCTGATAAACCATACTCAACGAGAAGTCCTTAATGGGTCTACCTCTACATGGAGAGAAGTAAACAGTGAAGGTACCGCAAGGTTCCGTCTTAGGCCCAGTACTCTTCAATATCTTCATAAACGACTTAGATAAGGAAATAGAAGGGGCACTTATCAAATTTGCAGATGATACTAAGCTGGTAGGAATAGCTAACACCCTAGAAGATAGACTCAAGATCCAGGTGGATCTTGACAGACTTGAACACTGGGCCCTATCTAGCAAAATTAAAATCAATGTAGAGAAAAGTAAAGTCTTACACTTAGGCAAGAAAAAACATAAGTACACATATAGACTGGGTGAAATCAGGCATAAGAGCGGTAACTGTAAGAGGGATCTTAGTGGACAACCAACTAAATATGAGCCAGCAGTGTGCAGCAGCAGCCAAAAAAGCTAATGCAATCCTAAACTACATTAACAGAGGGATACAATCAAGACAAGTGAGGTACTAATACAACTATAAAGCCTTAGTTACACCACACCTAGAATACTGCATCCAGTTTTGGTCACCACACTATAAAAACGATATTTAGACAAAGTGCAGAGGAGAGCAACCAGGATGATTAGGGGACTGGAGCAGTGATGGGTTGCCCCCGGTTCGGACTGGTTCACAAGAACTGGTAGTAAAATCAGTGGGAGGCCCCACCCACCACCCCAGATGTCATAATTGGCGATCTGCGCATGCACAGAAGCAAGGTGCGCACACGAGCGAAGTGAGCACACGTGCGCAATCCTGTTGTGAACCAGTAGTAAAGGTAAGTAGAACCCACCCCTGGACTGGAAACTAAAACATATGAAGAACAGTTACATGAACTGGGCATGGCTAGTCTAGTGAAGAGAAGGACCAGGGGAGACATGGTAGCAGTGTTCCAATATCTGAAGGGCTGCCACAGAGAGGAGGGGGTCAAGCTATTTTCCAAGGCACCCGAAAGCCAGAAAAGGAATAATGAATGGAAATTGACCAAGGAGAGATTCAACTTGGAAATAAGGATAAATTTTCTGACAGAACAATCAACCAATGGAACAGCTTGCCTTCAGAAGTTGCAGGACCTTCATCACTGGAAGTTTTCAAGAAGAGACTGGACTGCCATTTGTCAGAAATGGTGTAGGATCTTCTATGGGGGGTTGGACTAGATACCTACAAGGTCCCTTCCAACTCTGAGAATCGGTAAGAATCTGTAAGACTCTGTCAATGTAGCTCTACAATAAAGTAGAATTTGCTTAACTTTCAATTCCGATCTAGTTCATCCCGAGAGGCCGACATCAATCAGATACCATGTTAGTATTTCATCTTGGATGTCTCCCATTGTTTCAGTTTGAACATGGATGTAAGAATTGGTTCCTTGACTGATGAAGATTCAGAAAATCGCTACATAAACAGCCAGGGGCAAGCTTGTTATTTTTAGAAGAAAAGACTGCCTTTTTAAAGAAGAAAAACAAGTTCACAGGAAAGCTGTTAGACAATCAAAAAAAGTCTCCACCCTGATGTAGAGGGATAGAATTGGTTCTAAATGGGAAATATTCCAAGTATTGGTTCTCAATGATATAAGAAGCCCTCCCTCCCCAGATTAAAATATTCTTTATTCTTAATATTAAAAGAGGCAGAATATTATATTTCCCCAAAGGAAAAATGGAGAAACATTTTTCCTTTGGGGAAATATAATATTCTGCCTCTTTTAATATTAATATTAAATATTAAATATTAATATTTAATATTAAGAATAAAGAATATTTTAATCTGGGGAGGGAGGGCAGACTTTCTGAATAGTAAAACAGCTTCCAGCAGATACCTGAAGTTTTTAGAGATGGATATTTTGTGCAAATTAAGGAAGACTGGGCCAATCTATTCATAAACATAAACACACAGAAGGTTGGAGTTGATGGGATTAAAATTTACTTTCCCCCACCCAAATTCTAAGAACAAAACATGACATAATACGATTTACCCACCACCATTAGGATAGCAAAAGGCACAAGGCTCACTATATTGCACAACCCCCTGGAGCATCTCAAAGCCCTATAAAAATTCATCCATTCCTAAATCAAGGTTTCAGCCACCCCAGAAACATGCTTCTGTCAATGAAGTTTCTGGAATCCAAATAAACCTTTCCTTGCAGCCAGTCAGCTGGCCTTTCCAGCGCCTTTCTCCCAGCTTGGAACAAGACCTGATTTTTCTTCCAACGATGGGAAATATTCAATTGCTGGAATTTTGTAAATTCTTTCTATTCTTTTCAATAAATCTTGCTAAAGAGAGACCAAGACAATTTGTGCCTAGAAACAATCACTTTAATTTGGGGGAATAATGCACAAAACATCACATTTTGGCTGATCACTTTTTCTCTATTGTGCTTTCCCCCCATTTTTCTATGGGGTTCCCAGATAACCCCAATTTCCTCCACTTACAGCCCCGGAGTTGGAATCAAGGATCAAAGGACTTCATGCTTTGTCACTGTGCTTATAGCCAAGACCACCGATTTTCATTTGCTGAATCTTCCTAGGGTCCAGATTTTTTGACCCAGATGAGAGCAGCTTTATTGGTACAACCTCTTTAGCTTCCTGCTTACCATATTGCAGTTGTCTCTTAGCTGGTGTTCAAAATACCTCGTTCCATCCCTGAGACTTAATTCATTCAGGTTGTTCTGGACATTCCGTGCTATTTTCAAATCTCATTTCCTCGCAGGGCTCATTCTTGGTTCCCTGTTTCAGTCAAAGCCAGTATAAATCACATCTGGCTCAAATTGTGTTGAGAGCCCATTGGTCCTGAATCCAGTATCTATGGGCTGATGTGTCTATGGAAATTCTCAATCATGGTTGTTCCAAAGGTGCTTTAAAAAAAAAAATTGATTTATATGCCGCCCTTCTCTGGAGACTCAGGGCGGCTTACAATGCGTTAAGCAATAGCCTTCATACTTTTATATATTTATACAAAGTCAGTTTATTGCCCCCACAAACTGGGTCCTCAATTTACCCACCTTAGAAAGGATGGAAGGCTGAGTCAACCTTGAGCCTGGGGAGAATTGAACTCGCAGTAATTGCAGGCAGCTGGATGTTAAATGCTGCCTTAGGAGGCATTAGCCTCCTACGCCACTCAGGCTCCTAATGGCAACTGGGCTTCCTTCGTTTTTTCTTTGAAAATGTTTTGATTCTCAGTCAAGAAACTTCTTCAGTTCTTGAGGGGGAAAAAAAAAACCCTTTGGGATTCTCTGCTGGTATTTTTTTTCGCAAGAACCGGTAGTAAAACCGGCGGGAGGCCCTGCCTACTGCCCCGGATGTCATCATCGGTGATCTGTGCATGCGATCCCGTTGCGAACCAGTAGTAAACATAAGTAGCTCCTACCCCTGAGTAGTACCATAAAATTATATATTAATGGAAAGATAACTTAATCAAGAATGTAATACAATAACTTTCATGAAGGATTTTCTATTAGAATAGCAGTTACAGTATAACGAAGAAAAGTGAAACACGTAGAAAAAACAAGATATACAAAAATTATCACCATAGAAAAAAACGAGATATACAAAAATTATCACCATGTCAGTTAATACTTAGTTGGGTAACTTTTAGCATGAATTACGGCCTTATAACGCCTTCCCATGGAGTGAATCAAGTCTTTTAGTTCTGCAGCTCTTATAATGTGAAACAAGATTGAATGATTGCTTCTGTTAACTGAGTTTTATTGCTGGGTCGCTTCTGACTAACAAGTTTCTTTAATCGGCTCCAAAGATTTTCAATTGGGTTAAAGTCTGGCCTATTTCCAGGCCATTCCAGCAGTGGAATATGATTATCTTGAAACTCCAAAAAAAAAAAAAAAGTGGTGTTATTAGGCATCAAACCTCAAAAATAGACTTTTCCCAAAAGATTTCCACAATTTTGGCCACTACTGAATGTTCTTCTAAGGAAGATCTTCTGTTCCTAGGTTGTGATCTTCAAACTCCCACAACTCTGGAAACAACTCCTTCCTTCCCAATGTCTCTTTGAAAGTGTGGTGGCCTTTAGAGGGGATTTTGAGATATTTATTCAACCGGCAGATCAATATAGTATGTGGTTATCCCTTTTTTTTTTCTCTTATTCACCCTGGCAGCCCTAAATTAATATCTACTTTATTTTAATGCTTTATGGACTTCTACGTACATAATCTTATTGCAGGTGTTGTTTAAAATGTATACTGTTGTTGTTTTTCATTTGATTGTTAATACTTTGATTACTTGTTTGGCTGTTAAATTGTGAACTAATTCTATTGAACAGGATTTTTGAATTGCTATTTATTTATTTATTTTAAATTGATTTATATGCCGCCCTTCTCCGGAGACTCAGGGCAGCTTACAGTGCGTTAAGCAATAGCCTTCATACTTTTGTATATTTATACAAAGTCAGCTTATTGCCCCCACAAACTGGGTCCTCAATTTACCTTCCTTAGAAAGGATGGAAGGCTGAGTCAATCTTGAGCCTGGCAAGATTCAATCTTACTTTAATTTTATTTGTACGATGCATATAATTATGTATATATGCATGCATGCATGCATTTTTATTATTAAATTTTGAGCTTGCCCAACTATGAAAAGATTCTGGGCAGCCTACCACTATAAATGAATACAAATTTAAAAAGAGAAACAAGAAGGCTGAGGCCCTATAAAGAGGTCAGAGATTATATTATAAGAAGACTGGAGACTAAGATTATAAAAAGTTTGGAGACTAAGGTATATGATGAACAGTTAAGGGAGCAAGTTATGTTTCGCCAAACATAGACAAGGCTTAGGGGTTGAGATAATAGTTTGCTTCCAATTCTTGAAGAGCTGTCACAGGAAAGAGGCAGTTGACAGTTTTGGTCACCACAATGTAAAAAAGATGTGGAGACTCTAGAAGGAGTGCAGAGAAGAGCAACAAAGATGATTAGGGAATTGGAGGCTAAAACATATGAAGAACGGTTGCAAGAACTGGGTACGTCTAGTTTAATGAAAAGAAAGACTAGGGGTGACATGATAGCAGTGTTCCGATATCTCAGGGGCTGCCATAAAGAAGAGGGAGTCAAGCTATTCTCCAAAGGACCTGAGGGTAGGACAAGAAGCAATGGGTGGAAACTAATCAAGGAGAAAAGCAACCTAGAACTCAAGAAATTTCCTAATAGTTAAAACAATTAATCAGTGGAACAACTTGCCTCCAGCATAAAACAGAACAGAACAGAATTCTTTATTGGCCAAGTGTGATTGGACACACAAGGAATTTGTCTTGGTGCATATGCTCTCAGTGTACGTAAAAGAAAAGAAGCTGTGAATCCTCCAACACTGGAAGTGTTTAAGAAGATGTTGGATAACCATTTGTCTGAAGTGATGTAGTGTTTCCTGACTAAGCAGGGGGTTGGACTAGAAGACCTCCAAGGTCCCTTCCAACTCTGTTATTTTCTTCTCTTCTCTTCTCTTCTCTTCTCTTCTCTTCTCTTCTCTTCTCTTCTCTTCTCTTCTCTTCTCTTCTCTTCTATTCTATTCTATTCTATTCTATTCTAATATGACTTATTCTCCAAAGCACCTGAGGGCAGAACAAGAAGCAATACAGATGGTCCTCGATTTACAACAGTTCTTTTAGTGATTGTTCAAAGTTACAATGGCAATGAAAAAAGTGACTTATGACCATTTTTCACAGCTACGACATTTTCAGCATTTCCACACACATGTGATCAAAATTCAAATGCATGGCAATTGGTTCATACTTATGACCATTGCAGCATCCTGAGGTCATGTGATCCCCTTTTGTGAACTTCTGACAAGCAAAGCCAATGGGGAAGCCAGATTCCCTTAACAAGCAGATTATTAACTCATATCGTCACTACAGGCTCGGGAGAACCGGGCCGAACCAGGAGGAACCCACCATTGCTATGCTCCAATAAAACCATATAATACCATCCAAGGAAAAAAATATCTCTTACCCAATACCCTAACCCCAGGCCTAGGAATTAAGTCAAGTCTTCACAGTATTATTTAAATGTTATAAATATTATTATTGATGGGAGTAATAATAGAATTTTTACTGGAAAGAGGCAGGTGGGTTATGGGCTGTAAGTAGCTCACCCTATCTTTAATCATCCATGATTAAGCCTCTGTTTTGAATGAAGAAAGTTCCATATTTACTTCCTGGGATCTCTCAAAATGTTTGGAAAATTGTATTTTCTGAAAACCAGCATCACTACCAAGAGTGGTTGGGGAAGAGACATAGTGATGGATAACAAGCAGGGGTGGTACCTTGTTTCCCCCAAAATAAGACATCCCCTGATAATGAGCCCTATCGGGCTTTTGAACGCATGGCAATAAGGCCAAGCGCTTATTTCAGAGTTCAAAAAAATATAAGAGGGGCTTATTTTCGGGGAAACACGGTAGTCACTTACTTTCCCTATTGGTTCACAAATGTGAGTGCACGCACCCTGTCCACGCATGAGCCCGGCCTTCCGTGCATGTGCTTTGCTGGCCCGCGTGCCTTCCATGCATTAGAATTAGAATTTTTTATTGGCCAAGTGTGATTGGACACACAAGGAATTTGTCTTGGTGCACACGCTCTCAGTGTACATAAAAGAAAAGATACGTTCATCAAGAATCATAAGGTACAACGCTTAATGATAGTCATAGGGTACAAATAAGCAATCAGGAAACAATATCAATATAAATCGTAAGGATACAAGCAACAAAATTACAGTCATACAGTCATAAGTGGAAGGAGATGAATGTGCCCAGCCTCAAAAACATGCCTAAATAGGATGGCATAGAGCCTGTGCGGGCCCACCTGCAATTTCCGCTAGCGGTTCGGGTGATCTGGTCCGAACCGGCTGAATGCCACCTCTGATAACCAGGATCTGGTGCACTGTTTCTCAACCATGGCAGCTTGAAAGATGTATTGGACATGAATTCCCAGCATTCTGGCTGTGGAATTCTGGGAGTTGAAGTCCACACATCTTCAAGTTGCCAAGGTTGAGAAATTCTTGTCTGGTGTGAGGACCGTGTCTCAGTATACGGTAAATTGTGAAATGTTAAGAAGCGAACTATTTTGTACCTGGGAGTCAGATCAGAGGTTGAGCAAACAACACAAGATGATGGGTTGATTCTCCAACAAATATACCTGGTAAAATTCCTCTTTGAAATCTAGACATGTCTGCCAGTCGTAGATGTTCATATTGAGCTAAATGGATTAATGGTCTGACTCAGGGCTTGTTGTTACTTCTCGCAAACAGCTATGGCTTACTTAACTATGGTTTATCAGCTGAGTTCATGCATATACAGGCTAAATAGATAATAATATGGCTTAGCAAAATGGAAGGACCAAATCAATATGTTGCTATCTGTTCTGACCCAGCCTTAGCAGAAGCAAGAAACAGACTCCTTGTCACGAAAACCCCTCTTTATTTACCTCTTGTGAATTAATTGCATTCACCCACCGAAATGTCCAGGCAAGAGTCCTTCAAGGAGTTAACTGCAGTAACAGACCTTATCAGCACCTTGTGATAATTGCAAAGCCGTGAGCTCCCAGCTGAAAGGCTGCAAATTAAGTTCTGGCAAGCAGTCATTGTGGCACGAAACACAATGAGCAAAATCTTCAGAAATGCGAACTGTTGTCTCCTATGTCAACCACTCCCCTTTCCTTTAATTTATTCCCCAGCCAGGGAAGGGCCATTCAGCATCCACGTGTGCTGTGCTTCCCGAGTCGACTCCTTGCCCTCTGTTGTTCACCTCTCCTAACTGCTCTGCACATACGTGCATCTGGAACAGGCCCCAGCTGTTCTTCCTCCTCATTCATATCAGCCTCCAAAGGCCTCTCCAGTGACTGGGAAATGTTGGACGGCCCTGGCTCTGTGTCTGATGCAGAGCCTTCCCCAGACTCCAGAACTGGCCCAAGTTCCTCCCCAACCTCCTCATCATCTGACTCTGCCGCCAGCTCCCTGGCAACTGGCAGGCCACAACACTATCCCAGTCAACAATGTGTTTTGTGCAACACATCAAGAGGAATATTCTCTTTTTTGTAGCAAGAGAAACATCCTTTGGGAAAGATGGTATATTTAAGAATAATGGGCATGTTTGGTCCCCGATGAGAACCATCTAAAACTCTTTAGAATCTATTATCTACACACATGAGACTTTATTTATTATTCTGATTTTATCCCAGATCCCTCTGCCTTCGTGAACAAAGTAGACAAATTGTCTGTGGAATTCATTAAGACTTGGTGATAAAGCCACCAACTTGGATGACTTTGGGGATTTAAAGGAGGAGGCATCTATCAAAGTCTATTCAACTTGAGAATTCAGTTTCTTCCCAAAGAAACAGAGCTGTGTGTCTCCATCACTTGCCTGAAAATACAGATAGTCCTCAACTTACAATAATTCATTCACCGACCATTCAAAGTTGCAGCTGCACTAAAATTGTGGGTTACAATTGGTCGTCCCAAAGGTGCTTTTTCAAGAGGCAACTGGACATTCTGGTTTTTCTTTGAAGACATTTTGCATCTCATCCAAGAACCTTCTTCAGCTCTAACTGGATGGTGGGGAATGGAAGGATTTATACTCCTTGCAGACAGCTAGTCATTTGCATTTTTTTAGCAGGTCGTGAAAGTCACCTGGAGGTTTATCTGTGTCATGAGGGTCACCTGAGTGTTGGAAATTGGTGTTGATGCTTCTTGGAACTGCTAAAAGAACTGTGTTGTGGATTGGAGATAGATTGGAGATTTTGGACAGAGAGGATCGTTGGTTTGAAAGAGGGGTTAAAGAGGCCATCTATGTCAAAATTGAACAGCCCTCTCTCAACAGAGGAGGAGGGATATGACATCATCTATCTCCAGTCTACAACACAGTTGTAGTCCTTCCATTCCCCACCATCCAGTCAAAGCTAAAGAAGCTTCTTGGATGAGAAGCAAAATGTCTTCAAAGAAAAACCAGAAAGTCCAATTGCCTCTTGAAAAAAGCACCTTTGGGACAACCATGACTGGGATGACTGAGAATCTCCATAGACACGTACAATTGGTCCTTACACTTCCAGCCATTGCAGCATCCCCATGGTCACGTGATCCGAATCCGGGCACTTGGCAACCCAGCATTATATTTACAATGGTTGCAGCATCCCAGGGTCATGTGATTGCCAATTGTTACCTTCTCGGCCATCTTCTGACTAGCAAAGTTAATGGGGGAAGTTGGATTCACTTAACAACTGCATGATTCAATTACAACTGCAGTGATTCGTTTAACAATCATAGTAAAAAAAAAAGATTGTAAAATCAGGTGTGACTTGCTTAGAAAGAGAAGTTCTGGTCCCAATTGTAGATATAAATCAAGGATTACCTGTGCTTTAAACTATTATCAGATGTAACCTGCCAAAAATTCTCCTATTACCAGATGGCAACCAAAAAGTTAGAATTTTTTTCTTCTTTTTTCCTTGGTTATTACCTAATGTTCACTCAGATTGTTGCAGCCAAGATCTGACAAGAAATAATGGGTGGAAGATCATTAAAGAGAGATCCAACCTAGAACTAAGGAGAAATTTCATGGCAGTGAGAACAATTAATTAGTGGAACAGTTTATCTCCAGAAGGAGTGGGTGCTCCATCACTGGATGTTTCTAAAGAAGAGATTGGACAGACATTTGTCAAGAATGATCTAGGGTCTCTTCCTCAAGCAGGGGGTTAGACTAGAAGACCTCTATGGTCCCTTTCAACTGTGTTAATCTGTATTCTGTACTCTATTCATAGCCATCACACACCCAAGGTTTTCTGGAAAAACTTTATTTTAATAGCCAATGTACTTAAGGGAAGTCAGGATCATGGCTTGTGTGGACATTACACCATTTTACCTGCTTATTTGCTGTAACTCTCTACCTGATCTCTCTGCATGATCACTGTTTGATCATAGCTACATGTTGTTTTCTACTATTTATTGAATGTTTTGATATTGAACTTGTTCCTGTTTTTGAAACTCAAGAAGAACTGTTTTATTGTGTATGACTACAACTGGTAAGAAGACTTTGTACTTGAAATATCCCCGGATTGATCTTTTAACTCTCGTTTTATCTGTGTATGACTTGGATTGTTTTTGGACTTTGCTTTACTTTTTCTAAAAGTAAAAGATGAGACTCAGAGAGACCCCACTGTTGAAGAAGGTAGTCCCATAAATATCCAACTCCCAGCCCTGAAGTTCGCTTTTGAGATACCAATAAAGGGGAATATTTTAGCTCAGGGTCTAGCACTGATGGTGTTAACTAGTTTTGGTAATGAAACATGTGCAAGCAAGCAACCAAGCTCAGAGAGCACCAAGGACCCCCTCTTTTGAGATATGTTTCAGAGGCAAAGATTGTTTTGGAGAAAATCTGAAATGTGTTGTGAGCACAGCTTATTTACTTACAGTACAAGGGAGGCTTTTTCACTGTCTTTTTCTTGTCTTGGAGTCCTAGTGGACAACCATTTAGATATGAGCCAGCAGTGTGCTGCAGCTGCCAAAAAAGCCAACACAGTTCTGGACTGCATCAACAGAGGGATAGAATCAAGATCACGTGAAGTGTTAATACCACTTTATAATGCCTTGGTAAGGCCACACTTGGAATACTGCATCCAGTTTTGGTCGCCACGATGTAAAAAAGATGTGGAGATTCTAGAAAGAGTGCAGAGAAGAGCAACAAAGATGATGAGGGGACTGGAGGCTAAAACATATAAAGAACAGTTGCTGGAATTGGGTATGTCTAGTTTAATGAAAAGAAGGACTAGGGGTGACATGATAGCAGTGTTCCAATATCTCATGGGCTGCCACAAAGAAGAAGGAGTCAAACTATTCTCCAAAGCACCTAAGGGTAGGACAAGAAGCAATGGGTGGAAACTAAGGAAGGAGAGAAGCGATTTAGAACTAAGGAGGAATTTTCTGACAGTTAGAACAATTAACCAGTGGAACAACTTGCCTCCAGAAGTTGTGAATGCTCCAACACTAGAAGTATTTTGTTTGTTTGTTTGTTTGTTTGTTTATTATATTTTTATGCCATCTATATCTCCCTTATAAGGTGACATTAAGGTGCAAGAAGATACATTTAATTCACAGGTAGAACAGGGAATTCTCCAAACAGTGAAAAGACACCATGTAACTTCTTCATACATACTAGGTAGAGTTGATGTACAAAGAAATTATGCATTCTTTATTATTTAAAAGGAATTTCAAATATTACCCCAGCTACGAGATGGGTAATTTGCAGTCTTTGAGTTGATTTTCCCGTAGCTGTTGGCCTAATATCAAAAGCCCTCTGCAACAAATCAGTTCAAATCTCGGGTAAGAGCCATCTGTCCTTTTCGACAGCCCTGGGAGAGCGGGAGATGTCAAGATTAAAGAAGAAGAAGCCATAGAGAATGGATAATCTGTCTTAAATTTGGCTCTGGTCCCACACATCCTGCCTGCAGCCCTGCCTACCCTTGGCCTCCAGCCTAGGAGCTTTTTTTGGGGGGGGGGTTTGCTTTGAAATAGCTCAAGTAGCATTTGATGTAGGGAGAGGAAAATTTTCAGTTTGGGATCACATGCAGAGTTTTTGATTTCTCATTCCAAACTTCTGCGCAGAGCTGAGGATGGATGAGATGGCTTGAAAAGGCTCCTTTCAAATCTGTACTTTTATTTCCCATTTAGTTGATGAGGACAAAAAAAAATCCAACCTGCAGCCTCCTGGCTATAGTCTCATTTCCTTCATCTAGAAAATTGCTAATGTTTGTACAAGATGCCACGGCACTGAAAAAAGTGACTTATGACTATTTCTCACATTTACAAACATAAAAGGTAAAGGTTCCCCTTGCACATAGATGCTAGTCATTCCCGACTCTAGGGGGCGGTGCTCATCTCTGTTTCAAAGCTGAAGAGCCAGCGCTGTCCGAAGACGTCTCCATGGTCATGTGGCCGGCATGACTAAATGACAAAGGTGCATGGAATGCTGTTACCTTCCCACCAAAGTTGGTCCCTATTTTTCTACTTGCATTTTTTACGTCCTTTCGAACTGCTAGGTTGGCAGAAACTGGGACAGGTAATGGGAGCTCACCCTGTTACGCGGCACTAGGGATAATCTTTTAGGACCTTCGGAGAAGCGAAGCCAGTAGGGAAGCCAGATTTACTTAACAATCATGTTACTAATTTAAGAACTGCAGTGGGGGAAAATAAGGCTTTCCTCCCTCCCTCCAATAAGGCCAAAGAATTTGAAAGAATACAATCAATTTTGTAAATAAAAATGGTGATAGTTCACAAAGATTACTAGGGGCAAATGGAAATACATATTATTTCCATAGCAAGGAAGATAAAAGCAGGAATGGTTAAATTGAATACTTAATTTAAACAGGAAAATACTGTATGTTCTTATTTGGATATCGCTTCTGGAATTTGTGCTTGTGAAGAAGAAGAAAAATGAAACTTTGATTTTTATTGTGTTGATTAGAAAGAGATGGTATTATAGAAATGGCTAGTTCAGAGGTGGGTTTCAACAGGTTCTGACCAGTTCTGGAGAACTGGTAGCAGAAATTTTGAGTAGTTCAGAGAACCGGAAAATACCACCTCTGACTGGCCCCACCCCCATCTATTCTCTGCCTCCCGAGTCCCAGCTGATCGGGAGGAAATGGGGATTTTGCAATAACCTTCCCCTGGAGTGGGGAGGGAATGGAGATTTTACAGTATCCTTCCCCTGGAATGGGGTGGGAATGGAGATTTTACAGTATCCTTCCACTGCCACGCCCGCCGTGCTACACCACGCCCACCAAGCCACGCCCACAGAACCGGTAATAAAAATTTTTGAATCCCACCACTGAGCTAGTTATGCATTAATATGTAAAAGTCAAAAGTTGGAGTGTGTTTATCTTGTACTCTGCTAGGAAGAGTTGGAAGTCAATGCCCCCTTTTCTTTCTTTTTCTCTTCCCCCTTGTATTTCACACCTCCCTTTCACATTCCCTTTCCTTCCCTTAATTTCTTTTGTTCTTTTCTTTTTTTGTATTTTATACAATAAAAAATTAAAAATGGAAAAAAAAAAGAACTGCAGTGATAAACTTAACAACTGTGGCAAGAGAGTTCGTAAAAAGGGGCAAAATATGCATAACAACTGTCTTGCTTAGCAATGGAAATTTTGGGCTCAATTGTGGTCATAAACTGAGAGTTATACCTACAAACCATTTGGAATTCTGCCCTTGATCTCATCAGCTAAGGTTGCCTCGGTTCTCGGCTTAAGTTTAAATTCTCCATTCCAGGGGTGAAATCCAGGAGATTCTGACAGGTACTGGAGAACCAGTAGCGGAAATTTTGAGTAATTCGGAGAACCGGCAAATACCACCTCTGGCTGGCCCCAGAGTGGGTTGAGAATGGAGATTTTGCAGTATCATTCCCCTGGAGTGGGGAGGAAATGGGGATTTTACAGTATCCTTCCCCTGGAGTGGGGAGGGAATGGAGATTTTGCAGTATCCTTCCCCTGGAGTTGGGTGGGAATGGAGATTTTGCAGTATCCTTCTCCTGCCACACCCACCAAGCCACGCCCATCAAGCCACACAACGCCCACCAAGCCACATCCACAAAACCGGTAGTAAAAAAAATTGGATTTCACCACTGCTCCATTCTCTTGTGAGATGCCAGTCTTCTCACCTTCAAGATGAATTTGACATACTTACCTGATAGCTTCTGACAACTCAAGCAAGCACGCTATGATCTCATAAGATTTTGACTGCATTTAATTTAAAATATTTTCTTTTCATTTAGTTCAAGCCGAACAAGCTGGATCCCATCTAAGTATATCAGCACTGCATCGGCCACTTGATAGCATATGAAAACAGCTTCATCTGCATGAAACTTTAACATCTGGATGGATCATAGACCATCTTTATGTGAATCTCTTTTTTATATATCATAATTGGGGTGTCCAAGAAAGGTGAAGAGCTGCATAATAATTCCCATTCTAATGCCAAATAAGTGACATTCCACATAAAATACATCTATCGTGCTCTTTATTTTAGGATGTTACAAAGGAAGGGAATAAAAAAATACGAAGACAAATAAATTAATATCAAATTGTCAGGTGCAAGAAGTCAGGAATGCAAGATAGAACTCAAAGTGTTGTAAGTTTATGTCATGCTACCTATATACAAGAATCTGAACTACTAATGGTTCAAGGCAAATTGGTGCCAGATAAGAATCATCGGACTTCAAAGAGAGATGATGTTTTATTAGGGCATAGAGATTCTAACCAGATGATGTGTTTGACTCCACCCTCGGTCATCTCCTACAGAAATGTTGTTCAAATTAGATTACACAAATAGATTACTTATTTGCGATACCTCTTCATACCCTTCTACTCTTGGAATCCATGATTGTGTTGACCATGACAATATGTATTGCCATCTCTGTTTTTTAGACTTCTCTCTCTTTTTGAAGATCACATTAGCTCCATCCAGCAATGGCTGTCTTGCCAGTGGTGGGATTCAGCCGGTTCAGGCCAGTTCGGTGGACCGGTAGTTAAATTGCTGGCTGGCTCCACCCCTTCCTGCCCCTTCTAGGAGTCCCCATGCACCCCATTTTCGCTCCCAGGAGGCTTCAGGGAGGCCTCCTAGGCCCAAAATGGGCTATGGAAGGCTGTGGTGCGCCCCCCCCCCCGCAGCCTGTTTGTGCTTCCAGGAGGCTTCAGGGAGGCCTCCTAGGCCCAAAAGGGGCCACGGGGAGGGGCATGCACCCCCCCCCGAAGCCCATTTTTGCTCCCGGGGGGTGCAGGAGGCCATGTGCTGCCTGTCACACCCCCTGGCCACTCCCACCATGGCCACACCCATCCAGCCAGTCATTAGGGCAGAGAACCAGTTAACTTATTTGAATCCCACCACTGTGTCTTGGTATTGCCCTTCTCACCCCATTTACTCTTAGAATCAAAGAATTGTAGGATGGAAAAGGACCTTTGAAATCTTTTTAGTGTAATCTCATGTCCAAGGCAGGAGTTTTTATTCTATCCCAGTCAAACTATTGTCCAATCTTTTCTTGAAAACCTCCAGCAATGGAACACGCAAATTTCAGGAGGCAAACGATTCCATTGATCAATTGTTCTGTCAGGAAATTTCTCTTATTTCCAGGTTGGATCTCCCTTTGACAAGCTTCCACCCGTTTCTTTTAGTTCGGCCCTCAGGTGTTATGGAGAGTAAATTGACTCCCTCTTCCCTATGATATCCTCTCAAGTATTGGAAGATAGCTATCATCTCTCTATGTCTTCTCTTTCTCAGGCTAAACATACCTAGTTCCTTTAGCGGTACATTGTACGATTTAGCCTCCTCACCCCTTATAGTCTTTGTTGCTCTTCTCTGCATACTTTCTGGGCCTCAGCAGCTTCTGTCATACATTTGTTTTCTCTTCAAGAATTAGTGTATTATGGTGGAATATAAATCCTATCTCTCTGTGTGTCTCTCTATCTCAGGGGTGTCAAACTGGTGGCCCATGGGCTGGATGAGTCACATGCAGGCTACGCCCATCCCAGCTCCGCGAAGGGAAAAAATGTTGCGATATGTCACGTGATGGCAACGTGACGCGGTGAGTTTGACATCCGTGCTCTATCTCATCTCTCTATCTCTCTATAAACTCCCTTTTTATGACCCTGTAATCCCTTAATTCAGGGTAAAGTCTGGATGATTGGATGGAGCTGAGCATTTATTGGCTGGATGCCCTTCCTGATGCCATGTGGAGTTCACAGCAAATATTATTATTTTTTAGCCGCAGGAGATAAACATCTGCTCCTATCTAGAATTGAACTCTGAACCTTCTGAGTGGAAGGCAAGTATCTGCACTACTAGTCTACCACACTGCACATCCATCCATCCATCCATCTATCTATCTATCTATCTATCTATCTATCTATCTATCTATCTATCTATCTATCATCTCTCCTGCAATCTTATCTTTATTCAGTCTTCATGTGTCCAATCCATTGATTACACACTTTTGTATTCCGTCCACATTTATTTATTCATCCATCCATCCATCCATCCATCCATCCATCCATCCATTCATTCCCCATTTCTTGTTGATTCTAACTTCCTGTTTTACCCTCACATAGTTCTTAACTATCTCATTTTTTTTAACTTTCAACATACTTAGATGTTTCTCCTGACATAGCCCACTTTTCCCTTTTGTTGCTTTTATGCAATACTTTAATATCCTGTTTTGTGAAATTGTCAAAAAAAATGAAGACAAATTGCTATTAATTATGAATGCAAGAAATTACACAGGCTAATGAAAAATAGTATTAGAGAGTTTTCTCTGTTAAGGTTCCAATAGCCCATTGTTTAAATGCAGACAAAGAAAGCTCAAGATTTTTCTAAGTAGAAAAACTGAATCACAACCAAAGTTATAATCTTTAACATGCAGGCAAGCATAGCTAGTTTCTTTTTTTTTATTAACGATAAACAAACATACATATACAAACATACACACATAAAAACAAACTATATATAAACAAATTGTACACTAAAATCAAGTCATGCAACTTGAGCTTTGTGAATGGAGCTATATCGGTAATTTGTATATCCATATATCTCTCTATATATATATCCTTCATTATATAATTATATTTATGTAATGATATTAATTTTGGTTCCTCATTTTTGTGTCCTTGAGTGGTATTCCCTTATTTCGTCTTCTTTTTCTCTAACCAATCGTACCATTTTTGCCAAATCAAATAGTAATCTAAGTCTTCTTTTTCTTGAATTTCTTTGGTAAGTCTGTCCATCTCCGCACATTCCAATGTTTTTTGTATTGTTCTCTCTTCTGATGGCGTGTCTTCCAATTTCCACATTTGTGCGAAAGTAATTCTGGCTGCTGTAAGAATGTGTATTATCAAATATTGTATTTCTTTTTTGTAGTCTTTTGTCAATATTCCTAATAAATAAGTTTCTGGTCGAAGAGGCACTTTCTGTGTAGTAATTTCTTCCAGTTGTTTTTGGATCATTTTCCAGAATGTTTTAACCTTTGGGCATGACCACCACATGTGGTAATAGGTCCCTTTGTGTGTTTTACATTTCCAACAGTTTTGTGTGGTGTTTGGGAACATCTTTGCCAGACGTGCAGGGGGGAGGTGCCACCTGTAGAACATCTTGTATGTGTTTTCTTTGTAAGGTACGGGCATTGTCAATTTGTTGTTAGAGAGTTTTCTCTGTTAAGGTTCCAATAGCCCATTGTTTAAATGCAAACAAAGAAAGCTCAAGATTTTTCTAAGTAGAAAAACTGAATCACAACCAAAGTTATAATCTTTAACTTGCAGGCAAGCATTGCTAGTTTCAATAAAAATGGGTTTTTAAGTATGTTTGTTCTTCTAAAAGCCTTGTTTCAGCTGCTTGGCTGTAATTACATTTTTTTGCTGTCGAATTGATTTATTGTATCTTTCAATTTGAATAAAAATATGTATTGGGAATCATCACTTTTTCTTCTTTATTTATGTTTACATTAAGTACATTTGCTGTTTGTAAAGCTACTTTGGGCTGCTTTCATTTCTTTATATCTTTCCTTCCTTTTTTGAAATCGGAGCTCCCAAAGTCTGCCAGTGCTTCATCGTCAACAAATAATAGAGGACAATACCACCAATTCCCACTACAAGTAGTCTTCCCTTAATGACCACAACTGGGGACTGCATCTCAGTCGTTAAGCGGAAAATCACTGTTGTGGTCCGCCAGCAGCCTGCGAAACTGGCAGCAGAGTCAGACAGTGAGGAGGCTGGAGAGGACCATAGGCCAGTCCTGGAGTCTGGGGAAGGCTCGGACGAGGGCTGTGCATCAGAGGCAGAGAAAGGGCCATCTGGGAGGTACGTGCTGCAGAATTGGACCTCAGTGAGGCAGAGGAACAGGGGGAGCGTGTTCCCAGTGCACGCATGTGCAGAGCTGCCAGGAGGCAAGAACAGCTGAAACAAAAGAGATGACTCGGGAGTAGGGCTTGGAGATGATTGGCCCCTCCCATAAGACTTAAAAGAGGAGCAAAGGCACATGGGCCTTTGCAGGAAGCAATGTTTGTTCATTTGGTTCAGCTTAAAGCCTGAAGCTCTGTTTGATTCTGGACTCCATGTGGCTTTGCCAATTAGGTCTTTGGCAGCGTGTCAAGGGAGATAAAGGTGGGTGATTATCCCGAAGGACATCTTCCTAAGGACTCTTTACAATTAATTGGGACTCATCTGTGAATGAACAGAATTCACAGCTGTTGCAATGAAAGAGGTTTTTGGGACTACTTGTGTGTTTTAATGACTCAGGAAGCCTAGGTCAGAACAACCACATGACCATGATGAGCTTATGCCTTCATTTCTGGGTGAACTGGGTATGTCTAGTTTAATGAAAAGAAGGACTAGGGAAGACATGATAGCAACGTTCCAATATCTCAGGGCTGCCACAAAGAAGAGGGAGTCAAGCTATTCTCCAAAGCACCTGAGGGCAGGACAAGAAGCAATGGTTGGAAACTAATCAAGGAGAGAAGCAATTTAGCACTAAGGAAAAATTTCCTGACATTTAGAACAATTAATCAGTGGAACAACTTGCCTCCAGAAGTTGTGAATGCCCCAACACTGGAAGTTTTTAAGATGATGTTGGATAACCATTTTTCTGAAGTGGTGTAGGGTTTCCTGCCTGGGCAGGGGGTTGGACTAGAAGACCTCCAAGGTCCCTTCCAACTCTGTTTTTCTATTTCTATTTCTTTTGGTGGTTAAACAATGTGTGGTCACCAAGTGAAAAATCACATAACCATAACTTGCCACTTGCAACTCCAGAAGTTTTGAATTCTCCAACACTGGAAGTTTTTAAGAAGATGTTGGATAACCATTTGTCTGAAGTGGTATAGGGTTTCCTGCCTGAGCAGGGGGTTGGACTAGAAGACCTCCAAGATCCCTTCCAACTCCTGTTCTATTCTATTCTATTCTATTCTATTCTATTCTATTCTATTCTATTCTATTCTATTCTATTCTATTCTATTCTATTCTATTCTATTCTATTCTATTCTACTCTACTCTACCCTACCCTACCCTACCCTACCCTACCCTACCCTACCCTACCCTACCTTACCCTACCCTACCCTACCCTACCCTACCCTACCCTATTCTATTCTATTCTATTCTATTCTATTCTATTCTATTCTATTCTACTCTACCCTACCCTACCCTACCCTACCCTACCCTACCCTACCCTACCCTACCCTACCCTACCCTATTCTATTCTATTCTATTCTATTCTATTCTATTCTATTCTATTCTATTCTATTCTATTCTACTCTACTCTACTCTACTCTACTCTACTCTACTCTACTCTACTCTATTCTACTCTGGATTTTACTTCTGCCTTCTGTAGGAACTCTGCTTGTGACAAGCCAGTTGCGAAGCACACAAATGGCAATCACATGACCGTGGTTGTAAATATGAAGTTTAGTCTCAAAGTCGTTTCTTTAGCACCATTGTAACTTTGAATGGTCAATGCGCGAGGCACTCAGCCATCCAGGACCACCGTGTCCTGCCAAACTAACCACACACCTCATGGGGGAAAAAAAATCTTCACCTGTTCTCAATTTCATGCCAAAATAAAATCAATTGCTAGCTAGCATCCTATATGTATTTTTTAATTTTGTGTGTTTAGTTTTGTGTGTTTGATCTAACACAGGGTTTTTTTTAAAAAAAAAATTTGTATCACAGATCTCTTTGATAGTATGGTAAAACTCAATGGACTTCTGTGGTGAAATCTACAGACCCTTTTCCAGAAAAAAAGTATTTAAACGTATAAAGTGCACTGATAGACATTGTAATAAAAAGAAAACTGCTAGTGATTAAATGTACCTATCAAAATGTTAACAATTACTGAACTGTTTAAATTTGTTGAAGTTAACACATAAGTTTGAAGTCCAGGGCCCATAAATGACTCAGTTGCCTACATTCATTCTGGAATGAAAAGCAAAATTTCACTTAGGGGTTTGTAAAAAATAAAGTTGCAATTTTTCCCCATCCAATGGGGAATCCAATGAAATCCCATTTTGCTCCTGCAATTGTCTCTACTCCTACCAGCTCATAACTCTTAAGAATTCAATTCAATTCAATTAATTAAATTATTGCCGTTGGCTTTACTAGCGCTATGGGTAAAAATCCCAGTCTAGAATGAATGAATGAAGGAAAAGAGAAGCTGCATAGCTACTAAACCATTATTCCTCCATCCTACTGAGAATAGTCAAAGTGAAAGTATGAGTTTTCTTAATGCCTCTAATCTTGGTTATAATCTGCAGCTGTGCCTGAAATGAGAGAAAGGGTAGGGGGGAATAGATTTTGAACAATGGCGAGAAATGGTGCTTAGAACAGATTCTGTAGGCTGTGGTTTGAGGCACATCAACGTTCGTGTTGTGACTGCTTATGCTGGTGCAACACAGATATTTGTAGCCTCCATAATTTTCATAGGCTTCGCACAGATTGCTTCAGAGCCCACCATGTAGCAGTGAATAGCTCTGATCTGCTTTTGTATTGGAAAGAACTGGCCTTCATTCAGAGGTCTGAGAAGTGATAGCCATGCAATGGAGAGACCACTAGGTGGTGAGGTTTGGACTGTTGCAGTGTATGTCTCTCGGTAAAAAATATAGAGACCCAGAGGTGGTATTCAGCCGGTTCAGACTGGTTCGTCTGAACTGGGAGCAGAAATCGCGGGTGGGCCCGACCACCTGCCCACCCGCCCTGGCTCTATGCTATCCCATTTAGGAATGTTTTTGAGGCTGGGCGCATGCATGGAAGGCGCGCGCGCAAGCAAAGCACTGTTGTAACCCAGGCCCAAGTAGGTAGTATTAGACGCAAACAATTCCAAAACAAACAGACTTTATTAGAATTAACTCATTCTCAGCGTAGTCCAAACTAAATTAAAACAAATTCTTCATAACACAAATTCTTCAGTCTAATCACCAACCTTGGTGTAATTAGGCAAACTGCCAAAGGCTTCTCTTGGCAAAAGTTCAGAAGCAGAAGACGCCAACCAGAGATAAGTGCAGCAAGACAAAAACAAGTCTATCAACGTTGTTTTCTGACAAAGAGCCCAAGAGCCGTTGCTGGTTTTTTAAGCCTTATGGAAGGGGCCAATCATCTCTTGGCCCTACTCCCGAGTTGTCCTCTTTGCTGTAGCTGCTCTTGCCTTCTGGCAGCTCTTCTCATACGTGCACTAGGAACAGGCTCCTCCTGTTCCTCTGCCTCTCTGTTGTCAGCCTCTGAAGGCTCCGGAGTCCACACATCACTCCCCGATAGCCCTGGCCCCATCTCTGCCTCCGATGCAGAGCCCTCATCCGGGCCTTCCCCAGCCTCCAGGACTGGCCCATGTTCTTCCTCAGCCTCATCACTGTCTGACTCCGCTGCCAGCTCCGCAGGCTGCTGGCGGACCACAACAAGCAAATGCGCTGAAGGCCAGACGCATATGTGGAAGGCAGGCACACACGTGAACCTTGGTAGTACAGTGGTCTAAAGCACCCTGTTATTAAGACCAGCTGCCTGCAATTACTGCAGGTTCGAATCTCGCCAGGCTCAAGGTTGACTCAGCCTTCCATCCTTTCTAAGGTAGGTAAATTGAGGACCCAGTTGTGGGGGCAATAAGCTGACTTTGTATAAATATACAAAAGGATGAAGGCTATTGCTTAGCACATTGTAAGCTGCCCTGAGTCGCCGGAAAAAGGCGGCATATAAATCAAATTAAAAAAAAAAAAAACAGGCGCGCATGTGCACGAAGTAGTAAGATAATCCAAAACCACCGCTGTAGAGACCCATATTAAAGTGGACCATATTCAAAAACTTATGGATCTCATTGGATTCTAGGCAGCTTTGAGGATATTTTCTCAAGCTTGGTGAAGCTTGGTGAAGTTTCTCAAGCTTGGTGAAGTTTGTGATAAAGCTTTTCCTGAAAATAGGTTCCATTGACTATTATGAGTCACAATAATATGACTATTATTGTGGCATGCCATGTCTAGCCAGCACAGTTTTGATTTGCTGGCTAGGGAACTCTGGGAGTTGAAGTCTGCAAGTCTTAAAGTTGGACTTTATGGTTGAACATCCCCAATGTAAGATAAGCAAGTCAATGTCTATGTTTCCCCACAGGGCAAAAGAAAACCCTCAAAACTGAAAGTTTCAACTCACTAGCTAGTAAATCTTACACTGAACAATTTATGCTTCAGCACCAGAACTCACTTGAAGTCAATACAAAACGTCTTCAGCCCAATTTATAGATTTCTCACTTCCTAAGTGACCTTCATGTAAGAGAACTGAAATCATAAGATATGAGTGAATATTAGAATTAACAAAGAAAGTACTGAAGTCTTCAAGAATCAACTATCAACAATAAAGGAAGCCAAGAAACATAACCAGACCAGCATCTAGTAGAATAGCAGTGAAAGCCTTGGAAAACATCTTGAGATGTTTTGACTTGTCTACAAAGATCAGAACCCTAGAGGCAATGGTTTTCCTTTATGGCATTAAAAGTTGGACTTTGCACAAGCAGGATAGAAAGAGTATTGATGCTTTTATACTTTGGGTGCTGGAGAAGACTTCTGAATGTATAATGGATAGCCAAGAACATGAATATAGAATAATTCATTTCAGGGTTCTCACTTGAAGGACACATAACCAGACTCCAGTTATATTTTGAATATATTATGCAGAGACTAGCTAGACTGAAAGGAAAGGGGAGAGAGCGAGAGAGTGCAAGATGGATAGACTCAGTTATAGCAGTAATGGAAGCATCATTGGAACATCTCAATGACCAGATTGGGGAAAGATCTACATCAGGGGTGTCAAACTCAAGACCTGGGGGCCGAATCTGGCCCACGGGGTGCTTATATCTGGCCCACAGGGCTGCCCTGGAAACAGCAAAGTACCGGCCCGTGGTGCCTCTGCCAGTGGAAACACATGTGGCCCGCCCGAGCTCTGTTTTCACTGGTAGAGGGTTGCAGGAGGCCGTCGCAGCCTGAAATAATAATAATAATAATAATAATAATAATAATAATAATAATAATAATAATAATAAAATTTTATACCGCCCTTCTCCCGAAGGACTCAGGGCGGTGTACAGCCATATTAAAACAACATATACCTACAAAATTTAAAAAACAGTTTAAAATATATTTAAAAATTTGGCCCTTATATTAAAAACTACAAACACCCAATTAAAATTCATTTTCTAGGCCAGCCCGGCCTGTTGGAACAAAAGAGTCTTAAGGGCACGGCGAAAGGTACGTAGGTTGGGGATCATGCGAATCTCTGGGGGCAGTTCATTCCAGAGGGCAGGTGCCCCCACAGAGAAGGCTCTCCCCTTGGGTGTTGCCAGGCGACATTGTTTGGCCGACGGCACCCTGAGGAGTCCCTCTCTGTGGGAGCGTATTGGCCGGTGGGAGGCTATCGGTGGCAGAAGGTGGTCTCGTACATACCCAGGTCCTAAGCCATGGAGAGCTTTAAAGGTAGTAACCAACACCTTGAATCGCACCTGGAAGATCACCGGGAGCCAGTGCAGCTCGCGCAGGAGAGGTGTCACATGGGTGCGATGAGTTGCCCCCATAATCACCTGTGCGGCCGCATTCTGGACCAGTTGGAGCCTCTGAGTGCTCTTCAAGGGGAGCCCCATGTAGAGAGCGTTATAGTAGTCCAGACGGGATGGGACGAGGGCATGAGTGACCGTGCGCAAGGCATCCCGGTCCAGAAAGGGACGCAACTGGTGGATCAGGCAAACCTGATAAAAAGCTCCCCTGGCCACAGCCGTCATATGATCTTCTAAAGACAGCTGTGCATCCAGGAGAACACCCAAGTTGCGAGCCCTCTCTGAGGGGGCCAAGATCTTGCCCCCAATAGTCAATAAAGCTCGGGAGCCCGTTTTCACTGACAGAGCGCTTGGGCCACCACAGGCGCCCTCGACACAAGTGACGTCGAGCTGGCCACACCCACCCCAGCCACGCCCACCTGACCCCCCCCCCCCCCCGAGGTCAAAGACAAAGCTGATGCAGCCCTCAATGAAATGGAGTTTGTCACACCTGATCTACATGGCTGATACCAGCGATGGACCAAAATCAATCCATCAAGAAAAGGTATGAGGATGAGAAATAGTGAAGAGGTGGCGTGGTCTACTTTTCTTTTTCTCTGAATAGACCAGATAAAACCCTTATACCCATGCTTTAGAAAGCGTTAGCTAACAACTTTCTCAGATTATATCTTATAATTACTTTTGCTGTTGAGCTTCCTATCTGTACTTATGGTTCGTAACAATTAAGATAAAGAGGACAACATGTACCCTCCAGTCCAACCCGTGGAGAAGAGAGGATACTTAACAGTCCACTAAGAAGGATGCTCTAATTAAGTTATCATTGGCAGTCGATCAACTGTCTGGGCTGCAATCAAGTCACTGATGAGATGTGCCCTCAGACCTTATCCTGGTGTTGTGCTATTAACATCCCCTGTACCAGAGGTGGTAATCAGCAGGTTCTGACCAGTTCTGGAAAACTGGTAGCGGAAATTTTCAGTAGTTCGGAGAACCGGTAAATACCACCTCTGACTGGCCCTGCCCCCATCTATTCTCTGCCTCCCTAGTCCCAGCTGACTGGGAGGAAATGGGGATTTTGCAGTATCCTTCCCCTGGATTGGGGAGGGAATGGAGATTTTACAGTATCCTTCCCCTGCCATGCCCACCAAGCCATGCTACGCCCACCAAGCCACACCCACAGAACCGGTAGTAAAAAAATTTGAAACCCACCACTGCCCTGTACCCTGAAAAAACAATATATATATAAGAAATGACAAAGGACTCCAACATTAAAAACCTTGTAAACTTGAAGATCAGGGAAGGGGCTATGCTTCAGCCAGCTAGGGTCCATTTGCTGTCATTTTGGGGTTTCTTGACAAATATACTAATTCTATTTCTATTTCCATTTCCACAGGGACGTGATGGCTCAGTGGCTAAGACGCTGAGCTTGTCGATCAAAAGGTCGGCAGTTCAGCAGTTCGAATCCCTAGTGCTGCATAACGGGTTGAGCTCCCGTTACTTGTCCCAGCTTCTGCCAACCTAGCAGGTAAAAAATGCAAGTAGAAAAATAGGGACCACCTTTGGTGGGAAGGTAACAGTATTCCGTGCGCCTTTGGTGTTTAGTCATGCCTGCCACATGACTACGGAGACATCTTCGGACAGCACTGGCTCTTCGGCTTTGAAACAGAGATGAGCACCGCCCCCTAGAGTCAGGAATGACTAGCACATATGTGCGAGGGGAACCTTTACCTTTTACCTTACTTCTATTTCCAGGTCCTTGTATTTTGTGAATTTTTTCCCCCTCTAGTTCTTTCTTTTTTATTCTGCCAGGTACTGCCATCTCCACTATCCAGACTTCCTTGCCTTTTTTATCAACAATTGCTGAGTCTGAGGTGTTGTGTGGCAGATGCTTGTCTATTTGAATTCTAAAATCCCAGAACCTTTTAGCGTCTTCATTTTCTAGTACTTTGTCTATTTGGTGGTCCCACCAGTTCTTGTTTGCAGGCATTATTATGATGGTTTTGACGGCATCATTATTGATTTGATCCGTATGGCCACCTCATCTAAGAGACTCTGGGAAGCTCACAACAGGCAAAGGACAATACAATAAAAACAAAGTTAAAAACCACTGTAACAAACACATAAAACTCATCCACAATCAATTTGAAACTGAGATTTGTGATCAGTGGCAGAATTCATCAAGACAGCTCAGGAGGGTCATTCTTAAAGGCTGGGAGGGTTGGGGCTAAATCTGATTCCAGGGAAGATGTTCCATGTGGCAGAAAAGACTCCCTTCTTGGGTCTCACCAGATAATACTTTCATAGATGGGAGTCCTACTGTTGTGTCCCACCAGTGGCCAGCGGATCTGGAAGCAGATTTGGACAGTGGGGAGGTTGGGGAGGAACATGGGCCAGTCTTGGGAGTCTGGGGAAGGCTCTGATGAGGGCTCTGCGTCAGAGGCAGAGAGGGAGCCAGAGCCATATACCAGCTATCAGCTGCCTTTGGAGTAAGCTATCAGTGAGGCAGATGAACAGCTGGAGCCTGTTCCCAGTGTGCGCATGCGCAGAGTTGCCAGACGAAGGGAACAGCTAAAGAACAAGGGTCGACTTGGGAGTAAGGCCACAGGTGGATGATGAATGGCCCCTCCCAGAGGGAATAAAAGAGGAGCGAAAGGGGAATGGAGTTTGCAGGAGACAATTAGTTCATTCCTGCATTCTTGCCGAGTATTGCGGCGTCTGAAAGATATCAGCCTGGCCACTCTCCAAGCCTGATAAAGGTCAGTAATTGTGAACTATCTTGAAAGACTGTGGGAGAGGGAAGACTTTGCTGGAGAGGAATTCATTGTAAATTAAATAAAAGGGGGTTATCGGGACAAGGACTCGGCTTCGTGCTGATGGGGAAGTCTAGGTGAGAACACCTACTTGCCTAATGTCTCAGCTTTCCATTTTGCCTACTACAACAACCCTGTGAGGTAGGCTGGGCTGAAAGAGAGTGATCAGCCCAAAGTCACCCAGATGGCTTTCATGCCTAAGGGAGAACTAGAATTCACACTCTCCTGGTTTATAGACCAGCACCTAGCCACTGCACCGAACTGGCTCTCTTTTCACACCAATCTCTTTTCTCTAGGCTATTGTGGGCAGAAAGACAAGGATTTGTAGAGACAAAACAGCACAGATGGATCCCAATTGTGCTTTAAAATGTGATATGGTGCATTTGTTTGTATGGGGGAAAAAAAGCCAAAGCAGTTTGCTGAGAAGGAGGACATCTGCAGTCTGCAAGCTATATTTCCCCTCTAAAGACCACAGAATTGAATGTAATGTCAGCTGAATCCTGGAACCTGGGAAGCAGGAGAAGGTAAGAGTCCAGCCAATGTGAAAGCTTTTCAGACTTTTATTGTTCCAAAAGGCAATTACCTTTTCTGGCTTAAGTTACACCATAGATGGTTTTTGATTGAGTAAACTGGAACATGAAAAAAATCAGCACACAGAGGAAATTCTATCGAGCTTAAAAAGGTAAAGGTTCCCCTTGTGCATATGTGCTAGTCATTCCCGACTCTAGGGGGCGGTGCTCATCTCCGTTTCAAAGCCAAAGAGCCAGCGCTGTCTGAAGACGTCTCCGTGGTCATGTGGCCAGCATGACTAAATGCCAAAGGTGCACGGAACGCTGTTACCTTCCCATCAAAGGTGGTCCCTATTTTTCTACTTGCATTTTTAAGTGCTTTCAAACTGCTAGGTTGGCAGAAACTGGGACAAGTAATGGGAGCTCACCCCGTTACGCAGCACTCGGGATTTGAACCGCTGAACTGCCGACCTTTCGATTGACAAGCTCAGCATCTTAGCCACTGAGCCACCATGTCCCTTATCTCTATCAAGCTTACCTGTACCCAATTATTTGTCCAGTCCATGACAGAACACTAGATACAGGTAGCCCTTGACTTACAACCATAATTGAGCCCGCAATTACAGTCATTAAGTTGTGATGGTCATTAAGCAGACCATCACCTGACCGCATCTGATTTGGATCTCTCTTTTTTTGACATTAAATGTACATGGCAGTCATAAACTTGTAACAACGAACTTGTTGTGTTACGGCTGGTTTTTTTTTTTTTTTGCCAGAAACCAGAAGTAAAAGTCAGTTTGTGGCAAAAACATCCTAAATCATGGTCACATGACTACAGGATGTTTCAAGTGGCTGTAAATGCCAGCCAGTGGCCAAGCACCCAAAATGCAGTCACATGGTCATGGGGGAGCAACATTAATAGTAATAGACTTATGTCTATGGAGATTCTCAGTCATCCAGGTCATGGTTGTCCCAAAGGTGCTTTTTCAAGAGGCAACTGGACTTTCTGGTTTTGCTTTCAGCTCTGTCTGGAGAAGCTTCTTGGATAAGAAGTGAAACGTCTTCAAAGAAAAATCAAAAAATCCAGTTGTCTCTTGAAAAAGCACCTTTGGGACACTTAGACTTATATACTGCTTCACAGTGCTTTACAGCACTCTCTGGGCAATTTACAGAGTCAAAAATTGCCCCCAACAAACTGGGCCCTCATTTTACTGACTTCGGAAGGAAGGAAGGCTGAGTCCATCTTGAGCCCCATCAGGATTGAACTTCAGGTCTGTAATACTTCACTTTAACCACTGTGCCACCAAGAATAGAGTAGAATAACAGAGTTGGAAGGGATCTTGGAGGTCTTCTAGTCCAACCCCCTTCTTCGGCAGGAAACCCTACACCACTTCAGACAAATGGTTATCCAACATCTTCTTAAAAACTTCCAGTGTTGGAGTGTTCAAAACTTCTGGAGGCAAGTTGTCCCACTGATTATTTTTCTAACTGTCAGGAAATTTCTTCTTAGTTCTAGGTTGCTTCTCTCCTTGATTAGTTTCCACCCATTGCTTCTTGTTCTACCCTCAGGTGCTTTGAAGAATAGCTTGACTCCCTCTTCTTTGTGGCAACCCCTGAGATATTGGAACACTGCTATCATGTCTCCCCTGGTCCTTCTTTTCATTAGACTAGACATACCCAGTTCCTGCAACTGTTCTTCATATGTTTTAGCCTCCAGTCCCCTAATCATCTTTGCTGCTCTACTCTGCACTCTTTCTAGAGTCTCCATATCTTTTTTACATCGTGGCAACCAAAACTGAATGCAGTATTCCAAGTGTTCCTTGAGGCCATTGTAACTTTGAATCTGGGTCGTAATTTTTTTCCCCCGTAACTTAGCTTTTTGTTGTAACTTTGACCAGTCACTAAACAACTGGTCATAAGTGGAGGACTGTCTCTACTGGCTTGTACCTAGATTCTTGAAGATCTTGGATAGAGCTTTTCATTCTGTTGTGCTGATTACGATTACAGTGTACACTAGGAATAAAAGGCTTATAGTTCCTGAAACACTGATATAAACTTTGTATTATAGGTCACTCCATAAAAAACCAGCACTGATCTTTTCTCAGAGTCTGATCTCCTCTTTTCAAACACTCCCAGTGAAGGAGGATCCACCTCCTGAGAAAGTCTGCTTCTCAGTTGAATAGGTCTTAACATTACAGTGCTTTTTCCTGATGTCCAATTAAAATATAGCCCTTGTAATTTCAGCCAGGTGTTTCTTGTTCTGTTTTTTTCTTGACATCTTTATCTTCACACACACACACACACACACACACACACACACACACACACAGAGAGAGAGAGAGAGAGAAAGAGAGAGAGAGAGAGAGAGAGAGAGAGAGAGAGAGAGAGAGGCAGACACCAGAGTCTGTAGCCTATCAGCACTTTGCTATGATTTTAAATTCCTTCACTACATTAATATGTTTGTATCTACAGTATCTCAAAGCGTGGAGGAAGGAAATGAAATGTGGTGAGTGATGCTCTGAGCCATCATCATCATCATCAACAACAACATCATAATGAATAGGTAATGAATGCATGGAATTAGGAGCGTCTTAATAAACACGTCTTGATGTTTCTTTCCTCCCTCCCCGGTTTCGAATTGAAGCTTTTCTCTGCCAAATTAGAGCCAGCAAAACAACCTTATAATAACTGCATTCCAGCACACCAGTTGGATCTGTATCAAGCCGGTTTCTCCTTGAAAACACACACAGAACATAATGTACTTCTGGCAGCCGATTTGAAGCAAAAATCTTAGTTTGAGACATGGAAGAAGGATTATCATCTCTCTCTCTCTCTCTCTCTCTCTCTCTCTCTCTCTCTCTCTCTCTCTCTCTCTCTCTCTCTCTCTCCCCCCCCCCCTCTCTTTAACAGTTTGATAGGTGCACTTCTACATGTGAATGTGAACATATGCTGAAAACCTGACTCTTCCACAGTCAAAACTTATGGCTCACCCTCAAAGCAACTTGACACTCTGGAAAATAAGAATTCAGAAGGCAAAGATTTACCTGCATCCAGTTTAGGTCGCCATGATGTAAAAAAGATGTGGAGACTCTAGAAAGAGTGTAGAGAAGAGCAACAAACATCATGAGGGGACTGGAGGCTAAAATATATGAAGAATGGTTGCAGGAACTGGGTATGTCTAGTTTAATGAAAAGAAGGACCAGGGGAGACATGATAGCAGTGTTCCGATATCTCAGGGGCTGCCATAAAGAAGAGGGAGTCAAGCTATTCTCCAAAGCACCTGAGGGTAGAACAAGAAGCAACGGGTGGAAATTAATGAAGGAGAGAAGCAACCTAGAACTAAGGAGAAATTTCCTGACAATTAGAACAATTACTCAGTGGGTTGGACTAGAAGACCTCCAAGGTCCCTTCTAACTCTGTTATTCTGTTTTGTTTTTATCTGCTGATTAACATCCTTTTTTTGGGGGAATGGGGAATTTTATTCTAACCAAGGTGTTGGGAAGGAGGTCAGGCAAGGTGAAAGGATCACATGGAGAGTTAGCCTTGAGACATTGGGCAGCTGCAAGAGAACTAAAGCTGATCTCCACTGTCTAGGTTCCTTGAAACCTTGTCTGTTAGTTCCCAAGGGAAGGTGAGCAGTTTGGGGATATTCCTGTAGTATAGGTAGTGCCAAGTTCAAGAATTAAGGAAGCAGAGTTGTCCAAACAAGTTTAATTCATGCTAGATATTGATGAATATCTTTTCTTTTATGTACACTGAGAGCATATGCACCAAGACAAATTCCTTGTGTGTCCAATCACACTTGGCCAATAAAATTGTCAGATGTAAATGCCTTATTCTCTAATGTGTAAATTGTATATGAACGGGGTATCAGGGGTTAACTTATTCTTCACTTCTTAATGTATTCATAATTCACCACTCCCACATATAGCTCCACCCATTGTATATATAAGGAGCTACCTGCACCCTTTTCCTAGCTTCTATCTGTGAATATTCAGTGAATATAGAATGCCTATTGTAAATAAAAGGAAATATATTTAAACCTTTAACTCTTACTAATCTTATTGAGTCTGATCCTGAAAATATTGCAACAAGCTGGTAGCAGAGGATGGTTTATTGACTCAATAAAAAACTTAAAAATGTCTAAGAAAGATAGGCCCAACACCAGGGCCTACAGCAAAGAAATGGAAACAGAACAAGAAATAATCAACGAATCCACAAACGCAATTTCGAGAGAATCCGAAGAATACACCACTGAAGGCGAAGAAATAATAGATGAAGATGATGACCAGGAGGAAATCGAAATAGAGAATAACGAGCTCAGGTCAGAGATTTTAAAACTATTAAAAAGCCAGAAGAATGATGAAAGCCTCATCGCGAACCTCCAAGATATGCTGAAGAACAGCGGAGCAGCGAGAGAGAAAAACATCACTAATGAAAAATCTAAAGACCCAAAAATAGTGAGTGATATGACTGCAGAGAAAGTCATTGCGAAGAAGAAAAACATTGATCCCGCGCGAAATTTTGAATGGCAGCCATCTTGGTTTCAACAGGCCTCCAAGGTGAACGAAGCAGAGCCAATCAAAAAGCTCAATTCAAAATTTCTGGCGCGAAAAACATTATCAGACAACGAAAATGAAAAAGAAGATTCAAACACCTCAGAAGAATCAGAATCAGAAAGTGAAGATGATTCAACAAAATACCAAATAAAATCAGCAATGAAAACGCTTTTTGCTGCATTTGGGCCAAAACTAAAAATTACTAAAAAGATACCGAAGAAGCGAGCGAGCAAGCCAATGCCTCAAGACCTGCCCGCTCCCATCCTGACTACGAGAGCGCCGACGCCCGAACCCAGAGAGCCCTGCCGATACCGCCCTACGCCACAGACCGAAGCAAGCACCAACGCCCTCAAAAGAAGAGGAAGAGCAGCCGCCGTCGTCAGGACTCCCAAAATCGAACCAGAGACCGATTCGTCTGAAGAGGAGCAAAACGAGCGAGCCGCAATGGGGAGAACCTTCCACGACGACTCCAAAGAAGAAATGGACAACGCGCATGCGCAAAACTACGCAGACGGTCCGGGAAGACATGAACTGGCGAGAAGACCATACAGGCTCGTTGCGAGCATCCCCACGCCGTTTTGCAATTTTCTACATTTACGAGACCACGGACTACCTCAGGTTGTAAGTAATGGACCCAATAATGTCGGAAATTTACCCAGTGACTTCCCAAAGCTAAGGGTTGATGGCATTAATTTGCAAGAATGGTATCAACAGCTCCAGGTTGTCTTTATGAAGGAAAACTTACTGTTTTTTATCACTAGTCCCCCAAAAAGACCTTGGACCCTAAAAATAGATTGTTTACACCATAGAGCATTTTTCTTAATAATATCTAGTGTGTCTCCTGCAATGTATCACAGCATTAAGCCAAATCTGACTGTTTCAGAAATTATTCAATGCATGTTTAATTTGTTTCACAGTGACAGTGTAGCTACCACCACAAGGATGTCTAAAGAGTTCTTTTCATCTAGGGTAAAACCAGGGGTTTCCATAAGTGAGCATTTAATATCTTTAAACAAAATAAGAGCTGAGCTGCATTTGAGGGGGGAGGTGATTTCAGACCAAACAATGAAAAGTGTTATTATCAACTCACTTGATCCATCATGGGACAATTTTATGTCACATTTAGACACAATCAATCTAGGATACTTATCCATAGAAAGTCTATCCAACAAATTGATAGCAGAAGACAATTCAAGAAGGAATCGTTCTAATAATCACACAGAACACAAACCATATAGGAAAGTAGCTTTTCAAGAAAAATATAATGAAACATTTAAATGTCACAATTGTGGATCCAGGGAACACAATAGAAGAGATTGCCCCAAAATTTCAAAGGAAAGACATAGGTCAGAATATAGAAACAAATACAATTATAGACAGTCTTCCATAGATAGACATAGATATAGAAGCCCACCAAATTACAAAGAGAATAGAGGGGGCAGAGATAATTCAAAGGACAGAAAATCTGGTTCACTGAATGGATTAAATAAACAAGACAACACTAACATACAGCAAAATGAGAACTATAATTGGCTTATTGATTCTGGAGCAACTAATCACACCACTAATAACAAAAATATATTGTCTTCATTTGCAGAAGATAAATTTGTAATAAAGGTAGCTAACCAAGAAAAGGTTCAAGTATTAGGTAGAGGGAATGTAACCTTGCCTGGTCTAGGAAAAATAGAGGGGGTATTGCTAATACCTGAAATACCTCATAACATACTAAGTGCCATAAAACTAAGTAGAGATTCTGACATTAACATTGTTTTTTCAAAAGGAAAAGCGACTTTGGAAAAGAATAAAATAAATATAGGCACTGTGATGATTAAAGGAGGCCTACCTTATCTGATAACAAAGGAAAAATGGTTGCATAACATTGATTCAAATATGGAAGATTGTATTGAAGTAGATGATGAAAATATTAGCAACAGTGACAATGATGAATGTAAAATATCTCATGATCACATAGATGCACACAATAAAAAAAAACCAAAAATAGGTAAGCCAATTCATGATGAGTGTGCTCACATCTTACATAGGAAGTTAGGACATGCCAGTTTTCCTGTAGTACAAAAAATGACTGAACACGCAGAAGGTGTTAAAATAAAAAATTGTGAAAACTATTTGGAATGCTCAGTATGTAAATCTACAAAACTAAAAACTAGTCCCAGGCCAAGAAAATCTACTAGATCAACTAACAAAATTTTTGATTTAGTACACATGGACTTAGTTGGTCCATTAACTCCATCAGTCACTTATAGAAAACGTTACTTCCTGACAATAGTAGACGATTATAGCAGCTATGGGTTTGTTTATACATTAAAACACAAAGATGAAACCTTTCAAAAATTTAAAGAATTTTACAAACGCATAGAAACACAACACAATATCAAAATAAAACAAATCATGACAGATAGGGGATGTGAATTCATGTCTAAAGAATTCTCCCAATGGTTAAGAGACAAAGGAATGTTACATTACACATCTAGTCCATTTTCTGCGTTCCAGAACGGGATTGCAGAGAGGAAGAATTCAACATTACAAACCATGATTAGATGCACATTGGAAGATGCTGGCTTAAGCAAACAATTCTGGTCAGAAGCCTTACATTATTCAAATTACACACAAAATAGAACCTGGTCCAGCATTGTAAATAAGACACCATATGAAGTGATGTATAATAGGAAACCAAAATTAGCACACATGCACATATTTGGAGTCACTGCAGACGTACACATACCTAAGCAATTAAGAAGAAAGGGAGAAAACGTATCCAGAAGACTCAGATTTATGGGATATGAGACTGGCACTAAAGGGTACAGATTCATTGATAATAATAACAAATTTATAGTCTCCAGAACAGCTGTGTTCCATGAACAAGCCAACTGGTCTAAATTACATCTTAATGAAATATTTCCAAATAAATACAAAGATACAAAATCTCATGAGAAAGGGACCATAGAAAAGCAAAATATCAACAAATATAAAAACAAAACCAAAACTTGGACAAATAGCCAACACAAAATAAAGACAGACACACTAACAAAAAAGGAAGCAAGATATTTGCATGATAACGATAGTAAACCTGAAAAAACCATTAGAAGCACCAGAAATCAAATGCCAAATAAATACAAGGATTATATAATGCATATGGATGGTGAGCCAACAACACCTAATACATATGAGGAAGTGTTAAAACTCCCTTGTGAAGAAAAAGAAAAATGGGAATTAGCGATGAAGAAAGAGATGGAAAGTTTACAAGGATTAAATGTATTTACACCTGCAATTGCACCTAAAGATAAAACAATTATTGGTACCAGGTGGATATATAAAATTAAGAACTTAGAGGGAGGCAATACTCTATACAAAGCTAGACTAGTTGCACAAGGTTATGCACAGAAATATCCGGAGGACTATACTGACACGTATTCCCCCACAGTAAGAACAGAGAGTGTCAAAACAGCTCTAGTGGTAGCATCAGCACTCAATCTTGATGTATTTCAATATGACATACAGACTGCGTATCTACACGCAAAACTAGATAAGGAAATATACGTAAGAGCACCTCACAGTCAATACACAAACAAAAATGAGATTTGGTTGTTAAACAAGAGTTTATACGGGTTAAAACAATCTGGTAAACAATGGTATGATTGTTTAGTAAAAGTACTTAAAACTATGGACTTCAACGCTACCACTGCTGATAACTGTTTCTTTGTCAAAAAGGGTGATGATTACATTGAATTTGTATTGATTTATGTGGATGACATTTTATACATAGGAAAACATAAAGAGAGAAGAGAAACTTTTGTAACTAAGCTAAATGAACATTTCTCATTGAAATCTCTAGGCAAAGTAAACAAATATCTTGGTGTCCAAATTAATAAGACTAGAAGGGGATTCAAACTTAATCAGAGAGATAAAATCATAGAACTTTTAAATAAATGCAATTTAAACAATGCCAAACCTTGTGATACTCCTATGCAAACTGATTTTCTAAGAAATACTGATGAATCTTCCCCCGAATTCAAGGATAACACATTTTATAGATCAATCATAGGTTCACTTCTTTATATATCTAATTGGACTAGACCAGATATCGCCTTACCACTCAATTTATTATCCAGACATGTCAGTAAACCAACAATGTATCACTGGGAAGCTGTTAAAAGAATTTTAAGATATCTGAAAAGTACACTAGACTTTTGCTTAATGTTAGAACCTAATGATAATAAAGAACCAAAGCTTACATGTTACGCAGATGCGGACTGGGCTGGAGACACCTCATGTAGAAAAAGCACATCTGGTTATATATTTCTCTTAAATGACTGTCCAGTTTACTGGTACACTGGTAAACAAGAACTAGTGGCCACTTCAACGACAGAAGCGGAATATATTTGTTTATCCAAAGCTGCAAATAACCTTGTATGGTTTAATGATTTAATTTCAGATGTTTGGAAAAAACCTGCTTTGCCTTTTGTTATGCATGAAGACAATAAAGCAGCCATTGAAATATCTAGATCTGATGCCATTGGACAAAGGTCCAGACACATAGATATAAAATTTAAACATGTGAGACAATTATCTCAAGATGGATTTATTAAAGCAGTGCATTGTGATACTTCAGAACAATTAGCTGACATATTGACAAAGCCTTTACCTTCTAAGCAGCACAAATATTTAACTTCTAAGTTGTATGTTTTATATTGTCCTGAATCTGAGTGTAATTGGTGTTGCATAACGAATCGGCATTTAGAGGGGGATTTGTCAGATGTAAATGCCTTATTCTCTAATGTGTAAATTGTATATGAACGGGGTATCAGGGGTTAACTTATTCTTCACTTCTTAATGTATTCATAATTCACCACTCCCACATATAGCTCCACCCATTGTATATATAAGGAGCTACCTGCACCCTTTTCCTAGCTTCTATCTGTGAATATTCAGTGAATATAGAATGCCTATTGTAAATAAAAGGAAATATATTTAAACCTTTAACTCTTACTAATCTTATTGAGTCTGATCCTGAAAATATTGCAACAAAAATTCTATTCTATTCTATTCTATTCTATTCTATTCTATTCTATTCTATTCTATTCTATTCTATTCTATTCTATTCTCACTACAAGAATCTGAACTACTAACAGTCAAGGCAAATTAGCAATAGGTAAGAGTCCACAGGATTCAAGGAGAGCTGGGTTTAGAACTCTTGTGGGTGTGAAGGGACTCCAAACTGATGACGTGCTTGACCCCTCCTTCAAGCTCAGCCTGGTCATCTCCTACAGGCAGTAATCAACTTGAACTTTTCCTGTGTGGATCTGGCAGACACAAGGTGATGGCAGGGAGAATTTGAGGAACATGTTAGGGAATGCGGAAACTTAATTTATTTTCTAGGTGGACCTGTAAAGATAACTTCAGAAGAAATTGGTGAGGGATTGTAGAAGTATCTAAAGCCATGGGAGTGCTAGGATGTCTGTCTGTCTGTTTGGACTGTGACTAAAGAGTCCTCATCTGAAGAGAAGCACTTGGTGTCTCTCCAGGAAGGATCAGGACTCAAGGGAGAAAGGAATCCTAGTCACCTAACACCTAGCAGTGAACTCTTTCCAGAAGTGAAAATACCTAGAGAGAGGTGCTGTTAGAGCCTATTTCTCCTCTTTACAGTCCTAGTGATGGTTTTGTGCAGACCCAGGTGTACACATGTGTCACCTGTCCTGCAGGAGCTACATTGGCTGCCAATTTGCTTCTGGGTGCAATTCAAGGTACTGGTTGTCACCTTTAAAACCCTACATGGCTTGGGACCAGGTTATCTGAAGGATCATCTCTTCTTGGTTACATCTACCTGACCTGCCAGAGTGGGGAGGGAGGGAACGTTGCCGGTCCTGTCTCTTAAAGAAGTACATCTGGCGGGACCCAAAAGAAGGACCTTCTCTGTGGTGGCTCCCTTCCTTTGAAACATCATTCCTGCAGAGGCATAGATTGCCCCCCCCCCACTTTGACACTCTTTTGCAAGGCCCTGAAGACCCAGTTCTGCGAAGGGCCTGAGGAACCCAGTAAGGGACACTCAAGTGACTCATTTGATTATTTGTTGTCATCGGGGTGGGGTGGAGGGTTATTGTTTTTATTTTTAAACCCTTTTTATATTGAGGGTTTTTTTTTATCGTTTGTAAGCCACCCAGAGTTACTGAGAGTGAATAGGTGGCCAGATGAAAGAAAGAAAGAAAGAAAGAAAGAAAGAAAGAAAGAAAGAAAGAAAGAAAGAAAGAAAGAAAGAGAAGGAAGGAAGGAAGGAAGGAAGGAAGGAAGGAAGGAAGGAAGGAAGGAAGGAACAGAAAGAGGGAAGGAAGGAAGGAGAAAGAGAGAGAGGAAGGAAGGAAAAGAAGAAAAGGATAGAAAGAGGGAGGGAGAGAGAGAAAAAAGAGAGAAGGAAGAAAGAAAAGGAAGGAAGGAAGGAAAAGAAATACAGAAGGAGGGAGGGAGAAAGAAAGAGAGAGAGAGAAAGAAAGAAAGAAAGAAAGAAAGAGAGAAAAGGAAGGAAAAGAAGGAAAGAAAGAGGGGAAGAGAGAGAAAGAGAGAGGAGGGAGGAAGGAAGGAAAAGAAGAGAAGGAAAGAAAGGGAGCAGGAGAGAAAGAGAAGGAAGGGAGGAAGGAAGGAAGGAAGGAAGGAAGGAAGGAAGGAAGGAAGGAAGGAAGGAAGGAAAGAAAGAGAGAGAGAGAGAAAGAGAAAGAAAGAAAGGTTATGAATATTGATTGCACTTCTAGTAATCCACTGGCCTCCTCTGTCTTTTCCCAGTTACCTTCTCAACTCCTCTTGCCTCTGAACAGCTGCTTCCTTGCCAGAAAGATCTGTCATTATTAGAGTTATTAAAGAAGACATCATCCCACCCAAAAAGAAAGTTGCAACCCTGCCTGCCCAATTAAACCTTCATTAAATTAAATTTAAGGCAACAGTGAGTAAGGGCTCTGCAGGGGCCTCCTCTGACTCTTTATGGAGTTCTCGTCATTAATAGAAGAAAATATGTGTAGTTTAGGATTGAACTGTGTGGTCACTAGTGCATCTAAGTGTTTTCTACCTAGTTGGGTAATGGAATATCTGCAAGAAAACAACCCAGCTTGGAGAGCATCAAGGAGCCCACTAGTCACTTATTGGAAGTATTACAAGAGATTTCTGCATACGGGAAGCCCTAGCCCTCAAAAGCAGCAGGAAGCAAAGCAACAAAAAAAACTTATTTTCACTTTTGTAAAACGGCTTGTAAAAGCGGCTTTGAAGTCATGCTACACTCAAAACATTGCTGCCCTCTTGGCAAACTCTTACACCGTCCTAATAGTACATTACCGGTAACATTTTGCAGCCAAAATTATATAAAGTCATCCATTTTCACGAGGCTGCATGGATTCTGACAATCCCGTGCTGGTTCTGAGATCTTACAGCATCTTGCAAGAGAAAGCAACCTACGTAGGACTGTAGATTTCATATAAATTTCAGGAGAGAGGATAATCCAGACCACACAGCAAGATTGCAGGAAGGCATCCAGGCCGTTATAATTATAGACAATATATTAGAATAAAATAGAATAATAGAGTTGGAAGGGACCTTGGAGGTCTTCTAGTCCAACCCCCTGCCTAGGCAGGGAACCCTACACCACTTCAGACAAATGATTATTCAACATCTTCTTAAACACTTCCAGTGTTGGAGCATTTACAACTTCTCCAGGCAAGATTAATTCTTCTAACTGTTAGGAGATTTCTCCTTAGTTCTAAGGTGCTTCTCTCCTTGATTACTTTCCATCCATTGCTTCTTGTCCTACCCTCAGGTGCTTCAGAGAATAGCTTGACTCCAGTGGTGGGATTCAAGTAATTTAACAACCGGTTCTCTGCCCTAATGATTTCTTCCAATAACCAGTTCCCCAAACTGCTCAGAAAGTTAGCAACGGTTCTCCCGAAGTGGTGCAAATTGGCTGAATCCCATCACTGCTTGACTCCCTCTTCTTTGTGGCAGCCCCTGAGATATTGGAACACTGCTATCATGTCACCCCTGGTCCTTCTTTTCATTAAACTAGACATACCCAGTTCCTGCAACCGTTCTTCATATGTTTTAGCCTCCAGTCCCCTAATCATCTTTGTTGCTCTTCTCTGCACTCTTTCCAGAGTCTCAACATCTTTTTTACATTGTGGCCCTTTCTCAAAAGAACTTCAAGCAAAGATTGTTGGATACTAGATGTTTGTTAAATGCAAGGTGCGATTTTGGAATTGACTGCTGATATGAGCTTTGAAGACAAAGCCAGATTTCCCCTAACTTTGAGCCAGTCTGCTGTTGTGAAACTGTATAACCATGAGTTTCAGTCCTGACTTGGGCACAAAGCCAGTTGGATGACCTTAAGCCAGTCCTTCTCTCTCAACCCGAGGAAGAAGGCAACGGCAAACTACTTCCAAAACTCTGCCAAGAAGACAGCACGGACTATTTGCCAGGAATCAAAACCAGACTTAAAGATATATTTTAAAAAATGCAAAAACAAATAAATATAGATGTGCAATATCGTGGAGGTAAAACATTATATAAAGCCACTTGACAGCGTTCAATGTGCAGTGTCATCAAGGCTGTTTTTCAGAAAGAGTTTTGTCAATAAAATCAAGACTCTTTTGAGTCAAGCTCAGTGTGACTTATCAGAAAATATCTATGCAGGCTTTCTTCTGAAAGGTTTATCTATATCTCTGTATCTCTGTATCTCAATCATCTCTATCTCTCTATTTCTCTATTTGTCTAGCTCTCTCTCTCTCTATCTAGCTGTCATCTAGCTACCTAATCAGCTGCCTGCCTCCCTCCCTGCCTGCCTTTCTTTCTTTCTTTCTATCCATCCAACAAACCATCCAACCATCCAACCATCCAACCATCCATCCATCCATCCATCCATCCATCCATCCATCCATCCATCCATCCATCCATCTATCTATCTATCTATCTATCTATCTATCTATCTATCTATCTAATCTATCCTATCTATCTATCTTTTATCTATCCATCCATCCATCTCTCTCTCTCTCTCCCTCTCTCTCTCTCTCTCTCTCTCTTTCAAAGCCTCCCATGCTCAACAAAGTTGTTGAGACTCTAGAAAGAGTGCAGAGAAGAGCAACAAAGATGATGAGGGGACTGGAGACTAACATATATGAAGAACGGTTGCAGGAACTGGGTATGTCTAGTTTAATGAAAAGAAGGATTAGGGGAGACATGATAGCAGTGTTCCAATATTTGAGGGGCTGCCACAAAGAAGAGGGAGTCAAGCTACTCTCCAAAGCATGAAGAGGCAAGACAAGAAGCAATGCATAGAGACTAATCAAAGGGGCAACCAATCTAGAACTAAAGAGAAATTTCTTGACAACGAGAACAATTAACCAGTGGAACGGCTTCCCTTCAGAAGTTGTGGATGTTCCATCACTACAGGCTTTTAAGAAGAGATTGGACAGCCACTTGTCTGTAATGGTGTAGGGTTTCCTGTTAGTGCAGTGGGTTGGACTAGAAGACCTCCAAGGTCCCTTCGAACTATGATGTTCTATGGTTATCTTTATTCTTTTTCCTTGCTGACCTCTTAATGAATCCCTAAAATCCATAAAACAAAGGCTTAAGCCTTTTGACACCTAGACTGAAGCTGACAAAAAAAGGCAGCTTAAAATACTGTCAGTGAAATTGGCAAATATCACCAACTTAACTAAATAAGAAAATGCACTCAAGGTATTAAAAGTAATGATAGATTTCCTCGCACAAATTCTTCACCCCAAAGTCACCACCTTTAATTTCAATCAAAGTTCAGGTAGCGTGAGACAGGACACTGAAATATTTAGTCTGCCTAACCATTTAGTCCATCTCTGATCTTCAGATATTTAGCTACAACATCAGAAATAATAATATGGGTGCTTTGTTGTGTTCTTTATAGAGATCCTACTGTTCGATCAAACATATCCATTAGGATAATTTTGAATGCTAATTCTGAATTGCTAAAAGGAAGCAGAACTAGGCCAAAGACCTTATCTTATATTAGTAGGATTTTTTTTTTTTTGTAAATGAAATTTCATTTCTTTATCACAGTGTATAGATTGCTTTTCACTTCTACAATGCCCAATGAATCACTAATTAGGGAGGCCATCCAGCCATTTTCTTTCAAATAGACTCAGCAGTGGGCAGGCTATTGATTTCTTCTAGACATCTGGGTCTCCAGTTCCCAAAATCCCTCTTCGAAAAGGATGCCAGATGGATCTGGTAAGAGTCGAAAACTGTAACATCTGGAAGGCATCTAATCGCCTACTGCTTTTCTTAAATTATTAGAGGCAAGTGGCTCTTTCAAAGGAAAAGGAAAGATCCTTAGCTAAGACTGTGTCCAGTGGTGGGATCCAGCCAATTTGCATCACTTTGGGAGAACCGGTTGTTAACTTTCTCAGCAGTTTGATGAACTGGTTGTTGGAAGAAATCATTAGGACAGAGAACCGGTTGTTAAATTATTTGAATCCCACCAACAACCAAAAAGTTACTTTCTTTTAAGAAGACATTTACAGGGCCTTGGTTATTATACTATTTTATGGAGAAAGTTTTACTAAGTTTTATTGTCTTCCTACATGATCCATCTAGACGTTTTCTAATAGTGGTCTCACCAGTTTCAGAACTAATGTTGTGTACTCAATAGGTTGTTCAAGATCTGGCTAGAAGATCCTCATGGCTTGTCCTCCTTCTACACATTTTTTCTATTAGCAGCAGCGCCAGAAAGCAAATTACATTGAGTGCAGAGCTGATTCTACCATTAGAGAATGAGGCCATAGTTTATCCCTCTTTATAACCCATATTACAGTATTATCTACATTATCATCAGCTACTCAGGATTTCAGATTGACTTGAAGATGCCAGGAATTAAAGTTGGGGCTCTTATACTGTGCTAATGCCTATTCTTGAGTGGTACCTCTGTATATGAACCCACATTGCTCCTTATTCAATTAGTTTGTAGAAAAGTTAGGAAATCTCAGCCCCATTATTAAATCCATCCTGCCAGATCAACTGTCAACCCTGAAGCTGACCTGGCCAAAGCCATCTTGGAAGCTTCAGTGTTGCCACACTGGAGCTGAAACTGGGGGATAGGGAGGGGGGATTTGAGATAGCTGAGGTTTTGTAGCCAAAACAAAATACTTTCCCTTGGGAACCAAGGACATTTTCACACCTGGCCAGAGGAAGGAGGAGTGATGTCTCCAGGCAACCAGACAGTGCCTTGATTGGACCATGTGATTGATTGATGGGGTTGAGGGGAAAACTTTTGCTTTTAATTAGGTGGAAACCACAGGAACCTTCAGAGTCGGTTTTTACCAGATGTCAGCCCTTGGGTCATCAGGGCTGCCAATCTCCTGGGGACCTCGCTTCCACGCTGCGTCGGGAGCCGCCAGCTGAAAGGCACAACTTCGTCTCCATGCTGCCATGCCAGGAACCAACAGCTGGGAGGCGCGCCCATGCCCACCCGCTGTTCCGGGAACCGCCAGCTGAGTGGTGCAAGGCCTCCGCGGCTTGAAAAGCACCTACCGGTGGAGGGGCGGCCCTGGCAGGTTGCTTTGCTGTATCCAGGGCCACGTGAAGCATCTTAGAACTGGATGGGTGGCGAGGCTTGCTGGGCAGCATCATCACTGGATGACACGTAAGGGGTGGGGGTTTATAGAGGCAGGACCCGGGCAGGGGTGGGTCCATGGGGGGTAGAGCTGCGGCTATATAAAAGGTGGAGGGATTAACCACATTAGCACTGACTTTGCCTATTGCCTGTTTGTCACTTTGTGCCAGTTGTTATAGCTTGTTGGATAAAGTTTATCAGTTAACCATCTTTGGCTCTGTCTAAATCCTTGCTGACGGCTGGAACGTGATACCAGATTTGTGTCAATATGATATATCCAATAAAGCTATTCTTGGAGGAATTCATCTGCCTCGGAGTTTTGCTTGGTATGGGTCTATTACTTGGAACCCTGACACCAACTCCTCCATGAATCCCAAACATCATCCAGCCCTTTAATGTAGGTGGGAATCTGGACCAGGCTTTCAAATCATCCACATCCCAGCTCTAGGGTAAAGTCTTGATTCTCTATTGTCATTCCCAAGGCCATAAAAGACAAAGAATTGGTATGTCAATGTCAAGCGCAAGCAATTAGATCCATTCATAAAAGGCTCAAAACAGCTACTTTATTGCATTCTACCTATATTACATGAATCTTCCCAGTCTGCTTGCCTTCCCTTAGGAACAAACACATAACATCCCATAGAATTTAGGAGGAGTCAGACTTATGCCTCTTGAGGTTCTGCATGGCCTCAAGGCTAGTTCCCTGCTTGACTCCTCCTCCTCGCTTGGCTGGGAGTTTCCAATTACTGATGAGATGAAGCTGATGAGAATCAAAAAGAACAGGGAATCCACCTCTTCATCTGAAATGGTCAATCATTGAACCAATGGTGCAGTGGTTTCGTTCACACAACATATATTCATAGAGAATAGATACCTTGAAGTTGGCAGGTGTCCCCTCCTACAAAGACAAAACCCCTCCTGCTCTCTTCCCCCCCCCCTTTGCTCCATACCTAATCCCCTCCCGTTTCTTATGGCAGCTGAAGCAGAAATGCTGAGGCTGACAGCAGGCTAGCAATTTCTTGGATTATTCTCCCTTCCACTGTCCTTGTCATCTTTCAGACCCTTCAAAGAGCCTAAAGTTGTTCTATTGTATTGCCAAGTTGACTTGATCATTTATAACATGGTCTATGTAATGAAGATATACAGTTGGGGAAAAAAAATCAATGAACCACAATGGGCCGAGTTCCTCCCAGCTGGGAATCCTGTAGTGTAAAATATTTTGTTCTCACTGAGTCAGTGAAAAAAATGTGGTCACAAATCTGACAGTTGGAAAAACAAAAGACAGATGGAAAGAGGCCAACCCTCTCAAAAATGGGGGCCAAGTAGCCCATTACCTAAATGGCAAGCAAAAAAAAAAGCATACCGTATTTTTCGGAGTATAAGATGCTCCAGACTATAAGATGCAGCTACCTTTTTTGGAGAGGAAAAAAAAATCTGCCTCTGCCTCCCAGCAATTTGCCTCCTTGCAGTAAACAGAAATAGAAATAGAATAACAGAGTTGGAAGGGACCTTGGAGGTCTTCTAGTCCAACCCCCAGCCCAGGCAGGAGGCCCCACACCACTTCAGATAAATGGTTATCCAACATCTTCTTAAAAACTTCCAGTGTTGGAGCATTCACAACTTCTGGAGGCAAGTTGTTCCACTGATTAATTGTTCTAACTGTCAGGAAATTTCTCCTTAGTTCTATGTTGCTTCTCTCCTTGATTAGTTTCCACCCATTGCTTCTTGTTCTACCCTCAGGTGCTTTGAAGAATAGTTTGACTCCCTCTTCTTTGTGGCAACCCCTGAGATATTGGAACACTGCTATCATGTCTCCCCGGTCCTTCTTTTCATCAAACTAGACATACCCAGTTCCTGCAACCGTTCTTCATATGTTTTAGCCTCCAGTCTCCTAATCATCTTTGTTGCTCTTCTCTGCACTCTTTCTAGAGTCTCCATATCTTTTTTATATAGTGGTGACCAAAACTGGATGCAATATTCCAAGTGTGGCCTTACCAAGGCATTATAAAGTGGTATTAACACTTCACGTGATCTCGATTCTATCCCTCTGTTTATGCAGCCCAGAATTGTGTTGGCTTGTTTGGCAGCTGCTGCACACTGCTGGCTCATATTTAAATGGTTGTCCACTAGGACTCCAAGATCCCTCTCACAGTTACTACTATTGAGCAAGGTACCACATATATAGTACCTGTTCATTTTGTTTCTCTTCCCTAAATGTAGAACCTTGCTTTTTTCACTGTTGAATTTCATTTTGTCAGATAGTGCCCAATGTTCAAGTCTGTCAAGATCCTTCTGTATTTTGAGCCTATCTTCTGGAGTGTTGGCTATTCCTGCCAGCTTGGTGTCATCTGCAAATTTGATGAGTTCCCCATCTATCCCCTCATCCAAGTCATTGATGAAGATGTTGAAGAGCACTGGGCCTAAAACAGAGCCCTGGGGTACTCCACTGCATACTTCCCTCCATGTAGATGCAGTTCCATTGAGGACTACATGTTGAGTGTGGTTGGTCAGCCAGTTACGAATCCATCTGCTGGTGATGCTGTCTAACCCACAGCAAACTACCTGTTTCAGTTTCAGTTTCAGCACAGCTTGATTAGCACAAGGAAAAAAAAAATCTGCCTCTGCCTCCCAACAATTTGCCTCCTTGCAGCAAACAGCTTCAGCACAGCCTGATTATAACAAGCAGCTGATTGTCGGTTAGATCGGTCTCCCGAGGATCATCTGTTTCAGGCTGCAGGGATTCCGAAAGATCTGCTATATGGAGAATTAATGCAGGGAAAGCGCCTCAGAGGGAGACCACAGCTGTGATATAAGGATATCTGCAACAGGGGCCTAAAGGCCCTGGGAATGGACATTAACAACTGGGAAACCTTGACCTCCGATCGTTCAGCTTGGAGGCTAAAGATGCAGCATGGCCTTCTCCAATTTGAAGAGACACTTGTTTGGCAGGCTGAGGCAAAGAGGCAGTCCCGGAACCAGCGAAATCTGGGGGCTGGGCAGGGGACAGAATGTATCTGCCCTCAGTGTGGAAGGGATTGCCACTCTCGAATTGGCCTTTTTAGTCACATTAGATGCTGTTTTAGGACCTCTTTCCAGAGCACGATACCATAGTCTCTTGAGACTGAAGGTTGCCAATGCCAATGCCCAAACCGGTGCGAACCAGTAACATTTCATGCCTGGATCTAACTAAGATTCAATAAGATGCAATAACACCCATTTGAAAGTTTATACGATGATGATATTTACAGCAAACATTTTTTTAATGGAATGCATTTGTAAGCTCACAGAGTAATCATTCCACATTGCAAGAGGCTGATTTGTGTCCCTATAACTTCCTCCCAAAATTTGATCATAGAACTTTCAGGATTTTTACAAAAAAATGTTTTCAGTAAACTTTTATAGGCACAATCATGCACATTTCAGCCAGACGGGAGGCTGCCATTGATGAAGTTAATTATCAAGAGGTCTGATGAATCCTCCTATATAATTAAAACTGAACCAATTTCAATTTGTGGACAAGCTGTTTGGCACGGTACATTCCACCACTTGGATCCTTGCCCAGCAAGTTCTGTAACTTCTAACTAGGAGCTTATTTACTTAACATCAAAGTGCTTCTTTCAGGAAGGATAGGATGTAGGTCTTGTTTAAACGTAGCCATAGTTAAAAAGGTAAAGGTAAAGGTTTCCCTCGCACATATGTGCTAGTCATTCCCGACTCTAGGGGGTGCTCATTTCCATTTCAATGCCAGCGCTGTCCGAAGACGTCTCCATAGTCATGTGGCCAGCATGACTAAAGGCCAAAGGCACATGGAACGCTGTTACCTTCCCACCAAAGGTGGTCCCTATTTTTCTACTTGCATTTTTTATGTGCCTTTGAACTGCAAGGTGGCAGACGCTGGGACAAGTAACAGGAGCTCACCCCGTTATGCGGCACTAGGGATTCGAACCACTGAACTGCCAACCTTTCAATCAACAAGCTCAGCGTCTCAGCCACTGAACTACTGCGTCCCTCCAGCCATAGTTAGATTACCCCAAATAAATTTGTATTGGACCCATAATTCTCTAGCTATCCTTGACTGGAGAAGGTGTTTGAAACGCTGATGGTTTCGTAGTGTCAGGAAATACTGTAAAAAGAGTCCATTTCAAACTAGGCTCTTGAGCAGATTATGGAGTTGTGATTCGTTTGGTCAGTTCTATTGATGGAGGTTTAGTCAGTGGACAATAGAATTCCTCTTGATGTTTTCGCTTTCAGTATTACTAACCAGTGGTGGGATCCTGCTGGTTTAACAACTGGTTTGGTGATAGTGTGCTCAGTTTTACGAAAACTTACCTTCCGCGTTACTGCTGGGGAGTAACACAACTGAGGTGTGGCAATTTGCTCTGCCCCATGAATCAGCTGAGAGGATATAGATCAGTAAATTGCAGGAGTGGGTGGGGGGTCACCTGATTGCTGGAGCGAACCAGTTTGCTCCCAGCTGATTGTCAGAGCTACTGGTTCACCCGAACCAGTCCGAACCAGTAGAATCTCACCTCTGCTACTAACCATTGATCAAGAAATTCAAAGAGAATTTTGAGCTCTTTCTGAACATCATACAGACCAAGTGCATGACCACTGCAAGGAATGGAAACATCAAAATAACAATTGATTAATGAAGAAATAGAATGTGTGGAAAAACTCACAGATCCCTCCAAGTGGTGAATGCAGCCCAGAAATTTTATTATTTATTTTATTAGTTTGATTTATATGCTGCCCTTCTCTGGAGACTCAGGGCGGCTTACAATGCTTTTAAGCAGTAGCCTTCATACTTTTGTATATACCTGCTTAGTAGGGCTTTTGCCCCCCCCAAGTGGTGTTCTATTTTATACAAAGTCAGTTTATTGCCCCCACAAACTGGGTCCTCATTTTACCTATCTTGGAAGGATGGAAGACTGAGTCAACCTTGAGCCTTACTCTCGAGGAGACCTCCTCCTGAGGAGCCACT